>NC_072378.2:104205000-104830000 GCF_028885625.2 Pongo pygmaeus | reverse complement strand
CTACACCTGGCGAATTTTTGTACTTTTTTGTAGAGATGGGGTTTTCCTTTGTTGCCCAGGCTGGTCTTGAACTCGGGGTTCAAGTGATCCTCCCGTTTTGGCCTCCCAAAGCCATGAGATTACAGGCATGAGCCACTGCACGGATTAAAGATTTAAATGTAAGACCTCAAACTATAAAAGTTCTCTAAGAAAACCTAGGAAATAACATTCTGGATTCTGGACATCAGCTTTGGGAAAGAATTTATGACTAAGTCCTCAAAAGCAATAGCAACAACCATCTTTACAAAAATGACAAGTGGGACCTAATTAAACTAAAGAGCTTCTGCACAGAAAAAAAGAAAAAGAAAAACCAACCCGCTATCAACATAGTAGACAAACAACTTATAGAATGGAAGAAAATATTCCCCAAGCCATGCATCCAACAAAGGTCTAATATCCAGAATCTATAAGAAACTAAAACAATTCAACAAGCAAAAAATAAATAACCCCATTAAAAAACAGGCAAAAGATATGAACAGACACATAGAAGCTGCCAACAAGCAGAGGAAAAAATGCTCAACATCACTAGTCATCAGAAAAATACAAATCAAAACCACAATGAGATACCATTTCACACCAGTCAGAATAGCTATTATTATAAAATTTTTTAACTAACAGATGTGGCGAGGCTGTGAAGAGAAGGTAATGCTTATATGCTGTTGGTGGGAATGTAAATTAGTTCAGCCATTGTGGAAAGCAGTTTGGAGATTTCTCAAAGAACTTAGAACAATGACCATTCACCCCAGTAATCCCATTACTGGTTATATATACAAAGGAAAATAAGCCATTCTACCAAAAAGACACATGCATGCATAGGTTAATTGCAGTGCTATTCACAATAGGAAAGACGTGGTCTCAACCTAGGTGCTCATACAGAAAATGTGGTACATATAAACCATGGAATACTGTGCAGCCGTAAAAACAGCAAAATCATGTCCATTGCAACAGCATGGATACAGCTAGAGGCCGTTATCTTAAGTGAATTAACAGGAACAGAAAACCAAATACCACATGTTCTCACTTATAAGTGGGAGCTAAACATTGAGTACTCATGGACATAAAGATTGGAACGGTAGACACTGGGGACTACTAAAGCAGGGAAAGAGGGAGGGATGCAAGGGTTAAAAAGCTACCTATTGGATACTTTGCCCACTACCTGGGTGATGGGATCATTCATACCCCAAACCTCAGAATCATGCAGTATACCCATGTAACAAACCTGCACATGTACCCCCTGAATCAAAAATAAAAGTTAAAATTAAAAAAACAATTAAAAAGAAACAGACATTCAACAGACAATGAGAGGTAAGAGGGTAGATGTTCTCTTAGCATGAAATTCAATGCTGGATTGTTTCCTATTTATGGTTTTATGATAATCAGTGTGCAAAAGACCTGATGATGTGTTTTCATTGATAACTCATTCATCTATTTATAAATTAACAAGCATGCATGGTCATTTCTATTATTTTTTTAATTTTTAATTTTTGTGGATACATAGTAAATATATGTATTTATCGGGTATAGGAAACAGTTTGATATAAACACAATGCATAGTAATCACATCAGGGTAAATGATGTCTCCATAACCTCAATCACATCCTTTCTTTGTGTTAAAGACAATCCAATTATACTCTTAGTTATTTTTAAATGTACAATAAATTACTGTTGACTGCAGTCACCCCATTGTGTTTTCAAATACTAGATCTTATTCATTCTATGTATGTTTTTGTACCCATTAACTGTCCCCCACTTCTCCCACCCCACTACCCTTCCCAGCCTCTGGTAACCATTATTCTGCTCTCTCTTTCCATGAGTTCAGTTCTTTTAATTTTTAGCTCCCACAAATGAGTAAGAGTATGTGATACTTGTCTTTCTTAGCCTGGCTTATTTCATGTTGCATATTGACCTCCAGTTCTTTTCATATTGTTGCAAATGACAAGATCTCATTCTTTTTTATGGCTGAATAGTACTCTATTATGTACATGTACCACATATTCTTTATCCATTCATCTGCTGATGGATACTTGGATTGCTTCCAAATCTTTATTGTGAATAGTGCTGCAATAAACATGGGAGTTCAGATGTCTCTTCTACATACTGATTTATTTTCTTTTGAATATATACCTAGCAGTGGAATTGCTGGATGATGTGGTAGTTCTATTTTTAGTTTTTTGAGGAACCTCCAAACTGTTGTCCATGGTGGCTATACTAATTTACATTCCCACCAACAGTGTGAAAGGGTTTCCTTTTCTCCTTATCCTCGCCAGCGTTTGTTACTGCCTGTTTTTTGGATATAAGTGATTTTAACAGGGGTGAGATGATATCTCATTGTAGTTTCGATTTGCATTTCTCTGATGATCAATGATATTGAGCACCTTTCGTATACCTGTTTTCCATTTGTATGTCTTGTTTTTGAGAAGTGTCTACTCATATCTTTTGCCCATTTTAAAATCAGATTATTAGATTTTTTCCTATAGAGTTGTTGGAGCTCCTTATACATTCTGGTTATAAATCCCTTGTCAGATAGATAGTGTGCAAATATTTTCTCCCATTCTGTGGGTTGTCTCTTCACTTTGTTGATTGTTTTCTTTGCTGTGCAGAAGCTTTTAACTTGGTGTGATCCCATCTGTCATTTTTTGCTTGGATAGTTTGTGCTTGTGGGATATTACTCAAGAAAGGTTCCCCATCTAGTGTCCTGGAGAGTTTCCCCCATGTTTTATTTTAATAGTTTCATAGTTTGAGGTCTTATAATTAAATATTTAATCCATTTTGATTTGATTTTGTATGTGGCAAGAGATAGGGGTCTAACTTCATTCTTTTGCATATGGATATCCAGTTATACCAGCACCATTTATTGAAGAGACCATCCTTACCCCAATGTATGTTTTTGGCACTTTTGTAGAAAATGAGTTCACTGTAGATGTATGGATTTATTTCTGGGTTATCTCTGCTGTTCCATGGGTCTATGTGTCTGTTTTCATGCCAGTATCAGGCTGTTTTGGTTACTATGTCTCTGTAGTGTAATTTGAAATTAGGGGCCAGGTGCGGTGGCTCACACCTGTAATCCCAGCACTTTGGGAGGCCTAGGCGGGCAGATCACAAGGTCAGGAGATAGAGACCATCCCCGCCCACATGGTGAAACCTCATCTCTACTAAAAATACAAAAATTAGCTGGCTGTGGTAGCACACACCTGTAGTCCCAGCTACTTGGGAGGCTAAGACAGGAAAATCACTTGAACCCGGGAGGCAGAGGTTGCAGTGAGCCGAGATCACGCCACTGCACTCCAGCCTGGCAACAGAGCAAGATTCTGTCTCAAAAAATACGAAAATAAAAAAATAAAAAAGAAAAGAAAAAAAATCAGCTAATGTGATTCCTCCAGTTTTGTTCTTTTTCCTTAAGATTAGCTTTGGCTATTCTGGGTCTTTTGTGGTTGTATATAAATTTTAGGATGTGGTTGTGTGTGTGTGTGTGTGTGTGTGTGTGTGTGTGTGTGTGTAGAATGTCATTGGTATTTTGATAGGGATTACATTGAATCTGTAAATTGCTTTGGGTAGTATGGACACTTTAGCAATATTGATTCTTCCAATCCATGAACATGGAATATTTTTTCCATTTTTTTGTGTCCTCGCAATTTTTTGTAATCATTGTTTTATAGTTATCATTGTAGAGATCTTTCACATCTTTGGTTAACTTGTAGATATTTAATTTCATTTGTAGCTACTGTAAATGGGATTACTTTCTTAATTTTTTTTTTTTTTTACCATTTGTTTACTGTTGGCATATAGAAATGCTACTGATTTTTGTATGTTTATTTTTGTATCCTACAACGTTACTAAATTTGTATATTGGTTCTAATTTTTTTTTTGGTGGAGTCTTCAGGTTTTTCCAAATATAAGATTATATCATTTGCAATCAAGGATAAGTTGACTTCTTCCTTTCCAGTTTTGATGCCCTTTATTTCTGTCTCTTGTCTGATTTCTCTAGCTAGGACTTCTAGTACTATGTTAAATAACAGTGGTGAAAGTGGGCATCCTTGTCATGCTCCAGATCTTAGAGGAAAGTCTCTCAGTTTTTCCCCATTCAGTATGATATTATCTGCAGGCCTGTCATATATGGCTTTTATTATGTTGAGGTATGCTCCTTCTAGACCCAGTTTTTTGAGGGTTTTTATATTAAGGGTGTTTAATTTTATCAAATGATTTTTCAGCATCAATTGAAATGGTCATATGGTTTTTGTCCTTCAGTCTGTTGATATAATGTATCACACTGATTGATTTGCATATGTCAAACCATCCTGGCATCCCTGGAATAAATCCCACTTCATTATGATGAAAGATCTTTTTAATATGTTATTGAATTTGGTTTGCTAGTATTTTGTTGAGGATTTTTGAATCAATATTCATCAGGGATATTGACCTGTAGTTTTCTTTTATTGATGCATCTTTGTCTGGTTTTGCTATCAGGGTAATATTGGCCTCATAGAATGAGTTTGAAAGTATTCTCTCCTCTATTTTTTCAGAATAGTTTGAGTAGGATTGGTCTTAGTTCTTCCTTAAATGTTTGGTAAAATTCAGCAGTGAAGCCATCAGGTCCCAGGCTTTTCTTTGCTGGGAGACTTTTACTACAGCTTTGATCTCATTATTTGTTATTGGTTTGTTCAGGTTTAGGATTTCTTCATAGTTCAATCTTGGTAGGCTGTATGTGTCTAGGAATTTATCCATTTCCTCTAGGTTTTCCAATTTATTGGCATATAGTTGCTCATAGTAGCGTCTAATGATCATTTGCATATCTGCAGTATTGGTTGTAATGTCTCCTTTTTCATCTCTGATTTTATTTATTTGGATTTTTACTCTTTTTTTCCTTACATAATCTCGCTAAGCATTTATCAATTTTTGTTTATGTTTTCAAAAAATGAACTCTTTATTTCATTGCTCTTTTCTGTTCTTTTTGATTTTATTTATTTCTGCTCTGATCATTATTATTTGTTTCCTTCTACTAACTTTGGGTTTGGCCTGCTCTTGCTTTTCTAGGCCTTTAACACACATCATTAGGTTATTTGAAATTTTTCTTCTTCTTCTTCTTCTTTTTATTTTTTGAGACAGAGTTTCACTCTTATTGCCCAGGCTGGAGGGCAATTGTGTGATATTGGCTCACTGCAACCTCCGCCTCCTGAGTTCAAGCAATTCTCCTGCCTCAGCTTCCTGAGTAGCTGGGATTACAGGTGCCTGCCACCATGCCCAGCTATTTTTTGTATTTTTAATTGAGGCAGGGTTTCACCATGTAGGCCAGGCTGGTCTCAAACTTCTGACCTCAAGCGATCCACCCACCTCGGCCTCCCAAAATGCTGGGACTGCAGGTGTGAGCCACCACACCTGGCCTCTTCTTTTTAAATGTAGGCACTTACAGCCATAAACTTCTCTATTAATACTACTTTTGCCGTATCCCATAGGTTTTTGTATGTTACGTTTCCATTATCATTTGTTTCTAGAAAGTTTTCAATTTTCTTTCTAATCTCTTCCTTGGCCCACTGCTCATTCAGGAGTGTATTATTTAAATTCCATGTGTTTGTATCGTTTCCAAAATTCCTCTTGTTTTTAGTTTCTAGTTTTATTCCATTGTGGTCAGAGAAGACGCTTGATATTATTTCAATTTCTTCTCAATGTTTTAAGACCTGTTTTTGGATCTAACATGTGGTCTAAGCTTGAGAATGATCTGTGTGTTCAGGAGAAGAATGTGTATTCTACAGCCATTGGATGAGATGCTCTGTAAATATCTACTAGGTCCATTTGGTCTATAGTGAGGATTAAATCCAATGATTCTGTGCTGATTTTCTGTCTGGATGATCTGTCCAATGCTGAAAGTGGGGTGTCGAAATCTCCAGCTATTATTGTATTGGGGTCTATCTCTCTCTTTCTCTCTAATATTTACTTTAGATATCTGAGTGCTCCAGTTTTTGGTGCATATATATTTAAAATTATTGCTTAATTGACCCCTTTATCATCATGTAATGACCCTCTTTGTCTCTTTTTATAGTTTTTGTCTTGAAATCTATTTTGTTTGGTATAAGAGTAGCTACTCCTGCTCTTTTTAGGTTTCCATTTGCATGGAATATCTTTTTCTATCCCTTAATTTTCAGTCTGTATGTATCTTTGTAGGTGGAAGTGTGTTTCTTGTAGGCAGTAGATATTGAGTCTTGTTTTTTCATCCATTTGGCCACTCTGTGTCTTTTGATTGGAGAGTTTAGCTCATTTACATTCAATGTCATTATTGATAAGTAAGGACTTACTCCTGCCATTTTGTGATTTGTTTTCTGGCTGTTTTGTGGTCTTCTCTTCCTTCTTTCCTTCCCTCCTGTCTTCCTTTGAGTGAAGGTGATTTTCTCTGGTTATATTTTTTTTCTTGTTGTTTTGTTTGTTTGTTTTTGTTGTTGTTGAGACAGAGTCTCTCTCTGTCACCCAAGCTGGAGTGCAGTGGTACAATCTCAGCTCACTGCAACCTCTGCCTCCTGAGTTCAAGCAATTCTCTTGCCTCAGTCTCCCATGTATCTGGGATTACAGGCATGTACCACATTGCCTGGCTAATTTTTTTGTGCATTTTTAGTAGAGATGGAGTTTCACCATGTTGACGAGGCTGGTCTCCAACCCCTGACCTCAAGTGATCCACCTGCCTTGGCCTCCCAAAGTGCTGGGATTACAGGCGTGAGCCACTGCGCCCGGCCTGGTTGTATGTTTCAATGTCTTGATTATGTTTTCTTCCAGTTTTATTGAGGTGTATTCAACAAATAAAAATTGTATATATTTGGCCAGGCGTGGTGGCTCACACCTGTAATCCCAGCACTTTGGGAGGCTGAGGCAGGCATATCATGAGGTCAAGAGATTGAGACCATCCTGGCCAACTTGGTGAAACCCCGTCTCTACTAAAAATACAAAAATTAGCTGGGTGTGGTGGCGCATGCCTCTAATCCCAGCTACTCAGGAGGCTGATGTAGGAGGATCACTTGAACCTGGGAGGGGGAGGTTGCAGTGAGCCGAGATCACGCCATTGCACTCCAGCCTGGGCGACAAGAGTGAAACTTCGTCTCAAAAAAAAATTGTATATATTCAAGGTGTACAACATGATTATTTCATATACATATACATTGTGAAATGATTGCCACAATCAAGTGAACACATCTATCATCACACTTACTGACCATGTTTTCGGGGCAGGGAGGCAGCAATGAGGACGCTGAAGATCTGCTCTCTTAGCAAATTAAAGTATACAATACATTATTAGTAACTATAGTCACCATGCCATATGTTAGAACACCAGAACTTATTCATTTTATAACTGAAAGTTTATACCCTTTGACCAATATCACTTCATTTCCCTGTCCCCAGCCCATGGCAATTACTGTTCTGCTCTGTGCTTCTATTGAATTCATCTTTTTTAAGATTCCACATGTAAGTGAGATCATACAGTATATGTCTTTCTGTGTCTAGTTTATTTCACTTAGCATGATGTCCTCCAGTTTTATCCATGTTGTTGCAAAAGGCAGGATTTTCTTCTTTTTATGGCTGAATAATATTCCATTGTGTGTACATATATGTGTGTGTATATAGTGTATATATGTGTATACACTAATTTCTTGCTTTATATTTTTTATGCATTCTCTGTATGATTTTAGATTTGAGGTTACCATGAGACTTGCAAGTAATATAAACCATTATTTTAAACTGATGACAACTTAATTCTAATTGCATAAACTAATAAGCAAAAAGAAAACTAATAAAGATTTTGTACTTTAACTTTGTCTCCCCACTTTTAAATTTTTTATTGTTTCTATTTATATCTTATTGTACTATCTATGTCTTGAAAAGTTGTCATATTTATTATTTTTGATCAGTACATCTTTTAATCTTTTCTATTTAAGATGTGAGTTGTTTACACATGACAATTACAGTGTTATAATAGTCTGTATCTTCAGACGATTTCTTATTACTCATTAAATATCCTTTCCTTTCAGACTGAAGAACTCCCTTTATTTAGCATTTCTTGTAGAGGTCTGTAGAAGAACAGGTCTGGTGTTGAAACCCCTCAGCTTTTGTTTGTCTGGGAAAGTCTTTATTTCTCCTTCATGTTTGCAGGATGTTTTCACCAGATATTCTGTTCTAGGATAAAAGTTTTTCCTTCAGCACTTTAAATATGGCATGACACTGTCTCCTGGCCTATAAGGTTTCTATTGAAAAGTTTGCTGCCAGATGTATTGGAGCTCCATTGTATGTTCTTCGTTTCTTTTTTCATGCTGCTTTTAAGATCCTTTCTTTATCCTTGACCTTGGGGAATTTGTTGATTAAATGCCTTGAGTTAGTCTTCTTTGGGTTAAATCTGCTTGATGTTCTGTAATCTTCTAGTGTTTGGATACTGATCTCTTTCTCTAGGTTTGGGAAGTTCACTGTTATTTCTCTGAGTAAACTTTCTACCCCATCTCTCCACCTCCTCTTTAAGGCCAATAACTCTTAGATTTCCCCTTTTGAGGCTATTTTCTAGGTCTTCTAGGTGTGCTTCATTCTTTTTTATTCTTTTTTATTTTGTCTCCTCTGATTGTGTGTTTTCAAATATTCTGTCTTCAACCTCACTAATTCTCCTGCTTGATCACTTCTGTTGTTAGGAGACTCTGTTGCATTCTTCAGTATGTCAATTACATTTTCAACCCCAGATATTCAGCTTATTTTTAGTTATTTCAATTTATTTGTTAAATTTATCTGATAGAATTCTGAATTGCTTCTCTGTGTTATCTTCGGAATTTCTGTCGGCATTTCACTGAGTTTCCTCAAAACAGCTATTTTGCATTACCTGTCTCAAAGGTCACATATTTCTGTCACTCTGTGATTGGTCACTGTTGCTTTACTTAGTTTATTTGGTGAGATCATGTTTTCCTGGATGCTTCTGATGCTTGTGGATTTTGTCAGTGTCTGACATTGAAGAGTTAGGTAGTTATTTTAGTCTTCACAGTCTGGGCTTGTTTGTACCTGTCCTTCTTGGGAAGGCTTTCCAGGTATTTGAAGTTACTTGGGTGTTGTGATCTAAGTTTTTGGTCACTGCAGTCATATCTGCATTATGGGGCACCCCAATCTCAGTAAAGCTATGGCTCTTGCACACTTGTAAAGGTACTTACTGCCTTGCTGTTCTTTGATACGATCCAGAAGAATTCCCTGGATTACCAGGTATAGACTTTTGTGCTCTTCCCTTACTTTCTCCCAGAGTCTCTTTCTTTGTCCTGAGCTGCCCAGAGCTCAGGCAGAGGTGTAAAGCACCCCTGTGGCTGCCACCACTGGGACTGTGCTGGGTCAGACCTGAAGCCAGCACAGCACTGAGTCTTGCCCAAGGCCCACAGTAACCACTCTCATCTGCCACCAGTGTTCACTCAAGACCCTAGAGCTATACAATTAGTGGGTGGCAAAACCAGCTAGGCTTGTTTCCTTCCCTTCAGGGTAGTGAGATCCCCCTGCGCTGGGAGGATCTAGAGATGCTATTGAGGAGCCAGGGCCTGGAGTTAGAAACTTTAGGAATCTACCATATCCTCCGCTACTCTGGCTTAGCTGGCACCTAACCCACAATACAAAGTCCTTCCCACTCTTCCCTCCCCTTTCCACAAGCAGAGAAGTCCCTCCCTATGACCACCACTGCCCAAGGGCCATTATTTGCCTGACTACTGTCAATGTTCACTCAAAGGCTCTTCAGTCAGCTTGTGGTGAATGCTGTTCAGGCCAGGGACTATCCCTTCAGGAAAGTGGGCTCCCCTCTGGCCCAAGACAGGTCCAGAAATGCTGTTCAAGAACCAAGTCCTGGAAGCAGGGAGCCCAAGAGCCTACTTGGTGGTCTACCCCACTGTGGCTGAGCTGGTACCTAGGTTGCAAGACAAGGTCTCCTTTACTCTTCCCTCTTCTTTTCTTAAGCAGACGGAGCCTCTTCCCTTAAGCACCCCAGCTAGGAATTTGCTGGGTCACACTTGAAGCTAGCATGTCTTTGAGTCTCACCCAATGCCCATGGCAAGTCCTACCTGGATATATTATTGAGGGCCTAAGGGCTCTGTAGTCAGCAAGTGATGAATCCTGCCAGTACTAAGTTAAAGCCAGCAGATACCCTTCTGCCCCAGGGTATGTTTAGAAATGTCATCTGGGCTCTAAGGCCTGGAATGGGGGCCTCAGGATTCTACCCAGTGCCCTATCCTACTGTGGCTGAGTTGGTATTCAAGTTGCAAGACAAAGTCCTCTTTACTCTTCCCTCTTTTTTCCTCAAGCAGAAAGGAGTCTCTCCCAGTGCTGTGAGCTGTGCTGCCTGAGGTTTGGGGAGGCATGGCTCAAGCACTTGCGTGGCTGCCCTGGCTAGTATCTCACTAAGCCATGTACCCCACAAGTCTAATGACTCCCAGCCCACAACAGCACCAGGACTTGCTTAGGAATTGCAGTCCTTGTAGCCTAGACTGCCTTTCAAGTTTATTTAGGATCCTAGAGCACTTTAGCCCACATTGGTGAGGCTTGCCAGAACTCAGGTTCTGACTGCTGGGATGGGGATTCCCCTCTAGTTAAAATTGGTCTAAATGCTCCCTCCATGGGCACTGCTTGAGTTCTGCCCAGTGTTGCTTTCTGCTGTGACAGGGCAGCTCTAAGTTCCAATACAAAATCCCACAATCACTGTGCTTTCCTTCTCCCAAACGCACGGATTCTCTCTTCATGCCATGCAACTGCCACTGGGGAATGGGGGAGGGGTGGCGTCAGCAATTTAAGACTGTCTTTCCTACCCTCTTCAATGCCTGCTTCAGTGATATAAAGTTAAACCAGGTACTGTGAATGCTCACCTAATTTTTGGTTGTTATGGAGGTGCTTTTTTGTCTGTGGACAGTTGTTTAATTTGGTGTTCCTGCAGGGAGGATGATCAGTGGAGGCTTCTGTTCAGCCATCTTGCTCTGCCTCTCCATGTTTCTATTATTAAAAGCTTCATGTTCTTTTTTTTTCCCCCCCTGGCTCAATTATAAATATATTGTCTGCCTGTTAAAAATAATAATAATTTAAAAATAAGGTTGATACTAAAGTATCTATGGTGATATGCAGTGAAAGCAGTGCTTACAGAAACATTCATAGCATATATATTAAAAAGAAGATTAAAATTAACCATCAAACTTTCTGTCTTAGGACAGAAATAAGAGCAAATGATATCCAAAGTAAGCAGGGAAAAAAAATTAGAGCAGAAATCAAAGAAATTGAAAATAGGAAATAGAGAAAATCAACAAAACCAAAATATGTTTATGTTTTATTTTTATTTTATTTTATTTTATTTTATTTTTGAGATGGAGTCTCACTCTGTCACCAGGCTGGAGTGCAGTGCCACGATCTCGGCTCACTGCAACCTGACTCCCTGGTTCAAGTGATCCACCTGCCTCGGTCTCCCAAAGTGCTGGGATTACAGGTGTGAGCCACCATGCCTGGCCAAGATGTTTCTTTTAAAAGATCAATGAAGTCAATAAATCTTTAAAAAAAAAAAAAAAAAAGTGAGAAAGAAAACAAGAAAAGCCGGGCGCGGTGGCTCACACCTGTAATCCTAGCACTTTGGGAGGCCGAGGCGGGTGGATCATGAGGTCAGGAAATCGAGACCATCCTCGCTAACATGGTGAAACCCCATCTCTACTAAAAATACAAAAAATTAGCCAGGCGTGGTGGCAGGCGCCTGTAGTCCCAGCTACTCAGGAGGCTGAGGCAGGAGAATGGCATGACCCTGGGAGGCGGAGCTTGCAGTGAGCCGAGACTGGGCCACTGCACTCCAGCCTGGGCAACAGTGTGAGACTCTGTCTCAAAATAAAAAAAAAAAGAAAAGAAAACAAGAAAAAAGAAAGAGGACACAAATTACTAATATCAGAAATGATAAAAGGGCATCACCACAGATCCCATGGACATTAAAAGATAATAAAGGATTATTATAAACAACTCTATGCCCACAAATTTAGATGAAACAGACCAATTCCTTGAACGACAATCTGCCAAAACTCACACAAGAAAAAAATGGACAATTTGAATAGGTCTATATCTGTTAAAGAAATTGAATCAGTAATAGCCTTTCAAAACAGAAAGCACTAGGCCCAGATGGGTTCACCTATGAATTTTACCAAACATTTAAGGAAAAAATTATGCCAATTTTCTACAATCTGTTTCAGAGGATAGAAAGAGGGAATACTGTCTGACTCATTCTGTGAATCCAGGATTACACTAGGATTTTCTTGTAATACCAGACAAAGGTATTACAAGAAAACTGCAGACCAATATACTCTCATGAGCATAAATGCAAAAACCCTCAACAAAATATTAGCAAATGGAATCCAACAATGTATAAGAGTTATACACATGACCAACTGTGATGTATTCCAGGTGTTAAGGCTGATTCAACATTTCAAAATGCATTAATGTAATCCATCACATCAAAAGACTAAAAATAAAAATTATGTCCGGTGCGGTGACTCATGCCTGTAATCCCAGCACTTTGGGAGGCCAAGGCTGGCGGATCACGAGGTCAGGTGATCAAGACCATCCTGGCTAACATGGTGAAACCCCATCTCTACTAAAAATAAAAACTAAAAAAAAAAATTAGCCAGGCGTGGTGGCAGGCGCCTGTAGTCCCAGCTGCTCGGGAGGCTGAGGCAGGAGAATGGCGTGAACCTGGGAGGCGGAGCTTGCAGTGAGCCGAGATCGCACCATTGCACTCCAGCCTGGGCGACAGAGTGAGAGTCCATCTCAAAAAAAAAAACAAAAGTCAGCTGGGCATGGTGGTAGGTGCCTGTAATCCCAGCTACTCGGGAGGCTGAGGCAGGAGAATCACTTGAACCTGGGAGGCGGAGGTTGCAGTGAGCCTAGATTGCACCATTGCACTCCAGCCTGGGTGACAGAGCGAGTCTCCGTCTCAAAAAAAAAAAAGAGAAACATTATATGATTATATAAATAGATGTGGAAAGCATTTGACAAATTCAACAACCACTGATAATAAAAACTCTCAGTAAATAGGAATACAAGGGAGTGTCCTTGACTTGATAAAGAATGTCTATAAAAATCTACAGCTAACATCATACCTAATAGTGAGAAACTCAAAGCTTTCCCATTAAGATCATAAACAAGACAAGGACGTCCCCTCTCACCACTCCTTTTCAATATTTTGCAATATTTTACTGGAAGTACTAGTTAATGCAATACAACAAGAAAATTAAATAAAAGGTATACAGATTGGGAAGAAATAAGTAAAACTCTTTGTTTGCAGATTATATGATCATCTATGTAGAAAATTCAAAAGAATAGACAAAAAAACTTCTTGAACTAATAAGCAATTATAGCAAGGTTGCAGGATTCAAAGTTAATATCAAAAGTCAACCACGTTTCTATATGCCAACAATGAACAAGTGGAATTCAAAATTAAATACAAATACCCTTTACATTAGCACCCACAAATGAAATACTTAGGTATAAATCTAACAAAATATGTAAAAGATCTTTATGAGGAAAACTACAAAACTCTGAAGAATGAAATCAAAGAAGAACTAAATAAATGGAGAAATATCCTATGTCCATGGTTAGGAAGACTCAATATTTTCAATATCCCAGTTTTCCCCAACTAAATTTATAGAGTCAATCCCAATCAAAATTGTAGCAAGTTATTTTGTGTAAATTGACAAAGTGATTTTAAATTTTATTCATTTATTTGTTTGTTTGCTTATTTGAGACAGGGTCTCACTAGGCTGGAGTGAAGTGGTACAATCATGGCTCACTGCAGGCTTGACCTCCCAGGTTCAAGCGATCCTCCCACCTCACCCTCCCACATAGCTGGGTCTACAGGCACATGCAAGCATGCCTGGCTAAGCTGTTTATTTTTTGTAGAGATAGGGTTTTGCCACGTTGCCCAGACTGGGTTCGAATTTCTAGACTCAGCAATCTGCCTACCTTTGCCTCCTAAAGTGCTGGGATTACAGGCATGAGCCACTGCACCCAGCTGATTTTAAATTTTATGCAGAAAGGCAAAAGACCCAGAATGACCAACACAATATTGAAGAAGAACAAAGTTGGAGGATTGAAACTACCTGACTTTAAGACTTTCCATAAAGCTACCGTTATCAAGACAGTGTGGTATTGGTGAAAAAAATAGAGAAATAGATGATCCATGAGCAAAAACATGAATCCAGACACAGATGTTCCACCCTTTACAAAATTTAACGAAAAATGGATTATAGAGGCCAGGCACAGTGGCTCGCCCTGTATTCCCAGCACTTTGAAGTCTGAGGTGGGTGGATCACCTGAGGTCAGGAGTTTGAGACAAGCCTGGCCAACATGGTGAAATCTTGTCTCTACTAAAAATATTAAAACTAGCCAGGCGTGGTGGTGGGTACCTGTAATCCCAGCTACTTCAGGGGCAGAGGCAGGAGAATTACTTGAACCTGGGAGGTGGAGGTTGCAGTGAGCTGTGATCACGCCATTGCACTCCAGCCTGGGTAACAAGAGAGAAACTTCCTCTCAAAAAAAAAAAAAAAAAAAGGGATCATAATGGATCATAGACCTAAATATAAGAGGCAAAATTTTTAAACTCCTAGAAGATAACATAGGAGAAAATCTAGATGAACTTGGATATGGCGATGACTTTTTAGGGACAACACTGAAGACATGATCCATGAAAGAATAATTGATTAGCTGGACTTAGTTAAAAATCAAAACTTCTGCCCCCAAAATACAATGTCAAGAGAATGAGAAGATAAGCCATAGATGGTGAGAAAATATTTGCATAGACACATCTGATAAAGGACTGCTATCCAAAATATACAAATACTTCTTAAAACTCAACAATAAGAGAAAAAATAACCCAATTTAAAAAATTGGGTGGCCAGGGGTGGTGGCTTATGCCTATAATCCCAACACGTTGGGAGACAGATCAATGAGGCAGACAGATCACTTGAGGTCAGGAGTTCAAGGCCAGCTTGGCCAACATGGTGAAACCCTGCCTCTACTGAAAATAGAAAAATTAGCCAGGCATGGTGGCCACATGCCTGTAATCCCAGCTACTTGGGAGGCTGAGGCAGGGGAATCACTTGAACCCAAGAGGCAGAGGTTGCAGTGCACTCTACTCTAGCCACTGCACTCTAGCCTGGGTAACAGAGCAAGACTCTGCCTTTAAAAAAGAAAAAATGGGCCGGGCGCGGTGGCTCACACCTGTAATCCCAGCACTTTGGGAGGCCGAGGCAGGCGGATGATGAGGTCAGGAGCTCGAGATCATCCTGGCTAACACGGCGAAACCCTGTCCTACTAAAAATACAAAAATATTAGCCGGGCTTGGTGGCGGGCGCCTGTAGTCCCAGCTACAGGCGCCCCCCACCTGCGGCAGGAGAATGGCGTGAACCTGGAAGGCGGAGCTTCCAGTGAGCCGAGATCACGCCACTGCACTGCAGCCTGGGCGACAAAGCGAGACTCCGTCTCAAAAAAAAAAAAAGGCCAAAGACCTGAACAGAGACTTCATCAAAAAATACGTATAGGTGGCAAATAAGCATATTGAAAAGATTGAAAAGATGCTCCACATCACATGTTATCAGAGAAATGAAAATTAAAACAACAAGATACTACCATACTCCTATTATAATGACCAAAATCTGGAACACTGACAGCACCAAATGCTAGTGAGGATGTGGAGCAACAGGAACTCTCATTCATTGCTGGTGGGAATGCAAAATGGTACAGCCACTTTAGAAGACAATTTTGGCTGTTTCTGACAAAACTAAACATATTCTTACCACATTGTCCACAAATCATGCTCCTTGGCATTTACCTAAAGGCATTTACCTAAAGGAGTTGAAAACTTATATGCACACCCATTTACTGCATTTTTTTATTCATAATTGCCAAAACTTGGAAGCAACCAACATATTCTTTAGTAGATGAATGGATACATAAACTGTAGTTTTGTAGACAATGGAATATTACTCAACACTAAAACGAGTTATCAAGCCATGAAAAGACATGAAGGGTCTTTAAATGCATATTATTAAGTGAAAGAAGCCAATCTGAAAATGTTGATGTATAATCCAACTATACATCATAGAATGTGTGATGTATGGATGTATGGATGGATGGATGGATGATTCCAACTATAGGACATTCTGGAAAAGGTAAAACTCTGGAGACACTAAAAAGATCAGTGGTTGGCAGGGGTTAGTGAGGGAGGAAAGGTTGAATAGGTGGAGAACAGAAAATTTTAGGAACGTGAAAATACTCTGATACAAATGTTGGATACATGACATTAAACATTTTTCCAAGGCATACAATGTAAAATACCAAGAGCTAACCCTGATATAAACTACACACTTTGGGTGATTATCATGTGTCAACACAGTTTCATCAGTTGTGACAAATATGTCACTCTGGTGGTAGATATTGATAATGGAGGAATCTATGCATTTGTAGGGTGATGGGGATATATGGGAAATCTCTATACCTTCATCTTTTTTTTTTTTTTTTTTTGAGATGGAGTTTCACTCAGTCGCCCAGGCTGGAGTGCAATGGCACGATCTCGGCTCACTGCAACCTCTGCCTCTTGGATTCAAGCGATTCTCCTGCCTCAGCCTCCCGAGTAGCTGGGATTACAGGCGCCCGACATCATGCCTGGCTAACTTTTGTATTTTTGATAGAGACAAGGTTTCACCATGTTGGTCAGGCTGGTCTTGAACTCCTGACCTCAGGTGATCTACCCACCTCGGCCTCCCAAAGTGCTGGGATTATAGGCATGAGCCACCGTGCCCAGCCTATACCTTCATCTTAATTTTGTTGTGAAACCAAAAGTGCTCTAAAAATAGTCTTTTTTAAAAAGATGGCAAGAAATTTAAAAATATATTATCTATGATATTGGTTCATAGAACAGTGGGTTTTTTTTCTTTTTTCTTTTTTTTTAGAGACAGGGTCTCTCTTGCCCAGGCTGGAGTGCAGTGATGCAGTCATGGCTCAGTGAAGCTTCTACCTCCTTGACTCAAGTGATCTGCCTGCCTCAGCCTCCCAACTAGCTGGGACCACAGGCATGAGCCACTGCACCTAGCAGAAGAGTATTTTTTTAACAACTCACTCTGCTATAGTGATAGTCTGTCTTCAAAGCAAACCCGTGGGGCAGTTAGCCATACAATAAATACTTGATTCAGAGTGGTGTGGAGATACTCAAGTTTCCTACTCTCAGATTTCTGCAGGTTTCCATAAGGGCTGGAAACACAGCCACACTTAGTTGAATTGGTGACATGCATGCAAGGGGTTTAGATAATAATTAGTGCATTATGAGGAAATTGCCTGGTTCAAATTACAGTATCCTTGTGTGTGAGAGAGCATCAATAATGTAACCATCATTTCACTGAAACACCTGTCAGGTTGTTTCAAGTGCTTATGATGGATGCCTGTGATCTACTGAGCTGAAATAGTTTTCATTGATAATTGGGAAAATCAGAGTATGTCCATAAAGCAAAAATACCTCCAGCATCCTCGAAAGTTTGAAAATTTCTAAAGTAAATCAATTAACTCAATAATAACCTCTATCCTCCCTTTCTTTCAGTATTTTTCAATTTTCTATTGATATTGAATACAATTTTCAGTACAATACAATTAGTGCCTATCCTCTGTCTATGTACTATGCTCTAGTATATTTATCTTCATTTGGGATAATGTTCATTACTGCTACTTCTTCAGTCATAATTCTATCCAATTTTTTTTGCAAAGTATTGCGCATAGCTATTCTACATTTAAATTTCCAGTGTACTAAATTTTTATTTGCAGCAATATTAAAGTTGATTTTTTAAAAACTTGAATCTTAAGCCAGGTACAGTGATGTGTGCATGTAGGCCCAGCTACTCAAGAGGCTGAGGTGGGTGGATCCCTTGAGTCCAGGATTTCAAAGCTAGCCTGGGCAATATAGCAAGAGATAATTTCTTAAAAAAAATTTTTTTAACCTTTGATCTTAAAACTATTGAAATGAAATAAGTTTATCAAAAAAATAGAACATGATGGAGTATAGAAAGTAATAAATAGAATTCACAGGGTTAAGGGTTTGTTTTGGTATGGGCTTTTCCAAAGCATCAACAAAGCATTACCCAACCTGAAGTCACTTTGTAGTGTTGTAGGACTACAAGGTAATAAGGCACCCACTGTGATCCCCTATTTTGAAGAAGAAAGGCTGAAAGCCTGGAGAGGCAACAAGAAAGGTAAAGACAAGCCACTTGGAGGCCATTCCCCCAATGCAGCTGGTCAGTTGTAATAGACTTTGTGATGACTAGCTGCCATATTAAACATTCTCTAATCTGACTCCTTAATCACAGTGAGAGCTCTAGAGGGGAAAAGACAAGGGATTCTATATTAGGATCCAAATTTGCTGCAAAGGAACAAAAATGATTAGATGGAGAAAAGATAAGTTGGCCCACTCAATAAAAAAGAAAGGGAAAGCTAAATGGGGAAAAAGAAAGAAAAAGAACGTGGCTAATAAATCATGGGATGTCACACTAACCTGATTTTTCACAAAACTGTATAATTCATTCTGAAGCTAAAAAATAAACCAACACCTAAGGACATCCCACTGAATAGGAAAGATACGAATGATACTTTTCGTAATTTGGCATAACTGGAAAGTGGTAGATGTTTTTAACATAAAGTCCTAGTACTGTGATTACTTATAATCATGGACATTTTACCTAATCCTCTTAGGCAATGAAGGGACTAAAGAATAAAAAGCATTAAAATGAAACCTCTAGCTCATATTATAAGGTAAGAATTCAAATGGCCCCCAGATAAATAACAAACACCCATCAAGATGATTCTATGGAAAAATTGCAAGATATGGCTGGGCGTGGTGGCTCATGCCTGTAATACCAGCACTTTGGGAGGCCAAGGCGGGTGAATCACGAAGTCAGGAATTCAAGACCAGCCTGGCCAAGATAGTGAAACCTCATCTCTACTAAAAATACAAAAATTAGCCGAGCGTGGTGGCGGGCCCCTGTAATCCCAGCTACTTAGGAGGCTGAGGCAGGAGAATTGCTTGAACCTGGGAGGCGGAGGTTGCAGTGAGCCGAGATCACACCACTGCACTCCAGCCTGGGTGACAGAGTGAGACTCCATCTCAAAAAAAAAGGAAAGAAAAATGGCAAGATAATTATATCTTGATACTTTTTGACAAATACCAAGAAACACCTACATAGGACTTCTACAGAAATGCTGAAACAAAACCAGACTGGAATAAAGGATACAATTTGCAGGTGAAGGGCACACTTGGGAAGAAGAAAATTTTACATAATTGCTTTGACTCTCAAGGAGATTAAAGAAAACATGGGCTCTACAAAAACAAGAAAAAATGTCCAATAACCCTAACTCTATCTCTAATTATCCATGTAATCTTTACTAAAACAAATGAACAAAAAACGCACTTTAATAATTTTTTTCATCATCTTTAAGGGATAAACGAAAATGAATGTTCATGCTATGTAGGAAAGGACTAGTGATATATATTGAATCTTTTTAAACACAGAATTAAACTTATATAACTCTGGTAAATGTGAGAGAGAGGAATGTAAATCTGTAACTCTTAAAGAAGAATCTTAGTGTATAATGATAATCATTTGATTATAATAGTCTAGGACAAAATTCTCAGAGCATGCAAACAAAAATTGCAAGTTGGAAAGCTAGGAGCCATATTCCCTGTCATAAAACACAGAATGGAATAGAATAGAAATACTAATTCAGTGATGTAATTTTACTATAATTTTATTTTTAAATATGAGTAAAATGTGAACAAAACCACTTTCATTTTCTAAAACTAAGTTCAGGTGGTACAAGAAAGTGGGGCTTCTTAGCTTCAAGGTGTTATGGAACATCAGCTATGGAAGAAATATCTGAGGCTATCTATGAAAATATTTAATAGCTTAATGCATTCTATTGTTTCATTTCAAACTCTGATCAAAATAATGCCAGTCAGCTGAGCCAAGTGTATACATTCCTCACTCAACCCCAGACAGCTTCATAATGGTTCATTAAGCAGATAATTAGACTTGTATTACTCTCAGCCACAGGCTCACAGATCCCACCCAATGGACACACCTTTGGCATGATCCTTGCTCTTGGTGCATCTCACTTCATTTTGCTATTCAGAGGCAGCTCAAGAGAGATTTTTGTGTCCTAGAAAAAAAAAAAGTATTTTAAGCAGCCTTGTCCATGCACTGATTTTGATTTGTTTTGTTGAATATGTTCAAAAGAGGAGTGCTAGGGAATTTAGTGATTCCACAGCTTAAACTTGAAAGGAGAACCTCAAGTCAATTGTTGGGTAGGTGGCAAGGAGGTACATACAGAGCATACTTCAGGACTATAACATGTGGTTCTTTTGTGAAGAGGAGTATCTTGCTCTCATGACCTGAAGAAAATCCTGAATACATAGATTCAAGTCCAATTATTCAGCTCTTGAGATGATAGGGTGTTACCTATGGAAAATTCTTCTGTGTAGAATTTCGCTTTCGTTCTGTGTTGTCAAAGTACCAGTTTGTGGACCTCCAGGGCTTGCAAAATGGTCATTTTAAATGAGATTTAAACTGAGTTTATTATTTTCTAAATATATATTTCAAGCAAACATTTTGTATTTATTGTTATTGTTATTATTATTATTATTATTATTTTTATTTTGAGACGGAGTCTCGCTCTGTCGCCAGGCTGGAGTGCAGTGGCACGACCTTGGCTCACTGCAACCTCCCCTTCCTGGGTTCAAGCGATTCTCCTGCCTCAGCCTCCCGAGTAGCTGGGATTACAGGCACGCGCCACCAAGCCCCGCTAATTTTTGTATTTTTAGTAGAGACGTGGTTTCACCGTGTTGGTCAGGATGGTCTCGATCTCTTTACCTCGTGATCTACCCGCCTCGGCCTCCCAAAGTGCTGGGATTACAGACATGAGCCACTGCGCCTGGCCTTGTATTTATTTTCTAATGATCTTTTATTATAGATCATAATCTTAAAAATAAAGAAAAAATTAAACCATCGGAGCATTTGGCTGGATTACAATTCATAAGTGCTGACATCTAGTGGTTGTTACTATTCTTTGATAAAGTACTATCCAGGTAGTACAGTATTATGATGCTGGCTACATCGTGATACTTGATTTAAAAGTATTTAATTCAAAATTTAGGTCATACTATTTCTCTTTGTAAAACTGATGCACTTGAAATACTTTGGTTAAGAAAAATCATTCTGAAACTTTGGAATTAAACACAGAGTTTTCAAACTTTTTTCCCCTGCAAGTATGCGATTCACAAGTACCGTACTTTTCCATGATAACATCCTGCTGCATGCAGTGGTTTTCAACAAGGGCCTGGAAGACAGATGAGAAGTCCTAAGAGATGGGTAAGAAGTTGTCCAAACCCCTTGAAACTTACTATTTTTAAGTTTTTCTTTCGTGTCTGCTTAGGAAGGCAGATAGAATCACTGGCTAGTCATGATGCTTAAATTCATTGGGATTTCCTGGAAGCTTAGCTTTGGTATCATTTGATAATCACAAAGAGCATTTAGAATAAAAAGATATAGGCCAGGCATAGTGCCTCACACCTGTAACCCCAACACCTTGGGAGGCTGAGGGAGGATTGCTTGAGCCCCGGGGTTTGAGACCAGCCTGGGCAACAAAGTGAAGTGAGACCCCGTCTCTGAAAAAAAAAAAAAAAAAGAAAGAAAGAAAAGAAAAGAGAAAGAATTAGCCAGGTGTGGTGGTGTGTGTGCCTGTGATTCCAGCTACATGGGAGGCTGTCAGGAGTATCAATTGAGCTGAGGAGGTTGAGGCTGCAGTGAATCATAAGCCAAGGTTGTGCCATTGTATTCCAGCCTGGGTGACAGAGCAAGAACCCAAAAAAGAATGAAAACATACTTATTAGGCATGTGCCATTCCTAGCCTTGCCCTAGGGACACAAGATGAATTCGTGTGAATCTTACTGTTGACCAATTTTAAGGTAAGAAAAACAAATGTCATTAAATAATTGCAATTTATTATGACAGGTAGAATAGGTGAACTATGGTAAGGAAATGTAAAACATATAGGAAGAAATTGGAGGGAAGAAGAAAAAACTTCACATAGGAGCAATCTCTAAACCAGGTCTTGAAGATCATGAATTACCAAGGTGACAAAAGATAGGCATTCTAGACAGTCACTTATTCATTAGCCGCTCAATAAATATTTAATGAGCACTTACCATATGCCTCATGGGGTACAGAATGTGCAAAGACTAGAGATATAAATGATATTTTAGAGCATATTATCACTAAAGCAGCAAATAAAAGAAATTGAGGGAGCAGTAGGAGATGAAGGTATGCAGTGGAGAAAGGCAAATCTGATATCAAATCTAATATCTACCACACTTACTTGCTATATAACTTAAGAAAGTAACATAGGCTTACAAAATATTATTTACCCCATCTGTACAATGCAAGACTGTTTTACAAGTTATTGTGAAAGTAAAATCAGCTAATAAATGTTAAAGTTCCTTGTGTGGATTAAAGACTAAAATGTTAGTCATTGTATCCATCAGCTTTTGCTACTTGATAAACAACCAGAAAAATATTTGTGGTATGATTTTCTTGCTCATTGATTTGCAGGCCAACTGCAGATCTAGGCTAGGGTTGGCTAGGCTACAGGATTCTGCTTTAGGTTGTGGGTCTAGCCCACTTATCTCATTCTGGGCTCAGACTGTAGGGACAGAGACTACCAGGGTATGTTTTTCTCATGGTAATGGCAGAAGCAAAAGGTCTAACCATGCAAGGCCCTTTCAAGTCTTTGCTCATGTCACATCCCTAACATCCCATTGGTCAAAGCAACCACATGATCGATCGAGTTCAAAGTCAAAGGGCCAGGAAGTGCTCTCTACCTCCCTAGAGCTATCACATGGTGTAGACTTATACAATGCTACCAAGGGGAATAAGATTTTGGAATGATTTATTTTGTAATATGTCTTTTATCACAATAGCTTTATGTATCATCCTAAGGAGCTTGGACTTCATTCCACAGGCAGTGGGGAAAGACCTGACCAAATCTGTGATTTTAGAAAGCTGATTCTCCTGATACCATGAAAGGTAGAATCGAAAGGGAAAGAGACTAGAAGCAAAAATATCAGTTGCAGTAATTTCTTAGTCTATAGATGACAAAGGTCTGAATTGGAAATGTCCCCTGCCCACCATATATGCATAGATGCAGGAGACTCTATTAAAAAAAAGAGGAGATAGCCTGGGCGTGGTGGCTCATGCCTGTAATCCTAGCATTTTGGGAGGCTCAGATGGGTGGATCGCCTGAGGTCAGGAATTCGAGACCAGCCTGGCCAACATGGTGAAACCCCATCTCTACTAAAAATACAAAAATTAACTGGGCATGGTGGCGGGTGTCCATAATCCCAGCTACTCAGGAGGCTGAGGCAGGAGAAGTGCTTGAACCCACGAGGTGGAGGTTGCAGTGAGCCAAGATCATGACACTTCACTCCAGTCTGGATGAAAGAGAGAAACTCCATCTCAAAAAATAAAAAATAAAAATAAATAAATGAAAATAAAAATAAAAAAGAAGAGATAGCAATACAGTAAAGTTTTGGGTCTGAATCCTTAAGGATTTATTAGTTTTATTTTATTTGCTTTGTGTTTTAAAATTATTGAATGTATCTGATCAGAGCAGTTCTTCTTAAGGCCGCAGAATTTAGACTTGATAAACTAAACATAAACCTAAATCACATAAACCAATTTCTTTGTCTTACAAATGTAAAAAGTGAAGCTCTAGCAGAGGTCTGCTGGAGGTGGCTCATACTGGCTTGTGAGTGCCAATTGTTAAATTTTCAGGAGTCTTATGAGGCAGCTGATTTGCACAGCCATCATTAAAAATTGTTATGTAAATTTATGATGAAATAAGTTCTACTAAAACTAAAAGCAATTGCTTCTGCTTCCAAGTAACTGGATTTACTTGCCCACCTGAAAGAAATCAGAAACTCAGATAAAACATAAGAAAACAGTTTTCTGGACCCTGGATATCTGATAACAAAAGACAGTGATCCCTAACAGATGAGAAATAAATGAGGCAAGCCCTGTAACTACCCAAGCTTAATGCCTTGAGAAAGGTTTCAGGCCGTGGAGCAAAGAGGGAGAACCCAGGCAGAGTCCAGAACTCTGAGAATTGAGGAGATAGAGCTGAGAGCCCACGAAGACCAACACAGAGTTCTCAGGACAAAGCAGCACAGAGGAAAGATTTGCGCTGAGAGGGAACCTCAGAGCTCTGCAAAAAGCTTCTCTGGAATATTTAGCAGGGCACTGATCAGCACATGCATATAAAGAAATTACTTGAGGCTGGCGAAATAACTACCTGAAAGGATTAGAGGGAATAGTATTCTATACTCACACAGGGACTGAAATAGTGCCAGTTATCACCAGCCAGACAGGAAAAAATTCATAATTTGGGTAGAATATTCAGAAGGGTCTTGCCTCAGTAGTGGAGAATAATTAACCCTAAACTAAATGCTGCTTTGGCCCCATCTTAAAAAAAAACTTAAAATGGAGACCCAAAAAGAACAAACTGTTTTCAAGTAAACTACATCTCAGAAAAAGCTCAAGAAAGTTTATAGGAATGAAAAAAAATGCAACACTCAACAAGGTAAAATATATAGTATTCAGGCTAAGACTATGAGGAATACAAAGCAGACAAATAAGATAAGAAAAATCAATCAATTAAAACTAACTCAGAACACAAGTAGAGGTTACAACTAGCAGAAAAAGATAGTAAAACAGTTATTTTAGGCTGGGCGTGGTGGCTCACGCCTGTAATCCTAGCAGTTTAGGAGGCTGAGGCAGGCAGATCACCTTAGGTCGGGAGTTCGAGACCAGCCTGACCAACATGGAGAAACCCCGTGTCTACTAACAATACAAAATTAGCTGGGTGCGGTGGCACATGCCTGTAATCCCAGCTACTCTGGAGCTCGAGGCAGGAGAAGTGCTTGAACCCATGAGGCAGAGGTTGCTGTGAGCCGAGATTGTGCCATTGTACTCCAGCCTGGGCAACAAGAACAAAGCTCTGTCTCAAAAACAAACAAACAAACAAACAAAAAACAGTTATTTTAACTATATCCCATGTTAAGCACCAACATAGAAGGTATAAAAACACCCAAATAGAATTTCTAGAGATGAGAACTACAGTGTCTGAGGTGAAAAAATACACTAGATTGGATTAATAATTGATTAGACACTGAAGAAGAAAATACTGATGAACTTGACAACGTAGCAATAGAAACTATCCACAGTGAAACCCAAAGAGTAAAAGAATTTTTTTTTTTTTTTGAGACAGGTTCTCACTCTGTCACACAGGTTGGAGCACAGCAGTGTGAGCACAGCTCAATACAGCTTCGAACTCCTGGACTCAAGTGATCCTCCTGCCTCAGCCTCCCAGATAGCTGGGATTGCAGGTGCACACCACCACATCAGGATAATTTTTAAAATTTTTGTAGAGACGGGGGTCTGGCTATGTTGCCCAGGCTACTTTCAAACTCCTGGCCTTAAGTGATCCTCCCACCTCAGCCTCCCAAAGAGCTGAGATTATAGGATGTGAGCCACTGTGCCTAGCTTGGATTTTTTTTTTTTTTTTTAATGGAAAGAACATCAGTGAATTTTGGGATTCAAACAGCCCAAATATCAATAGATGGATAGGTAAACAAATTATCAAATTATATCCATGGATGTAGATGGGTGTATATCTTATTTGCTTGACCAGTGATAAAATATATAATTAATTATATATAAATTTTAAATTCCATGAAACTATTAACTTAAATAGTATACCAATGTGTTTAGTTCATATTCTTTCTGATAATGGAACTGAATCTAGTATTTTTATTTTTGTGGGTCTCAGGTACATTTGAAAGGCAGGGAGAAGACCAGGTGTGGTGGCTCAAGCCTGTAATCCCAGCACTTTGGGAGGCAGAGGTGGGCAGAGCATATGGGATCAGGAGTTCAAGACCAGCCTGACCAACATGGTGAAATCCCATCTCTACTAAAAAGACAAAAAAATTAGCTGGGCATGGTGGTGCATGCCTGTAATCCCTCTACTCCAGAGGCTGAGACAGGAGAATCGCTTGAACCTGGGAGATAGAGGTTGCAGTGAGCTGAGATGGCGCCATTGCATTCCAGCCTGGGGAACAAGAGAAAAAAGAAAGAAAGAGAGAAAGAGAGAGGGAGAAAGAGAGAAAGAGAAACAGAAAGAGAGAGAGAGAGAATGCAACGTAAAGAACCCTCTTCTTTTCCTTGTATTAGATAACTTTAGTGTTAACTAAGATACAGATACTAGCATCTGAAATCAATTTCATAAAAGGAGAAAAATGAGGTGCTGAAGGGTTAAATGTCTTCACACAGCCCCTTAGGGCAAAAATGAACTGAGTCTGTGTCCTTTGATTTCTAGATCAACAAACCCTCTATCTTGACTGCTTAACTTATGATCTTGTATTATCCATTCAAATCACAAAATCCAATCTCTTGATAAATGTTATGGAAGAACATCTTTTTTTTTTTTTCAAGACAGGGTCTCATTCTGTTGCCTAGGCTGGAGTGCAGTGACACAATATCAGCTCACTGCAGTCTAGACCTCCAGGGCTCAAGCAATCCTCCTACCTTAGCCTCCCAAAGTGCTGGGATTACAGGCGAGAGAGCACTGAGCCCAGCTGGAAGAACATATTTATGTTACTTTTGGCATTTATTCATGACTGCAGTCCATGCATTTGATGGAGATTTTCATTTTTGGAGCCTTTTTACAACAGATATTATTAGGGAAATTATGAAAGCCTTACAGAGTGATAGAGAATCTTTTGACAAATCATAAACCTCTAGAAATGTAGTTTTGTGAAAGAGTATGTTTTTGCATCTCTTGTAGTTCTCTAGAGACAGAAGACTGGCAAAGATATGAAAATTTTAAATGCTGAAGATTTAAAACATACTTTAATTTCTAAAGCTGCAGAAGCAACTGAATAATTTAGTCCAGTCAGGGGTTTTATAGGGCTCACTTCTAATGTTAGACAAATCAGCTCACTCATCTCTAGCTGACCTATTTGTTCATCCATCCAAGTCATTACCCTAATCTCTCTATAGCTTCTGTGTTCTGTAAGGTAATTAGCACATATGGGATCCATTCATAGCAGGCAGTGTTACTTCCTTGACAATAAGTTTAATTAATCTAAATATATACATTCATAAAAAAAAACTTCCTTCCCTAAAAGGAGTAGCTGATTGATTACATGGCAATGGGTAAGGAATACCTTGGTGATGGTGATCAGAAAAATGCAGAGCCCCTTTCACTCCAGACATGAGTACTGCTCTATAAGTGACCTTTTGGCTACATCACCGGGTATGTCCAGTACCTTATGGGGGTGTACCCAGATGGCTGTTCCCACTTATCCATTATACTATATTAGCACCCTTATATATCTTTTGAAATTATATATGAGGCCAGGCACGGTGGCTCATGCGCCTGTAATCCGAGAACTTTGAGGGGCCGAGGTGTGTGGATAACTTGAGCCCAGGAGTTTGAGACCAGCTTGGGCAACATGGTGAAGCCCTGTCTCTACAAAAAAAAAAAAAAAAAAAGGCAGGCACAGTGACACAGGCCTGTAGTTGTAGAACTATAATCTACAGGAAATATATGTGTTTATATATTGATTATTTATACATATTTTATATATCATTAACATACATAAACACATATATTTTACATATTTCACATATATAAAAACACATACATGTGTATTTTACAGCATAATATAGAAGGAAAGTTTTCTTCTCTTGGATTGTTGCTTACATAGCTCTGATGTCAGGGAATAAAATCAAGAAGGATGGTGAATACTCCACTTGACTTTGTCAGCAGTCTATTAGTTTACTCCTACAAACGTCACTGCCCTTATGGAAAGGACAAATCATATACTTTTCTAAGGAACAAAATAATTTTAGTTGTCAAAGAAACAATATATAGATGGTGTGGCCATACCATTCCTTGGAGAAAAGGAGTATCATATCTTATTTAGAAGGTTATTTCTATTTCCCTGAATTCAGTGATGTATCCTCACCCCAATACTTCCTTTGAGCCATGCTACTTTAACCTTCCCCTAATCTTTTTCCTTGAAAGGGTTGGCAAACTATGCCCTGTGTACCAAATCTGGTTTGTGGTCTGTTTTTAGACAGACCATAAACTGAGAATACTTTTTTACATTTTAAAATAGTTGTTTAAAAGAATTTTTAAAAGGAAAATATATGACAGAGAAGAATATGTAGCCCACAAAGCCTATTTAGTATGTGGCCCTTTACAGGAAAAGTTTGCTGATCCCTATTCTAGGAGTTGACTCAAAGTCCCTAATCATAGCATCTGCAGAAGAAAAATGGTCTAGGCTTGGCTCTTATTAACCCTAGATTTTAGGCAAGACCTGAATATGATTTTAGAAGAAGTATATTTTTCTGTATATCACTAACCAGCAAATGATACTCTTATCTAAGAAGATATTCTATAACCAACAAAACACAAATTTGAGGAACACATGGAGCATCAAAGAAGTTTGAGGACATCCACATAGTTATGTCATACCAATTCCATCGTAGAGGTAGATGGAGAGACATATGCTAGTGCCAGAAGATATTTGCATCCATGATAATTGTGCCAGTTATGCAGCAAAATGAAGTGGGTATATGGTCCTCAGCTACTTCTTCTTGCTTATTTGCCAGACTCTTGTACTTCTGTTTACCATTTCTTCCCACTAGATTGGCAGCATTGTTAATCTCTGAGAAAGGACTCTCTGATGTTAAGAATCTTATCTATGGTACTCTTGGTTTGTTTCTACTAAGGGGACTGTCCTTTATGTAAAATATTTAGAAGGAAGGTGCAAAGATTCTCTTCTTGTCCTAAGTAATTTTATTCTTGAATAGAAAAAACTTTTCTGTATACACCATGCTTACTTGTTCTTTCTCCCAACTGTGTTGGCACCCCTTTATCTATTTTGGATAAAATCAAGACAAAAGTTTCTCTCAACACATATGCACATGTACATACACACAAACATATTTGTAGTTTTCTCCCTAAACCAGGTTCATATAAAGCCATTTTTTGGTCTTGAGAGATTTTTTTAAATGTTAAAGGGAAAGAACTAAGATGAGGGTGAGAATAATCATGTCAGTACTCATCAATTTTCCCTTTCCAAGCCACCTCACTCCTATTCTCATTCAGTTTTCTTTATCATCTCTGGGTTAGTGCAAAAGAATTGGTAGTGAATTAAGATATCTGCTTCCAAATGTCAATATCGTGAGGGCTCCAGAGGACATAGGCCACAGGTATAATCAATAGCATCTATTCAATCCTGTTATACCTGTGAGCACTGCAAATCTGTTAGCTCTTATCTGTCCACACTGAGATTACTGCTTAACATCATGATCTCTCTATTATTGACATGCATTGAGTGCTTGTGGATTTCAATCAATTTAAATGGAATTAAATTCAGATCAAAGGGCAGGAAGACCTTACTCTGGTTGCACTGTTGTGTGGACCTGCTTGCCTGTTTCTGCACTTGAAAGTGCTGTTTCTAGTCCTTAAGTCCAAATGCATTCCTTTTTCTGTTTTATTCAGCATTAGCTTCTACCCCAGTCCTTCCTTTTGTTCTCAGATTTGATTTTTCTTTTCCTTGAGTGTGACCCTGGATATCAATTTTTGGATTTTATGAGCTTTATCATGCCTCTGCCTGAGTTTTGTGGATGCAACATTGGCCTCTACACTTGGCCTCTGAACCTTGCCTGTGTCTTGCTCAAGCTGTTACCAAAACTCTAGGGGTTCTTTCTGGGTCCTGCTGCTCATCACACAGAGAACCAATGACTGAGACAATAAGTATTGCCAGGGAAGAAGGCTTTAATCGGGTGCTGCAGCCAGGGATATGGGAGATCAGTCTCAAATCCATCTCCCTGACCAACTAAAATTAGGGGTTTATGTAGCAGGGAAGAAATGTAATAATGTGTTAGAAAACAGGAACTAGGGAGGGGTAAGGAAACAAAATGAGCAGTCTGGCATCTCATTGTTTAGTTGCTGTGATCTGGTTGGTTTCAGTTCTCCAGTACTTTTTGAGAGGTCTGGGGGTCCTTTCTGAGGAAGCAACTCAGATAAACAAATGTAAAGGTCAATTTCTATGTTTCTTTAAAATAATTTTCAGGCTGGCGCAGTGGTGCATGCCTGTAATTCCAGCACTTTGGGAGGCCAAGGCCGGCGGATCACCAGGTCCAGAGATCAAGATCATCTTTGCCAACATAGTGAAACCCTGTCTCTACTAAAAATACAAAAATTAGCTGGGTGTGGTGGCATGTGCCTGTAGCCCCAGCTATTCGGGAGGCCGAGGCAGGAGAATCACTTGAACCCGGGAGAGACAGGTTGCAGTGAGCTGAGATTGCGCCACTGCACTCTGGCGTGGCAACAGAGTGAGACTCCGTCTCAAAAAAAAAAAAGAAAGAAAAAGAAAAGAAAAAAATTTTAATGGGTCTATTGGATGGGTTTCACAGACACTCCTGATACACGGTAACAGACTGTATGAGCAAATTATGCACAGTGGAGTGATAAGAGAGGTGAGGGCACGTGCATTACTGTCCATGGTCCTGAATTTGCTGAAACACTGCAGTGGTGTTGGCTTTTCTGATTTGCCTACACTCCAATCGTCTTGTTTTCCAGTCTGGTTCATGTTCCTGGCCTCTGAGTTCTACTGTGCCACACATTGAACAAGAACACTATTTTAAGTTGTAAAGCACTTCAGGAAGATACTATGTGAAGACATTGAAATAGTGAACTGGGCCTGCATCTGCCACTTGCATTATTTTCATTTGGCCAAAAGATGCTTAGAATGCAAAGAAGAATTTTAAGTGTGGACACAACTTTTAAGTCTTTTTTCCAAGTTTTATTTTCTGATCGTATCTATTTTATTCAACTATTTAACTATCTGTCAATGCACCCTGACAGCTTTATATGTATGACTACCATTGTAATTATTTGCCTAGGAATTTTATATTTTTGAGTTGTTACAGAGACAGAGAAAATCTTAGGAGACTTGGATTTTAAGTAAGTTTGCCACAGATGATTGAAAACCCCTGATAAGTAACCATGTCATTAATGGAAGGGGAATTTTCTTCTTTTCTCTCTCTTTTCTTTTTTTCTTTTTTTTTTTGAGACAGAGTTTCATTCTTGTGGCCCAGGCTGGAATGCAATGGCACGGTCTCAGCTTACTGCAACCTCCACCTCCCAGGTTAAGTGATTCTCCTGCCTCAGCCTCCCGAGTAGCTGGGATTACAGGCACCTGCCACCACATCCAGCTAATTTTTTTGCATTTTAAGTAGAGACGGGGTTTCATCATGTTGGCCAGGGTGGTCTCAAACTCCTGACCTCAGGTGATCCACCCGCCTCAGCCTCCCAAAGTGCTGGGATTACAGGCGTGAGCCACTGCGCCCAGCCTGTGTGTATCAATTTTATAAAACCTGGACAATTTTTCCTGTGGAGCTGAGTTGCCTTCCACAAATAAGAGCCTCAGTGGAGAGGAGACCTGAGGTGAGTAGCTCCTACCTGCAGGCAGGTTGTCCCAACGAGTGCACAGCTCTCAGAGGAGAGGAGACCTGGAGTGGGTAGCTCCTCTCTTCAAGCAGGTCGTTCCATCGTCTGCCTGAGTCTGGCTGAGTCCGGGGGTTTTTATGGTCTTCAGACGGGAGGAAGTGCTTGCTGATTGGTCCCTGGGCGTCCATGGGCAGGCCTGGTAAAAGCATCGTGAGTTCCCACTCTGGTCTGCAGAACTAACAGTCTGGCCCCCAGGCCTCAGGCCATAGCTGGCTTGAAGGTGGGGTTTCACCGGGACTCGCACCTGCCTCCTGCTGCCGTTCATGGTGCCCAGGCTGTCTGTGCTGACGGGCACCTGCAGGCCTGTGCTGAGCTGCCCTCAGCCCCACCTTGGCCTCCCTCTTGTGCTTGTCGGTGCCCAAAGTTTGAAGGGCTCCGAGGCAGCAGGGGGCTGGTGTGTCAGTGCCACTCGGAGTGCAGCTCACCCAGCCGGGTCGTGACAGCACCCGGGCTCAGCCATAACCTTGCTCCAAAATCGGAGCGGGCACCGGGAGTGGGGAGAGGCCAGGCAGCGGGAGCAGCCACTGCGGAACCTGCGTGGGCAGCAGGGATACTTGGGTCCGCAGCTGCAGCTGGCTGGTTGCAGCTGTGCCCAGGAGCATGGGGCTCCTGCCCCACCAACTCGGAAGGGGTAGGGTCTCCCATCTGTTCCGGGCTCCTGCCGGCTCCATAAAGCATGCAGCCCCATAAACCGTGCAGCTCCATAAAGTGTGCAGCCCCAGGCACACCTTCCCCGCTGTAGCCGGCATCTCTGCGGCAGCCACTCCAAATGGGCCGCTGCTGCCATCAGAAGAGGTACACCCCCTAACTCCTCCAGGGTTAGCATGAGTTGAGTCATGAAGAAAGAGTAGGAGTTGTGCACATATATGAGAGTGCAGGGACATTCCAGGGAGAGGCAATAACAGCGCATACATAGACGTGATGTGTGAGAGAGGATTATAAATTTAGAAAACAAGTATTTTTTTCACTATGAGAATGACGGGTTCATATAGTAGAATACTGGAAGAAGATGAAGCTGAAAGAAGAGTGCATCAAAATCATGTTTTGTGCCATTCCAGTCATCTGAATTCTGTACTTAATGTGATGAAAACCATTACTCACAAAGTAGGAGAACAATATGATCAAATATTAGAAAGACATCTATGTGAGAGCAGTGTGGAAGAATGATTGCAGGGGATGAGGCCTGGCTCAGGGGAAAAAAGTAGGATACAATAGCAATTATCCAAGGAGAAAATGATAAAGGCCCAATTGTAGTCATAGTAATGGGGACAGAGATACAAAAATAGATAAAATAAATGCTTAGGGGGGGCCAATGGAAGCAAGAGAACTGTGAGACTTATTGTATGTAGGGGTGAACAATTCAATGATGATGCCATGATTTCTGGCTTATACATTTGGATGGATGTAGATAAAGACTGAGATAAGGAATACAGATAGAGTAGCAAAAATAACAAAGTGAGCATTTGTTATTTTTGTGGCTACCCGGCATCTGAAATCCCTCCTTTTTTTTTTTTTTTTTTTTTTTTGCTTGCTCTCCATAGTATATATAAGTCTTAGCTATAGTCAGAGTTCATTTCCCACTGTAGAAACTGAAAAGACAGTTTCACTTTCCTGGCCTCCTATGCAGGTAGGGCACAAGCATGTGTCCTAAGCCCAACCAATCAGATGCTCTATTCCCAGAGTTTACACTGAAAACCAATGATATAAAGGATGAGTTCTCCAATCCCTTCTTGTGGTGGCACTAGCAGTAGTAGAAGTTCTGCTATAGCACCCAGCGTTGCTGCCAACAGGTAATAGTTGATAGCTGTCTTGTGGCTCTGGTAGCTGGCATTTATCATTAGTCCCATCAGCTACTTGCTGTGGAGTAATCCTCATTGTAACCCTAGCTGCTATCCAAGTTTCCTGGGACATACCTGGTTCTCCTGCCTGGCTGTCTAGGCTTCCTTGTAACTCTTCTTCAGCTTAAGTCAGTCAGAGTAAGTTTCCATTGCATGCAATGATGTCTTTAACAGATACTAGAAAACTTGGAGAGTAAATGATATGGAGCTGCAGAGAAAATATTTTTGTTTTTGCACAATGAGGGCACAGCAAATATCACTGAAGCTTGGTTCTAACAAGCTTGAAAAGTAATTTATGGCTAATTAAATAGAGAATTCCATGGGATGACACAGTAAGAATGATACCAGAAGCTGGTATCTTGATGTTGGACTTTCCAGCCTTCAGAACTGTGAGAAATACATTTCTTTTCTTTGTAAATCACCCAGTCTGTAGTATTCTGTTATAGCAACACAAAATGGACTAAAACTGAGATTAAGAATTTGGAGCGGTAATAAACTAGAAGAAATAGGATCAAAGTTGTGCAAAGAAAAAAGTTGTACTGGTTGAGGACTGATAGTTGGGGAGAAACGGGAGCAAAGAACTGAGAGTTCAGCAGCTGAGGAATACACATCCTTAAGGATAGGTTCTAATCCAATAACCAGGAAATCAGACTATGAAGACTTTTCCTCTTGAACCTCATTCATACCAACAAATACTTGTGTTCCTGCACTTGCCAGGTACTATGTTACATTTTGAAGACATAGCAGTGAACAAAAATAAACAAATATCCTGCTCTCAAAGATCATACATTTCAGTGGGAGGTGACAGATATACAACTATACATGTCGAATAGAGATGAATATAATTGGAAAAAATAAAACAGGATGAAAGGTCCAGAAAATGACGGGAGGAGTCAGATGGAAGAAAGAGTAGTATTAATTTATATAGGATAGTGGTCCAGAAACATCTGTCTATCATTGAGACAGAAAGTAGGCCAGGCACGGTAGCTCATGCCTGTAATCCCAGCACTTTGGAAGGCTGAGGCAGGAGGATCACTTGAGGTCAGGAGTTCAAGGTTAGCCTGGCCAACATGGTGAAACCCTGTCTCTACTAAAAATATGAAAAAAACAGCCAGGCGTGGTGGTGGGAGCCTGTAATCCCAGCTCAGGAGGCTGAGGGAGGAGAATCACTTGAACCCAGGAGAGGGAGGTTGCAGTGAATCGAGATTGTGCCACTGCACTCCAGCCTGGGCAACAGAGGGAGTCTCCATCTCAAAAAAAAAAAAAAAAAAAAAGGCCGGGTGCGGTGGCTCACGCCTGTAATTACAGCACTTTGGGAGGCCGAGGCGGGTGGATCACGAGGTCAGGAGATCGAGACCATCCTGGCTAACATGGTGAAACCCCATCTCTACTAAAAACACAGAAAAATTAGCTGGGCATGGTGGCGGGCACCTGTAGTCCCAGATACTCAGGAGGCTGAGGCAGGAGAATGGCATGAACCTGGGAGGCAGAGCTTACAGTGAGCTGAGATTGCGCCACTTGCACTCCAGCCTGGGCAACAGAGCGAGACTCCGTCTCAAAAAAAACAAAAAACAAAAAAAAACCCCAAAAAGTAGAATGGAAGTTGCCAGGGGCTACATGTAGGGGGAAATGAAGGAGTTAGTATGTAATAGGTAAATTTCTATTTTGCAGGATGAAAGAAGCTCTGGAGATGAATGGTGGTGATGGTTGTACAACAATGTGTATGTGCTTAATGCCACTTGTATGTACACTTAAAATGGTTAAGGTGGTCAATTTTATGTTATATAAATTTTGCCACAAATTTTTAAAAAGAGAGAAAGAAAGATCTCTCTGATAAGGAGATACTCGAGCAGAAGCCTGAGGGAAGTGAGAAAGTAAGCTGTGTGAACATCTGGGGCAGAGCAAGAAGAGATTGACAGGATAATAGTAGCTCTCAGCACTATTTGGGAGCATAGAGTGAACCCCAGCTGAAAGCTTCAGAAAAATGAAAAAAAAAAAACCACTTGTTCACAAACTTTTTTGATACCTCTGTTCCAGTTAAATGTCAGGGGTGTGATTTGAGTTCCTGCAATGTCATCATTCTCTTGTCTGTGCTGGGAGACATCCTCTCTGCCTGCAGGAGAGAAAAGAAACTTATCTGCCATTTAAAGTCTGATAAGAGAAGAGAATGAGTCTGTTTTCTGGGATTTGTGCTCATCACCCAGGCTGAATGCTGACGGGATTCTCTTTCTTACTCAGCACACATATGTGCTCTTGTAGCCTGGGCTGGTAAGGCAAACTGTAAACTCAGGTATATGAGAACTGAGAGGACACCTTGAAGAATGCAAAGTTAATGTATCTTTGACCTTAATCTTATTTTGTTTCCTAGTCAGGAGTCTCAGGGCTCTTTGTACTGGGGACAGTGAACACATTTAACATATGTTGGCTGCTTTTTTGTGGTCCACGAGCCAGAATACTTACATTCGATGTTGTACGTATAAATATGGGTGAGATGGTGGAGAAAAAGAGGAAGAGAATTACACCATTAACAAAAAGGAATACCCAAGTTAACCAGCAGACACGTGTATTTTTTTGTTGTTGTTTTGTTTGTTTTTTTTTTGAGACAAAGTCTTGCTCTGTCACCCAAGCTGGAGTGCAGTGGTGCAATCTCGGCTTACTGCAACTTCTGCCTCCTGGGTTCAAGCGATTCTCCTGCCTCAGCCTCCCGAGTAGCTGGGACTACAGGTGTGCACCACCATGCCTGGCTAATTTTTGTATTTTTAGTAGAGACGGGGTTTCACGATGTTGGCCAGGCTGGTTTCGAACTCCTGACCTCATAATATGCCTGCCTCAGCCTCCCAAAGTGCTGGGATTACAGGTGTGAGCCACTGTGTCTGGCTGACATGTGAATTTTGTGATTCCATTTGGGTCAATATGACTACTAAAAATTGCACCAAGGCCTGTTTCTCACCGAGTATGCTTTTCACTGAAGACAGTCCAAATATACAGCAACCAAAAAACTTCAGAAGGAGCCTCATGCTTCCAAAGGATGTGGAGCATCACAAGTAACCAGTTCAGTTCAGTTCCTTTAACCTTAGCCTTGCTTGGGTTCTGACCCTTGTATGTGGCTCATGGACCAGCCAGAGATATGAGCAGAATTTAAATACAAACTGGGGCTCTCCTGCATTGGCTCATCCTTTCCAGAATATCCCTACTCACTTTCTAGCAGCTGAGCTTGTCTGTAATCTGTTTTCTTGTTCTTCAAGCTGCTAAGGCGGTGATTTTCTACTTTAGTTTTAGCTCTCATGCCAATTCGAATCTGCTGCAGTTCCTTCAAGAGCAGGAAACTCACTTTTTGATCTCTTCTTCCAAATGTTGACTCCCTTTCCATTTCTGCCTGGTTTATTCCCTTTCTAGTGCCTTTAGGTAGCTCTTTTTATATATATTTTCCACCGTTTCCTGTAGGAATGTAGGTTTGGTGGGAGCTAGACAGCCAAGCTCCTTACTCGGTTTTCACTCCTTGGTTCATCACTATAGATACTCCCTTGCACCTATTTTGAACTTCTTTGCCCCTCTCCTCCCTCATGATTCTCACCGGCAATACCTGAGGCTTGATTAAATACAACTTTCCACCTGCTCTGAAATTACACCCAAGCAGCTGAATTTGATAAAAATACAACCCTATGCTGACTGATCTCACATTAAATGTATGTCCTAACAGAACTAGTACACTTCCTTAGTTGATTCCTGCTCTTATTCTCCTAAGCAACTATCTCCATACTGTCTTCTCTTTCTACTAGCCCCAACATCTGTTTACTGCACTCTAATTTCAGATTGCTGTTTATTTAATGATATAATAGAAGTAATAAGAGAATATCTGCATGTTCCCACTATCACATCTACTAACTGCTGTTTACTGTGCTCCACTTTCAGCTTGCTATTTATTCAATGATATAATAGAAGTAATAAGAAGAAAATAGCTGCCTGTTCCCAACATCACATCTACTGTCTGCTCCTATACTGATGAATTTTGCACCCCCTCCCTCCTGTTACAGATGGTATCTGTTCATGTTCCTAACTGAGGCCTCTCTTAAGCACTGGGCTCCCTCCTCACTTCCCTATTCACAAAGGGTAACTGTCCTCTCTCTGGTATTATCCATTTTTTCCCTCTAAATTTATTATTTCTATCAGTGTATAAACATGTTATAATATTGTCCAACTTAAAAAAAAAACTACCTGCCGCTGCCTCCTCCCCCCATTGAGCCTACCTGCTATCCCCATTTCTCTAGTCCCTTTTAAAATAAAATGAATTGGGTTGGGCACGGTTGCTCATGCCTGTAATCTAGCACTTTGGGAGACCACAGAGGGCAGATTGTTTGGGCCCAGGAGTTCGAGACCAGCCTGCAACATGGTGAAACCCTGTGTCTACAAAAAATACAAAAATTATCCAGGCATAGTGGTGCCTCCCTGTAGTCTCAGGTACCTGGGAGGCACAGGTAGGACCACCTAAACATGGGGAGGTTGAGGTTGCTATGAGCCGAGATCGTGACACTGCACTCCAGTCTGGGCGACAGAGGAGACCCTGTCTCAAGTAAAATAAAATAAAACTAATTGTGAAAGAATTATTTATTCTGGTTCGGGTGCGGTGGCTCATGCCTATAATCCCAGCACTTTGGGAGGCCAAGGCAGGCAGATCACAGGTCAAGAGATTGAGACCATCTTGGCCAACATGGTGAAACCTTGTCTCTACTAAAATACAAAAAATTAGCCAAGTGTGGTGGTGCGTGCCTGTAGTCCCAGCTACTTGGGAGGCTGAGGCAGGAGAATCACTTGAATCCAGGAGGCAGAGGTTGCAGTGAGCCGAGGCTGTGCCACTGCATTCCAGCCTGGTGACAGAGCAAGACTCCGTCTCAAAAAAAAAAAAAAAAGAATTATTTATTCTGTCTGCCACTACTTCACCTCTCACCCTGTCTTTTTATTTTAAAAGTCATTAGGCAATACATTTTTTAAATTAATTAATTAATTTTTTTTTTGAGACGAAGTTTTGCTCTTGTTGCCCAGGCAGGAGAGCAATGGTGTGATCTCGGCTCACTGCAACCTCCGCCTCCCGGGTTCAAGCAGTTCTCCTGCCTCAGCCTCCCAAGTAGCTGGAATTATAGGCCACCACGCCTGGCTAATTTTTGTATTTTTAGTAGAGATGGGGTTTCACCATGTTGACCAGGCTGGTCCTGAACTCCTGACCTCAGGTGATCCACCTGCCTCGGCCTCCCAAAGTGCTGGGATTACAGGCGTGAGCCACTGCACCCAACCCCGGCAATACATTTATATAAGTTCACAATTCAGAAGCTAAAAGAGTGCACACAGTGTTTCTGTCTCTCAAGCAATTCGTCTTTCAGCCCAGAGACAACTAATGTCAGTCAGCAGTTGTGCAAGCATATACAAGCAAACATGTAGTCTTATCCTTATTTTCTTTTTTCTTTTTTTTTTGGAGACAGAGTCTTGCTCTGTTGCCCAGGCTGGAGTGCAGTAGCACAATCTCAGCTCACTGCAGCCTCCACCTCCCAGGTTCAAGTGATTCTCCTGCCTCAGCCTCCTGAGTAGCTGGGATTATAGGCGCATGCCACCATGCCCGGCTAATTTTTTGTATTTTAGTAGAGACGGAGTTTCACCGTGTTGCCTAGGCTGGTCTCAAACTCCTGACCTGGTGATCCACCCGCCTCGGCCTCCCAGTGTTAGGATTACAGGTGTGAGCCACTGTGCCTGGCCCTTGTTTTCTTACAATGTTAACATATTCTAAATTCTCTTCTGCATCTTGATTTTTTTCTCACTTAATCCATCTTGGAAATTATTTTGGATCAGTGAAGAGTTCCATGTCATATAAAGAAATAGATTCCTCATTGTTTTTATCACACATGGAAGCATATTATACATCACTATTTAACTAGTTACAGTACATTTGAGTAGCTAAAATTATATTATTTATTTTTCTTTTTCTGTTTTCTATACTAGAATGTAAACCCAGGAGGAAAGGGATGTTGTCTTTTTTTTTTTTTTTTGAAACAAGGTCTCACTCTGTCACCTAGGCTGGAGTGCAGTGGCACTATCATGGCTCACTGTAGCTTTGGCCTCTTAGGCTCAAGTGACTCTTTTGCCTCAGCCTCCCAAGTAGCTGGGACAAGAGGTGCCACCATGCCTGGCTAATTTTTTAATATTTTTTTGTAGAGATGGGTTTTTGCCATGTTGCCCAGGCTGGTCTCGAACTCCTGGACTCAAGCGAATTGCAAGCCTCAGCTTCTCAAAGTGCTGGGATTACAGGCATAAGCCACCATGCCCAGCCATCTGTCTTATTTAATACTATATTCTCAATAACTAGAACAGTATCTGGAATGAAATACACAATAAATATGTGTTCAGTGAATAAAAATGTACACGTCTTAATTGTTTTTGTGGTATTTTCGCCTCTTTCCCATTTGCACCCCCAGCTCTGATTTGTTATTTTCTTGTGGACAAGGACAGTACCTTATATGTATCAGAATGTCTTTCAGCCTGAAACACAGGCTTTGCACCTGTTTCATTCGTTGACTACATGACTACATGATGAAATGTGGAGTAATAAAGAGGCGTCAACAGGATGAAATCCCGTTCCTTTTAGTCTCACAGTCCGATTATATCTTCCAAAAATATTTAAAGTTATAATCAATATGATTATAAAAAGCTGTTCAGAAACAGAATAACTATGCAGTTGCCCTAAGCCCATGTGCTAGCCTAGTAGCACTTCTCTGAGTATCAGGGTATGCAGTACATGGCCTTGCGGTCCCTGAGTGAGAATCAGACCCCTTTCCACCGTCAATGCTCTTGGGCACATTTCCTTCCAGAAACAGGGTGGTCAGGATCATAGAATCCTCTAACAGAAAGCTCTTCCAAGCAGCACTAGATCTGAGCACAGGAGTGCAGCTGATTATTACTCCTGCTGTTGCACAGGCATTTGAACTAGAGCATCCGCTTCTCCATTCATCTGCCCTCCTATCCCCATCCTCACCTAAACTCTCCCCACAATGACTCAGGAAGTATAATTGGATCTATTGTGTTGAAATTCAGGGAGAGAGAAACTAAAGATTCTGTATAGATTATTTAGGAAGAAGAGAGAAAAATCACTTATCTTTAGTGCTCAACCAGGAAAGTATCATGAAGCATCAAAGCTTTGCTGAATTCTACTTATAAATCTGTGTAATTGCATTCCCAGGTATACATGTTACAGGTAGTTGTAGAGAAAAGAGATTCAACTATCTCTGCTGTCTTTCTACATGGATTTGCATAAGAAGTTGAGCCCCCACCTTTGTAAGTGCTGTAGGCATATTAAGTCATAGGTGAAATTTTAAAGAACAAGTGCCCTAAATGTTGAAATGTCGGGGTTAAACTCGAAGTGTGGGATTAGGCAGGGAGCAGGTTAAGGAACAGAAGTCAGTGATTAGTTACGATAGAGCTGAGATTAAATAAGGACTTTGGAATAGTGAGATATATCTAGCTGAAACAAAGCTATTAAGGAAATTTCTCCATTTTTGATCACCTGAAATTTACCACCTCCAAGGCTCAGAGTGGGGAGGCTGATCAGGTAGTCTTGACCTTGTCTGAAATGGCCAATTTGGATCAAGACAGTTGTGGGGAAGCACAGCCTTCTATGTGGCTGTGGCAGAGGACAGAGGAGACAGCAACTTCTGTTATATCAGCTTATTTTGTCCTAAAAGCAACAAGTGCTAAGATATTCAATTAATTGAGACTTCCTGGGAGCTAAAAATGAAGGATTCAGGGGATAAATGCAAGGCTGGAAGGATAAATAAAAGAAGCAAAAAATTTTAGCAGATGATTTCAAAATGATAGATGTCAAGGATGTGCCAAATATGTCAAGACTGGGTGCAATGGCTCATGCCTGTGATCCCAGCACTTTGGGAGGCCAAGATGGGAGGATCACTTGAGGCCAGGATTTTGACACCAGCCTTTACAGCACATTGAGACCCTTGTCTCTACAAAAAACAATTAAAAATTAGCTGGGTATGAGAGCCCATGTCAGTAATCCTAGTTGCTTGAGAGACTGAGGCAGGAGGATCACTTAAGCCCAGCAGTTCAAGGTTACAGTGAGCTATGACTGCCACTGCACTCCAGCCTGGGTGATAGAGTGAGACCCTGTCTTAAAAAAAAAAAAAAAGAAGAAGAATGTGCCAAATATGGATGTTATTTTCTAGACACAGACTTTTAGAATTGAATAAATAAGTGCATATCCTCTGCATTAGCCAAATTATTTTACAAGTCTAGGCTCCCAGCTTTTGAGGAACTCCATCTCTCAGGCATATGTTTCCTAAGAGAGGAGCTTATTTAAATAGTTTGATCTTGCACTCTGGTTCAAGAATGGGTAATGAAGAAAAGATCTGCACATGCTGGTAATCCCAGCACTTTGGGAGGCCGAGGCAGGCAGATCACAAGGTCAAGAGATTGAGACCATCCTGGCTAACATGGTGAAACCCTATCTCTACTAAAAATACAAAAATTAGCTGGACGTGGTGGTGCGCGCCTGTAATCCCAGCCACTTGGGAGGCTGAGGCAGAAGAATCACTTGAACCCAGGAGGCAGAGGTTGCAGTGAGCTGAGATCACGCCACTGCACTCCAGCGTGGGCAACAGAGCAAGACTCCGTCTCAAAAAAAAGAAAGAAAAAGAAAAGATCTACAGCGTGAGACTATGTTTGTCACCATGAAATGCAAAATGAAATAAGGGGAATAAGACAGATACTGTTATTATTCCCATTTTGCAAATGACAAAAATGGAAGCTTCCCAGGGTTAAGGAAGTTTTTCCAAAGTACAAGGTTAGTAGGGGCAGAACCAGGAATTCTAACTCAGGTTGTTTTCCTCTGAAACCAAAAGGGCTCAATTAATTGGCAATTATTATAAGACTGAAAAGGTTTATTGAAAAGAGAGTGCCAGACTTTGAATAGCATTCTTAGGAGTTTAGATTTTTATTTTTTATTTTATTTATTTATTTATTTTTCTTTTTTTCTTCTTTTATTATTATACTTTAAGTTCTAGGATCCATGTGCACAACGTGCAGGTTTGTTACATATGTATACATGTGCCATGTTGGTGTGCTGCACCCATTAACTTGTCATTTACATTAGGTGTATCTCCTAATGTTATCCCTCCCCGCTTCCTCCACCCCACTACAGGCCCTGGTGTGTGATGTACCCCTTCCTGTGTCCAAGTGTTCTCATTGTTCAGTTCCCACCTATGAGTGAGAACATGCAGTGCTTGGTTTTTTGTTCTTGCGATAGTTTGCTGAGAATGATGGTTTCCAGCTTCATCCATGTCCCTACAAAGGACATGAACTCATCCTTTTTTATGGCTGCATAGTGTATTCCATGGTGTATATGTGCCACATTTTCTTAATCCAGTCTATCATTGTTGGACATTTGGGTTGGTTCCAAGTCTTTGCTATTGTGAATAGTGCCACAATAAACATACATGTGCATGTGTCTTTATAGCAGCATGATTTATAATCTTTTGGGTACATACCCAGTAATGGGATGGCTGGGTCAAATGGTATTTCTAGTTTTAGATCTTTGAGGAATTGCCACATTGTCTTCCACAATGGTTGAACTAGTTTACAGTCCCGCCAACAGTGTAAAAGTGTTCCTATTTCTCCACATCCTCTCCAGCACCTGTTGTTTCCTGACTTTTTAATGATTGCCATTCTAACTGGTATGAGATGGTATCTCATTGTGATTTTGATTTGCATTTCTCTGATGGCCAGTGATGATGATGAGCATTTTTTCATGTGTCTGTTGGTTGCATAAATGTCTTCTTTTGAGAAGTATCTGTTCATATCCTTCGCCCACTTTTTGATGGGGTTGTTTTATTCTTGTAAATTTGTTTGAGTTCTTTGTAGATTCTGGATATTAGCCCTTTGTCAGATGAGTAGATTGCAAAAATTTTCTCCCATTTTGTAGGTTGCCTGTTCACTCTGATGGTAGTTTCTTTTGCTGTGCAGAAGCTCTTTAGTTTAATTAGATCCCATTTGTCAATTTTGGCTTTTGTTGCCATTGCTTTTGGTGTTTTAGACATGAAGTCTTGCCCATGCCTATGTCCTGAATGGTACTGCCTAGGTTTTCTTCTAGGGTTTTTATGGTTTTAGGTCTAACATTTAACTCTTTAATCCACCTTGAATTAATTTTTGTATAAGGTGTAAGGAAGGGATCCAGTTTCAGCTTTCTCCGTATGGCTAGCCAGTTTTCCCAGCACCATTTATTAAATAGGGAATCCTTTCCCCATTTCTTGTTTTTGTCAGGTTTGTCAAAGATCAGTGGGTTGTAGATGTGTGGTATTATTTCTGAGGGCTCTGTTCTGTACCATTGGTCTATATCTCTGTTTTGGTACCAGTACCATGCTGTTTTGGTTACTGTAGCCTTGTAGTATAGTTTGAAGTCAGGTAGTGTGATGCCTCCAGCTTTGTTCTTTTTGCTTACGATTGTCTTGGCAATGCGGGCTCTTTTTTGGTTCCATATGAACTTTAAAGTAGTTTTTTCAATTCTGTGAAGAAAGTCATTGGTAGCTTGATGGGGATGGCATTGAATCTATAAATTACCTTGGGCAGTATGGCCATTTTCACGATATTGATTCTTCCTATCCATGAGCATGGAATGTTCGTCCATTTGTTTGTGTCCTCTTTTATTTCATTGAGCAGTGGTTTGTAGTTCTCCTTGAAGAGGTCCTTTAAGGAGATTCCTAGGTATTTTATTCTCTTTGAAGCAATTGTGAATGGGATTTCACTCATGATTTGGCTCTCTGTTTGTCTGTTATTGGTGTATAAGAATACTTGTGATTTTTGCACATTGATTTTTGTATCCTGAGACTTTGCTGAAGTTGCTTATCAGCTTAAGGAGATTTTGGGCTGAGACGATGGGGTTTTCTAAATATACAATCATTTCATCTGCAAACAGGGACAATTTCACTTCCTCTTTTCCCAATTGAATACCCTTTATTTCTTTCTCCTGCCTGATTGCCCTGGCCAGAACTTCCTGGACACATACACCCTCCCAAGACTAAACCAGCAAGAAGTTGAATCCCTGAATAGACCAATAACAGGCTCTGAAATTGAGGCAATAATTAATAGCCTGCCAACCAAAAAAAGTCCAGGACCAGAAGGATTCATAGCCGAATTCTACCAGAGGAACAAGGAGGAGCTGGTACCATTCCTTCTGAAACTATTCCAATCAATAGAAAAAGAGGGAATCCTCCCTAACTCATTTTATGAGGCCAGCATCATCCTGATACCAAAGCCTTGCAGAGACACACAAAAAAAGAGATAATTTTAGACCAATATCCCTGATGAACATCGATGCAAAAATCCTCAATAAAATACTGGGAAATGGAATCCAGCAGCACATCAAAAAGCTTATCCACCATGATCAAGTGGGCTTCATCCCTGGGATGCAAGGCTGGTTCAACATATGCAAATCAATAAACGTAATCCAGCATATAAACAGAATCAAAGACAAAAACCACATGATTATCTCAATAGATGCAGAAAAGGCCTTTGACAAAATTCAATAGCCCTTCATGCTAAAAACTCTCAATAAATTAGGTATTGATGGTATGTATCTCAAAATAATAAGAGCTATTTATGACAAACCCTCAGCCAATATCATACTGAATGGGCAAAAACTGCAAGCATTCCTTTTGAAAACTGGCACAAGACAAGGATGCCCTCTCTCACACTCCTATTCAACATAGTGTTGGAAGTTCTGGCCAGGAGTTTAGATTTTTAAATGTTGGAGAAAAGGGGACAGCTGCAGAGATTCTGAGGTGGGAAATGAAATGCTTCAAGTTGTTCTATAGGAAGATAACTCTGACAGAGACCAGAGAGTTCTGAAGGTGCCCCCTGCCCTTTGCATTCGTGAGCCATCTTACTGTATTAATACATTCTTATTTAACATAAGCTAGCTGAAATTGCATTCCTGTCAGTTAAAGCTGAAAAAATCCTGTTTAATAAATCTCAGTTTGCAGAGGAGGAAACTTAAAACTAGAGAGTATAAGTGAAACACAGTTTTTTGGTGTCAAGGTCAGCACTAGACTGTCCATGTCCCCACTCTCCTAAACCACTGTACCCTGGGCAGTTAGACCTTTTACTTTTTCACTGCACTATTTGTCTTGAAGAAAAAGTGAACAAATAAATTCTTCAGGGGCAATTCAAAGTGATGATTTTATGTAAATTAATTCCATACTAATAGATGTGGAAAACCAGTACTCAGATGACAGGTGCATTTATTAAATGAATCTGGTATAGAACCATCCCATGCTTCAGATCAGGCTTGACAAGGCTCCTCAGAATTCTGCTACCTAATGATTTGGAGTTAGAAACATAGCATGTTGGTTGGGCGCGGTGGCTCATGCCTGTAATCCCAGCACTTTGGGAGGCCGAGGTGGGCGAATCACGAGGTCAGGAGATCGAGACCATCCTCACTAACACAGTGAAACCATGTCTCTACTAAAAATACAAAAAAAACCAGGGCGTGGTGGTGGGCACTTGCAGTCCCAACTACTCGGGAGGCTTAGGCAGGAGAATGGCATGAACCTGGGAGGTGGACCTTGCAATGAGCCGAGATCGCGCCACTGCACTCCAGCCTGGGCGACAGAGCAAGACTCCGTCTCAAAAAAAAAAAAAAAAAAAAAAAAAGAAACATAACATGTTCACATAAATAGTGAAATACTGAAATACACAGTAACACATGTTCATGAATAAGTCTACTGCACCAAAGTGGAGGAAAGACAGAACCAAACATACGTAATACTAATTTCAATGCCTATAACCTAGCTTTATGAGAAATGGATGACTTCAAGTTAAAATAATTGTTTTTCTCCATAAAAATCTTTTAAAAAGGGTCTTAACTTTTGAACTAACCTTTCTCCCTCAAAAGAACTACTCTACTCCTGTTACTGACTTTGGAGTCATCCCAAATCACTCTAACCCATTTATCCCATTGATCACCTAGACTCCAGATTCTGCATCCTGCCCATCTACAGTATGCTCACATACATCTTTCTTTTTCACCCTCACCTTAATACAGTGTCTTGTATCCACTCACTTGTATAATTTCAACAGCCTCTTAACTCATCCAGCTGTTGCCACTCTCTCCCACTGCCACCTAATTATGTTGCTCCTCACTGCTTATAGAACTGGCTTCAAGCTGCTAAGCATGTCATTCAAGGCTAACTGAAATCTGACTCATATGTTAGCCTTAATTCCCCAATTACCCATGAGCCTCAGCTAAATCAGCTATTAATGCTCAACAAGTATCAGCTGTTATTATTTGTTGTTAATCAGATTGTCCTGCTTGTTTCTATTCCCCATATGTAAATATGACGTCTTTCAGGCATGAAATCTCCCTCATTCTACTCCCTTACTACACTGAAGTGATGATTCTCTTTCTCACCTCCTCAGGGTTTTTGGTACTACTTAAAGGACTCTCCACAGTTTGCTGTGTATTATTGTCAGATTTATACATGTCTTAACTCTCTTTTTAGAAGTTGAACTTCTTGAGCATAAGAAAAAAAGTCTTTATTCTGGGGGTGCATGTGCAGGTTTTTTTTCTTCAGTGTACTTCTACCTTGCATTTTGCACATACATGTATGTATTGAATTTGAAACTAAGTTACTGATGATGGAATGAAGTCACTGACACTTTTTATCTAATTAAAATGGAATGTTTAAAGAATGCAGCATTTCACTGAAATGAAAAACTCAACACAAATTAAAATAATTTTAAATACACAAGCTAAATGATGCTATTTTTCTTTCTTTCTTTTCTTTTTTTTTTTTTTAGACTGAGTCTCCCTCTGTTCCCCAGGCTGGAGTGCAATGGCACAATCTCGGCTCACTGCAATCTCTGCCTCCTGGGTTCAAGCGATTCTCCTGCCTCAGCCTCCTGAGGAGCTGGGATCACAGGCGCATGCCACCACACCTGGCTAATTTTTGTATTTTTAGCAGAGACGGGGTTTCACCATGTTGGCCAGGCTGGTCTCAAACTCCTGACCTCAAGTGATCCACCCGCTATGGCCTCCCAAAGTGCTGGGATTACAGGCATGAGTCACCTCGCCCGGCCCATACTGTTTTTCTTGACGCTATTACTTTTTTTGTAGGAAACATGATCTTTCATGCTGCTCCCTGAAGTGATTACTAAGGTCACTGAACTTACTACAAAATTCAGAAAACACTTTCATAGGACTAATTACTGATTTTGTCTCATTTATTATGAAAGTCACAGACTTTTACAAATGTTTTAATGGTTTAAAATGTTTAATTTCTCAGTATGAGTTGCATCTTGGATGTTGTCTATCTATTGACATCCTAATGCCTCACTTTGGAAAACATAGCACTGCTTTTAATATTAGCATAAAATGTGAAACTTTTGCAATAGATATATGAAAATTTGAAACATCAAACTTATTTAGGCATAGCCAAAAGCTTCTACTTTAGGCAATCACAATTTATGAATTTTGATTCATGGAAATACCAAAATTTACATTTCTCCTGCGAACTAATACACTTCAAATCCTAACCTAAGATGCATGTAGGGTTGCAATAATCTACTCCTGAGAAAGCTCTGGTGGCTTGCAATTTATATCCATGAGTACCAGGTGCCGTTAGTTAGCATGCACTTCTTTCCATTGTTGATATACAGGGAAGAAGATTGACATCTATCATGCTCTAAATACATAGAGTTAGATGAGGATTTTTAAATTTATTTGTCCTCAGTATTTGTAGTGTGTTTTCTCAGGACTCAAGAAAACAGAAAGAATATTTTAGTTCAGTGAGATTTCTCTGGTGTGAAATCCCTCCTACATATTAAGGAATATGTGAATTCTGCAAGGGTGAACATCTTCCATTCTATCCCTGTATATTATTTCATCATGGTCTCAGAGAAGAAACTTTTGCATTGATAAAACATGCACTTACTAACTTTGCGTGTCATGAGAGGTATTCAGATGTCTTTCTGTTCAGAGACTATATTTACTGAGTAGCATGAACATCTTCAACTTACTAGGTTGTTTTTGAGTGATAGGAATCCTTTGTATGCAAATTCTTTATGAGATAACGTGTTTTCTGAATATTTTCTCCCCTAGAGAATTTACCTATTCATTTTCATAATGGTATATTTTGCTGAGAAGAAGCTTTTAAGACGAATATAAAGTTTTTGCTTTTATGCTTTTTTACTTTCTGTGTCCTGTAAGAGTCTTTGACTTCTCCCAGGTCATGAAAACAGTATCCTATGCTTTATTCTAGAAGCTTTATAGTTAGCTCTTATGTTCAGATTTATGATCCTTTTTGAATTAATTTGTGTGTGATTTGATGTAGGAATTGAGGTGTTTTCTTCTCCCAAATGAATATACAACTATTCCAGAATCATTTTCACTCAGTAGGACTTCCAGTACAATGTTGTATAGAAGTAATGAAAACAGATATTGTTGCCTTATTCCTGGTTTTAGAAAGAAAGCAATCAATATTTTACCATAAATATAATGCACAGAGAGAGAGACAGGAGAGAGAGAGAGAGAGAGAGAGAGAGAGAGAGAGAAGTTCTGGTCCTCAGAAGAGTAAGAAAGCTTTTTTCCAGAAAGTTCTCAGCAACTTCTCTCCATTTCTCATTGATCTGAAGTCTGAACTATCTACTATCAATAGTGGCCTGGGATGAGATTACACCTTAGCCACATGACCCTAGAGTCAGGGTTAGAGTCAGCATATGGGCAGTGCAGAAGTGTAGACATCTGAATGAAACTAGGACTTATAAATATATGTAAAGAGGGTTAGGGAAGAGGAGAGCTATTTTATAGAATAAAAGAGGCTTGGGGCTTTGCAATCATAACAACAAAATGTGATACATGAGTGTTATTTGGATTCTGATTCAAATAAACCAGTTATTAAAAATGTCTAAGACAATTGGGAAAATTTGAACATTCTCTGGATATCTGACAATATCATTACATCTTTTTAAATATTTTACGTGTAATAATAGTATTGTAGTTATTTTTTGGACTCATCTTACAGAGATACATAAGAAATGGTAACAAATGAAATGCTATGATGTTTGGGAATTACATTAAAGTAACCCAGTGTGACAGTATTGGGATATGGGCAAAATAAGATTGGTTGGGTGATGAGTATATCAGATTTCATTTTTGCTATTTTGTTTACTTTTTTTTTTTTTTTTGAGACGGAGTCTCACTCTGTTGCCCAGGCTGGAGTGCCGTGACCTGATCTAGGCTCACTGCAAGCTCCGCCTCCCAGGTTCACGGCATTATCCTGCCTGAGCCTCCCAAGTAGCTGGGACTACAGGCGCCTGCCACCACGCCCAGCTAATTTTTTGTATTTTTAGTAGAGACGGGGTTTCACCGTGTTAGCCAGGATGGTCTCAATCTCCTGACCTCGTGATCTGCCCACCTCGGCCTCCCAAAGTGCTGGGATTACAGGCGTGAGCCACCACACCCGGCCTTGTTTACTTTTATGTAGAAAATTCCTTAATAAAATTTAAAACCACCTACCTAAAAGAATGAAAATAGGGATTTTCACCAAAAATAGGGAGACAATGTTTTGGAGGCAACCGCAATTCCCACTCTATTAATCCTTTTCATTTATATTACTGTTTCTGATTATTTAAAATTATTTTATTTATTTTTACATATTTGAATAAGCAATGAGTTTACAGAGGTAAAAATTAGAAGGATCTAAAAAGATATACAGCAAGAAGTCTCCCTCTCATGCGGGGCCCTTGTTACTTCGTTTTCCATCCCCAGAGCTGCCCTCTCCACTTCTCTTGTAATCAGTGCTATCCTTTTATCATATACACCATTTTTAGTGGCTGCAAAATATTGCATATATAAACATACCACAACTTATTGAGCAATTTTCTTATTGTTAAACTTTCATGTCGTTCTTACTTACTTAGAGAGCTTTCTGTATTTTAGATCTTACACTATCAATAATTTCTCCTTCTCTGAAATATTCAATTAATTAAAATATCTTTGTCTGGGTGAGGTGGCTCACGCCTGTAATCCCAGCACTTTGGGAGTCCAAGGCGGGCAGATCACCTGAGGTCAAGAGTTGGAGATGACTCTGGCCAACATGAAACCTCGTCTCTACTAAAAATACCAAAATTAGCTGGGCGTGGTGGCACACACTTGTAATCCCAGCTGCTCGGGAGGCTGTGGCAGGAGAATCACTTGAACCCAGGAGGCGGAGTTTGCAGTGAGCCAAGATTGCACCACTGCACTCCAGCCTGGGCGACAAGAGCAAAATTCCATCTAAAAAAAAAAAAGAATCCTCAATTACCTGGTAACTTGAAAAAACAAAACAAAAAAACCCCAAAATTTTCTCTCAACCCCAATCCCACTCCAGCTACCTTTCTATTGCTCTTTTTATTCCACAGCCTGGTTCAACTACCAATATATTACCAGGACAGACTGCCTGAACCATTGAGCCCTTCAGGAAGCGAACTCCCTTTGGGAGGTCAACCTGCAGGGATTAGTCTTGAACAAGTTGATGCTTCTTTTCTACTTTATATTATCTCCCTAGTTTCCAAACACTATCTGTAGAGTTATATCTCCAAATGTATATTGTAAGCCCAGAATAGCCATGTATGTTGAGTCATCTACTTGATATCTCCACTTCAGTACCTCAAAGGCACCTCAAACTTTCCATGACACAACCTCCTTTTCCAAACCTGGTTCTATTCAGTGTTCTCTTTACCCAGGAATGGTGCCATCATACATACAATTGCATAATCCATTTTCTGTTTCCCATTTCCCATATGCAATCCATCATTAGGTATTATTGGTTTTATTACAAAAACATTTCTCAATGTTATTATGAAAACATTTTACTCTACTGACATAGCCACTATGCTGTCGAAAAGACAATCATCTTTTGGACTAAATAGTAAGTAGCCCACAAACAATTTTTTGCTTATCTATTCAACGGTCAATCTAATTCATTCTTCCTCCTTCTTGTGGAGTAAACGTTTTCCTTCCAAACACAAATCTGATCATATTATTCCCACTTGCTTAAGATCCTCTAATGCCTTTCCACTGCTCTTATGCTAAAGGCCCTATCATGGCCAGCAAAGCCCCACATGGACTGCTTCGTCTCTCACCATTTCGTAGTGTACTCCCTTTTGCTCCTTGACTTTCAATGACATAACCAAAATACAACTTTCTTTAGATTCCTTGAACATTTCATGCACCATAGGATCTTTGCAAATTCCATTCTCTCCATTGAGCACTTTTTTTTTTTTTTTTTGAGACAGAGTCTCCCTTTGTCACCCAGGCTGGAGTGCAGTGGCACAATCTTGGCTCACTCCAACCTCCGCCTCCCAGGTTCAAGCGATTCTCCTGCCCCAGCCTCCTGAGTAGCTGGGATTACAGGCACATACAACCATGTCTGGCTAATTTTTGTATTTTTAGTAGAGATAGGATTTCACCATGTTAGCTAGGCTGGTCTTGAACTATTGATCTCAAGTGATCCACCTGCCTCAGGCTCCCAACGTGCTGGGATTATCGGCGTGAGCCACTGCACCCAGCCTCTTTTTTTTTTTTTTTCAAACAGGGTCTCACTCTGTCACCCAGGATGGAGTGCAGTGGCACGAACATGGCTCACTGCAACCTCATTCTCCTAGGCTTGAGTGATCCTCCTGCCTCAGCCTCTGGAGTAGCTGGGACCACAGGGGCACGCCACCATGTCTGGCTAATTTTTAAATTTTTTTGTCAAGACAAGGTCTTGCCATGTTGCTCAGGCTGGTATTAAACTCCTGGACTCAAATGATCCTCTTGCCTCAGCCTCCCAAAGTGCTGGGGTTACAGATGTGAGCTACTGTGCCCCACCAAGAATATTCTTTATCACCCTAGCTCCTTTGCCTAGATACCTTCTATTCATCTTTTGATTCTTAGGTTAAGTGTCTGTTTTTTTTGGAAATCCTCTCTAGATGTTCCTAGTCTTTCACAGAATGGTTTTTCCAGCCTTTCAGAACACTTATCTCTACTTACAATTATATATCCGTGAGCATAATTATTTGAAAAACATTATTTAAGAAATATCTCTATTCCCCTCCTACAGGCAGTATGTTTTTTTGTTTACTAGGAATTTAATAATATTTCTGTATAAATAAATATTATATTTATCTATACATCTTTGTTTCTATTTCAGGTTGTTTCTTTGGACTATATGCCCAGAGGTGAATTGAATGAATCAAAAGGTACACAACAATTCTTTTTTTTTTTTTTGAGAGGGAGTGTCTGGGTCTTTGCCCAGGCTGGAGTGCTGGGGCACAATCTCAGCTCACTGCAACCTCTGCCTTCCGGGTTCAAGCAATTCTCCTGCCCCAGGCTCCTGAATAGCTGGGATTACAGGCATGTGCCACCATACCCGGCTAATTTTTGGTAAAGACAGGGTTTCACCATGTTGGTCAGGCTGGTCTCCAACTCCTGACCTCGTGATCCACCCGCCTTGGCCTCCCAAAGTGTTGGGATTACAGGTGTGAGTCACCGCAATCAGCCTGTACACAACATTTCTAATGGCTTTCAGTACACAGACAGATGTGTTAATAGGTGATGACATATTCGCCCCTAAAGAACCCATTAATGAATCAAAGATAATTTGGGAAAGTTTTAGGTTGTAATTTCAGTGAATTTTTTTTTTTTTTGCTTTCTTTTGTTTCAGCATTTTAATCTGTGACTTAAATCTGTATATAGAGAGGGATCTTGTCAAGTCTGCATGTGATACACAGCACAGAAGATACTAGACAAGTGATTAATAGATGCAAGACCCAACAATATCTTTTCAGGTTATACTAATGACCTCAGACCGGGTGCGGTGGCTCATGCCTGTAATCCCAGCACTTTGGGAGGCTGAGGTGGGTGGATCACCAGAGGCCAGGAGTTTGAGACCAGCCTGGCCAACATGGTGAAACCCTGTCTCTACTAAAAGTACAAAAAATAGCCGGGTATGGTGGCGCTCACCTGTAGTCCCAGCTACTCGGAGGCTGAGGCACAAGAATTGCTTGAATCCAGGAGGCGGAGGTCGCAGTGGGGGTTGCAGTGAGTGGAGATCACACCACTGCACTCCAGCCTGGGCAACAGAGCAAGACCCTATCTCAAAACAACAACAACAACAACAACAACAACAACAAAAACCTAATCAAGGTGAAATCCAGCAGGACAAATGTAGGAGCCTTCATTTTGATTAAGAAATTCTGTAGCATGGGTACTGGATGAAAGTGTAGTTTAGTGAGACCCATGGCTGCCTCTTATTGCTAACTCTAAAGTCCCTTCTACTGGCTTATGTGTCCCCTGCATTTCCTGCCTCTACTTCCAGACCTACAGTCTGCTTTGTTTTTCCTTTGTTAGCTTCCTCTGTCCACTCTATTTCTTGGGATTTTCATCCTACCCTACCCTGGCTTTGGCCATGGTCTTCCTAGTTGCCACCTCAGTGACACTATTCTGAAGAAGGGCACTCGGATGCGTTGTATTTTTGTAACTGTAATATATGTGCTTTAAAAGGATGTGTATTCCCTCTTCATTAGTAGTGAAGTGAATGCTCACACGTGCCCTTTAATGAGACTTGTAGTTGAAGATTTTTAATCTTCTGTATCTTTAACTGTCTTTTTCTGCTAGCTTTATTCGTTTCAGAGCGAAGGGTGTGAAAAATCTAGCACCATGGTGTGGAACTTTTTTTTTTTTTAAGTTTTATTTTGATTTATTATTATTATACTTTAGGTATATCTCCCATTGCTATCCCTCCCCCCTCCCCCCACCCCACAACAGTCCCCAGAGTGTGATGTTCCCCTTCCTGTGTCCATGTGTTCTCATTGTTCACTTCCCACCTATGAGTGAGAATATGCGGTGTTTGGTTTTTTGTTCTTGCAATAGTTTACTGAGAATGATGATTTCCAATTTCATCCATGTCCCTACAAAGGACATGAACTCATCATTTTTTATGGCTGCATAGTATTCCATGGTGTATATATGCCACATTTTCTTAATCCAGTCTATCATTGTTGGACATTTGGGTTGGTTCCAAGTCTTTGCTATTGTGAATGGTGCCGCAGTAAACATACATGTGCATGTGTCTTTATAGCAGCATGATTTATAGTCCTTTGGGTGTATACCCAGTAATGGGATGGCTGGGTCAAATGGTATTTCTAGTTCTAGATCCCTGAGGAATTGCCACACTGACTTCCACAATGGTTGAACTAGTTTACATTCCCACCAACGTGTAAAAGTGTTCCTATTTCTCCACATCCTCTCCAGCACCTGTTGTTTCCTGATTTTTAAATGATTGCCATTCTAACTGGTATGAGATGGTATCTCATTGTGGTTTTGATTTGCATTTCTCTGATGGCCAGTGATGGTGAGCATTTTTTCATGTGTTTTTTGGCTGCATAAATGTCTTCTTTTGAGAAGTGTCTGTTCATGTCCTTCGCCCACTTTTTGATGGGGCTGTTTGTTTTTTTTCTTGTAAATTTGTTTGAGTTCATTGTAGATTCTGGATATTAGCCCTTTGTCAGATGAGTAGGTTGCGAAAATTTTCTCCCATTTTGTAGGTTGCCTGTTCACTCTGATGGTAGTTTCTTTTGCTGTGCAGAAGCTCTTGAGTTTAATTAGATCCCATTTGTCAATTTTGGCTTTTGTTGCCATTGCTTTTGGTGTTTTAGACATGAAGTCCTTGCCCATGCCTGTGTCCTGAATGGTAATGCCTAGGTTTTCTTCTAGGGTTTTTATGGTTTTAGGTCTAACGTTTAAGTCTTTAATCCATCTTGAATTGATTTTTGTATAAGGTGTAAGGAAGGGATCCAGTTTCAGCTTTCTACATATGGCTAGCCAGTTTTCCCAGCACCATTTATTAAATAGGGAATCCTTTCCCCATTGCTTGTTTTTCTCAGGTTTGTCAGAGATCAGATAGTTGTAGATATGCAGCGTTATTTCTGAGGGCTCTGTTCTGTTCCATTGATCTATATCTCTGTTTTGGTACCAGTACCATGCTGTTTTGGTTACTGTAGCCTTGTAGTATAGTTTGAAGTCAGGTAGCGTGATGCCTCCAGCTTTGTTCTTTTGGCTTAGGATTGACTTGGTGATGCGGGCTCTTTTTTGGTTCCATATGAACTTTAAAGTAGTTTTTTCCAATTCTGTGAAAAAAGTCATTGGTAGCTTGATGGGGATGGCATTGAATCTGTAAATTACCTTAGGCAGTATGGCCATTTTCACGATATTGATTCTTCCTACCCATGAGCATGGAATGTTCTTCCATTTGTTTGTATCCTCTTTTATTTCCTTGAACAGTGGTTTGTAGTTCTCCTTGAAAAGGTCCTTCACATCCCTTGTAAGTTGGATTCCTAGGTATTTTATTCTCTTTGAAGCAATTGTGAATGGGAGTTCACTCATGATTTGGCTCTCTGTTTGTCTGTTGTTGGTGTATAAGAATGCTTGTGATTTTTGTACATTGATTTTGTATCCTGAGACTTTGCTGAAGTTGCTTATCAGCTTAAGGAGATTTTGGGCTGAGACAATGGGGTTTTCTAGATATACCATCATGTCGTCTGCAAACTGGGACAATTTGACTTCCTCTTTTCCTAATTGAATACCCTTTATTTCTTTCTCCTGCCTAATTGCCCTGGCCAGAACTTCCAACACTATGTTGAATAGGAGTGGTGAGAGAGGGCATCCCTGTCTTGTGCCAGTTTTCAAAGGGAATGCTTCCAGTTTTTGCCCATTCAGTATGATATTGGCTGTGGGTTTGTCATAGATAGCTCTTATGATTTTGAGATACGTCCCATCAATGCCTAATTTATTGAGAGTTTTTAGCATGAAGGGTTGTTGAATGGTGTGGAACTTATACTTGTAATTCTGTCAAGTGTAGCTTTATTTTTAGTATATGTTTTTAGGTGTAGGTTCAGGACTAGTATAAACTTTCTGGTAACTCTCTTTGACTCTAATAATGTTTTTTCCTTTAAAATTTATTTTGCTGAGATTAATATTGTTCATGATAGTTAATTTTCTGTGTCAACTTGGAGGGTGTTTTTGGAAGAGATGAACATTTAAATTGGTTAAAGCAGATTGCTCTTCATAATATGGGTGGGCTTCATCCAATCAGCTGAAGGCCTGAATAGAAGAAACAGCAAGAGGGAATTTTTCAGCAGACTGCCTCCAGACTTCATCTGTCTTACTAGCTGCCCTGGCCTTTGACTGGAACTGCATCATCAGGTCTCTTGGGTATTGAGACCACTGGTCCAAACTGTAGATTTTGGATTTGCTAGCTTCCATAATCTGTGAGTCAATTTCTGATAATAAATCTCTTTCTCTCTCTCTCCATATATATACACACATTCTACTAGTTCTGTTTCTCTAGAGAACCCTGATGTATTGTTATATCACATTTATTTGGCTAATATTTTCTATGGTATCCCTTTTTTTCCATTTCCTTTTGGAAATGGTGGTCCCTTAGAAACAGCAAATAGCTGTTTTATTTGATCTTTTCAGATATAAGAAATAAATCAGATCAGGTACAAATTGCGATCCAGGAGATTTTGAGTCAGTGTTGAGAAGCTTGCCTTACTGCATTTCCCGTACAGTTTATAAAGCATAAAGATGAAGTACTTTGGCCTTTTTTCATGATTGTCTGTTATACATTAATTTTTTAGGGCAACTATTTAAGCTGATTTGTCTATAGCTGATTGGCTTAGTTTCACTGAATCATGCTGACAAGGATGTATAAACCTTGCGTTTTGTGTTTATTATTACAGATGGTGTTTTGGGGAAACGAGGATGATGAGTTTTGGTTTGTGGTTATACACAGTTGGACTTGGGTATATCTAAACTGTGGACTCCATTTTTATTTTTCTTTAACACAATATCTAAGACCTCTATGTTTTAGAGTAAACATTGAGTTTACTCTGTTTATATTTTCTGTGACCATGGATATATTTAGATTTATTTCTACCGCTACTTTATGTTTTGTTTTTATGACCATTTTTCTTTGCTTCCCACCCATTTCCTGCCTTTTGTTGAACAGATTGTTTTTCTCTTCTCTTTCCCTTAATGCTTGGGAATCTTCAATAAAACCAATTTCCAGGAAGAAAAAAATACCAGATATACAAAAAAGAAAGTTAAAACTGTCTGGGCCACAGAAGAACCTGGGTTATCATTAGTGAAAAACTCTACGCTTTTGTTAATGGAACTTATGATACAAAGTGCCCTTTTGAAACTTCCACTTGATGTTTTTGGTGTTGGTGACAGGTGAGAAAATCTTCTACTCTTTAGCTAATAATAATCTATAAGAAGCTGTTTAGCTGTTTTGGTGTTCTCCTGGGCAGCTTTCTTCTTGTTGTGATAAGTTTCCCTGTCTAATACGGTAACCACAAGGCACATACAGCTATTTAACTTAATTAATTTCATTAATTATACTTTAACACAAATTTAAAATTCAGTTGCACCAGCCACATTTCAAGCACCCAGTAACCCCATTTGGTTAGTGGATGCTATTTTGGACACTGCAGATTATAGAATATTTCTATCATTGTAGAAAGTTCTATTGGACAGGAGGTGATAAGCTGATAGTAGTACTGCAGCTTTATACATTTTGAAGCAGAGCTATTGGGAGACTGCATCATATTGCAGAATTTGGAACTGACAATTTACATCAGCATTCCCTGTTCCATTATCTTCTGCTCCTGTGGTGAACAGTGACCAGCATGAGGTGCAGTGCCCACCATGGAGGCTGCTGGGGGCTCCTACCCCTGCCCACAAACTCCAGGCTTGGTCCTCACAGGACGTTGGAGGTAATTTATATAGAGCAACAGCCTAGAGAGCAATGGTGATAACAGCAGCTGAGAGAAGCTGAGGGGCCAACTTCTGTACAGCAGTGAGAATCCTGACTTTTTGAATAGCACAAGAGGCCAAGCAAGACTGGAACATTTTTAGTTGAAGCCAGGTTGCAAACGGTTGAGCCTGGGCTAGACTGGTCCATAACGTCTGGTATTTCTTTCTTCCTTTCCTTTTGAGACAGGATCTCGCTCTGTCACCCAGGCTGGAGTGCAATGGCAGGGTCTCAGCTCACTGCAGCCTCCGCCTCTCGGGTTCAAGCGATTCTCCTGCCTAAGCCTCCCAAGTAGCTGGGATTACAGAGGCACACCACCATGCCCGGCTAATTTTTGTATATACATATTTTTAGTAGAGACAGGGTTTTACCATGTTGGCCAGGCTGGTCTCAAACTCCTGACCTCAAGTGATCCACCTGCCTTGGCCTCACAAAGTGCTGGGATTACAGGCATGAGCCACCGCGCCCAGACTCTGGTATTCTTTTGAAACTTTGACCTCTACCACCTTGTTGCCAGACTGGTTTAGGTATCATCCGATTAGGTGAAGATTACAGAGGTCTTCCCCGAGCCTGTGGCACCACTGGCACAAATGGTCACTAGCTGGAACTGATTTAGGACGGCATTGGCAGGGAAAACGCATGCCAACCACCATCTGCCCCTTCATAGCCTGAATGGGCAGGTGAGACTCTCTTTCTCTTGGCCAGCCAACATACATCATCAACGTACATGTGCCCATTCATTTCAGGAACAGCTTTGTCTCTTTGAGGGAAGAGAAGCTGAAAAAGACAAGCCTTTTGTTTCTCCCTCACTCCAGCATCATCTTGGCACTGGTAATATATCCAAGATACTCATAGTCAGTGGTGTTAGCCAGGCTCACATTTACCGCTTTGATTGGGTTAATTTTTTCAAGTTCCAACTTCTGTTGTTTCAAGTTTCAAGTGTTCAACTTCTGTGCAGAGCTTACGAATATGATTTTTCGCCACTGAGTTCATTTCTTCCACAATGTAGGTATCCAAATTTTTTGTAACTTACAAAGTCAAATCCTTTGGATTTCCCACTAGGCTCTGTCATCACACAGACACTTTAGCATTGTACCAAATAAATGAAAAATTTTTTTCAGGTTGTCATCATTCATATCTTCCCCAGAGCTTTAACTTTGTGCCAGGTGCCTTGTTAAGTACAGGGATACAACACAGTTCAAGATTAAATGTCCCTGCCCTCATAAAGTCGCCCGGCAGGAAAAACAACTAATTAAGCTATTGTCAAGTTATTTACAATGAAGACAAAAACATATTGTGCTTTTGGATTTGTTTGATTTTATTACTCTTTAAATTTGACATATGAAAATACCATACTTAAACAGTTCATGTAGGGTACCTGAAACAAAGGCACTAATACAGTACTAGAAAGGTGGTGACGGATTTAAGAACAATTGTGCCAATTTCTAATCTGTTTTATAGTAAAGTTATAGAATTGGAGGAAGCTGCTCCTGTACAACTTTGGAGGAGTGTAGGAGGAGCAGGGCGTGAGAATGCCTTTCCAGGAACTTAGGAGCACGCCCAAGTCGCTGCGTGGCTTCCAGCACACTCAGCCCTGCGCCCGCGTCGGCGTGGCCTGGGCGCCCCCAGCGTGACTCCGCCCAGGGCGCCCGGTTCCGCCAGCTGGAAACTACAGTTCCCAGAAGGCCACGCGAGCCCGGGAGGGACGCGGCGGCGGGGGCAGCAAGAAAGGCGCGAGCAGAGGTGGCGGCGGGTGTCGCCTAGGTGGTCGGTCCGGCAGAAGCCCGGCCCCCGGACGCAGGACGTGGCCCCAGGTAGCCCTCGCAGCTCAGTGCTCTAGCCAAGGCAAGCCCGCGTCTCCGCCTGCTGGACGGGCCCAGGCGAGATGTAGGGCGCTGGGCGCGGAGGCCGCCGGTGCGGCGGGGGATCGTGGAGGATCGCGGAGGGCGCGCCGAGGATGGAGAGAGCGATGGAGCAACTCAACCGCCTGACGCGCTCGCTGCGCCGCGCGCGCACCGTGGAGTTGCCCGAGGGTGAGCCGGGTCGCGGGGCCGGGCTGGCCGCGGGGCGCGGGGCGGCCAATGGGGCAGGAGCTCCGGCCGCGTCAAGGTCGGGTGGAAAAACTAACTGAAAGCTGAGAAAACGCCCACTTTTACTTTCCAGAACTGAGAGGCAGCCCCGGGCCCCGAACTCCCCTGGCCCGACGCTCCCACCCCGGCAGGTGGGAGTTTGCGGGAGGAAACTGGGTTGGTGGGGGTTCCGCTGCTGGGAGGAGCGAGACAAAGGTCTTACAACGTCTGTCGATTAGGGGTCTTGGCAAAGGGGCAGGAATACCAGCCGAAGGCCCGAGACCCGGAGTCAGAAAACATCATAATTGCGGGTCATTTAACGGTCGCCGGGGATAGAGATGATCCAAAGATAGTGTTTACTTTAAGCTGCATCGGGGGTCCAGGCGGGCTTTTATTTTTGTTATTTTTTAAAATGTGGGGCACTGCCTTGTTTTGATAACAGGCAAACAAAGGGTTGTCAAACATCAAACAGGTACTCTTGAAGTACTGTGTGCGTAAACACAATACATTTTTCTTTAATATGCATGCCTGCCTTCATTCTTCATTTATTCATCAGACTAGTATTGAGTGGGCTAGCTGGGAACTAGGACGCATCTGCAGAGAGGAATAAGGCATGGTCCCTGAGGATCAGGACTTTTAGTTCACCGTGCCAGGGTTCCTTCAGGACAGGTAAAACTCTGCTAATAACAAGGAGAGAAAATAAGCAGTTTTGTTTGCAGCGTCAGGAATTCAGACATTTTAGTGGTGATGGGAGATAGCAGTGCTGCTTCTAAGAAGCTTTTGGCTCTTTATGCCCAAGTGAGAGAAGGGTTGGGAAGAGGTTGTAGCTGGTGAATAGCTTCTTTCTTAATTTTAGTAGTTTATCTTATTTTTCAAAACTCTCTTTGAATTGCTGCTGGGTGGTTTGTAGGATAGGGAAGGAGACCTTGGCAGACGGTCACGAAAGAAATGTGGGATTGGGTACTTTGGCGATAGTTTTCTTTCCTTTTATAGAGATGAGGTCTCACTGTGTTCCCCAGGCTGGTCTTGAACTGGGCTCAAGTGATCCGCACCCTGCTCCCCCCAAAGTGTTGGGAATACAGATGTGAGCCACCGCGCGTGGCCTGGGGATAATCTTCTTGAAAAAATGGCCTCTAGTCTCTATTTAGAATTCAGATTTTGGTAACTAGATTCTAGCTTCAACTTTTTCTGTATTTTCTTTCCAACTTCCACCTTTGAATCCATTTCTTAAGTGCTACTCTTACTTATTTTTCGTAGTCGAATTATTGGTATAGCTTGATGAAGACTACATGTATAATTTATATTGTCTAGTTTGAATCCCGATATTTTTTACATAAATGTGATTTAGAAGACTTTGATAATGTTACTTGGTTTTAAAAGTAATATAGTTTCATTGTAGAAAATTTGGAAAATAAAGAAAAATAGAAAAAGAAATATGTCATTCCACCATCCAATTATAAAGTGTTACCATTGTTATTTCTTTTTCTCTCCCTAACAAGTTAAAATCATACTGCATATAGTCTTTTATTTTGTGTTTAGAAAACATCCCTTTTTTTTTAGACAGAGTCTCGCTCTGTCGCCCAGGCTGGAGTGCAGTGGCGCCATCTCGGCTCACTGCAAGCTCAGCCTCCGGCGTTCACGCTATTCTCCTGCCTCAGCCTTCCGAGTACTTGGGACTACAGGTGCCTGCCACCACGCCTGGCTAATCTTTTGTATTTTTAGTAGAGATGGGGTTTCACCGTGTTAGCTAGGATGGTCTCGATCTCTTGACCTCGTGATCTGCCCGCCTTGGCCTCCCAAAGTGCTGGGGGATTACAGGCGTGAGCCAGCGTGCCCGGCCCCAAATTTTTTTTTTTTAATATTCTTCAATAGGCTTAATGACTTCAGAATTTCATAGGATGCATATAACAAATGTTGAATCTAAATACTGTTTTTAAACTGATTTTATGAGAAACAGCTTTGTATTTAAGACATAGTCTGCCTCCAAATACTTCCTTAGGGTTAATTCTTCCAAGAAGAGTATCTACAATACATTTCTAAGGCTCAACGTATCAGTTTCTCAACTTACTCCTTGGAAAGTTCCACCAGCAGTCTGAGAGTGCCCAGAAACTAGAGTATTATCAGTAAAAGTAAAACTTTTCCACATATAGGCAAAAATGGCATCTTGTTTGCATTTGCTTTTCTTTGATTATAATGAGTTTGTTCATTTTGATCCTTGATTTTAATTTATCTTTGTCTCTAAGTTCTGATGAGTCTTTGAATTCTCTGAGCTTGGCTCTTTCAAGTGTATCGTACATATAGGAATATATATATATATATATAAAACATTCCTACTGATACAAATCCACATTTGTGCTTACATTTTAAGGGCTGAATGGAAACTCTGAGATCTCTCTAAATTTAGAAAATAATCAGATTTTTTTTGCTTTGTTAGAATTCAGTAATCAATAAGCATCTAACTACAACAAACTATTAAGCTTGTAAACTTTTTAGTCAGCTTGTACTCTAAAATTAATTTTGTTGCAAAGGTTGAAACTATAGATGTTTGATAAACTGAGTTAGATGCTATGTTTCCTTGAGATGATGAAAACCTGAGTATTACTCTAAGTAATGGAGTGCAGGTAGAGTCATCCTAGGCAGGCCTAATGCAGGAATATTCTTGAGAGAAAAAGAGGTGAAGATTAAGAAATTACTTTAGGGATATGGATTCTTAGTAGTGTTTAAAAGGTGGAGGCCGGGCGCAGTGGCTCACACCTGTAATCCCAGCACTTTGGGAGGCCGAGGTGGGTGGATCACCTGAGGTCAGGAGTGTCAGACCAGCTGGCTAACATGGTGAAACCCCGGCTCTACTAAAAATACAAAAAATTAGCTGGATGTGGTGGCGGGTGCCTGTAATCCCAGCTACTTGGGAGGCTGAGGCAGGAGAATCGCTTTAACCTGGGAGGCGGAGGTTGCAGTGAGCCGAGATTGCGCCATTGCATTCCAGCCTGGACATCAAGAGCGAAACTCAGTCTCAAAAAAAAAAACACATAAATAAAAGGAAGGTGTATGTTGTTAGTGTATGTAAAGTTTGAACTACTATATAGTGAATGCAGTTTGTTTAATAATAAAATTTGAGCCCATTTTAGCATATGTGATTAGGATAATTGTGTTTAAAAAAATTACTCCATGTGATGGTTTGAAGAGAAATTGTATATAATTAATTACTCTGAGCACCTTTTTCTTTGTTAACAGTTGGGTTTTGAAACTGTAGTGATAAAAATGGCAAACATGTCTAATAAAGTGATAGATTAAACTTTTCTTGTCACCCTGGAGACTTTAATTATATACCTAATCCTGAAGGTGCCTTCAAGAGTAGACAAGGAAGTGTCTGGCAACAAATTGTATTCTGTCCTTTCTTAGTATAGTATTTCTTGGATAGTCTCCTTCTAGCACCACAGTTGTGGTTAGATTTATTTCTTCATACTTACCTGTTAATGTATGTGACCTATTTTTTTCTTTAGGTTAGATGTGACTTAAATAAGATGTAAATCTAATTTTTATCTAAAAAATAAAAACCTTGCAAATACAACCATTGTGAACCTTATTATGCTCACTAATGCTCACTTAAAATTATGCACTATCTTGATTTAAAGTTTATCTTGATTTAAGTTTAAACCCACAAATAACAGTGTTTTTTTATGACTTTATTATGGAGTGACTTAATGGAAATTCTCATGGTTTAGAAGTTCAGATTTTTATTGGGACATGCATTATTATATGAACGATAAAGAGTGTTGTCATGCCAAGGGAGGCTTAGTGTAGTATTTTCAACTCCTGGTGGTGACTCATTGGTAGTTTCTGAGAGCAATTAGTGGGTTGCAGTCAGCATTTAAAAAAAGAAATGTAAGAGGTTAAAACAGAGTCTGTTTTACATATTAAGAATAGTATTCTATTGTAGACCTTCTGGTTATGTGGTATATACTGGGTGCATTGTAGGATATATTATCTTTTTATTTTTTATCTTTATTCTTTATTTTTTTTTCCGAGATAGAGTCTCGCTCTGTCGCCCAGGCTGGAGTGCAGTGGCACGATCTCGGCTCATTGCAAGCTCTGCCTCCTGAGTTCACACCATTCTCCTGCCTCAGCCTCCCGAGTAGCTGGGACTACAGGCGCCCACCACCACACCCGGCTAATTTTTTTATTTTTAGTAGCGATGGGGTTTCACCTTGTTAGCCAGGATGGTCTCGATCTCCTGACCTCGTGATCTGCCCACCTCAGCCTCCCAAAGTGCTGGGATTACAGGCGTGAGCCACCGCACCCAGCCAGTATATATTATTTGTAGAGGCTCTGGAATCAGCCACTTAATGCCACTGTTACACAGCTTGTTACTTAACTAGTACTTCAGTTTTCTCATTTGTAAAATGAGGATAATAGTACCTACTTCATAGGGTGGTTGTGAGGAGAAAAGCAATGATATATGCAAAGTGTTTAGAAAAGTGCCTTTAAGATAATGGTTCTTAAATGTTAGTTATTAATAGGATTTATTAGTATTTTATAGTGAAAAAGTTGTTGCATCTGCATACTGAACTTGTGAATGTTGCCAAGGACTAAATTGCTTTTCATGTATACACTCACAGTAAAATAATGAACAAATATGTGAAGGAATATTGATAACTTTTTTCCATTGCCCCTATAAACAGCTCAGTTTATATTTCTAAACATATGAATTATGTTTTTCAAACACAATTATAATACCATTACTAGAGCCAATACAATTAACAGTAATATTGTATTATCTTGAAATAAAATACCAAGTCCATATACAGTTTGTCCTCATCTCAAAAATTGTCTCAAAAATGTCCTTTTACAGTTGTTTTTTTTTGAATCACTATCCAGATAAGGACTACATATTACATATGGTCGATGTGTCTCTTGAGACTCTTAATATATGACAGTTCCTCCTCCTTTTAAAAAAAGTATTTCTTAAAGTAATTTTAAACTTACAGAAAACTTACATGAATAGCCCAGAGTTCCTCCCGTGTAACTTTCACTCACCTTTCCCTAAGGTTAACATCTTGTACAACCACAGTACAGTTGTCAAAAATAAGAAAGTAACATTTGTATATACTATTAACTGTACTACAGAGTTTATTAAAATTTCACCAGCTTTCCCACTAATGTCATTTAAGGATCCAATTCAGGGTACCACATTGCCTTTAGTTATGTTTCTTTAGTCTCCTCCAAACTGTGATAGTTCTTTAGTTTTTCTTTGTGTTTAATGGTCCTGAGACTTTTAAAGAGGACCGATCAGGTGTTTTGTGGAATTCCCTTTAATTTGGGCTTTTCTGACACTTTCTCATGATTAGATTGAAGTTATGCATTTTTGGCAAGAATAGTAGTCCATCCTTATCTGCAGCTTTGCTTTCCGAGGTTTCAGTTGCGGGAGGCACAGCACAATATTTAGAGAGGGAGAGAGACCACATTCACATAACTTTTATTACAGTATAGTGTTATAATTGTCTTATTTTATTATTTATTTTGTTGTTAATCTCTTACAGTGCCCAATTTATAAATTAAATTTTATCATGTAGGGAAAAAAATCGTATACATAGGGTTTGGTACTATCCATGGTTTTAGGCATTGACTCAGAGTCTTGGAATGTATCCCCTGCGGATAAGTGGGGACTGCTGTACTGCAAAAGTGATGTGTCCTTTTCAGTGGATCATATCAGGAACTATATGATATTGAACATGTATTATTTTTGGTGATGTTACCCTTTGTCAGTTGATTAAGATAGTGTCTGCTGGGTTCTTCACTATAAATTTTCTTTTTCCTTTGTAATTAGTCAATATTTTTGAGAGGTACTTGATACTGTGTGAATATCGTTTCTCCTTAAACTTTAACCTATTAACTGAGCATCAGCATTAACTTTTAAAGGGCTGAGTGGGGGTTGTCAGGGTTTCATCTTTGTAAATAATTTATTAAAAAACATAAACCTCCAAAATACATTGAATTGAGAAATGACCCTTAGTAATATATAAAAATCAATTCAAAACACTAGCTAAAATGTACATAAGTATAATATGGCATCATAGATGTTGATTTTTAACCTTTTGGGTCATGTTTTTGTGAATTTGTGTAAAGGGTCTCTCTTAGTCTGTTTTCTGCTGATACAACAATACCACAGACTGGATAATTTGTAAAGAAAACAAATGTATTTCTCACAGTTCTGGAAGCTGGGAAGTCCAACAGCGTGGCACCAGCATCGAGTAAGAGTCATCCCATGGTGGAAGGCAGAAGGGTGAGAGAGGAAGGGCTAGAGGGAAGGGGGCTGAACTTCACTATGACTAACCCACTCCTGGATTAACAGAATTAATCCATTCATGAGAGAGGAGCCCTCATGGCTCAGTTGCCTCCCCAAAGCCTCACTTCTTCACACTGCCATAATAGCAACAAAATTTCCAACACATGAACTTTTGGTAGATGCATTCAAACCATAGCACATATGAATAAAAATGTTGTGAGTAAAGTGGTAAGTACAATGAAGACTTCAGTGCTCTTTCATAAAAGCTTCTAAACTAATTTCTTTTGTAATAATATTGACAAGAAGCCAGTATTGTGTATATTTAAGGTTTTAAAATTATTTTAGCATATATATATTTAATATCCATATATATTTAAAATTCCCCCAAACTACATGTAAGTATGATAAAACATGATGCCTGTAAATACCTCTTTGGAAGTAAAAGAAATTTCAATTGTTAAAGCTACAGAAAGGTTTTTGGATGATGATGCGCAGACTACCATACTACACTTGGAGAATTGTTTTTTGGTGGATAATGGGACAAAACCTTCTGAAGAGTCAGTCTTTAATTTTCCTTTTACATCCAGAAGCTAAGCTCTTTTGTAGTGATGTAAAAGGGATAAGCAGTGGAGGGGATGAAAGATTCTGCACTATCATAAATTCTGAAATACCTCTGGTATTCTGCATTATTCTGTCCTCCTTCTTCCTCTCCTTTTCGCTTTTTGTATAAAGTTAGGAAAATTCTAAACTAATCTTAAGTATCACCCCTTGGACAAAGTAGGGGATAAATGAACTCTTTCTGTTTTTTTTACTCAGATAATGAAACTGCTGTTTATACATTAATGCCAATGGTTATGGCTGATCAACACAGGTGAGTGCTTGTTTCAAAAATTTTTGCTTTTTAAGAAGCATACATTGTTCTAAATGTGTACTGCATGCCCGCGCGCACACACACACATACACACACACACAGTTTGGACACAGATGTTGTTCTGGGGCAAGTTATTTCACTTTTCTGTTATAATTTTGTGTGTGTGAAATAAGGAATAAGATTTTCCAAGATCTATATGAGCTGTCAAATTTTATGGTGAGAGATTTTCTTAATGAATATTGAGATATTATGTATTTGGTTAGTCACTGACATAGAAAAATACATTGTGATGATTTCTTTTAGAGGTCACTACTGATCTTTATAGCAAAAGATTATGGCTGAGGGACAACTTATTTCCCTTGTGTGCTACTTACTTTTGTGTTCCTTTTATTGATGTAGCATTGACATTCTTTTACAGGGCCATATATGAAATACAATTATTTGGCTTTGTGAGGAGGTCTTTACACTTACACCAGTCAGCTCTGCCATGGCTAGCCATTGAATTTTTTGATATAAGAAGAAGCATGTAAAGAGAAACTATTTTGAAACAAGTTTAACATTTTTTTTTGTTTTAAATTTCCTACCTAGTGTAACTTAAAAATGTTTTTTGTCTGATTTTCTTTATTTGGCCAAAATTAATATAGCTAGGCTCAACTTTTGGCAAGGGGAGCAGCCAGGCCTATGCCCTTTGTTTCTCAAGAATCTAAGGAAAGCTAAAGCCAGCTTACTCTGTTGTGTATCCTAAGAGCAGGTAACATAGGATTATCCAAGTGGCAGATGAGGAAACCTTCAGCACCAGCTTATTGGTCAAGGCGTTTGGTTTTTGGATGATACTGTGCTGGCTAACATACTAAGAGAATAGTGCAGTATTTTGTGGTGGGTGTGGGACAAAACCTGAAGAATCAGTAAGAGTAGCTAGGCCGAGTAGGGTGGCTCATGCCTGTAATCCCAGCACTTTGGGAGGCCGAGGCAGGCGGATCATGAGGTCAAGAGATTGAGACCATCTTGGCCAACTTGGTGAAACCCCCTCTCTATTAAAAATACAAAAATTAGCCGGGTGTAGTGGCATGCGCCTGTAGTCCTGGCTACTTGGGAGGCTGAGGCAGGAGAATTGCTTGAACCAGGGAGGGGGAGGTTGCAGTGAGCCAAGATCTCACCACTGTACTCCAGCCTGGTGACAGAGCAAGAGTCTGTCTCAACAAACAAACAAACAAACAAAGCAGCTAAAGAGTTGTTAACTTGATTTATTATGTTTTTAAAAACTTTTTTTACATGTTGATTCCTCTTTTTTATTTTGGCATAGGTCTGTTTCTGAACTACTATCAAATTCAAAATTTGATGTCAACTATGCGTTCGGACGTGTGAAAAGAAGCTTGCTTCACATTGCAGCAAAGTAAGACTAAAGATATTTTGAGTTAAACTCTGATCTAGGGCAAGGATCAGTAAGCTTTGAACAGCGTCGTCACACAATATTTCTGGGGAGAGATGAGAACAGACAGCTGAGTAGTTCTTTATCCTGTTTGAGGGCGTGGTGTGCTATCCGTTCTGTCTCTAAACTGTTAACTTTGGGATTGTATGTAAATCTCATGTCCCTCTTGTCTTTGTTTTATATCAGATCAGAGTAGGTTAGACATGGAGATTGTCTTTCCTGGATGTACTTATTGGTACAGTTCACCAAAATTTTCTTTTTATCCCAGCAATATGAAATTTTATATGCTGTCTGCAGATGAAGTCATTGGCTTTATATTTTTTACATAGGTGGGAGAATGATTTTTATCTAGTCTCCTGGTATGTAATCAATCAGTTAACTAATTGGTACCTATCGTCTTTTCAGGATTTAGGTAGGTGTGTTGAAATTAATTGTTCATGAATAATTTGGCTTATGAAAGGCCAGAAAGTTGAAAGTATAATATGGTTTCTTTGAAGTATTTGAATTTCTCAAATACTTTATAATTTTCATAGTAGAATGGACCATCTTGAAAGTAGAGAATGTTTACTATTTGTGTCAGAAGTTAAATCAAATTATAGGTAAAAATACTGTGTTTAAAAGGCCACACACAGGGGCTCACACCTGTAATCCCAGCACTTTTGGAGGTTGAGGTGGTTGGATCACTTGAGGTCAGGAGTTCGAGACCAGCCTGGCCAACATGGTGAAACCCCATCTCTACTAAAAATACAAAAATTAGCTAGGTGTCCTGGCATGCACCTGTAATCCCAGCTACTTGGGAGGCTGAGGCAGGAGAATTGTTTGAACCCTGGAGGCTGAGGTTGCAGTGAGCCAAGACTGTGCCACTGCTCTCCAGCCTGGGTGACACAGCAAGACTCTGTCTCAAAAAAAAAAAAAAATGACCGGGTGTGGTGGCTCACGCCTGTAATCCCAGCACTTTGGGAGGCCGAGGCGGGTGGATCTTGAGGTCAGGAGATTGAGACCATCCTGGCTAACATGGTGAAATCCTGTCTCTGCTAAAAATACAAAAAAAAGTAGCCTGGCATGGCGGCAGGTGCCTGTAGTCCCAGCTACTCGGGAGGCTGAGGCAGGAGAATGGCGTGAACCCGGGAGGCGGAGCTTGCAGTGAGCTGAGATCGCACCACTGCACTCCAGCCTGGGTGACATGCGAGACTCTGTCTCAAGGAAAAAAAAAAAAAAAAATATGTGTTTAAGGCCGGGCATGGCGCCTCACACCTGTAATCCCAGCACTTTGGGAGGCTGAGGTAGGAGAATCGCTTGAGTTCAGGAGTTTGAAATCAGCCTGAGCAACATAATGAGGTCTCTTCTCTACTGAAAAAAAAAAAAAAAAAATTACCCAATTGTGGTGGCTCATGCCTGTAAGTCCCAGCTACTTGGGAGGCTGAGGTGGGAGGATTGCTTGAGCCCAGGAAGTCAAGGCTGCAGTGAACTGTGATGGTGCCACTGCACTCCAGCGTGGGCGACAGAGCAAGACTCTGTCTGAAAAACAAAAACAAAATTGTGTTTAATAGAATATTTTGTTTTTTAATTAAACTGCATCAAGTATGGCTGTATGTTGAATGTATCTGAACTGTCTTTTAATATTGTTTTAGTTGTGGATCGGTGGAATGCTTGGTTTTGCTGTTAAAGAAAGGAGCAAATCCTAACTATCAGGATATCTCAGGCTGTACACCCCTTCATTTGGCAGCAAGAAATGGGTAACTATTTAGTTTTCTTAAGTGGCTTGAGTTGTATTATCAGTTATTCAAGGCACTTTGCCTTGGTTCGATGATTCCTCCCGCACCCCTGATATTTACCTTGGGAAAAACTACAATAATGGTGCATATTTTATTTTCTATATATTTTTTTGTCTCTCAGAGATATTATTGATGATATTGTTCTTCTTTATAGTGGATCTGGGGTCATTATATTCAATTTAAAAATAGCTGTCATATTTATTAATTTATTAGATTCTCACTAATTTTCTTGAAAATATTATATGTGGAAGTTCATTATTACTTGTATTATAGTGATGTTGTATTTTCTGAAAAGCATAATTTTCATCTCTATTTTAGTGCGCTTTTTTTCTGCTCATCTTTTGCCACTCCTAACTCCATGGCTCATTTTGCAAATTGCTTGTTTAGTTAATTTTATTAATGGAATTATACACAGACTTAATATATTGTACACAGTTTATTTGTAATTATTGTGAATGAGCTGTATCAGAGTAATCTTCCTAGATACTAGGGTAGTTTACTCCTTTTAGTGCTAACATTAGTTTTCATTTGGTCTGAGAAATCAGACCAAAATGATTGGAATTTGTTTAAAATGAAAATGAGTATTTTTTGATTCAGGACTTGAAGAACTTATATTTTATAAACGCTTTCTTTTTTTTTTTTTTTTTTGAGATGAGGTCTCACTCTGTCACCAGGCTGGAGTGCAGTGGCACAGTCTCGGCTCGCTGCAACCTCTATCTCCCGGATTCAAGCGATTCTCCTGCCTCAGCCTCCTGAGTAGCTGGGATTACAGGCACGTGCCACCACGCCCAGCTAATTTTTATATTTTTAGTAGAGACAGGTTTTCACCATGTTGGCCAGGATGGTCTCCTGACTTCAGGTGATCCGCCCACCTCGGCCTCCCAAAGTGCTGGGATTACAGGCGTGAGCCACCACACCCGGCCTAAACCCTTTCAAACACTATAAAACTTCTTTATGGAGTCTAGGCCTGTAATCCCAGCCTTTTGGGAGGCCAAGGCGGGCAGATCATCAGAGGTCAGGAGTTTGAGACCAGTCTGACCAATGTGGTGAAACCCTGTCTCTACTAAAAATACAAAAATAATCCAGGCATGGTGGCGCATGCCTGTAATCTTAGCTACTTAGGAGGCTGAGGCATGAAAATTGCTTGAGCCTGGGAGGCTGAGGCATGAGAATCGCTTGAGTGCCCGGGAGAGCTAGGTTGCAGTGAGTGGAGATTGCGCCATTGCATTCCAGCCTGGACAACAGAGGGAAACTCTGTCTCAAAACAACAACAACAACAAAAAAACCCCAAAAAACTTCTCTATGGACACGGTATACAAATGCATTGTGTCTTTTTTTTTTTAATTACTCTTGAAGATGTTTTTGTTTCCTTTTCTCAACTGTGCTTCTAGATATTTGAGTTGGCTGCCTAATAAGATGGATATGGAGCTAAAAATTGTCCATTACATCAATCTGAGGCCAAATTTTTGCATATAAAGATTAAAATAGAGCAAAAAAGACAACAATAGTGATGCCTAGGTTGGACAGGGGAAGGGCATAGTCCTTTGACTCTTGCTGATCTGCTCCATTTCCTGATTTAGCATGTGAGCCAGTTTAATTGTCCATTGTTCTCATAGGTAACAATGTGCTGATTAATTAGCCGTGTTAGGTATCTTGTAATGTGTCACACCCAAGGTCATAGAGTAAATCATTCATTCCCTTGCTGAATTGATCTCAGGTCTAGGTACATTATCCCAAGTGTTGATAGGGTATTGACAAAGGTCTTGAAAAGGTTACATGTAGAAAAATATCTTAGTACTCTGTTTCAACAACTATGTAAATAAAAGGAGAGATTAGTGCAGAGCAGGGATAAAAACTCTGCTGTCATTTCAGTAGGCGACTTAGTCATAAGACTTAAGTGTGAGGAGCAAGAAATAGGTCTTAGACTTGAAAGAGGATGTTCTTGGTCTGCTAAAAAGAATTTTCATGTACTGTTTTTCAGAAACAAATAAAGTGGCACAGAGAAAATAAATAGTTTTGATCACTTTCTGTCAACAGTGATTGAAGACCATTACATTTTAAAGGTGAAGAAATATGGCAGATATTACATGATTCACATAGCCATTCAGCAAGAAGAAAAGGAATAAAAAGAATTCATGACCCTCTCTTTAATTTGGATGCCTGTTTCTATAAAGATTACTCTTGATATTCAATACTTAAATATTTTGGTTTTTATTATTTATTGAGTGGAAGCCTTGTACAACTTAGAGGTGCTCAATGTTTGCTGAGTGACTTGAGTATTCCTGATGTTTTAGAAATAGCTTTTTACTGTAATTTCTTTATGAGTTCACATTTATCCATACTGAAGTAGAAGTCGTAGTAGAGTTCTTCCCATTTTGTTGGTCAGTCTGCGTTTTGGGGCCAGCTTTCTGTTTTGTTCCCTCAGCTGTCATCAGATGGCTGCTATATTTCTCTTGGCCTGCTTTAGCATTTTTCTCTTTGCCATTAGTGCTGTATTGGATTGTCCTCCTTTCCAAAAGAAGCCCCATTAAGCTTCCACAGAGCACTTGGGTGACTGGTCCCTGTGTAATTTGGGTTGCCATAAGCTCCCTATAATTGGTGCAATATCTGAGCAGGAATATAGTTGCTTCCTTGTACAGGGGGATTCAGCATTGCTCATGCTTATGTGAGAATGTTAAAAGGAGAGGCTTTAAAATTATTGTGTGTTTTTAGGTTGTGTTTTGGTCAGTTTTGAAAGAAGAGTTTTTATTTTTTAGGTGATTATGAGCTCATAAAGGGTAGGGCCCATGTGTTACATAATATTTTAGTTCTGTTAGCAAAATAGCTACTTATTTATTGGGTTGATTTGACTTATTCAGACCCTGGAAAATAGTAATAATGGTTGTTCAATAGAAAGATAGGATATATTTCTCTCCTACATTCCCTGTACCTTTTGCAATTCATTTTTGGAAGGGGAAGCATTATAGATTACTGCTTTTCTTCAACAACCCCTACCATAAATACTTTTTTGGGCCTGTTTCCCTGGCTCATTCCTACCTAATGATTTATTTTGGCATTATTAGCTTAGGCCAATGGTTCATAATAGGCTTCTGAAAGGTTTTAGAAATCCACCCATATGGGTATAGACACACGAACACACATTTAAACAATGTATTTATTTTAATGGGACTATCTGGTTTGTGGTCTCATGATTATTGAATATTTATTTCTTAAGGTTTTCCTAACAGTGTGTTAGATAAAGGAACTTTGTAAATGTTTTATCTTAAAAATTTACCCAGAGTTGGCTGGGTGTGGTGGCTCAAGCCTGTAATCCCGGCACTTTGGGAGGCCAAACTGGGCGGATCACGAGGTCAGGAGATCGAGACCATCCTGGCTAACACGGTGAAACCCCGTCTCTACTAAAAATACAAAAAATTAGCCAGGCGTGGTGGCGGGTGCCTGTAGTCCCAGCTACTCAGGAGGCTGAGGCAGGAGAATGGCGTGAACCCAGGAGGCGGAGCTTGCAGTGAGCCGAGATCGCGCCACTGTACTCCAGCCTGGGCGACAGAGTGAGACTCCGTCTCAAAAAAAAAAAAAAAAGTTTACCCAGAGCTTTATTTTCTTCAGTTTCTTTGATTATAATGCTAATTTTAAGTGACATTTAACTTCATTACCAGTACAAACAGCAAGAAAAGTAACTAGTCAGTTATTTTTTTCTTAAAAGTTTTATTCAATCAATGAGAATTTTAGCTATTGACTTACAAGATTGAATATTAATAATCAAAGTTTTATTGAGAGCTACTATGAGCCTGGCTATGCTTAGTACTGAGTTGATTAAAGAAATATGATATAATCCATGGTATGAAGATGTTTATGATCTAGTTGAATAAATAGTAATATATTCATGTATACTATATACTCTGCCATTCAAAGTAATGGCAAAAACCACCATTACTTTTGCACCAACCTCATATTATATTACTACTATATTTATTATATAATATGTACACAATACATATGTATTTAACATACACACACTATATTGTATGTATTACTGTTTACTCACTGGACTATTTACCACTGAACTATACACTTAAAAATGTGATGGGGGCCGGGCATGGTGGCTCATGCCTGTAATCCCAGCACTTAGGGAGGCTGAGGCAGGCGGATTGCCTGAGGTCAGGAGTTCAAGACCAGCCTGGCCAACATGGTGAAACCCAGTCTCTACTAAAAATACGAAAAATTAGCTGAGCATGGTGGTGGGCGCCTGTAATCCCAGCTACTCGGGAGGCTGAGGCAGAATTGCTTGAACCCAGGAGGCAGAGGTTGCAGTGAGCCTAAATTGTGCCATTGCACTCCAGCCTGGGCAACAAAAGTGAAACTGTCTCAAAAAAAAAAAAAAAGGTTGTGATGGAGGCTGGGTGCAGTGGCTCACGCCTGTAATCCCAGCACTTTGGGAGGCTGAGGGGGGTGGATCACCTGATGTCAGGAGTTCGAGACCAGCCTGTCCAACATGGTGAAACCCTGTCTTTACTAAAATATACAAAAATTAGCCTGGCGTGGTGATGCATGTCTGTAGTCCCAGCTACTCGGGAGGCTGAGACAGAAGAATTGCTTGAACCTGGGAGGCGGAGGTTGCAGTGAGCCGAGATCGCGTCAGTGCACTCCAGCCTGGGCAACGAAGAGTGAAACTCTGTCTCAAAAAAAACAAAAGGTTTATGATGGGCCACCGTGGTGGCTCATGCCTGTAATCCCCGCACTTTGGGAGGCCGAGGCGGGCAGATCACGAGGTCAAGAGATCAAGACCATCCTGGCCAACATGGTGAAACCCCGTTTCTACTAAAAATACAAAATTAGCTGGGCATGGTGGCGCATGCCTGAAATCCTAGCTGCTTGGGAGGCTGAGGCAGGAGAATCACTTGAACCCGGGAGGCGGAGGTTGCAGTGAGCAAAGATCTGCCACTGCACTCCAGCCTGAGCAACAAGAGCGCAGCTCCATCTCAGAAAAAAAAAAACCAAAACCATACAAAAATTAGCTGGCATGGTGGCACACACCTGTAGTCCCAGCTACTTGGAAGGCTGAGGCAGGAGAATCACTTGAACCCGGGAGGCAGATGTTGTAGTGAACCAAGATCGCGCCACTGCATTCCAGCCTGGCAAGACTCTGTCTCAAAAAAAAAAAAAAGTTATGATGGCAAATTTTATATGTATTTTACCACAATACAAGTAACTTAAAAAAAAAAGAATCTGTACCTCCCCCTCCTCACCCTCCACTGAGTAGAGGGATGCATAGACGCGTTTTTATTGATATTCTGAGTATGGTTTTATAACATCTTAGTGTTTTAAATATTTTCCTGTCAAGAATGTAGGTAGGATACAATGTTGAGACATTGTTTTTCTCTATCCATTCCCTTCCATTAGACTTAATACATTTCTAATGTATATTACTATTTCATGAACTTAGTCAATACTAGAAATTTCTCTACAGTTTGAATGATGATTTGTCCCAATGATATGAAAACCTGACTGTGTCATTGTTTTATCCTGTTATCTTTGAGTCATAGAAGCAGTTTTGTATCTTGCGTCAAGTAGTGTTTGTTTAAATATTGCAGATATGGCTTGATATTACAGATAAAGATGTTATGATGTCATCAGCTGTTATTGATTGTTGCTAATATTTCAGTAAATTAATTGTCATTTGCATATTTTTTTTTAGTACCAGTTATCCATGACTCTTTTTTCTTTTCAGGCAGAAGAAATGTATGAGTAAATTATTAGAATATAGCGCTGATGTCAACATTTGTAATAATGAAGGCCTTACAGCAGTAAGTGCTATCAATTTCATCTGATGTTTTAAAAGTATGTTTAGAAAATGATATTGAATGTGACAGTTAGGCAAAGTGTAGTACAAGTGTTTCTGCAAGTTACTTTTTTTTGAGACGGAGTCTCGCTCTGTCACTCAGGCTGGAGTGCGGTGGTGTAATCTGTGCTCACTGCAATCTCCACCTCCTGGTTCAAGCGATTCTTGTGCCTCAGCCACCCAAGTATCTGGGATTACAGGTATGCGCCACCATGCCCAGATAATTTTTATGTTTTTAGTAGAGGTGGGGTTTCACCATGTTGGCCAGGCTGGTTTCTAACTTCTGGCCTCAAGTGATTCACCTGTCTCGGCCTCTCAAAGTGCTGGGATTATAGGCGTGAGCCACCGCACCTGGCCTGTGTTACTTCTTTATAGGGATTAAGAAGGTGTAGAATGATTTGAGATAAAGTTTTAAGCTATATTAAGATAAGTTATGGCTTACCATATTTCTCTCTTCTCCCTTTTAAGTTTATGACTTTTGTTTATTTTGAAACTTATTCCCCTAGCCTTTGTCACTGACTTTCAAGGGACTTCTTAGGAGCATCTCTGCTGAGGTGTGTTATGTGTTCATTCTTGGAGAGCTGTTTTTCATTATGTTCTTTTAAGTACTTTTAATATGTTCATTGTAGAATTAGATAGCTAGTCAGAAAGGAAGAAAAAAGGTAACAGAGGGAATGAGCACTCCCTGTATTCCTTGCATTCTTAGATAATCACGGTTAAAAAAAAAAAACTTTTGTATTTTTAGTAGAGACGGGGTTTCACCATGTTGGCCAGGCTGGTCTTGAACTCCTGACCTCAGGTGATCCACCCGCCGGCCTCCCAAAGTGCTGGGATTACAGGTGTGAGCCACTGTGCCCAGCCAATAAAACCTTTTTTTAGAGACAGGGTCTCACTGTCACCCAGGCTGCAGTGTAGTGGCATGATCATAGCTCACTGCAACCTCAAACTTGGGCTCAAGAAATCATCCAGCATCATCCTTCCAAGTAGCTGGGACTATAGGTGTGTCTCACTACCCTTGGCTAGTATATTTTATATGTTTTTGTAGAGGTGGGGTCCTGCTTTGATGCCCAGGCTAGTCTTGAACTCTTGGCCTCAAGCAGTCCTTTCACTTCTGCATCCCAAAGATAAAATTATTGTTAACATTTTGTCCTATTATTAGACTTATATTTTATATAAAGTAGTATTGGCCATTTTGCCATACCACTTTCTTTGCAAAAGTAAGTTTATATATTTTTGAATCACATGGAGGTGATATGGGATATTGCTGAAGACATTGTTGAAATCCCAAAGTTTTAACCAAATTGTCATTATTTAATGGAGCATTATTAATTTTAGAGGTAGAGATAACAGAATTATGTTACTGTTGAGCAGTTGTTTTGAAATCATGGCAGAAAATGTTGTTTTATTTATTAAATTATACATTCCTTTGATAGTATTTATATTTTGAATCTTTTAATTTTTGAATAAAGAATAATTTGAATATTTACTTACCATGCTGGTTTTCAAGGCTTTTATGATTAAAAATTGGGGAATAAGGTATAGAAAAACAACTTTCCTAAAATTTTGAATGGCTTATTATAGAATAAACTCAATCATGATTATTATATGGAATCTACAATTCCTGTAAAAAATTCAGATTTTGTTATGTATTAATAATATAATACCACCTATTCTGTAAGGAAAGACTGTATTCTGAATATCCATAGGATGCTTAATGACACGGTATGTGCAACAGAGGGTTATGAAACCCTAGAAATGACATAGATCTTTCCTTAGGACACTAACCAGTTTAGGCATGATGGTTCAGTGTTAATATAATCTGTTTTAATTGCATAAGATGTTTTCTGTTAATTTCTTCCCTTCCTTCCTGTACTTTAAGGGAGGTGGAATAGAAAATTTGTAAAAATAAAATTTTTATTTAACAAAATTATTCATGTATGTATTTAAAGAATCAAATATTCTACCTGGCTTGTAGAAAACTGTCTCTCGGCCTTCCTCCCCAACTCCAAACTTCCCACTCCCTAAACAACTTCTCTCAGCTTTTTTTTTTTTTTTGAGACAGAGTCTCACTGTCGCCCAGGCTGGAGTGCAATGGCGTAATCCCAGCTCATTGCAACTTCCACCTCCCAGGTTCAAGTGATTCTCCTGCCTCAGCCTCCTGAGTAGCTGGGATTATAGGCGACTGCTACCACGCCCAGCTAATTTTTTTTTTTGAGACGGAGTTTCACTCTTGTTGCCCAGGCTGGAGTGCAGTGGTGCTATCTTGGCTCACTGCAACCTCCACTTACCGGGTTCAAGCAATTCTCCTGCCTCAGCCTCCTGAGTAGCTGGGATTTCAGGCATGTGCCACCACGTCCGGCTAATTTTGTATTTTTAGTAGAGACGGGGTTTCTCCATGTTGGTCAGGCTGGTCTTGAACTCCTGACCTCAGGTGACCCACCAGCCTCGGCCTCCCAAAGTGCTGGGATTACAGGTGTGAGCCACCGTACCCAGCCTTTTTTTTGTATTTTTAAGAGACGGGGTTTTACCATGTTAGCTAGGCTGATCTCGAACTCCTGACCTCAGGTGATCCACCAGCCTTGGCCACCCAAAGTGCGGGGATTACAGGTGTGAGCCACCGCGCCCAGCCTCTCTCAGCTATTTTAATGGATTTTAAAATGTTGTCTCTATATCTAAATAGCATGCTAAATGCTACTTCCTGGTTTTTTGGTTTTAGGTATCAGCTGTTGACTTTCTGGAAGATGAGGCTATTGTTCTCTTTTTCAGCCCCTCCTCCCACCCTGTGGTGTATAAGCACATTAGCCTTGTATCCCTCCAATACAATTATTGTAATTTTAGTTAGATCATTTTTGTGTGTTATTATTTTTTTGTGTACACGAAAACTATTCATAGTTAAGCCAAATAGTTGGTTATAGTTGCTTTCCTTTCTTGCATAACATTTTATTTTCCCTGTAGTTAATGATTGTCTTTTTTTAAAAATTAAGATAATTATAGATTCACATGCAGTACTAAGAAATAATAGAGAGAGAGAGATGCCCTACACTTTTTGCTGAGTTTCCTCCAGTGGTAACATTTTGCAAAACTATAGTATAATATTACAGTAAGGACATGGACATTGACACAATCCATCTTACTGAGATTTCCTCAGTTTTATTTTATTTTATTTTTTTGAGACAGAGTCTCGCTCTGTTGCCCAGGCTGGAGTGCAGTGGTGCTATCTCAGCTCACTGCAACCTCCGCCTCCTGGGTTCAAGCAATTCTCCTGCCTCAGTCTCCCGAGTAGCTGGGACCACAGGTGTGCGTCACCATGCCCAACTAATTTTTGCATTTTTAGTAGAGATGGGGTTTCATGATGTTGGCCAGGCTGGTCTTGAGCTCCTGACCTCAGGTGATCTACCTGCCTTGGCCTTCCAAAATGCTGGGATTATAGGTGTGAGCCACCATGCCTGGCCTTCCTCAGTTTTAATTGTATGTGTGTGTGTATGTTTATGTATTTTAAGTTCTATTCATTTTTATTACCTGTGTAGGTTACCTGTGTAGTTTTATTACCTGTGTACATAGTCAATATTCTGAATATTTCTAACACCACAGAGATATGTCATGTTGCCCTTTTGTAACCATACCTTTCCCTTTGTCCTTCACATCCCATGGCTAACCTATAGCAACCATTAATTTGTTCTCCATTAGTCATTTCAAGAATGTTGCAGAGATAGAACTATATTGTATGGAACCTTTGGGGATTGGCTTTTTTTGTTTGTCATATTCCCTGGAGACTTATCTAGGTTATACTTATCAATAGTTTGTTCCTTTATAATGCTGAATAGTATTCCATCCAGTAGTGGATATACCACCATGTGTTTGACTATTCACCTGTTAAAAGACATTTGGGTCACTTCTGATTTGGGGCTATTATGAGTAAAGCTGTTAAAAACATTAGGGTACACATTTTTGTGTTAACATAATTTTTCGTTTTTCTGGGATAAATGTCCAGGAATGTAATTGTTTTCCATAGTGGCTATACTAATTCACATTCCCACCAAAAGCGTATGACAGTTCCTGTTTCTTGACATCCTTGCCAGCATTTCTTATTGCCTGTCTTTTGGATATAAACCATTTTAATAGGGGAGAGATGATACCTCATTGTAGTTTTGGTTTGCATTTCTTTGATGATCAGTGATGTTGAGCACCTTTTTATATACCTGTTTTCCAGTTGTATGTCTACTTTTGAGAAGTGTCTACTCAGATCTTTCATTCTTTTTTTAATCGAATTTTTTTTTTTTTTTTTTTACTATGGAGTTGTTTGAGCTCCTTATATATTCTGGTTATTAATCCCTTGTCAGATGGATAGTTTGCAGTTATTTTCTCCCATTTTGTGGGTTGTTTCTTTACTTTGTTGATTGTTTCCTTTCCTGTGCAGAAGTATTTTAACTTGAAGTGATCCTATTTGTCCATTTTTGCTTTGGTTACTTTTGCTTTTACTTAAAAGCAAATTTACTCAAGAAATTTGCTCAAGGGTTATTACTCAAGAAAGCTTTGCCCAAACCAGTGTCCTGGAGAGTTTCCCCAGTGTTTTATTTTAGTAGTTTCATGTCTTAGATTTAAGTTTTTAGTTAATTTTTATTTGATTTTTGTATATGGCAAGAGATATAGGAGCCTAGTTTCATTTTTTGTGTATGGATATCCAGTTTTCCCAGCACCATTTATCAAAGAGATGGTCCCTACCTCCAATGTGTGTTCTTGGCACCTTTGTAGAAAATGAGTTCACTGTAGATGTGTGGATTTATTTCTGGGTTCTCTGTTCTGTCCCATTGGTCTGTGTGTCTGTTTTTATACCAGTAACATGCTGTTTTGGTTACTATAGCTCTGTAGTATGATTTGAAGTCAGGTAATGATATTCCTCCAGTTTTGATCTTTTTACTCAGGATGGCTTTTGCTATTCTAGATCTTTTGTGATTCCATATAAATTTTAGAATTATCTTTTCTGTTTCTGTGAAGAATGTCATTGGTATTTTGATAGAGATTACCTTGAATCTATAGATTGCTTTGAGTAGTATGGACATTTTGACAGTATTGATTTTTCCAACCCTTAGGAATATTTTTCCATTTTTTGTGTGTGTCTTCTTCAGTTTCTTGCATCTTTTTTTATAGTTTTCTTTTAGACATCTTTCACTTCTTTGGTTAAGTTGATTCCTAGGTATTTTATTTTATTTGTAGCTGTCATAAATGGGATTACTTTCTTTACTTCTTTTTCAGGTTGTTCGCTGCTGACATCAGAATGCTACTGATTTTTGTATGTTGATTTCGTATTTTGCAACGTGCTTATTTACCAGTTGTAACAATTTTTTGGTGGAGTCTAAGTTTTTCCAAATACAAGATCATATCATCTGCAGACAAGAATAATTTGACATCTTTTTTTCTAATTCGAATGTCCGTTATTTCTTTGTTTTGCCTGATTGCTCTAGCTAGGTCTTCCAGTACTGTTTCTAATAATGGTGTTAAGAGGGTCTTTTGAAGAGCAAAAGTTTTTTAACTTTGAAGTCAAATTGGTCAGTTTTTCGCATTATGGATCATGCTTTTGGTATCAAGAGCTCTTTGCCTAGCCCTCGATCCTGAAGATTGTCTCATATCTTTTTTTCTACAAGTTTTATGTTTCTGTGTTTTACATTTAAGTCTATGATCTCTTTTGAGTTACTGTTTGCATAAGTTATGAGGCTTAGGTCAAGGTTTACTTTTTTTTTTTTTTTGCCTGTGAATGTCCAGTACTAGCACTGTTTGTTGAAAAGGCTGTCCTTCCTGCATGAATTTGTTTTTGCATCTACCTCAAAAATCAGTTGGGCATATTTGTGTGGACCCACTTGTGGACTTTCTATTCATTCCACTGATCTGTGTGTCTCTGCTAATCTCTCTGCTAATACCACACTGTCTCGATTACTGTAGCTGTAAGTCTTTATACCAGGTAGAATAATTCCTCTCACTTTATTTTTCTTTGTCAAGATTGTGTTAGCCATTCTGATTCCTTTGCCTTTCCATATAAATTTTAGAATAAACTTGTCTATGTCTACAAAAAAACCTTGCTGGGATTTTGATTGGAGTTGCTTTAAACTGATAGGTCAATTTGGGGAGAATTGTTATCTTTACTGTGTTGATTGAGTCTTTTAATCCATAAACACAGTATATCTCCACACTTACTTAGGTCTTTGATTTTTTTCATTAGAATTTTGTACAGCACAGTCTAGGGATTTTGTGCATGTTTTGGTAAGCATATAACTCATTTTCTTTGGCATAATTATAAATGGCCTTGTGTTTTTAATTTGAGTTTATGCATGTTCAGATGGAAATGCAATTGGTTTTTGGTTTTGCAATCTTGCTGAACTCACTTATTAGTTCTGGGGGACTTTGGGCAAATTGCTTGGGATTTTCTACATAGGCAGTCATGTTGTCTGCATGTAGAGACAGTTATTTGTTTATTTATTTATTTAGACAGAGTCTCACTCTGTCACCCAGGCTACAGTGCAGTGGCGCGATCTCAGCTCACTGCAACCTCCGCCTGCTGGATTCAAGCAATTCTCCTGCCTTAGTCACCCGAGTAGCTGGGATTACAGGTGTGTGCCACCACACCCAGCTGATTTTTGTATTTTTAATAGAGACAAGGTTACACCATGTTGGCCAGGCTGGTCTTGAACTCCTGACCTCTAGTGATTCACCCGCCTCGGCCTCCCGAAATGCTGGGATTACAGGCGTGAGCCACCGCGCCAGGCCTTTATTTCTTTCTTCCCAGTTTGTATGTCTTTTATATTTGTTTCTTGCCCTACTGCAACTTTATTACTTTAAAGTTTTCTTATAACTTTTTACTAATTCAATTCCAAGGTCTCTCTCAGCTTTGTAAATATCCTCTTAATATGTATTCAGTTCCTTTCATGTCCTTGATTTTGTCTTGAAGGAGTCTCTTAGGGAGACTTCTGTGCTCTCTTGACTGGGTTGGTTGATACCTAGGTCTGCTGCACAGTTGTTTGGAATGTCTCATCATCATCCTGGGGATTCCTTTTGCTTTTTTCTTCCTTTGGGTTCTCTGTTATATGGGTCTCATATCCATCTTTTCTGATAACTATTCTGTCACTCTGATGGAGCACAACCCTGAGAGTTGCCTGAGAGTGTGCATGGGAGATGTGTTGCCACCTTGCATGTTTGATGTGACTTGAGTCTTTGAGTCTGATTATGTAATTGACAGTTTAGCTGACAATCTAGACGAGACATCATTTTTCCTTAGAATTTTGAAAGCATTGCTTTGTTGTCTTCTAGCTTTGTTTTGAAGTTTAGTGCTATTTGGATTCTTGATTCTTTATATGAAACCTGTTTTGATTTTTCTTTCTAGAAACTTATAGAATCTACTTTGTCCTTAGTGTTCTAAAATCCTGTGATTATTATGTCTTGGTTTGGATTTATTTTATCCATTTTGCTGGATAATATTGAGACCCTATCAACCTGGAAACTCATGTAATGGGAACTTATGAGAAATATTCATAAATTATTACTTTCATGATTTCTTTTTCTGTCTTTTCTCTGTTTTATTTTTTCCCCAACTCCTATTATTTAAATGTTAGACCTATTCACACTAGCCCTTTAATTTTCCTACTTTTTCTCATTTCTTCATTTCTTTTCTTTGTACTTTTAGGGAGACTTCCTCAATATTATCTCCTAATTCTTCTTTTGAGTTTGCACGTCTCTATCATAGTATTAATTTCCAAGAGTTTTTTTTCCTTGTCTCTTTCAAAAAATGGTATCCTTTTCTCATTTCAGGGATGCAATCAGTATGTTCTCTCTCTGACAATATTAAATATAGTTTTTTCTTGAATATTCATGGTTCCTTTTCCCCCTACTTTTTGCTTTAAAAAAATTTTGTAGTTTGTCTTTCAAATTAGATGCGTTTATCAAATGTTTGGTGGAAATGGAAAAAGCTATTTGAAGGCTGTCAGCATGAGTGAGGTTTGTTCACTAGAGGCTTCAGTGTAGGATGATCTCCTTGGACATTTGCCTCTTAGACCTTTCCAGTGTCGATTTCTTTAGGCATTTACTCTTGAGCTGGTCATATTCCTCAGAGAAGACTCTTCCAGCTGCCCGGAAGATGTTAACAGTCTGCGTGCTGGATAGAGAAGAATGCTTTGTAAAATCAATATTCAATATTTAAACTTGCACTTAATCTCCCCTTTTTAGTGTGGTATTCTTTGTTCAACGTGCCTGGTGTCTCTTACCTAGAGACTGTTTTCAAGCCTCTTGCATTCCATCTGATTGAGTGGGGGCCATTACTGGCCTTGCACAGTTGGGGAGGGGTAGAGATATGAGGCTCTAAATCTTATTAAATAAACTTTCAACCTCTTTTCAAGAGGTGCATGGTACTTACTATTGATTCTTGAGCCTTTTGGGAGTCCTGTGATCTGAATCACATTTTTTGGGGGGGTTTCTCTAATACGGGTGTAGCATTCTGACAAGTCAACAAGTATAATCTGACAAGATAAAAAGCATCATCTACTTTCTTTGCTTCCAAAACTTGCTGTTCTCTCCCCTGTATCTTTATGGATCTAGTCTTTTAAGGAAATACTCTTTACTGTCATTTCCGTGGAGTTTAGGGAAGAAGTAGAGACTGATGCATGGATTAAACCTGCCATCTTTTTAATGAAAAAAAAAATAATGTGAAAAATTAATGGATAGCATAGTCCAAAGTTTTAACATTGATTATCTTTGAATGGTAGACTTATAGGTGTTTTATATATTTTTTATCCTCCTTTTTTTATTTATGTAAGATACATGTGTTACTTGTAAAATACAGGAAGTAAGGAATATAGCATTGCTATGTTAATTACTTTTTAACTTATGTTTGCTTCTGGGAAAAGAAAAATATCTAACACCTTTTCTCCAGAGACAAACTATGCATAGAGTCCAGGATTATCTGAGAAGCAGAGTATTTGATGATCGGACGCTTAGTATATTTACTGTTTTGAACCATTGTGAGTTATTTTAAAACAATTTTTTTTTTTTTTTGGAGACAGATTGTCATTCTGTCACCCAGGTAGGAGTGCAGTGGCACAATCATAGCTCATTATAGCCTCAAACTCCTGGGCTCAAGGGATCCTCCCACCTTAGCATCCCGAAAAGCTAGGTGGCATAGGTGTATGCCACCATGCCCAGCTAATTTTTTTTTTTTTTTTTTTTTTTTTTTTTTGAGACAGAGTCTTGCTGTGTTGACAGGCTGGAGTGCAGTGGCACGATCTCAGCTCACTGCAACTGCCGCCTCCTGGGTTCAAGTGATTCCCCTGCCTCAGCCTCCCAAGTAGCTGGGATTACAGGCACGCACCACCATGTCCAGCTAATTTTTTGTATTTTAGTAGAGACAAGGTTTCACCATGTTGGCCAAGATGGTCTTGATCTCCTGACCTTGTGATCCGCCTGCCTCAGCCTCCCAAAGTTCCGGGATTAGAGGCGTGAGCTACCGCGCCCGGCTGCCCAGCTAATTTTTAAATTTTTTGTAGAGACAGGTTCTTGCTACATTGCCCAGGCTGATTTTGAACTCGTTGCTTCAAGCAGTCCTCCTGCCTCAACTTCCGAAAGTGCTGAGATTACAAACGTGAGTCACCACTTGCAGCCCCACTGAGTTATTGATTTTGAAATCTGTGGTAATGTAATCTGCATCTTGATACAGAAGTTTTCCTCATACAAAATGTAGTGTCAGCTATTTAGGAGGCTGAGGCAGGAGGATCACTTGAGCCCAGGAGTTTGAGTCCAGTCTGAACAACATAGCAAGACCCCAACTCTAAAAAATCCCCAAACCTGTAAATAAAACTTAAACAAATTAAAAAAAGGAAAAAAATGACATGGACTTAAAATACCTTTAGATTTGCATGAGCAAATCACGCCCAGCTGAGAAATAACATTATTTATCTGCTGTTTTTATATGAAACACTATTACACAAATGTTAAGTAACTAAATGGCTTCACAGATACATTGGCTGGCTGTGAATGGGCGGACAGAACTACTCCATGACCTTGTACAGCATGTCAGTGATGTTGATGTTGAGGATGCCATGGGGCAGACAGCACTGCATGTTGCCTGCCAGAACGGTCACAAGACGGTAAGTTGAGCCATGAGGACTTTAAGCTGCATGTGTTTGTTTTTAAAAATTGAATTCATGAAAAGTTTTTCACTGTGCATATTTGGGAACATGAAGCATTACAGCAAAATCTTATTTTCTGCATCATATGGACTTTTTTTTTTGAGACAGGGTCTTACTTTATTGCCCAGGCTGGAGTGCAATGGTGGGATCCTAGCTCACTGCAGCCTTATACTCCTGGGCTCAAGTGATCCTCCCACCTCAGACTCACGTGATCCTCCCACCTCAGACTCACGAGTAGCTGGGATTACATGCGTGAACCACTGCACCTGGCCCATATGGACTTCTGATAAATATATTCTGTATGGTTAGAAGAAATAGAAAATAGTGCTTTTGGGCTGGGAGCCGTGGCTCACAGCTGTAATCCCAGCACTTTGGGAGGCTGAGATGGGTGGGTCTCTTGAGCTCAGGAGTTCAGCCTGGGCAACATGGCGAAACCCCATCTCTACTAAAAATACAAAAAAATTTAGCTGGGTATGGTGGCATGCACCAGTAGTCCCAGCTATTCTGGAGGCTGAAGTGAGAGAATTGCTTGAGCTCAGGAGTCAGCGGTTGCAATGAGCTGAGATTGTGCCACTATACTCCAGCCTGGGTGACAGAGTGAGAGCCTGTCTCAAACAACAACAACAACAACAACAACAAACAGGAAAATAGTGCTTTTATATCTGTTCAAAATATTTGTAATTTGCATTTTGATTTTATTTCCAATTCATAGGTTTTAATAGCCGAACATACTAAATTTTTAAATGTAGTATATTCACATTTAATTTTAACATTTATAATGTTCATTCTGTTCTCAGTTTTAGCAAATAAAACTTCATATCTCATTTTATCTTTTGCCATTAAGCCTCAGTTTTGGAGATTAGATAGTGAGGAAAGTGAGCAATGACACTGGTTAATAGTATGAGTCAGGTTATCCTATTTTTCTGCTTGCATTGTGTATGATACAAGTAACAGTTCTTTTCTTTCTTTTTCTTTTCTTTCTTCTTCCTTCCTTCCTTCCTTCCTTCCCTCCTTCCTTCCTTCTTCTCTTCTCTTCTCTTCTGTTCTCTTTTCTCTTTTGTTTTCTTTTCTTTCTTTCTTTTTTTTTTTTTGATGGAGTCTTACTCTGTCCCCCAGGCTGGAGTGCAGTGGCGCCATCTCGGCTCACTGCAAGCTCCGCCTCCCGAGTTCATGCCATTCTCCTGCCTCAGCCTTCCGAGTAGTTGGGACTACAGGCACCTGCCACCACGCCCGGCTAATTTTTTGTATTTTTAGTAGAGATGGGGTTTCACCGCGTTAGCCAGGATGGTCTCAATCTCCTGACCTCATGATCCGCCCGCCTCGGCCTCCTAAAATGCTGGGATTACAGGTGTGAGCCACTGCACCCGGCCTCTTTCTTTTTTTTTTTTTTTTGAGATGGAGGTTCGCTCTGTCACCCAGGCTGGAGTGCAGTGGCATAATCTCAGCTTACTGCAACCTCTGCCTCCCAGGTTTAAGTGATTCTTGTGCCTCAGCCTCCTAAGTAGCTGGGATTACAGGTGTGTGCCACCACACCCAGCTACTTTTTGTATTTTTAGTAGAGATGGGGTTTTGCCATGGTGGCCAGGCTGATCTTGAATTCCTGGTCTCAAGTGATCTGCCTGCCTCAGCCTCCCAAAGTGCTGGGATTACAGGTGTGAGCCATCGTGCTTGGCTATTTTCTTTCTTACTCTAGGTTTCTAAAATCATGCATTTGTTTTATGACAATGCTTTCCTGTTATTCCTGTGTCCAAACATTTGGCTTTTGAAATTGCTATTTCAAACATTTGGCTTTTGAAATTGCTATTTCTCTCTCATTAAGAGACTTTACTGCCTTATATAAAGATTGCGAGTTCAAGATTTTAGATTGAATTTCTGCTTTGCTATAATTTTCTACCTTGTTTATGTTTTTAAGTTTTTTTTTTTTAACATTTAACATTATTGGTAATAGAATGTACAGGTGTGTGCCAGTAGTCTCAGCTGTTTGGGAGGCTGAGGTGGAAAGGTCAAGATTAGGTGGAGAGATCCCTTTAGCCCTGGAATTGTGGGTTGTAGTGCGCTATGCTGGTTGGATGTCCACACTAAGTTTGGCATGAATATGGTGACCTTTCAGGATGCCAGATTGCTTAAGGAAAGGTGAACCAGACCAGGTCAGAAACAGCAAGTCAAAACCCCCATGCTGGTCTGTTTGTAGGATCATGCTAGTGAATTGCCACTGTATCTCATCTCTTAAAAAAAAACAAAAAAAAAATGTAATTTATTTTCTTGCTGACCATAATAACGACAACAAAACCAACTCAAAACAGTCAGTACCATTAAATACAAGGATACGAAGTTTGTTTATTTTTTTGGTTACAAACTTTCTGAGTCTTATCTCTTGTTGGGAGAAGGGAGAATTCCTAGTGGAATCTGGATTTTTATCTCTTCAAACACTTTTTCCTTAACCTGGTTTCAGGATGTATGATCACAATTCACAGAATATTGGACTTCTTCAAGATAGTAGGCGAAGGTGACATTGTCTTATGTTTAATATGGTGTTGGAAAAATGGAGGGTTATAGGATCCTTTTTCTGTTTCCTGGAATTTTTTCTGGACACCATTGTTCATTTGCATTTTTTGTCTTTTATCATCTGAAAACCAATGCAGTGTTTTCAAGTATATTCTCATTAGTTTTTACTTAGAGTCAATATTATTAAATTTAAAATGTATTCTATGTGGGAAAAAAAGATGTGAAATGTCCTAATCTTGAGTGACCCAGGTTTTTTTGTTTTTTTTAATTTTTTTATTATTATTATACTTTAAGTTTTAGGGTACATGTGCACAATGTGCAGGTTAGTTACATATGTATACATGTGCCATGCTGGTGTGCTGCACCCATTAACTCGTCATTTAGCATTAGGTATATCTCCTAATGCTATCTCTCCCCCCTCCCCCCACCCCACAACAGTCCCCAGAGTGTGATGTTCCCCTTCCTGTGTCCATGTGTTCTCATTGTTCAATTCCCATCTATGAGTGAGAACATGTGGTGTTTGGTTTTTTGAAGTGACCCAGGTTTTTAAGGCACTATTGCATATTAGAGAATGAGTCTAGCCGATAGCTCTCAGAGGACAGAAGAGCACCTACTTTAATATAAATACCCTTTGCTATAACAGATGAGCAGAGTGTCATTTACTAAGACTTGCACACCCTACCTGTTGCCCAGGAACTTGGATAGGAAAATACTGGGATTCAGATTAGGAAAAGATTTATAAAAGCTAATTTTAGCTGCTTCGAACCAGTATAGAAGCAAGAATTACTAAGAAAACCTTGTTCAAAACATGTGCATTAGAGGCTGCATTAAAAATTTAGAATTGCCTTCTGAAGTTACTGAAAATTAGGTGGTATAAGTATAATATACTCCATATGGTTTACAACCTAAAGCAAGTGTGGTAAAATAATGGAGAATTCCTCATAATCAGATGCCTTTGAACAATTGTATTCTCAGAAGATTTATAGGGAGTCTGACTTCATTGTGGTGATGAGTTTCACAGAATGACATTTTGCAGAGTAGAGGAGGAAGGGTACAAAAAGTCATGTTGACTTGTGGTTGATTATGTAATGGCCAACGGGATTTATTCTGTCATAGTTGGTCAATTATAGTTACCTGCAATGATCATATACAGGTAAAGGGCATGCTTAGCACTGATTATTTTCTGAATCGTTACCTATGATGATCATAGAAACATAAAGGGAATACTTGGCACTGATTATTTTCTGAATCATTGTATGTATCTTTATTCCTTTTTCAATTAGGACAAGAGGGAATCTTGAAAAATTAGTCTATTTCTTTGCCTCCTGGCTGAATTATAGTTCTACAAATCTGTGTTCATGGTTGTGCTAATACTGCCTGTTTCAGAATTACTCATATATTTCTGGGACACATTCACATCTCAGTGTATAAGTGTATTGTTTTATCTTGAGTTGCATGTGATTTACTGGGCTATGAAATATGATGTTATAGGATAAAGGTTACTGATTTATTAAAAACCATTTGTATATCTTTCCGTAAGTTGAACACTGAGTGTATAATGCTTTGTCAGGTATCCTAGTGACTCAGTGGCAAGTCAGAATGGCCTTTTTGTTGTTCAGAACTGGTGTCCATGTAGACATATACCAGTGCATGTAAGTTTCAATATTTTATTTTTAAGCTTAGGAGCTTACATAATTCTGATTATATATATATTATAGAATAAAATAGAAAACTTTAAATGGGGAAGAAATTCCGTTAAGAAATAAAGCACATGAGCTCTTTTCAAAGAGGCATGGATGATAAATCCTCTGAAATTCGCCTTCTAATCTCATTTTAGAGTAAATCTGAGGGGTGCATGAAAACATTTAGAGCAACTAGCTAAGCGCCCTAAAACTTTGTAGAATATATAGCTAAATGCTATATTCTTGCTTCAATGACAAGAAGTGCTTTTTCAAATTTATATTACATTTTTTAAGGATAAAAGATTCGGAAGATTCATTTTTGTCATAACTAAGAAATTGAGTAATCTTAGGTATGATTTCGTATAGATGCAGCTGTTGCATTAGAGGTAAACATGATAAAGGTCTCATTTTCCTCTTGGAAGGAAGTGGTTTGGGCAGTTGAAGAGTGCACTCTGTTTTTTGTCATTGTAGCATAATAGCACCATGATTTTAAACTACTTCTATCTGTATTTAATAATGATCAGATGAAAGGAATCTTAACAACTTCTTAATAATTTTATTTTTATATAACTTTTCTTAGATCAACTGTTAAACTCCATTCTTAGCTGTATAATATCAGAATTCTGGTATGTCTTTGGATACTAATTTCAAAAAATCATTTCAAAATTTGGTTATTCAACTGGAGATGATATAATTTTACTGGTGATATAATTAAGGAAAATGTGAACACTTTGGAAGGCATTTAACAGCAATAATACCTACTGCTATTATGATTGTTATTAATATGCGTGATGTGATTCTGTAAAAGTATACAGATCAGTGTCTAGACCCTTTATTTATTTATGCTTATACAAGAAGCTGGGCCCAGTGTCTTGTTTTTTAATTTCAGTTTTAGAAAGTTGAGTAAAACCTAACACTATTCTCTGTAGGTATAATTTATTAACACTTTTTGGACCATAAATTAAACCTAGTTTTCGGTAACTTTTTCTTTAAGATTTATAAATGTGTTGAATTGCCAAAAATGATTAATTACAGTCTTCTCAGAATAACGTGGATTTAGAAACCATAGGGAACTGTCAAATAGTTCAGTCTAAATTTCTGTAAGTTAGATTACATGGCAGGATTAGTTAGGGACTAATTTGTAATTAATTTAAAAATAAATTTCATTTTTATCAGAATAAACCTTATTAAGTTTATGTAACTAAATACAAAGCTTCACAAACAACATAAAATGATAGTTGAACCCTTAGTATAATAGACTATATTAGATAGAACTGACTGCATTTTTTTACTAAAATCATAGACTTGTTAAGGAACAGTGCTCAACTACGTTCAGTCAGCTCTCTTGGTGTCTTTAGCCCGCTTCCAAGTTTTTCATCCAGTTATGGACAGCCATGCAAACTTAATTGAAAACATTTTCCAGACATTAAGTAGATTCAGCCTTGAGGCACAAAGGTAGGTAGACTAACATTTCAGAGTATATTTCTAGGGTCAGAGTAATTGTATTTATTCTAATGGTAGAATTCTCCTTTAATCATTTCTAAGAAGTTGAAGCAAATAGTAGAAAGTTCTCTTACCACTGTTACTTTTATAACACAACCAGATGATAATGATTTTTGCTGGATACTGTGTAAGAGTTCAAAGTTCTCAATAGGTGAAGGTGGACAGGTTTCTAGAGAAGACGTGTGTAAACCTAAACCAGTCACTGATTAGTGAGTTGGAAGTTTTACTTAGTGTGTAAGTTATTTGTGCATTGCCATAACACATGTCATCAGAATTATTTTTAATAAAAAAATTAAGTAAGGACACTTTTTTTGTTGTTTGGTCTCCTTTTAGCTAGTGATAATACCACAACTTTGATTTTTACTTAGAGTTTTATTATTGAATATCTATTCCTTTTTACTTTGATCAGTGTTTTGAGAGTTGACATTGATAAAGTAGGGCTGCCTTGGATTTCTTGCTTTGTAATTTAGCAGTGTATTGGGCACAGGTGGTCTTGGTTAGTCACTGCCTTCAATTAAATGACTTGAGATTGACCTACACATTAGGTTTGTACGTTCCTTTTCCATTCAGCATATTGTTTTATCACTTGAAAGGTTATGAAGTCTGTTGAAATATGTTATTTCTTCTTAAGGATCTCTTGAAGGCCATATGAAAATCCCCTATGCTTTTCTTTTTTGATTCCTCCGCAATAGTTTCTTATTCTGTAGGGAGGAGGGAACCCCATTCTAGATAATCAATGACTAGGGGAATGGATAGTTTTTTTGGTGGGGAGAAGAGGGGCAGAATTGGGCAGGGAATTTGCAATTGTAAATTTTTTAAAAAGTCTGTTTTGTCGATCCAATTTTAGGCATATAGCTGTTAAAATTATGTATATTAATGTAGCATAGCTCTTAAAATTATGTATATTAACTTGAAAAATACATAGGTAATCATTTATCAGTCACATATTTATGTTGGCATGCTTTTACGTGTTTGCATTTAGTAAATTGTAAGCCACTGTGCTTAATTTTAGCAAGTAAATGAGAAGCCATATAATTTTAAAAATAGAAGGTATGACCATCATTGTAAATCACAATTGTTAGGTTTTTTGGACTTCATGGCTTGTAGATCAGTGCATTTTTCACAGAAGTATTTGTGGGATTTTAGAGGCAAGAAATTTGCTAAAATAAATTGAATCCAAATCATAGAAAATCATGGTTTATTTTTCTGGATAGCACTGATCACCATCCAGTACACTACAAATTTTGTTTATTTACATCTTGTCACTTTATCTTCCCTTTCTACTATAAACTTCATGAAGGCAGGTTTTTTTGTCTGTTTTGTTCATTGTTGTAACTCGAGTATCTAGAGTAGTGCATAGCACGTAATTTAGAGCAGTGGTCTCTAACCTTTTTGGCACTAGGGCCCAGTTTCATGGAAGACAAGTTTTCCACAGTCAGAAGTCGGGGGGATGGTTTTGGGATGAAACTGTTCCACTTCAGATCATCAGGCATTAGATTCTCACAAGGAACTTGTGCCTAGATCCCTTTCATGGGCAGCTCACAATAGAGTTCATGCTCTTATGAGAATCAAATGTTGCTGCTGATCCAACAGGAGGCAGAGCTCAGATAGTAATGTTCACTTGCCTGCCACTCACCTCCTGCTGTGAGGCCTGGTTCCTGATTTATAGTAGTGCATAACACATTATCTAGAGGAGGGCATAGCACATAATGGGTATAGATTTTTGTTGAAAGATGGAAGAAACTGGTGGAGGGTGTCCAGATTCTTGGCATTTTGAACAAAGAATTGGACAAAATGCACAAACAAGTAAAGAATGAAGCAGCAAAAGCAGATATTTATTGAAAACAAAAGTACACTCCACAGGGTGGGAATTGGCCCCAGCAGCTGCTCAAGGTTCTGGATACAGAATCTTCTGGGGTCTAAATACCCTGTATATGTTTCCCATTGGCCACTTGGTGTTCACCTCATGTAAATGAAATGGTGGCCTGCAATCAATCAGAGGCTGAAGTTACAAAAGTCACACCCCTATGCAGACATCTGATTGGTTGTGGGAAGCAACTAATCAGAGGCTAAAGTGAAGTTACAAAGTTGCACTTCTGTGCATTTGAAGACTTGGCCCTTAGTCTGATTGCTTGCACATAGCTACCTTCAGTTAGTCTGATTGGTTGCTATGTGCAGCCAATCAGAGGTTGGTTGCTGTGTGCAACCAATCCGAGGCTGAAGTGAAGTTACAGAGTTAGACTCCTATGCAAGCGTCTGATTGGTTGCTGTTTACAACCAATCAGTGGTACTTTCAATTTCCCATCTGCCTCGCAAAGAGGTGGGGGTTTGCAAAGGTCTCTGGTCCTTTTGTTACTTAGGCATGGAAAGTTAGGGTTTTCCTTTCAATTTATTTCTAGGAAGTCAGGGTGAAGTGGCCTTAGGTTCCTTGACTCCAGACCCTATTCTCCTGCCTCAAAACCACTCAAATGCAGGATCATTTTGATCAATATATTCTGCCACCATTTTCTTTGCATTTCTTTTTTTTTTTTTTTTTTTTTTGAGACGGAGTCTCGCTCTGTCGCCCAGGCTGGAGTGCAGTGGCGCATCTCAGCTCACTGCAAGCTCCGCCTCCCGGGTTCACTCCATTCTCCTGCCTCGGCCTCCCACGTAGCTGGGGCTACAGGCGCCCGCCACCATGCCTGGCTAATTTTTTGTATTTTTTTTTATTTTATTTTAAGTAGAGATGGGGTTTCACCGTGTTAGCCAGGATGGTCTCGATCTCCTGACCTCGTGATCTGCCCGCCTCGGCCTCCCTAAGTGTTGGGATTACAGGCGTGAGCCACCGTGCCCGGCCTTCTTTGCATTTCTAAATGTTTGTCACTTTTTTTCCTTTTATATCTTTAAGTGGAGTGTATATTGATAGCGCTGATTCTTACAAAAGGTTGTATCTGTTTGTATCTATTGCTGAAAATTTCTCCTTTTGAGAATCCTTAGGGATTTTAAAAGTTTAATCCAGAATTTATTCTCCTGAATTATGTTGTGCCTTATGCTTTGATACAATTTAAAACTCTCAGGTAGTATTGTTTCTTCAAGAGCCTTTATGTATTTATTTTAACTTAAATGCTCAGGGTACATTTTCATCTATCTAAGTTTTAACCTTTGGGCACACATGAACAGTTTTCACATAGTTGAAAACATTGATTATCTTGTAGCACTTTGGAAGAGTGTATGTGGAGTCTTGAAACTCCGTTGTTAAATTCCAGTTGTTAAGACCAGGCAATAAATACATCATTATAGTTCTACATAGCTATTTATCATTCATGATATCTCAATATCGTATGTGTGTATTGTCAACAAGAAAATAATTTGTTATCGTGGTTAGACCTTTTGCTTTACCACTGAAATACTGTTACTCTGGATTATTTGAGAATGAGACTCCATTTTGCACACTACTGTATGTCCAATTAAGGAGTGGTAAGAGACTTGGGAGGGCTCACCTTCCGAACAAGGCTCAGTAGAAACAGCCAGAATAGTAATAGGATGGGTTGGATAAGTGTTAACAGCCTCTGTCCCCTCGCCTAACACTAAGTAGACCTTCCTTATTATCCTTATTGCTCATCACTGTGCAGTCTGCTAATTGTTGAGGTGAGTACATTTTAGGTTCCTTCTGTACTTGAATTATCTTTACTTGCTGTCCTCAGAGAAATGACTGGAGAGTTTCTTAAAACTGTGATTCAGGTTGTCTGTGACTTTCTAGCAGCTTTTCTTATTATGCCATTTAATCAATAATTGACTGAATTCTGCATTTTCCTTTCCTTTCCTATTTTAGAGCTTTTACAAAAAGAAAACTGCAAGCAAACATCTTTTTTTTTTTTTTTAATTCACAAAGATAGATGACTTTGCACTCATTTCAGTGCTGCAAGGCAATTTTTTATTCTTTCAAATTCCTTTATACATTTTTATCCTAATTCTAAGAGAAGTAGGTTTTTCTCTGTTTTTTGATTTTTGGTTTTTATTGGGGGATTGGAGCAACATTTTATCTGCAAGTGCAGCTATTGAAAACTTTAAAAATATGTTTCTTTTAATAGTTGCATATTTTGAGGATCTTCATCGGGCTTTTTTTTAAAAAAATAGAAAAGTAGAAAGATTTATGAATGGAAAATAAAATGCTGGAACAAGTAATTTCCAATTTTTTTTTTTTTTTGAGACAGTGTTGCTGTGTTGCCCAGTCTGGAGCGGTGGCATGATCTTGGCTCACTGCAACCTCTGCCTCCCGGGTTCAAGTGATTCTCCTGCGTCAGCCTCTGAAGTAGCTGGGATTACAGGTGCCCACTGCCATGCCCAGCTAATTTTTGTATTTTTAGTAGAGACAGTGTTTCACCATGTTGGCCAGGCTGATCTTGAACTCCTGACCTCAGGTGATCCACCTGGCCTCCCAGAGTGCTGGGATTGTAGGTATGAACCACTGTGCCCAGCCTCTGATTTTTTAATCAAGTGTTTTTCTCTCTTAAAAAAAAAATTAATGTCTTTGTAGGATATATTAAAAGTGATAGCAAAAACCACAATTACTTTTTCACCAACCAAATACAAGGCTATGACAGTTTATATTGTAAATCATGCTTTTTTTCTGTGATTTGCTTCAAGTTTGTCTCACCAGTTTGATGAGAAAACAGTAGAGGAGTATGTTAGTCTAATGGCTAAATTGTTTTTATATTGTAAGCTCTACAGTATAAATAGAAATACAGAAGCACTATAAAAAATACATGGTTAAAAATACCATTACTTTTTTTTTTGGAGACAGAGTACAGGCTGGAGTGCAGTGGCGCGATCTCCGCTCACTGCAACCTCCGCCTCCTGGGTTCAAGCAATTCTCCTGCCTCGGCCTCCTGAGTAGCTGGGATTACAGACATGCACCACCATGCCAGGCTAATTTTTGTATTTTTAGTAGAGACAGGCTTTCACCATGTTGGCCAGGCTGGTCTTGAACTCCTGACCTCTAGTGATCCGACTGCCTCGGCCTCCCAAAGTGCTAGGATTACAGGTATGAGCCACCGCGCTCGGCCTACTTTTTTTATTTTTTATTTATTTAGAGACGGTTTCACTCTGTTGAACCAGCTGGAGTGTAGTGGTGCGATCATAGCGCACTGTAACCTTGAACTCCTGGGCTCAAGTGATTGTTCTGCCTTAGCCTCCCAAGTAGCTAGGGCTACAAGCACACACCACCACACCTGGCTAATTTTTTTTTTTTTTTTTTTTTTTTGAGATGGAGTCCTGCTCTGCCGCCCAGGCTGGAGTGCAGTGGCATGGTCTCGGCTCACTGCAAGCTCCGCCTCCTGGGTTCACGCTATTCTCCTGCCTCAGCCTTCGGAGTAGCTGGGACTAGAGGCTCCCACCACCACCCCTGGATAATTTTTTTGTATTTTTTTTTTTTTTTTTTTTTTTTTTTAGTAGAGATGGGGTTTCACCGTGTTGATCTCCTGGTCTTGATCTCCTGACCTTGTGATCTGCCCGCCTCAAGCAATCAAGGATGGTCTTGATCTCCTGACCTTGTGATCTGCCCGCCTCAGCCTGCCAAAGTGTTGGGATTACAGGCATGAGCCACCGCGCCCGGCCCACACCTGGATAATTAAAAAAAAAATTATAACTTTCTTTTGTAGAGATGGTGGTCTCACTATGTTGCCCAGATTGGTCTTGAACTCCTGGCCTCAAGCACGCCTCCCACTTTGGCCTCCCAAAGCCCTGCGATTACAGGCATGAAAATAGCATTACTTTAAAACCATACACAAGTAGCTGTCTAGGTACTTAAGCTTGACTCTGTAATAGTTATTTAGTAGGGAGTTACTAGATTATCTGTGATTAATGTAGTTTATGAAGATATGTCAGATTAGCCATAATACTATTTAGTAATCTGAATTCAGAAGAATTATAATGCCTACTTTTTGATAAATGGAATAGTGATTATGAACATGGACTTGGGTTTTAATCCCTGCTTCACTGTTTACTTATGTATTGGGGTACAAATTACATGATCTCTTTGACACTCAGTTTCCTGCTTCTAAAAGTGAAGAGAATATCACCTTCCTCACAAGATGCATTAAATGAAATGATAAATGCTTATTAGCACACTGTCTGGGTACATATTAGTGTTATTTACGTTATATCATTACATGGTTTTAACAGTATAGTTTATATAAATAGTATATTTTGTTAAAATTACTTTATTACAGTTTCTGGATTGCTAGGTTTTAATTGCATGTTAATATATATTTTCAGAGTATTGGCTTTCATGTCTCCGCAGCCAGTTGAGAGTTGAAGACTTATTTTCTATAATTTCTTTTTTTTTTAACTTTTATTTTAAGTTCACGGGTACAAATACAGGTTTGATACATAGGTAAACTTGTGTCACGGGGCTTTGTTGTACAGATTATTTCATCATGTAGGTAGCCTAGTATACATTAGTTATTTTGCCTCATCCTTTCCCTCCTCCCACCCTCCACCCCTTTGAAAGGCCTCAGTGTATATTGTTCCCCTCTGTATCCATGTGTTCTCATCACTGAGCTCCCACTTATTAGAGAGAACGTGTGGTATTTGGTTTTCTGTTCCTGTGTTAGTTTGCTAAGGATAATGACCTGCAGCTCCATTCATGTCCCTGAAAAGGACATCGTCACGTTCTTTTTTATGGCTGCATAGTATTCCATGGTGTATATGTACCTCATTTTCTTTATCCAGTCTACCATCAATGGGCATTTAGGTTGATTCCATGTCTTTGCTATTGTGAATAGTGCAGCAGTGAACATATGTGTGCATGTATCTTTATAACAGAATGATTTATATTTCTTTTGGGTATATACCCAGTAATGGGATTGCTGGGTCAAATGGTATTTCTGTCTTTAGGTCTTTGAGGAATCACCACACTGTCTTCTACAATGGCTGAAATAATTACTCCCACCAACAGTGTTTAAGCCTTCCTCTTTCTCTGCAACCTTGCCAGCATCTGTTGTTTTTTGACTTTTTAATAATATCCATTCTGACTGGTATGAGATGCTATCTCATTGTGGTTTTGGTTTGCATTTCTCTAATGATCAGTGATGTTGAGCTTTTCTTTCATATGATTGTTGGCCACCTATATGTCTTCTTTTGAGAAGTGTCTGTTCGTGTCCTTTGCCCACTTTTTAATGGGGTTGTTTTTTTTTTTTGTAAATTTGTTTAAGTTCCTTATAGATGGTGGATATTAGACTTTTGTCAGATGCATAATTTGCAAAAATTTTCTCTTGTTCTGTAGGTTTTCTGTTTATTCTGATGATAGTTTTTTTCGCTATGCAGAAACTCTTTAGTTTAATTAGATCCCAACTTTCAATTTTTGCTTTTGTTCTAATTGCTTTTGGCGTCTTTGTCAGGAAATCTTTGTCTGTGCCTAAGTCCTGAATGGTATTGCCTACATTGTTTTCCAGGGTTTCATGGTTTTGGGTTTTACTTTTTTTTTTTTTTTGAGATGGAGTCTCGCTCTGTTGCCCAGGCTGGAGTGCAGTGGCACGATCCCGGCTCACTGCAAACTCCACCTCCCGGGTTCAAGCGATTCTTCTGCCCCAGCCTCCTGAGTAGCTGGGATTACAGGCGTGTGCCACCATGCCTGGCTAATTTTTGTATTTTTAGTAGAGATGGGGTTTCACCATGTTGGTCAGGGTGGTCCCGAACTCTTGACCTCGTGATCCACCAGCCTTGGCATCCCAAAGTGCTGGGATTACAGGCGTGAGCTGCTGCACCTGGCCTGGGTTTTACATTTAAGTCTTTAATCCATTTTGAGTTAATTTTTGTATATGGTGTAAGGAAGGGTTTCAGTTGTTTTCCTATAGCTAACCAGTTATTACAACACCATTTATTGAATAGGAAATCCTTTCCCCATTGCTTGTTTTTGTCAGGTTTGTGGAAGATCAGATAGTTGTCAGGGTGCGGTCTTATTTGTGGGTTTTAGATTCTGTTTCATTGGTCTATGTGTCTGTTTTTGTACTAGTACCATACTGTTTTGCTCACTATATCCCTGTATTATAGTTTTAAGTCGGGTAGTGTGATGACTCCAACTTTTCTTTCTGCTTAGGATTGCCTTGTCTATTTGGGCTCTTTTTTGGTTCCATATGAATTTTAAAATAGTTTTCTCTAGTTCTGTGAAGAACATCAATTGTAGTTTAATAGGAATAGCATTGAATCTATATAAATTGCTTTCGTTAGTGTGGCCGTTTTATTGATACTGATTCTTCCTGTCCATGCGCATGGGATGTTTTTCCATTTGTTTGTGTCATCTCTGATATCTTTGATCAGTGGTGTGTAGTTCTCCTTGTAGAGATCTTTTGCCTCCCTACTTAGTTGTATTCCTAGGTTGTTTATTCTTTTTGTGGCAGTTGTGAATGGGAGTTCATTCTTGACTTGGTTCTCAGCTTGACTGTTGGTGTATAGGAATGATAGTGATTTTTCCACGTTGATTTTGTATTCTGAGACTTTGTTGAGGTTGTTAATTGGCTTAAGAAGCTTTTGGGCTGAGACTGTGGTATTTTCCAAATATAGTGTTATGTCATCTGCAAACAGGGATAGTTTGACTTCTTTTCTTCCTATTTGTTTGGCCTTTTGTTTTTTTCTCTTGCCTGATTGCCCTGGCTAGAACCTCCAATACTATGTTGAATAGGGGTGGTGAGAGATGGCATCCTTGTCTTAATGTTGGTTTTCAAGGTAGTGCTTCCAGCTTTTGCCCATTCATTATGATACTGGCTGTGAGTTTGTCATAGGTGGTTCGTATTATTTTGAGGTATGTTCCTTCAATACCTAGTTTTTTAAGAGTTTTTTTTTTTAAACATAAGTTGATGTTGAATTTTATCAAAAGCCTTTTCTGCATCTGTTGAGATAATCATGTGGTTTTTGTCTTTAGTTCTGCTTATGTGCTGAATCACATTTATTGATTTGTGTATGTTGAACCAACCTTGCATCCTTAAGTTGAAGCCTACTTGATTATGGTGTATAAGCTTTTTGATGTGCTGCTGGATTCTGCTTGCCAGTGTTTTTGTTAGGGATTTTTGCATCAATTTCATCAAGGATATTGGTCTGACTTTTTTTTTTTTGTTGTATCTCTGCCAGGTTTTGGTGTCAGGATAATGCTGGCTTCATAGAATGAGTTAGGGAATAGTCCCTTCTCAATTTTTTGGAATAGTTTGAATGGGAATGCTAGCAGCTTTTCTTTGTATATCTGGTGGAATTCAGCTGTGAATTCATCTGGTCTTGGGCTTTTTTTGGTTGGCAGGCTTATTTTCTATAATTTCTATAACAGTAGTGAACACTGTTGCTGCTCTCCATCTCATTCCTATTTTGGAACCTTACGGACACCACTTCTAGGTCAATGATCAGAGGAAAGCCATGATTAGAAGGCCCATGTAGTCCTTTTCTTATAAAATAGTGACCAAAATACTTGTTTTTCTTATATTTGAAAGCTATACTTGTCTACTTGTTTTAAGTTTAGAGGAATTCCATAGATTGTAATATAGTTTTATGTAACAGTGTTTTTATTACATAGATTATAGAATTCATGTTGGGGTAGAAGTAAATTTAAATAGACATGTAAATACTATGTCTTAAAAATATTTTATTAGTATTAAAATCTTCTGATAAGAATGCTAGTGCCTTAAACCACCTTTCCTCTTTGTTAAGTCATGATCACCAGAGGCAACAATTTTCAACTTTCTAAACTTTTCCTTTAATATATATTTCCAAATAATAAGCTTCCATGGCTCTTTCTCAGTTTATGACTTTTAGATATTATTTAATCATTTCTTGTTATGGTAGATGATGATTTATAAGTTTCGATTAGACAATATTGGTTATATATAGTTAAGAAAGTATTGTTTACTGCTTAGTCAAGTAGTGAACTGTAATAACGTTCTTTTTTGAGGATGACTATTTTTCTTGAAGTTAATAATTGAGTTTGTGCAGTTTTCTTTGTATGAATCAGCATTTCTTCATCTATATGCTCCTATAAAATATCTCTTCATACTCTCTTCTACAAAGACAGATTCATTAGATAGTTTGTCAGTTCCATCTTTCTGCTCCATATTAATTCATTTTCACCTGATATAAAGAACTACCTGAGGCTGGGTAATTTATGAAGAAAAGAGTTTTAATTGACTCACAGTTCTGCAGGCTTAACAGGAAACATGACTGGAAGGCCTCAGGAAACTTACAATCATGGTGGAAGGTGAAAGGGAATCAGGCAGCTTCTTCACATGGCAGCAGGAGAGAGGGAGAGTGTGTGAGGGGGAAGTGCCACACACTTTTAAACCTACAGGTCTTGTGAGAACTCATTCACTATCACAAGAGCAGCAAGGGAGAAATTTGCCTCTGTAATCCAGTCACCTCCCCCCAGACTGCTCTTCCAATTTGACGTGAGATTTGGCGGGGACACAAATCCAAACCATATCGTTCCACCCCTAACCCCTCCGAAATCTCATGTTCTTCTCATATTGGAAAATACAATTATCCCTTCTTAACAGTCCTCCAGTCTTAACTAATTTCAGCATTAACTCAGAAGTCCACAGTTCAAAGTCTCATCTGAGATAGATAAGTCCCTTCTGCCTATGAGCCTGTAAAATCAAAAACAAGTTAGTTACTTCCAAGATACAGTGGGGGTACAGGCATTGAGTGAATGCTCCAAGTGGGAGAAATTGGCCAAAACACAAAGGCTACAGGCCCCATGCAAGTCTGAAACCTAGCAGGGCTGTCATTAAATCTTAAAGCTCCAAAATAATTTCCTTTGACTCCGTGTTTCATATCCAGGGCACACTGATGCATGGGTTGGGATCCTGAGGACTTGGGGGGCTCCACCTCTGTGGCTCAGCAGGGTACAGCCCCACCTCTGTGGCTCAGCAGGGTACAGCCCCCTAGACTGCTTCCACAGGCTGACATTGAGTACCTCTGGCTTTTTCAGGTGCACTGTGCAAGTTGTCAGGGGGTCTCCTATTCTTGGGTCTGGGGGGTGGTTGCCCTCTTCTCACAGCTCTACTAGACAGTGCCCCGTGTGGGGGGTTCTAACTCCACATTTCCCGTCTGCACTGCCCTAGTAGAGGTTCTCCATGAGGGCTCTACTCCTGCAGCAGACTTCTTCCTGGACAGCCAGGCATTTCCATACATCCTCTGAAATCTAGGCAGAGGTTCCAAAACCTCATCTCTTGCTTTCTGCACACCTGCAGGCCCAACACCACGTGGAAGCTTCAAGGCTTGGGCTTGCACCCTCTAAAGCAGTGGCCTGAGCTGTACCTTGGCCCCTTTTAGCCATGGCTGGAGCTGGAGCTGGAGCATCTGGGACGCAGAGCACTAAGTCCTGAAGCTGCATAGAGCAGTGGGGCCCGGGGTCCGGCCTGTGAAGCCATTTTCCCTCGTAGGCCTCCAGGCCTCTGATGTGTGGGGCTGCAGTGAAGGTCTCTGACGTGACCTGGAGACAATTTTCCTGTTGTCTTGGTTATTAACATTCAACTCCTTGTTACTTATGTACACTCCTGCAGCTGGCTTGAATTTCTCCCCAGAAAATGGGTTTTTGTTTTCTACTGCATGGTCAGGCTGCACATTTTCCAAACTTTGTGTTCTGTTTCTTTTTTTTTTTTTTTTGAGTTGTAGTTTTGCTCTTGTTGCTCAGGCTGGAGTGCAATGCGGTGATCTCGGCTCTCTGCAGTCTCTGCCTCCTGGGTTCAAGCAGTTCTCCTGCTTCAGCCCCCCGAGTAGCTGGAATTACAGGTCCCTGCCACCACGCCTGGCTAATTTTTGTATTTATAGTAGAGATGGGGATTCACCATATTGGCCAAGCTGGTCTCAAACTCCTGACCTCAGGTGATCTGCCCGCCTCAGCCTCCCAAAGTGCTGGGATTGCAGGCGTGAGCCACTGTGCCTGGCCCTCTGTTTCCCTTTTAAACATATTCCAATTTCAAACCATCTCTTTGTGAATGCGTGTAAGTGAATGCTTTCAGAATGAGCCAGGTCACATCTTGAATGCTTTGCTGGTTAGACATTTCTTCCACCATAGTCTGGGCATGCTGGGTCACGCCTGTAATCCCAGCACTTTAGGAGGCCAAGGTGGGTGGATCACTTGAGGTCAGGACTTCAGGATCAGCCTGGCCAACAGGGTGAGACCCCATCTCTACTAAAAACAGAAAAAATTAGCTGGGTGTGGTGGCGCATGCCTATAATCCCAGCTACTTGGGAGGCGGGAGAATCGGTGGAACCTGGGAGGTGGAGGTTGCAGTGAGCTGAGATCATGCTATTACACTCCAGCCTGGGAGACAGAGTGAGACTTTGTCTCAAAAAAAAAAAAAAAAAAAGAAAAAAAAATTTCTTCCACCAGATACCCTAATTCATCTCTTTCGAGTTTAAAGTTTCACAGATCTCTAGGGCAGGGGCAAAATGCTTCCAGTTTCTTTTTGCTAAAGCATAGCAAGAGTGATCTTTACTCCAGTTGCCAATAAGTTCCTCATCTCCGTCTGAGATCACCTCAGCCTGGATGTCATTGTCCATATCAGTATCAGCGGTTTGATCAAAACCATTCAACAAGTCTCTAGGAAGTGCCAAACTTTCCCACATCTTACTGTCTTCTTCAGAGCCCTCCAAACTGTTCCAACCTCTGCCCCTTACCCAGTTCCAAAGTCACTTCCACATTTTCAAGTGTCTTTATAGGAGTGTCCCACTCCTGGTACCAATTTTCTATATTAGTCAGTTTTTTGCACGGATATAAAGAACTACTTGAGACTGAGTAATTTGTAAAGAAAAGACGTTTAATTGACTCAGTTCTGCTGGCTTAACAGGAAGCATGACTGTGAGGCCTCAGGAAACTTACAATCGTGGAAGGCAAAGGGGGAAGCAAGCACCTTCTTCACATGGTGGCGGGAGAGAGAGAGAAAGAGCGTGAGGGAGGATGTGCCACACACTTTTAAACCATGAGATCTCATGAGAGCAGCAAGGGGGAAATCTGCCTCCATGCTCCAGTCACCTCTCACCAGGTCCCTCCTCCAATTCAACAGGAGATTTTGGCAGGGACACAAATCCAAACCATATCACCCTCTAAACCTAGAAATAATCTTAGTGTCTCTCCCATGTTTGATCTCCATATTCTAGATTCCATATCTTCTATTATGGTTTATTCTTTTTCTTTGGAGGAGGATATGCTTCAGTAGCTTCTTGAGAAAAGGTGCATTGAAGGTAGTTTTAAAAATCTTATAAAATAGTTAAACATGTTTTTTATTTATAACCATCTATTTGAATAATAGTGTGTAGTTGGCTATAGAATTCTGCATATAGAGTAATTTATCTTACAATTTTGAAGGCTTTTTACCTTTTGGATTTCTGTGTTGCTGTTGAGAAGTTTAATGCCCACATGATTTCTGTTTATCTCTGGAATCTTTTATCCCTGATGTTATCATGAAATTTCACTTTGACATGCCTTGTTGAAGGTCTTTTAATTTAATAGACTAGACACTTGTTGAGCCTTTTAAACCTGGCACCTGATGTCTTTCAGTTCTGGGAACTTTTTTGGTATTATTTCTTGGTTATTCCCCTTTGGTCCCTCACCCCTTTTCTTTTCTTTATTCTTATTTTCTGCAGTATGTCTCCCTTGATTGATTCACAAATTTTCTCATCTTTCCTATTTTCTACTTTGTCTTTTTATTCTACTTTGTAGAATTCCTGAACATTTTCTTTCTAAACTTCTGTTGAATTTTTATTTATTGCATTGTATTTTTGATTTCTCATTTCCTGAATATTTTCTACCCAACATCCTTTTATCATTCCATGGTATAATTTCTTTTCTGTTTGAGGTTATCAGTTACTTTTCTAATTTTTGTTGTTTTCTTTGGTTCCCTTTACTGTCTTTGTTATTCTGAGTTTCATTTTTCGGTTTGTTGTAATTTTTGTTTTTCAGGTTAGAGGCCTACTTCAGTTGTATTTTTAATATTGTCTGTTCATTCATGTGTAACGGTGAGGCACTCAAATGTTGGCTGGAAGCGTTGTGTACATGACTTGAGTTTGTTGACTACTTGGTTTGACTGTACACCAATGTTTCTCGGTCTCAACACTATTGATATTTTGGATCTGATAATTCTTTGTTGTGGGGGCTGTCATCTGAATTTTAGGATATTTAGCTGCATCCCTGACCTCTACCCACTAGCTGCCAATAGCATTTTCCCTTCCCCGTTCATAAAAATAAAAAAGTTGCCTCATGTTCCCAGGGGAAAATTTAACCTTGGTTGGGGATGACTGCTATAGACCCATTGTCCCGAATTGGGCTGTTTCTTTATTTTTAATTTTTGTTGCTTTTTAGAGATAGGGTCTTGCTTTACAGATAGCGTCTTGCATGCAGCACCATGCATGGCTAATTTTAAAATTTTGTTGTGGAAATGGGATCTCTCTAAATTGCCTAGGCTGGTCTTGAACTCCTGGCCTTAAATGATCTTTCCACCTTGGTTTTCCAAAGTCTTAGAATTACAGGCATGAGCCACCATGTCTGGCTGAACTGAGCTGTTTCACTGGGGACTTTCTAATGCCAATATCTGTAAGATCCTTTTCTGATGCCAGTCTTGAGAGGAAGCTTTTAATTACTTCTACTTGAGGTTTTTAAGCCTGCCTGCTGGATTTCTGGGAGCCTAGTTGGAACATGGAGGCTGAAGTTTTCACTTAATTTGTTGTTTTCACGATGGCTCCTCATCTTTGCTCTCCGTGTGTGTCTTGTCTACCAGCCCAGAGCCTCCCTGTTCACTTTGTGCAGAGAATAAACTTCCCATCTTCTGAGACAGTATAAAGAGGGATAGTAACTAACTGGATGGGATGGGAAGAAAGGTCCTAGGGGAGAGTCTGTTTCTTTTATTGACTTTCAACTATTCCTCCTATTTTTAGCTCTACATAACCATTCCTATATTCCAAGGTACCTGGTACTTCCAATTCCTCTATTCCTTTTTTGTTTTCAATGTGTGTGTTCTGTAGTAAGAATTTAGTTGCTTATTGTTGGAATCCCCATTTGTGGGCAGTTAGACTTCAGCTTTCTTTGATCTGCTAAGTCAGTTACTATTTCTCCATTTGCTTGCTATCTTTCCAAAACTTACTGACTTATCCAATATGCTGTTGTTTTCTTTCTTGTTCTTCCTTTGGGTGTTCAGTTTTATTATTTTACTGACATTGTACTTTGTTTAAAAGCAGCAATAAAGATGAACAGATGTGTTCAATCCAGGAGTAATAAGCGTCTAATTTCAAACTATTTTATTTTTTTTTAGACATGGGGTCTTGCTCTGTTGCCCAGGCTGGAGTGCAGTGGTGTAATATAATTCATAGTAGCCTTGAACTCCTGGGCTCAAATGATCCTCCCGCCTCAGCCTCCTGAGTAGCTAGGCCTACTACTATGATGTGCTACCATGACTAGCTCATTTTTTAATGTTTTTGTAAAAGTGGGGTCTCACTATGTAGACTAAACTGGTCTCAAACTACTGGCCTCAAGCCACCTATTGCCTCAAGTTTTATGTTTTTACATTTTCTTCCTTTTTGCAGGAAAAACTCAAATGAGGATTTTAGGAATAAAACCATAAAAGGTTTTTTTTAAGGTTTTCAACTGGGCCCTGTCCTGTCCTTAATCAACAGATATGTATTTTTAAGATTTTATATTAGCGTACTCTCTCTTAGTATGAGTCAAATGATTGGAGGAGTAGAGCTTAGGGGACTAAGTATATATTAATGGCAATCAGTGAAATTGAGCCTGTATATGCTACTGTTAATAGCAAAAGGGCTTCTTAGCTTTTTAAAATTTTATATTTTAATAATTATGCTCTGGACTTTGGGAAAGTTATTATTCTGGTGCTTATTTTTTTAGAGGTGAAAAATTCTGGTATTTAAAGCAATTTAAATTCAAGTATCTAAAGCAATAGGGTCCAATTCACTAGCCACATGTGGCTATTTAGATTCAAATGAGCTATAATTAAATACAATTAAAATTTTAGTTCCTTAGCTGTACTAGCCACATTTCAAGTACTTGGTAGCCATATGCGACTACTGACTACTTTTGATACAGTGCTGCTCTAAAGACTTCCAGATTAACACAGTTTCTATTACATTGATAATTCCACATATATGTGTGTTGTGCCTGAGAAACTTAGAGCTTACAAAAAGTTGAATTTGCTCAGCCATAGTAATTGTCACGTGCCCACTCAGTCCCTATGTAAAGCTTCAAGTTGTGGGAAGAACTTCCCTTATATGGATTAAAATTGTGGTAATTGTATCTTTTGTTTGATTCCTCTGGCTTTACTTTTAATTATTTTTTTCCCCCTCAGACAGTGCAATGCTTGCTAGACAGTGGTGCTGATATTAACAGGCCAAATGTATCAGGAGCAACTCCATTGTACTTTGCTTGCAGGTATGATACTTTATATTTCCAGATGCTATATATACTCATATATATATATATATATATATATAAAGAAATATATATATTTCCAGATGTATATATAGTCTATTTCTAGACATACACATTTCTGTGTATTTTCTAAAGCTCTCTTGTTTTCCCACAAATACTGTGCTCTCTTTTAAGAGGAAGTATAATCTCTTTTTTAAGATGAAGTATTGTGGTTCTATTACTTAACTGTATGAGGAAAAGTATTTTCTGTTATATTTAATTGCCATTGCTTTTATGTTACATGTGGAGCTTTTGATTTGCTTGATTACTTCAATTTTAGACTAAGTACTTATTAACAAAAGATAAATCAGTAATCTGGTAATTCCCATCATTTACTGTGTTATATAACCAGGTCATTTCCAGTGGGATAAGCTGTTGGAATATATCTTGATCCAGAGCCATGTGTTTTCTTTCTCTGTATCTATAGCCAAAAAGAAATCTTGAGTCAGTCTTGTTAGATATTGTTATACATGAAGTTATTTTTGTATTTCTATATTGGTTCATTTTCTTGACGTGTACATTTTGTTCACTTATTCATTCATGTATTTGGCAAATGTTAACACTCACTGTGTCATGCATTGTTGTAGGTGTGTAATACAGTAATAAATAAACTCTAGTCCCTAAGGAGCTAACAGTATAATTATACACATGCTGTCACACCCACACCCACACACATATATAAAAATATATACACACCTATATATTATGTATTATGTAAATGTAGTTTGCAATTAGCATCAGTTCACAGAACACTATAGTGATTCTTCTTTTTGATTTAAATTATATGAATTGTAATATTTATTTAGGCCTTCATATTCCGATATAGAGCTCTCCAGAAAGCGCCTCTCTTCTTTTTTTCTGTTTTGTATCATTTTATTGGAAGTTGGTTTTAGGTTGAAAGACCTGCTTTTTTTATTGTTTAGCTTCTTGTTGGGGTCTGTGATGTGCCTTTGATGAGACCAATTCAGATCATCTATTTAACAACCCTGTATTAGAATTCAGGGGCTTTTGGGTTTCTAGACTTCCAGATCTTTCTGATTCCAGCCATTTTCTTACATTGTATTTATGATTTGGTTGCTTGGCTAGAAAACCAGTTCCTTCCATAGTGTCCTGAATTTATGAATAATATCATCATTTGATTCCCTGTAATCATATCGTATCTTGAAGGGTTATCTTTAGATCAGACCTTTTTTTGAAGCTCCAGATTTGAATGTCCATCTGCCTGATTAACATCATCACTTAGAAGTACCGCAGAATCTCAGATATTAACATGTCAAAATACAGCTTCAGATTTTCTTCCTCAAACCTTTCCCCCAGTTTTTCCTCATCTTAATCAATAGAAACCTTATTGTCTCAGTTGTTTAAATTAGAAATAATTAGGTTATTTTTTATTTCTCTCTCTCTTTGTGAACTTGGAATTTTTTAGTAAGTTCTGTAAATTCTACCTTCAGAATATGTTTGGAATCTGAACTTCTAACTCAACCAAAACCACCTTAATGTTGTTACCTTTTGCCTAGAGTACTGCAGTAATCTCTTCACTGGTCTCCCTGGTTCCTATGTTGTTTCCCTCCAATCTCTTCTTTCCTTAGCAAAGTGATCTTAAAAAAAAAAAAAAAAAAAGAATCGGCTCTTGTCACTTTGTGTTTAAGCCTTGTATATAAAACTTTTCAGTGCCTCGTTGTTACATTTTAAATATAATTCAAGTTCTACCTTGGCCTGTGAGACCTCCATGATTTCACTCCTGTTTAGGTCACTGTACTTGAACCACAGTGATTCTCTTTGCGTTCCTTAAATGCAACTAACTCTTTCAGCAGGCTTTTCTACATGGTATTGGTTTTGCCTGAAATGTTCTTCCCTAGGCTTTTTACAGGGCTGACTGTTTCTTATTCATGTTACTGCTTAATTAAGTTACTTTTTAGGAAGGCAGTTCCTGACCAATCTAAGCAGGTCGTTCCCCAGATTTTTGATCGCAGTATCACAGTCATTTCCTTCATAACACTTCCTATTTTGTAGTTGTTTATTTACTTGCTTATAGTCTGTCTCCCCTACATGCCTAAAAATTCAATGAAAGCAAGAATAGTGTTTATTTTGTTTACCACTTTATGTCCAAAGTGTAGTACAGTGTTTTGCACTTAGATGCATAGTAGATGTTTTTGAATGAATGCATCACTATGAAAAATATCTTATAAAAAACAATGCCATTTATAATAGTTAAAATAGAGATATGTTAGTGTTGTGCAGAACTGGGTATCCCTATAGTTAGTCTGAGCTTAGGGATATGGCAGAAGGATTTTTAAGAAATACTTTCTCCTAGTACTGTATTCCCATCATTTAGTTTTAATCTAGCAAATATTAGATCTTTTTGAACAAAGATGGTTAAGCAAGTCTGTGATGAAACGTGAAACCAAAAAATCACTGTTGTAGAAGAATGATAGATATGGAACATGGTTCTTCTGCAGGCACACTTTTAATTTTACTTGTGATATCTTGATACAGGTATAAATTAAAAATATAAGTTATTCCCAATGTGTTATTTCTGATAAATGAAAGGGAAAGGCATATAGGAAATAGAACAAGTTAACCCCCAGGACAAATTATAGGGCTCTAAGATAAAGGTTAAATGGAATATATAGTTTTTATTGGTTGAGAAGTATTACTAGATATAATATATCATATTCAAGGGTCAACTACTGAAACTGTTTTCTTTGTATTTGAATTTTGCAATTAAATTTAGAATGGTATTAAGATACAGGGGAAAGAACCTAGTTTGTGTAGGCGGGTTCAAATCCCAGCACCAGAGGTATACAACATTAGTCAAAATTCTTGACCCCTGAAGCTTTGTTTGTTTGTGAAATGGAAGTGCTGATATCTGCCTGGTGAGATTATTGTGAAGATTAAATGTGATGGCTTCCGTAAAGCATGCTGCAGAGTATTCAACACTTAGTAGTTGATAGGTGCTCACTAAGTTCTGACATACTTCTTTCACTCTTCAGTGAGCATAAAGTCGTGTTGTCCTCATTTAATTTAATTGCTCTACAGGGTTTTCTTTTGTTTCTTGTCTAATTCTGAGCACTTTTTTTTTTTTTTAAATTTTTGAGACAGAGCCTCAATCTGTTGCCCAGGCTGGAGTGCAGTGGCTTGATCTTGGCTCACTGCAATCTCCGCCTCCTGGCTTCAAGCGATTCTCCTGCCTCTGCCTCTCGAGTAGCTGGCATTACAGGCATGCGCCACCACACCCAGCTAATTTTTATATTTTAGTAGAGATGGGGTTTTGCCATGTTGCCTGGGTTGGTCTCGAACTCCCGACCTCAGGTGATCTGGCTGTCTCATCCTCCCAAAGTGCTGGGATTACAGACGTGAGCCACCGTGCCTGGCCCTGAGCACTGTTTTATAATGTAGTGTTTCTGTGAGTCTTTTTCAGATGGATTTTGACCTAAAATTATGATAGAAAGGGTTTTCCAGCCAGTTTTCTTCGCTGGATACTCTGGACAGGATGTTATAACTCACGTAAACTATATAACTAATTAACTCATTCCTTCTGTCATGTAAAATATAGGCACACATTGATTTTTTTCCCCCTGCCATCTTTACACACCTTTAAGTCTTTTATATGACTTCTACCAATATTTCAAATCCTGAAATTATTAGATTGGTTTTATATTCAATCCTTATGTTCCCAGTTCCTTCAACTGGGTTCTTCAAATAAAGGTTGGGATGTATAATGGTTTTCAGGTGTTTTTTGTGTTTGTAGATAACTTTTATTCTATTAGGAAAAGCAAGGTTTAGTTAGAGTTGTATAGATACAGTAAATTAGTAAGATGTTAATGGAGTTTTAGAGGTCTCTACTAGAGTCAGAAAGGGCTAAGATTTAGAATGTGGATTTGTAGATGTAGATTGCACCACTGCACTTCAGCCTGGGCGACAGAGTGAGACTCCATCTCAAGAAAAAAAAAAAAAAAAAGAGTTCTTACACTTAAAATTGTAAACTTTCAGCATAGGAACGGACCTTTAGAAAATATGATCTGTTTCATAAGCCATTCCCAATAATATTACAACTGTCTGGACTATTTACACTTATGCCAAATTCTCAAATTTATAAGCATGAATGAGTCCAAAGTTAGGGGGCTGAAAGTGTTTGAGAAATCAGATCTAAGTGCTTTAAAAGCCACCACAAGTTTCTTATTAGTTAAATTTTTGTGGACTTCTTAGTTTTCATAAAATACATTGGCAATTTCTTGAAGAGAGTATTATCTCTATAATATTAAAAAATTGAGACTGTCTCAAAAACAACTTCATTTATAAAGAATGATTATTTGTTGAGTAATTTTTTTTAGTTATTTAAACTGAAAAATCTTTTATGCAACACTCTGAGCAGTCTGAAAGAGGATCGTTGTAATTGAATTACAGGTGAGGCATTTGAGTCCCTAACTGCGTTGTGCAGATTTTGTATGTTATTAGCTATTTATTGTTTTTAAATCTATTTTAAAATTTATTCTTATTTTAAATTATTAGTTTTTAGAGACAGGGTCTTGTTCTGCCACCCAGGCTGGAGTGCAGTGGCGTGTTCATAACTCACTGCAACCTCCAACTCCTTGGGTCAAGAAATTCTCTCATCTCAGCTTCCCAAGTAGCTGGGACTATAGATGTGTACCACCACACCGAACTAATTTTTTAATTTTTATTTTTAATAAAGTCAAGGTATGTCATCCAACCGGGTCTTGAACACCTGGCCTCAAGTGATTCTCCAGTCTAAGCCTCCCAAAGTGCTGAGATTACACATGTGAGCCATGACACCTGGCTCTTAATCTGTTTTTGAAATGAAATGCCAACTGATCATAAATGAGATTTCTGTGTAGTTTTAGAAATTACTCCAGCTTTCTAAAAATGTTATAGTAGTATTTCTTTTTCTTCATGCTGATTATCCTTTTTTGTTATATATGGTACAGAGTTATTTTGAGGCTTTATTATTTACCTTGTGTATTGAACATTGTCCTGCACATGGTGATCTTGTCTGTTCATCCTCTCTGATCCTCAGTCCATTGTTCTCATAGCACATATCCTCCTGTGTATGATACCATCATTTTTTTGAGTACTGAATTGTTTTTTTTTGTTTTATTATTATTATTATACTTTTAAGTTCCAGGGTACATGTGCACAACGTGCAGGTTTGTTACATAGGTATACATGTGCCATGTTAGTTTGCTGCACCCATCAACTCGTCATTTACATTAGGTGTTTCTTCTAATGCTATCCCTCCCCCAGCCCCCTGACCTCCCGACGAGCCCTGGTGTGTGATGTTCCCCGCCCTGTGTCCAAGTGTTCTCATTGTTCAATTCCTACCTATGAGTGAGAACGTGCGGTGTTTAGTTTTCTGTCCTTGGGATAGTTTGCTGAGAATGATGGTTTCCAGCTTCATCCATGTCCCTGCAAAGGACATGAACTCCTCCTTTTTTATGGCTGCATAGTATTCCATGGTGTATATGTGCCACATTTTCTTAATCCAGTCTATCATTGATGGACATTTGGGTTGGTTGCAAGTCTTTGCTATTGTGAATAGTGCCGCAGTATACGTGTCCATGTGTCTTTATAGTAGCATGATTTATAATCCTTTGGGTATATACCCAGTAATGGGATCACTGGGTCAAATGGTATTTCTAGTTATAGATCCTGGAGGAATCACCACACTGTCTTCCACAACGATTGAACTAATTTACACTCCCACCAACAGTGTAAAAGCGTTCCTATTTCTCCACATCCTCTCCAGCATCTGTTGTTTCCTGACTTTTTAATGGTCACCATTCTAACTGGCGTGAGATGGTATCTCATTGTGGTTTTGATTTGCATTTCTCTAATGACCAGTGATGATGAGCGTTTTTTCATGTGTCTGTTGGTTGCATAATTGTCTTCTTTTGAGAAGTGTCTGTTCATATCCTTTGCCCAATTTTGATGGGGTTGTTTGTTTTTTTCTTGTAAATTTGTTTGAGTTCTTTGTAGATTCTGGATATTAGCCCTTTGTCAGATGAGTAGATTGCAAAAATTTTCTCCCATTTTGTAGGTTGCCTGTTCACTCTGATGGTAGTTTCTTTTGCTGTGCAGAAGCTCTTGAGTTTAATTAGATCCCATTTGTCAATTTTGGCTTTTGTTGCCATTGCTTTTGGTGTTTTAGTCATGAAGTCTTTACACATGCCTATGTCCTGAATGGTACTGCCTAGGTTTTCTTCTAGGGTTTTTATGGCTTTAGGTCTTACATTTAAGTTTTCAATCCATCCTGAATTAATTTTTGTATAAGGTGTAAGGAAGGGATCCAGTTTCAGCTTTCTCCATATGGCTAGCCAGTTTTCCCAGCACCATTTATCAAATAGGGAATCCTTTCCCTATTTCTTGTTGTCAGGTTTGTCAAAGATCAGGTGGTTGTAGATGTGTGGTGTTATTTCTGAGGGCTCTGTTCTGTTCCATTGGTCTATATCTCTGTTTTGGTACGAGTACCATGCTGTTTTGGTTACTGTAGCCTTGTAGTATAATTTGAAGTCAGGTAGTATGATGCCTCCAGCTTTGTTCTTTTGGCTTAGGATTGACTTGGCGATGCGGGCTCTTTTTTGGTTCCATATGAACTTTAAAGTAGTTTTTTCCAATTCTGTGAAGAAAGTCATTGGTTGCTTGATGGGGATGGCATTGAATCTGTAAATTACCTTGGGCAGTATGGCCATTTTCACGATATTGATTCTTCCTATCCATGAGCATGGAATGTTCTTCCATTTGTTTGTGTCCTCTTCTATTTCATTGAGCAGTGGTTTGTAGTTCTCCTTGAAGAGGTCCTTCACATCCCTTGTAAGTTGGATTCCTAGGTATTTTATTCTCTTTGAAGCAATTGTGAATGGTAGTTCACTCAGGATTTGGCTCTCTGTTTGTCTGTTATTGTTGTATAAGAATGGTTGTGATTTTTGTACATTGATTTTGTATCCTGAGACTTTGCTGAAGTTGCTTATCAGCTTAAGGAGATTTTGGGCTGAGACGATGGCGTTTTCTAAATATACAATCATGTCATCTGCAAACAGGGACAGTTTGCCTTCCTCTTTTCCTAATTGAATACTGTTATTTCTTTCTCTTGCCTGATTGCCCTGGCCAGAACTTCCAACACTACATTGAATAGGAGTGGTGAGAGACGGCATCCTTGTCTTGTGTCGGTTTTCAAAGGGAATGCTTCCAGTTTTTGCCCATTCAGTATGATATTGACTGTGGGTTTGTCATAAATAGCTCTTATTATTTTGAGATACGTTCCATCAATACCTAGTTTATTGAGAGTTTTTAGCATGAAGGGCTGTTGAATTTTGCCGAAGGCCTTTTCTGAATCTATTGAGATAATCGTGGTTTTTGCCATTGGTTCTGTTTATGTGATGGATTGCGTTTATTGATTTGCATATGTTGAGCCAGCCTTGTATCCCAGGGATGAAGCCGACTTGATCGTGCTGGATGAGCTTTTTGATGTGCTGCTGGATTTGGTTTTCTGGTATTTTATTGAGGATTTTTGCACAGATGTTCATCAAGGATATTGGTCTAAAATTCTCTTTTTTTGTTGTGTCTCTGCCAGGCTTTGGTATCAGGATGATGCTGGCCTCATAAAATGAGTTAGGGAGGATTCCCTCTTTTTCTATTGATTGGAATAGTTTCAGAAGGAGTGGTACCAGCCATTCAGAGGAATGGTACCAGCTCCTCTTTGTACCTCTGGTAGAATTCGGCTGTGAATCCGTCTGTTCCTGGACTTTTTTTGGTTGGTAGGCTATTAATTATTGCCTCAATTTCAGATCCTGTTATTGGTCTATTCAGAGATTCAACTTCTTCCTGGTTCAGTTTTGGGAGGGTGTATGTGTCCAGGAATTTATTCATTTCTTCTAGATTTTCTAGTTTATTTGCATAGAGGTGTTTATAGTATTCTCTGATGGTAGTTTGTATTTCTGTAGGATTGGTGGTGACAACCCCTTTATCACTTCTTATTGTGTCTGTTTGATTCTTCTCTCTCTTCTTCTTTATTAGTCTTGCTAGCAGTCTAGCTATTTTGTTGCTGTGTTCAAAAAACCAGCTCCTGGATTCATTGATTTTTTGAAGGGTTTTTTATGTCTCTGTCTCCTTCAGTTCTGCTCTGATCTTAGTTATTTCTTGCCTTCTGCTAGCTTTTGAATGTGCTTGCTCTTGCTTCTCTAATTCTTTTAATTGTGCTGTTAGAGTGTTGATTTTAGATCTTTCTGCTTTCTCTTGTGGGCATTTAGTGCTATAAATTTCCCTCTACACACTGCTTTAAATGTGTCCCAGAGATTCTGGTATGTTGTGTCTTTGTTCTCATTGGTTTCAAAGAACATCTTTATTTCTGCCTTCATTTCGTTATTTACCCAATAGTCATTCAGGAGCAGGTTGTTCAGTTTCCATGTAGTTGTGCAGTTTTGAATGAGTTTCTTAATCCTGAGTTCTAGTTTGATTGCACTGTGCTCTGAGAGACAGTTTGTGATTTCTGTTCTTTTACATTTGCTGAGGAGTGCTTTACTTCCAATTATGTGGTCAATTTTAGAATAAGTGTGATGTCGTGCTGAGAACAATGTATATTCTGTTGATTTGGGGTGGAGAGTTCTGTAGATGTCTATTAGGTCCACTTGGTCCAGAGCTGAGTTCAATTCCTGGATATCCTTGTTAGCCTTCTGTCATGTTGATCTGTCTATTATTGATAGTCGGGTGTTTAAGTCTCCCATTATTATTGCGTGGGAGTCTAAGTCTCTTTGTAGGTCTCTAAGGACTTGCTTTATGAGTCTGGGTGCTCCTGTGTTGAGTGCATATATATTTAGGATAGTTAGCTCTTCTTGTTGCATTGATCCCTTTACCGTTATGTAATGTCCTTCCTTGTCTGTTTTGATCTTCTTTGGTCTAACGTCTGTTTTATCAGAGACCTGGATTGCAACACCTGCTTTTTTTTTTTGGCTTTTCATTTGCTTGGTAGATCTTCCTCCTCCCCTTTATTTTGAGCCTATGTGTGTTTCTGCAGGTGAGATGGGTCTCCTGAATACAGCACATTGATGGGTCTTGACTCTTTATCCAATTTGCCAGTCTGTCTTTTAATTGGGGCATTTAGCCCATTTACATTTAAGGTTAATATTGTTATATGTGAATTTGATCCTGTCATTATGTTAGCTGGTTATTTTGCCTGTTAATTGATGCAGTTTCTTCATAGCATTGATGGTCTTTACAATTTGGCATGTTTTTGCCGTGGCTGGTACCAGTTGTTCCTTTCCATGTTTAGTGCTTCCTTCAGGAGGAGCTCTTGTAAGACAGGCCTGGTGGTGACAAAATCTCTCAGCATTTGCATGTCTGTAAAGGATTTTATTTCTCCTTCACTTATGAAGCTTAGTTTGGCTGGATATGAAATTCTGAGTTGAAAATTCTTTTCTTTAAGAATGTCGAATATTAGCCCCCACTCTCTTCTGGCTTGTAGAGTTTCTGCCGAGAGATCCGCTGTTAGTCTGATGGGCTTCCCTTTGTGGGTAACCTGACCTTTCTCTGTGACTGCCCTTAATATTTTTTCCTTCATTTCAACCTTGATAAATCTGACAGTTATGTGTCTTGGGGTTGCTCTTCTTGAGGAGCATCTTTGTGGTGTTCTCTGTATTTCCTGAATTTGAATGTTGGCTTGCCTTGCTAGGTTGGGGAAGTTTTTCTGGATAATATCCTAAAGAGTGTTTTCCAGCTTGGTTCCATTCTCCCTGTCACTTTCAGGTACACCAATCAAACATAGATTGGTCTTTTCACATAGTCCCATATTTCTTGGAGGCTCTGTTCGTTTCTTTTTACTCTTTTTTTCTCAATCTTGTCTTTTCACTTTATTTCATTAATTTGATCTTCAATCACTGATATTCTTTCTTCCACTTGATCGAATCGGCTAGTGAAGCTTGTGCATGTGTTACGAAGTTCTCTAGCCATGGCTTTCAGCTCCATCAGGTCATTTGAGGTCTTCTCTACACTATTTATTCCAGTTAACCATTCGTCTAACCTTTTTTCAAGGTTTTTAGCTTCCTTGCGATGGGTTAGAACATCCTCCTTTAGCTCGGAGAAGTTGTTATTACCAGCCTTCTGAAGCCTCCTTCTGTGAACTCGTCAAAGTCATTCTCCATCCAACTTTGTTCCGTTGCTGGCAAGGAGCTGTGATCCGTTGGAGGAGAAGAGGTGCTCTGGTTTTTAGAATTTTTGGCTTTTCTGTTCTGGTTTCTCCCCATCTTTGTGGTTTTGTCTACCTTTGGTCTTTGATGTTGGTTACCTACAGATTAAGTTTTGGTGTGGATGTCCTTTGTGTTGATGTTGGTGCTACTCCTTTCTTAGATTTCCTTCTAACAGTCAGGTTCCTCAGCTGCAGGTCTGCTGGAGTTTCCTGGAGGTCCATTCCAGACCCTGTTTGCCTGGGTATCACCAGCGGAGGCTGCAGAACAGCAAATATTGCTGCCTGTTCCTTCCTCTGGAAGCTTCGTCCCAGAGGGGCACCCACCGGTATGAGGTGTCTGTTGGCCCCTACTAGGAGGTGTCTCCTAGTTAGGCTACACAGGGGTCAGGGACCCACTTGAGGAGGTAGTCTGTCTGTTCTCAGAGCTCAAAGGCTGTGGTGGGAGAACCGCTGCTCTCTTCTGAGCTGTCAGACAGTGACATTTCAGTCTGCAGAAGTTGTCTGCTGCCTTTTTTTCAGCTATGCCCTGCCCACAGAAGTGGAATCTATGGAGGCAGTAGGCCTTGCTGAGCTGCGGTGGGCTCCGCCTAGTTCAAACTTCCCGGTCGCTTTGTTTACCTACTCAAGCCCCAGTAATGGCAGACGCCCCTACCCCCACCAGGCTGCATGCAGCCTGTCAGGACGATCTCAGACTGCTTCGCTAGTGGTGAGCAAGGCTCTGTGAGCATGGGACCCGCTGAGCCAGGCAAGAGATGGAATCTCCTGGTGTGTCGTTTACTAAGACCTTGGGAAAAGTGCAGTATTTTGGCAGGAATGTCCCATTTTTCCAGGTAGTCTGTCATGGCTTCCCTTGGCTAGGAAGGGGAAATCCCCTGACCCCTTGAGCTTCCCAAGTGAGGCGATGCCCCGCCCTACTTCAGCTCACCCTCCATGGGCTGCACCTACTGTCCAACCAGTCCCAATGAGATCGACCAGGTACCTCATTTGGAAATGCAGAAATCACCCGTCTTCTGTGTCGATCACGCTAGGAGCTGCAGACCAGAGCTGTTCATATTCAGCCATCTTGGAATGGGAGTCTTGAGACTAAATTGTTTACTTTTAAAGGTCATAAAACATAAAGGGCAATCTCTGTTTATCTTGCTAGAGCAGCATGATATTGTTGAAGGATTTTGGAGTCAGACTGATGCAGATTCAAATTCTGGTCTGCCATGTAACTGTTCATCTTGAGCAACTCCATTATACTCTTGAGCCATGGTTTTCTCATCTGAAAAATTGGGTGAATACTGTTAAAATAAAAACCTTAGAAAAAAATAAATTTAAAGTTTATTTAAATGAAAAACGATTCATGAATCAGGCAGCACTCAGAATCAGAAGTGGGCGAGAGAGCTCTTCCCAGCAATTGGTAAGTAATGAGCTTTTGTAGGCTGAATATGGAAGCAAAGTAGAGAAATCACCTGACTGGCTACCCTTATGTGTGTATTTGCCTAATTTGGTCATGGTGTGAAGAATTGGCTGTCTGATTCGTTGAAACCGCTCTTTGTTGCAAAATATATACTCCCAAGTTAGGTTGAAGTTTGTTATAGAGGAACTCAAAAGTATAGTGACAGTCTCAGGCTAATGGCCTCTGTTTGCTTAATTTAACGATGCTTATAACAGTGTCAGCATTAAGTCAGACTTTGCACAGAGGATTGAGCATAATGCTTGTTACCTAGTATATCCTAAATAAATTGTGTTTCAGGTCTCTTGTTATTTTCTATAGTGCAGCGTTGTCTTTAATACTTATTTGTCAAATGAATGGTGTCTGAAGTTAAAGCCTGTAATACAATTCATTGAATAAGTATTGAGTACATGTTATAAGACAACTGCCATGCTTGGTGCTGTGGAAAAGCCTACTGTCAAGAAGTTTACAATTTAATTGGAAAAAATTGGACACATGGATATTAAAGAACTGTAAAAGAGATATCATTAAAATTGAACTCAGCAGTTTTATAAGATGGATTCCTGAGAACCTTGGCTACTAGCAAAAGTATCACTATATCCCTAAATAAATTAAGCTCAAGTTAGTTGCTTTTCACTTGGACTCTATTTTTAGGCATGTTAAAGAATGGAACAGTGTAAATGAAACATTAACCACTGTTAGCTATTGTTTATAACATCTTGACCAACACTTTGAGCTTAATGACAAGTGATGCTTGATGAGGACTTCTTGCTTGATGCCGGTAAAGCTGATTATTGTTGCTTTCAAAGGGATTGCTAATTTACTTTTTTGATTTTTCTAGAATAAATTAGATATTATTCTTAAGTTATGGCTTATTGGTATTAAGGAAGATAATCCGTATAATAATAAAGTATCAAGAGAGTGATAGACCTATAATAACTGTTGCAGAGTTTTCTGGCACTAGATTCATAGTAGGATACTATTAAGTTTTTTTTAAAAAAAACTTTAATTCCAATTGGTTTTAAATTATTCTTCATACAGTGCCATTTTGTGAAAGAGAATGAATAGTGTTTTGTTTTTCAAGTTTCTGAGAAATCTGTGTAGTGTTTTTCTTTGTGAAATGACATGCCTCTTTAGGTAATGTTATTGTGGAAAGAGTATTGGTCTAGAAGCCCAGGTGCCTGAGTTCTAGTTTCACCTGTGCTTTGATTACTTGCTTTTCTCATCTACAGAGTTCTTTTTGGATTCATGCTCTTCCAAACTGTACAGCTTATTTGGGCATTTCTTTTCTTTCTTTTTTTTTTTTGAGACGGGGTTTCGCTCTTGTTACCCAGGCTGCAGTGCAGTGGGGCATTCTTGGCTCACTGCAACTTCCGCCTCCCGGGTTCAAGTGATTCTTCTGCCTTAGCTTCCCAAGTAGCTGGGATTACAGGCACCCGCTACCACGCCCAGCTAATTATATATTTTTAATAGAGGCAGGGTTTTACCATGTTGACCAGGCTGGTCTGGAACTCCTGACCTCAGGTGATCCACCTACCCCGGCCTCCCAAAGTGCTGGGATTACAGGTGTGAGCCACCATGCCTGGCCCTGGGCATTTCTTAAGAATCAGCCGTTAACATTAATTTCCCTGGAGTGATAGTTACACAATTCTACTTCTACAAGAAAGAGAGCAATCAGGGAATGAGGCATATGGATAGGAGAGTTCATTCTAGGGCAGATTGAATACCTATCTGCAGAAGCCAAACTGAGTGGGTTGATAAAATGAAGATCGAAAGCTAGATAGTATTTTTGGCTAATAACCCCGCTTCATGTTCCCTTTTTCCCCAGATTCTCTTATATTGGTTTTACTTTTCTCCTTCCTTCCTTTTAATTTTTTTTTTTTTTTTTACAAAGTATTACAAGTGTACCATAAAATGTACTCTTGTTTTGACTCTTGAGGTTCTTTTGGATTAAGAAGCCTAGAGACTTGGATGTGTGTGGTAGGAAGAAGGTCAGGCTAAAGTTGCAAATGGTCAAGTTAAGGTGGAGAGAGGGATTAGGAAGTGAATGTAAGAAAAAAATAAAGCAGAAGCCTGAGTAGTAGTTACTTATCCCCAAAATATTATGACTTATTTTAGGAAATGTGACACAAATTCAATTCTAAAATTTAATAGGTCACATTCTTGTCTATGTAGTGAAAGCATGGCTGAACATTGAGAAAAGTTTTTGTGATTATGAAGATGTATTTCACATCTCTTGTCTTAATTTTTAAAGGTGATACTCTTCCATTGACTCATATTAACTATCCATAATTCATAGAGAAAGACTTTAAAAAGACTGTATTTTTAACTGGTTTCTATTTCCACACAGTCATGGTCAGAGAGATACAGCACAGATCCTACTATTACGAGGAGCCAAATATCTGCCAGATAAAAATGGAGTAACTCCTCTGGATTTATGTGTACAGGTGTGTTTTTCATTTATATTCTGAGCCCCTTATCTTTATAATAGAAACTGGAATGGTAAAAATTATTATTTTTTCAATGAAAGGGTAGGTGCAAAAATTTTTATTGTGTGAAGAATATGAACTTTAAAAGGAGCTGTTTTTAAACCTGGATAATTTTAAGTCTTGTTTTTAGGGTGGATATGGAGAGACTTGTGAAGTATTAATTCAATATCACCCGAGGCTTTTTCAGACTATTATTCAAATGACACAGAATGAAGACCTCCGAGAAAACATGGTAATGTATTTGTGATAGTAGCTTGTAAATGAAGAAGCTTTATTCCTGCTCAGCATATATGACATTTTACAAATGTGCTTAGCTTAGTAATTTTGCTTATTGTCACAAATATCTTAATAATTAGCTTATCTGCATTATAGGATAAGTGTGAATTAGATAATAATTAATATAGTTTTTGCTAATATTTGGCCATATAAATCTTCTGCCCTCTGGGGCTTTGGTCTCTCCTTAATAGAACTAGAATAGGCTGGGCGTGGTATCTCATGCCTGTAATTCCAGCACTTTGGGAGGCCGAGGTGGGTAGATTGCTTGAGCCCAGGAGTTTGAGACTAGCTTGGGCAACAAAGACCCAGTCTCTTAAAAAAAAAATTATAAAAATTAGCTAAGTGTAATGGCATGCATCTGTAGTCTGAGCTACTTGGGAGGCTGAGCTGGGAGGAGTGATTGAGCCCAGGAGCTTGAGCCTGCAGTGAGCCGAGATCATGTCACTGCCCACCACACGCTAGCCTGGGCGATACAGTGATGCTCTGTCTTTAAAAAAAACAAAAAATAAATAATAATAATAATAATAATATTCCCATGGCAAGAGGAAAAGACTCTGTGGAGGAATATCATTATGATTGGTAATCACTAGTTTACTCAGCTATGTGTTTGTGATAGTTTTAGTCTTAGAAAAATTGCAGAGTTTAAATTTCTCTTTTATTTTAGAGGTTTAGAATTAAATTTCCAAAACTATACTTGGTGATTTTTAAATTCTATATATATTTACTGTTGTTTTGTAACTGGGTGATTTTCAACAAAGATTTTATTATGTATCATCATATCTCTATATTAGCTTTTAAACTTATGCAAGACAAAATAACTAAAGGACTTGATTTAGACTAATTGGCTTTAAGATACTTAATAGGTACTTAATTGTTTGATAAGATTTAATGGATTACTATGTAATCACAATTTTTTATTTGTAAAAAATTTAGTTACGGCAAGTTCTGGAGCATTTGTCTCAGCAAAGTGAAAGCCAGTACCTAAAGATTCTAACAAGCCTTGCTGAAGTTGCTACAACAAATGGTCATAAACTGCTTAGGTAAGTGTTTTGCAATAAGAAGAAATCAATAGGTAGCAGTGTCTGTTGGCTTCACCTCCTGAGCAGTTTATTCTGCAGGATGCCTTTTGTCAGTGATAACGATGTTATAAAAATTTGCTGACTTCTGGTTTGTTTTGTTTGAAAGGACCAGGGTAATCAACTATTGCTAGAGAGATTTTAGTCTCTCTAAAGAGACTAAAAATAGAGCATACTTCAGTGAATTTGGCCATATGTGTCTAGAATTTTGTGAAATGATTACTTACCTAGACATATAAGTAAATGTACGTGAAGAAGAATTGAGAAAGTTCAGGAATCTTGACCACTAATTAATAAAATAAAATTAGGTACAAGCTACTGTTTAACCTTTCAGTGTACTTTCATGACTCCTTATAAAGTGTTTTTCTCTGAACTGTCCCCCTCAGTTAAGTTCTTTATTATTTCTAAAATATCCTGTGGTTTTATCATCACTAAGTTCGTGGAGTTAATGCCTTATATTACTTGAATTTATATATGAAGTGTTTTCCTGTAGCTACACTTCTTTCTATGTGGCTGGCTACCCCAATTAGGAATAAGCAGCCACTGAGAAATGATTATTGTCTTATTATTTCTTAGCCTGCAAATTTGACCCCCTTCTAATTTGGATGCTTCCCCCTTCATATTATTCGTTTTACTAATTACTTCCACTCTTAGTAGATTGACAGGTCATGATCTTCTCCCATCTCTGTAGTTGCAACTGAAATTTTTTCCACCCAACACCATGCTACTTCTTTAAATCAGCTATATTATTAAATTTATTATTCTAGCCATTTGTTTCAGTCTTCTTTGGGACATTTCATGTATTTCAGATCAGAATCACGTTCTGTACTGTTTACTTAAAAGGCCCTTTGCTAGGTTCCTTATGCTTCATGATTCCAAGATCACCTTCTTACGTTCTTTTAACCTTTTAGTCTTTCTTCAGCAATTCTACTCACTTGTTCATTTTAAAAATTATTCTATTTCTACCTTTGAGACTACTCATAGACTCTGTCTATAACAGTCATTGAATTCCAGCTTTCCGTAATGCTCTTACTTAGTAATTCCCAGTAATCGATGTATTTCATGGAACCCTTATAAGATTCAGATGTATTAAAAGCATGGGCTTGGAGTCAGCCAGACTCAGGCTTACATCCAGACATCATCATTTACTGTGTGACCTTAGCAACTAACTTTTTGGAGTTTCCCTTCAATATCCACCCATCCATCGAATATATATGCACATATATATATATATACATATATACACACACATATATACATATGTACACACAAACACACACACACATATAAAGTTATTTTTTTTGAGACAGAGTCTCGCTCTGTTGCCCAGGCAGCACAATCTTGGCTCACTGCAACCTCCGCCTCCCAGGTTCAAGCAATTCTCCTGCCTCAGCCTTCCAAGTAGCTGGGATTACAGGCACGCACCACCACGCCCGGCTAATTTTTTGTATTTTTAGTAGAGATGGGGTTTCACCGTGTTAGCCAGGATGGTCTCAATCTGCTGACCTCGTGATCTGCCTGCCTCGGCCTCCCAAAGTGCTGGGATTACAGGCGTGAGCCACCGCACCCGGCCAAAAGAAACTATTTTAAAGGAAGGGGCCAGGGGAAGAAGAGAGCTCCGTGCTTCTAGTGAGCAAAGGCAGCAACAACCTTGAGCTTCTACAGCCCTTGGTATTTATTGGGTAGAAAGAGCAGAGAGGAGGAGCAAATGATTGGTCAGCTGCTTGATTGATCACAGGTTCATATTATTGCTAACAGGCTTCAGATGTACCTAATCACGCAAGAAATACTTATGCCTGGGTCGTGACTGTCCTCAGCATTCCTTCTGGGTGGCAGATGCAGTTTGTCAGTTTGCCAACATCCTGCATTTATGAGAACAGTTTGTTGTTTACTCATATAGCCTCCAGTGGTATACTGAGTTGATCACGACCTTCACCCTTTCGGCCTCCAACATACAAAGATAAATCCTGCTGTTCTGCGCAGAAGTTCATGCAGCTTTTTGCTTTGCTCCAACATTTGTGATACAAGATAACTGATGTTAGAGATTTCAAAATAAAACCACCATCAACCAACAAAAATACTGTGTTTAAAGATATATTATTAGATTCAATACAAATTTAGCCTAACTCGTACAGTTTTTCTGTGGAAAGGTAATGATTGATATTCATGATGTTGACCAATACCAAGGTACTGTGGGATTCTGAAGGGCTTTCTGATCAGTAAAAGTGAGTTTATGTTAATTTAATATGATTTAGTGTTAATTGAATTTTAGTCTTTTCTTTTTTCATGGTAGGTGAATATTTCCTATATTTGTGTATAGTCATAAGGCAGCCCATTATGTAGAGAACAAACCTAATGCAGATAGCAACTTTAAAATTTTTCAGTTTGTGAATGTTCTGTATGTGAATAATTGGTTACTATTCTGGGGTGGGAAGGGGATATGGGATTACGGATATAGTGGCAGAGAGTTCAGTTTAGCTTCTTCGTTAAAACAGTTGTGGGTTGGCCTAAGAATATGATGATTTATACCATTGCTTCTCTGTGAAATACAATCAGACTTCTAAAGTATAAATTTAATTTACAAATATACTTCTGAAAGTGAAAGTTTAGGGGTCGCCTTGAAGTTGTTGCCACAAGAAACCAACTATTCTAAAGGAGTGATTTTCTTCATGTTTTATGCTTTGATCATTGGTTATATTCTGGGTGCTTAAGAAATAGTAATTCATTTATATGCAAGTTAAATAATGTAACTTCCTGTTAAACTATTCTATCTCCTATCATGATAGGAAAGGAATTTTACTCCAGTTACATTATAATATGAAACAGATGGTCAGTGGGATGAAAATGTTTTAAAATAAGTATTTTAAGATGTAATTTGTTTTACTCCATCTAATCTCATATTTTAATTTTTATTTTCAGCCTCTCTAGCAATTATGATGCTCAAATGAAGAGCCTTTTAAGGATTGTGAGAATGTTTTGTCATGTCTTTCGAATTGGTCCATCCTCCCCCAGTAATGGAATTGATATGGGCTACAATGGGAATAAAACTCCAAGAAGCCAGGTGTTCAAGGTGAGAAAAGTATATGGCATTGTTAGGAAGATAGACATAAAAGAGATGAATTTGACAAAGCATGCATTCATTAATCAGAAAGCTCATGAACAGGTTGTAAGTTTGGTTTATACCCATATCACTTTTAAAATTAGGCACACCTTTCTCCTCTCAACTCTGTCTAATGAACAGCGAGTTGGTGAGCTTTCTGTATTTTTCTTACAAATAAAATTTTTTATTCCATTGGTGTTTTATTCTAAGGGTAGAGATATTTAGTGTTTAAAATTAATTTTATTAAATTATAGGTTTTTAATATAATATGCAGCCAGCATGCTTTTGAAAGAAATGTATTTCTTATTAGTAAGGAAATAAAATGCATAGTTTTTATTTAGATTTTAATATGATATGTGTGTTAGGTGTGTGTCTGTATGTGTTTTCAGAGTAAGGTACTTTCATTTACTGGGTTTGCTAACAGTTAATTCCTGAGATAACTGCAAGGAAGAGTTGTTGAGATATTTTCTTAAAATATTTTGTATTGCTTCAGCTGCCTTTCTAAGCACATACGGATGAAGTCCTTGGAAGATTCATATAAAAACCAAGGGAGTGTTGCTACTCATGTTAAATTATAATTTTATGAAGTAAACAAAATGAATATGACTATAATTGCTCTTGTTAATGTTTTTTTGGGTGACATTTTTAAATAACAGATTTTAGAAAAATGTATAATTTAATAACTTCGTGTTTTTTATTTATTCATCTATTTATTTTTTGAAACGGAGCCTCACTCTGTTGCCTAGGCTGGAGTGCAGTGGCACAATCATGGTTGACTGCAGCCTCGACCTCCCTGGGCTCAGGTGATGCTCCCACCTCAGCCTCCCCAGTAGCTGGGACTAGAGGTGCATGCCACCATACCTGGCTCATTTTTGTATTTTTTGGTAGAGATGGGGTTTTGCCATGTTGCCCAGGCTAGTCTCGAACTCCTGGGCTCAAGCAGTCTGTCTGCCTCTGCCTCCCAAATTGCTGGGATTACAGGCGTGAGCCACTGCACCCAGCCAACTTATATTTCTTTAAACAATCGTTTGAGTATAAAATATAGGTTATTTATCAAAAAAGTGATATAAATGTTTTTATGTGCCACTTCCTTGAAAACTAGTTAGGATTGACAGCTTTGCTGTCTGTAAAATTCAAAGCTAAACTAGTGTTCTATACTAAATGATTCTTTTCTTAAATGGAAAATTTTTGCAAAAAGTTAAAAATAAACTTTGCAAGAACTTTGACACTAGTAGATTAATACTTAGAATAGATATGGTAGTCTTTTAGAAAGGTTATGTATAAATGTCTGTCCATCTGTTTTACTCTCTTAAAAAAAATCAGCCTAGGAAGGAAAGTTTTTAGCCATATATATGTGTGTGTGTGCACGTTGAGTGTGTATTTTTGTTTTCTTTTTTTTTTTCTTATTGTGCCACCTCCTGGAAGAATGAAGTTATGCATTCTTGTAATTCATGTGGCTTTTCATGTACCACTTCCTCAAGCTCTAGTTAGGAGTGACGACTTACTGTCTTTGTAAAATTTTGATCTACATTATTGACCTACTCTTTTTGTCAGGGCTGTTTTAAGCAAGCTTTACTGCTTCAAACATTCATATCACACAAAGTTGTTTTTAATGTGTTCTGGCATGGCTCACTTTGTTAGTGACGGAATCTACCCATGATTTGACTTTGACTCATACTTTCTACTCATCTGTAATGATGAATATAAAATCAAATCAGGTATAGATGTGTTCAGTATTATTCAAATTGAGTTAGATTATATTTAATTTTGTCTGATTTCTTTGGTTAAAATTTTAATCTGCTACCTATTAGCTAATATCAGAAAATATGTGTTAAGTAACCTCTCTATAGGTGATTTAAATGATTTAAATGTTAGTTTTCTACCTACACAGTCAATAAAGACATAATAGAGTAGAAAAGGATATCTGTTTTTCCTTTTTAGCTTATGTTTAAAAAACAGAACCCAGACTTTATGTTTTGTTATATATTTATGATATATATATAATATATACTTTCTTATTTCAAGAATTTTGTTAGTATCTTTGTTTCTTTTTTTAAGGTACTACTTTCTACAGGATTGACAACTACTATTTCTTCTCATCACTTATTTTCTCTTAAATTTTGAACTTCCATTTTGGTAAAACACTAATTGTAAAACTCAGCTAGTTTTTAAACACATTAATAAGTATTAACTGTTAAAGAATTTATTAGTCTCTTTTCATCCAGTTTTATGAATGAAACATGGAATCTTTGGGGATTGGCAGAATGATCTGCCCTTCCATTTACAAGCCTAAAAATAGAAACTGTACATTGTCATCCATGTGAATCAGATCTCCTGTTCATTGTGGGGTGATTTCAAGTTGTAAAAATCTTTGCTAGTTACTGAGTTGCTGTGATATTAGACTAGAAATACCATTTTAATTCTTACCACATTTTGTCTGAGGTAGCAATTGATCCCTAATTTCCATTTCATTAACAAGGTACTCTAATGCTACTTTATTGTTCAAATTAACTAATGGGTTTTCCATTAAGAATGAGTGGATTTATAGGCCATGTGTTTTTAGTAGGTGAAATTGTTTAACATCCTGTTATTAGTTTTCTGATTTATTTTAGAAGTTCTTTAAGTTAGTCTTAACACGTAGTCATTCTTTCAGCATTAAGAGATGTTTATCTAGTGCCTTGGGAACTTTGGAGCATTTGAAGGAGAAGATCATTTTTATTTTTGAAGCACAGTGAACACGGGGAAGACAATTTAGGCTTCCTGAGTCTTGCTGTGTTCTTTTTTTGTGAATAGTAAGCTGTGACTATTAATGGTTTCATAGACTTACAATTTGGAAATTTTGGTAACCAAGAAAGATTGTGAAACTTTTAACTTCAAGATCTTATCTTGTGGGTTGTGGCATTTGACATTATTAGGTTAAGAATAGTCAGACTAATAGGATATCAAGGTACTATGAATGAACATTAAGTTAATAATACTTTCCTGCCAAATTCATTCCTCATTTCAGCACTTCTTGAAATTTTAAAAAATCACTCAGTAAGCTCGAGATTGTATATTTTGAAATATGACTTAAAATGCTTATAAATCATGTATGGTTGTCATATCATTGTTACTATATGTAGAATATAATTCTTCGGTAAGGATCACTCAATAATAATGAACGAAGCAGTATTTTCATGGTATCAAGAAACCTGCTAATATTTTCAGTAGTAATTAACTCATTGTTCAGTAACAATTGGTATGTATGGTGTTTCTTATTTAATGTATTTTATTTATGAATATAGAAAGTATCATAGATATAGTATGCAATGGTTTATTTTTAATTTTAAAATTTATTTGAATCCTTTTTGTTGGTGGCTGCTACTATAGTTAGAAATTAAAGTTATTTTCGTGGTATTCTTTTTTGTGATTGAAGAATGAATTTTCTGAAAAGATCTTCAAAGAGAAAACTTGCTAGGTAAACTCACCTCAAGGTTGGGATTTAGTTTTAGTGTATGTATGATTGAAGAAATAAAAGGTAAGAAAAGAGAGAAAAGTAAAGAAAGGTCCAGTGTGGCTTATTACTTATTTTTTTTCTCATTCTTCTAATTATTTGCTGTGTTCCTTTATTAAAAACTCTGGCTTTTCAATATCTTTGTTGTCATTTTTACACGTATCCATTTTTTTCTTTGGTGTTATTTCTGCACCACTGAAAATTTGTCTTTCATTTTTTACACATTGTCAGTATTTGAAAATAGGATTGCTGTTGGTTTGGACTCAGTGCTTATCTGCATGATCAGCCTGTCATTTCTTGCCTTAGGCCTTACCTCCTTTCAGTGTGTTGATTTTCTAGGTTTTATCTTTTCTCATTTAGAGGCCAGTTATTCTTTTTTCTTTTTGTTTCAAGCAGTTTTATATCACCACCTGTTCTTTCCATTTCAGAAGTTCATTTTCTGATATAAAGCTAAATAGTTTTGCTGACATAAGTTCTTTTCATCTTCTACAGCAGGTTCAATGTTTTGCTCATAAAGAGAAACTATAGTTTCAACTTGGATCATGATTAGAATTTTCAGTGAAGGTATCTGTCAGTATTTATGGCAGCTGGGTGCTTCTTGCCCTTCTTTACGCAGTTCAGGGATTCCAAATCTGTCAACTGTTGTGAGTATGAAAGAGCCCTCATTATGGGTGAGAGGGATGCTTACTTTAACTTCAAAGGAGGGTATAATTTCTCTTAAAAAAGGAAACATTGTACTTACCGGCCTACCTAGTGCATAGTACTGGTTGAGTGAGTGAACTAGGTTTTTGTTGATTGTAGTAGTGGTGGTTTTGTTGGTTTTGTTGTGTTTTTCTGCTTTTTGGTTGAACGTGTAAATGAAGGCCTGAGGTGATTTAATTATCTGCAAATTCAGTAAGTAAAATATTTTCAAAAAGAAAATGTTACAGAAATCTGAAGAAAGGCTGAAAATGGCAGTGAAGGTATTTGTTAGATAATAATTGGGAAGAATTTCCTGGCAGAATAGGTTATTCAAACATTTTCTAAGGTTCCAAATATGGTTGTATAATCTCCTTCCATAGCGGTCTTTAAAAGAAAGATTATTTCTTTCCTTGAAATATTTTAAAGGTGAGTCTTTCTGTAGCACATGGTCTAGTTTGTAGCATTCTGTAATCATGTCAGATTCAAAAAGTGAGATTAACTTTTGTATTTATTTGCAGAAGGATAGCTAATCATTCTCAATGAGAATATTTACAATAGTGTAGGATGGACGGATTGTTTAACCACTGTACCACTTATAAACTATTAATCTTTATTTGGGATTAAAAATATCCTAGCAGGTTTTTTTTTTTTTTTTTTTTTTTTTGGAGACAATATCTCACTCTTTCACCCAGGCTGGAGTACAGTGACATGATCACAGCTCACTGTAGCCTTGACTTCTGAGACTCAAGCAATCCTCTCACTTCAACCTCCTTAGTAACTGGGACTACAAATGCATGCCCCTGTACCCAGCTAGAATAATAATAGGAAATAGTTTATTCTCTCATCTTTTTTTTTTTTTTAATAGAAAGCTGTTAATCTTTACTTGGAATTAAGAATTTGCTACTCAGTATTTTTTTTTTTTTTTTTTTGAGATGGAGTCTCGCCCTGTCACCCAGGCTGGAGTGCAGTGGTGTGATCTCAGCTCACTGCAACCTCTGCCTCCTGGGTTCAAGTGATCCTCTTGCTTCAGCCTCCCGAGTAGCTGGAATTATAGGTGTCTGCCACCATGTCTGGCTAATTTTTTGTATTTTTAGTAGAGATGGGATTTCACCATGTTGGCCAGGCTGATCTCGAATTCCTGACCTCAAGTGATCTGCCCACCTCGGCCTCCCAAAGTGCTGGGATTACAGGCATGAGCCACCATCCCCGGCCTGCTAGTCAGTATTTTAATAGAAGTTTGGTAATTGTATTTCTTGTTTTAAAAAAACACTAATTATTAGAAATGGATTGTGTCTGTAAGTATATGTATATACATAAATATGCCACATTTTATAATTTCTTGTCAAAAATTATCCAAATTCTAGGAATTATATGTAATGAAAGGAGCACAGTAAAAAAGCTGTTCATTAGATTCTTTAGGGATTCTCATTTTTTAATTGAAAAAAGACATTTGTTTAATTGAAAGTTGTTGACATTGATCATATTAATACAGAAAATGTTAAGAGTGATTATATACTTAGGGATTCTCATTTTTTAATTGAAAAAATCTTATTTGTTTAATTGAAAGTGGTTGACATTGATCATATTAATACAATAAATGTTAAGAGTGATTATATATAATAGTAATGTGTGCTTTTAAAACTAAACATTTCAAAATTAAAAGAAGAAAGATTTCTTGTGAATTTTTTGTTAGATTTAGTTTTTCCTTTTTATTCCAAGGAATACATACATACAAATTAAATTATTGCCATAAATGAAGAAATTGTGATTTATGTACCATTTGTATAATTTTGTTACTTACCTTTAGGCATTACTATCACATTAACTTGGGAAGATAGAAATGACTAGAGTAAATTTTTTCTTTTATAATATTTGTTTAGTTGTGTGATTTTTTGTTTGTTTGTTTGTTTGTTTTTTAATCCTGTAGTTTAAGAATGATGTTTAAAAAACACTTTGGTTTCTCTCTCAGCCTCTGGAATTGCTTTGGCACTCATTAGATGAATGGCTAGTTTTAATAGCCACAGAATTGATGAAAAACAAAAGAGACTCAACAGAGATCACTTCTATTTTACTGAAACAAAAAGGCCAAGATCAAGATGCTGCTTCCATTCCTCCATTTGAACCTCCAGGACCTGGGAGCTATGAAAATCTGTCCACTGGCACAAGGGAATCTAAACCAGATGCCCTTGCAGGGAGACAGGAAGCCAGTGCAGATTGTCAGGATGTTATTTCTATGACAGCTAACCGGCTAAGTGCTGTCATTCAAGCTTTTTACATGTGCTGTTCTTGTCAGATGCCTCCAGGGTAAGAAAGTTTTGGCTTATTATTATTTTTTTCTCTGATAGATGATGAAAAGCAGTGATATTTTTGTAATTTCAAAAACAACAAATAATAATTTGTTGATTTAAAGTTTTATTTTCTCCTTGTTTTAAGATACTCATACTAATCTAGATCTAGTAGGGAATATTTAAATTTTAAACAAGCAATATATATTATTACTTTGTAGAATGGTGAATATCACCTTGTATAGGATCTTTTAATTATGTATTTGAAATGTGTAAAGCAGAAATGTGCCAAATTTCAAGATTTTTAAAAAGTCACTTGTTGATATCGTCTGCTGATGAGAAGTTAGAATCATTTTACAAATTGGCTAGGCATACTTCAGTTTCCTAAACTTACAAAGAAGATCCCAAACCAAATTCTTTTGTTTTTGGTTTATAAGCCAGTCCAGTTCAATATATATTTATCAAGTTTGCTATATTATATCATAAACTTTTGCCTGTGTATTCTGATTGATATTTACCCCCCACAGAATGACTTCACCTCGTTTCATTGAATTTGTCTGCAAACATGATGAAGTTTTAAAATGCTTTGTTAATAGGTAAGCTTTGTGGGGTTTGTGGACTACCCTGGTAGCCTTTCCTCTCTTTACTTACCGTTTCATCTAAACAGAAAAAATACTATTTCTCATGCTATTCAAAATATGCTTAATAACAAATGAAACTTTAATAGATGTGGATTATTATGTGTTTTTCTTCTGTTTCAGTGTCAGTGTATCTGAATTTGCATTTCACTTAATGCTACTCATTCTTCCTGTCCATTTAAACAAAATATTTTTCTTTTAGAAATCCCAAAATTATATTTGACCACTTTCACTTTCTCCTTGAATGTCCTGAGTTGATGTCAAGATTCATGCATATCATAAAAGCACAGGTAGAAATTTTTCTTCATCTTTTTATTCTATCTAATGAAATTAATTTCTAAAATTCTACTATTGTTCAGTGGAATAATTATTATACTTCAGACATTCTGTTATAAGAGGAATGATTGCATGTTACTTTAATATGAGGAGTAAGTTTTCTTCAAGAAATATGTATTGAGTGCCTACTATGTACAGAGGTCTGTACAAAAACAACAGAACACATTGCCACATTTGCTGAAAGGAGTTTAATGAAACTCTTTAGTTCTATAAGGCTTATTGTCCTTTTGAAAAGGATTTTAGCCCCCAAATACATTTGGGAAATTACATAACATATGCCCTTTGGAAATTTATAAATCACATTGGCAGCATGTTAAAAGGCTTTGAGAAGCCCTTTAGTAAAAATAGTGATTTAGCTTTGTTAATCCTCCAAACTTATTTGACCTGACCACCTTTCCCCTACCAGATGTGTACCTGTTCATTCCATACATCTCATGTTACATGAAGCTAGCTGGAGGAAAGCTTGTTTTGTTCCTTACCAGCTATGTGAACTTTGGGCACATTTCCTAACATCCTTGAGCCCTTGGTTTCTTCATCTACAAAATGGAGATAATGATAGCAGCCTCAGAACTATTGTCCAGAATAAATTGTCAAGAATGACTGTGATATGCTCAGTAAATGGTAGTTGTTTTGGAGATAGAAAACTTACTTCCTTTCTCTAAGAGGATTCTAATTCAGTCTGGCTGGGGAGATAATAAACATATGTATAAAATAGTAATTACAACATTACCTGGATCTTTAGGAGTTTAAGGGAGGAAGAGCTGGCTCTGGCATCTGTAGTCAGGGGAAATTTCAGAGGAGGCAGATTTTAAGTTACCTTGAGAAAGCTTGAAAAAATATGCAACATTTTGGTGGGAGTAAACAAGGAGGGAGAACTTTCTAGCCAGCATGTGGGCTGGAGCATGTAGACCGAAAAGTATGTAAAACTGCAGTATTGCAGCAGAAATTTTGTGTAGATAGGAGCAAGATAGAGTTCTGGAAAGGTAGATTGAGGTCATCCAATGGTGAGCCTTGATTTCCAGACTGAAGAATTTTCTTTCTTTGCTAGGCTGTTAGGAGCCACTGATACCCTTGCTTTAGGAGAATGGCATAATTCTGGCAAAGTTTTAGAAAATAATTTGCCAGATATGTACGACAGACTGTAGGCAATGGTTTGGTTAGTAGTCGTAAGATAGTAAATATGATAAGTGGTTTTTAATGTCTTTAGGGACACTTGTCCTTTCAGAAGTTAAGCTATGAACTAATTTTCATAAAATTATACGTAAGTATATAGAGGGATCTTTTGACATCTGTTTAATAATGATAATGTGAAAGAGAAGGCAGTAATAATGACTTACATTTACTGATTTTAGGTCAGGTACTATGTATTTGCTTCCATGAATTATTTTATTTTCTTAACCATTGTGTAAGATGGCTACTCTTTTTTTCTAAGCTGAAGTGGTTAAATAACTTGTTTAAGTCATTCTGCTACTAAATGGGAGAACCAGAATTTAAAAGTCTGTCTGGTTCTCAAGTTCAATTTCTTTCTTTCTTTTTTTTTTTTTTGACACAGGGTTTTACCTGTCACTCAGGCTGGAGTATAGTTGATCTCAGCTCACTGCAACGTCTGCCTCCTGGGCTGAAGTGATCCTCCCAGCTCAATCTTTCAAGTAGCTGGGACTACAGGTGCATACCACCACACCTGGCTAATTTTTGTGTTTTTTGTAGAGACAGGATTTTGCCATGCTGCCCAGGCTGGCCTTGAACTCCTGAGCTCAAGTGATCCACCTGCCTTAGCCTCCTGAAGTGTTGGGATTATAGGCATGAGCCACCACATCCGGCCAAGTTCAATTTCTTAACCTACACTATATGATACTGTTCTGGGGCAAATGAGATAATAGGTGAAAGAAGATTTTAGTTTTTGAGAGATAGTCTGCTGTTTTTAATATAGGTTGGTGCAAAAGTAATTGCGGTTTTTTGGCAGTTACTTTTAATTGCCAAATTAAAATTGTCAAATTAATTAAAATAGCAAAAACCGCAGTTACTTTTGCACCAACCTGATACTGTCTCTGCTTTTTACTTTCTATTCCTTCTTCCCTTCCTGGACAAGTTAGTCAAAAAGCATCTGTATTAGGTATCCACTTTGTTGATCCAGAGAGGGAGGTGTTTGTTGCCTGACTAGGGTGAGGAGGGTGTCTACATGTATAGTGGTGGCCTAGTGTGGGGTTTTGGAGTTTGGATGTGATTAAGAAGGGTGTCCGTGTAGAAGAGGGTCCCAGTGTGAGTCATGTGAGTCATGTTGGCGGTGGTTGCAGCTGATCAGTGCTGTCTGATGGAGCCTGAGTAGGGTGCAGGGGCCATGGCAGTGATTGGAGATTGGTTACATACTAAGGGAGTGGGGTTGCAGGTTGATCAAATAAGCAAGTATGAGAGTCTAACTTCTCTTTGTTGGAGAAAGGGGTTACAAAATGGAGGAAATTAGAAGGAACCTTGTGCTGAATTGGAGTTACCAGTTTGAATTTAGTTTTAAATCTACATAGATACATGTAGCAAACCTGGCACCTAGCTCTTGGTCTCTCAGTGCCATTCTCAATGAACCAGCACTCCTTGGAGAAATGGCTAATTCCAGGGCTAGATCAGGGAAAGTATAAAATAAGCCTGCAACATCTTATTGTGTAAGAAAGTAAGGAACTGTTCAAAGACTGATAGGGTTATGTTAACGTGACTCGGAAGACAGCTTGAATGGACTCCCACTACCAAATTTGGAAGAATTTGAGCATCAAAATAAATAATGATGGCAACATAAATAGGAACCTATGAGTCTGTACTGAAAAAAGTTAATGAATAAATGGAAAGTCTGATGAAGGGTAGGATGATTACACAGTCTCAAATTATCTCCCGACAGAATAATTACAAGGAGAAAAAGGGTGCCTTACAGTAGAGAAGCTTAGCAGTGATCAAAGCAGACATAGCAGTGTGCCAGCTGATAGGATGCTCTGAGGACAACATGGCATCACTTCTGTGATATTCTTGCCAAGGATACACACCTTAAATCTAATCATGAGGAATCATCAGACTAAATACAGTTGAGGGACATTCTACAAAATTAACTGACCTGCAGTCTTTAAAACTATCAAGCTTATGAAAATTAAGAAAACATTGAAGAAATGTACCAGAGTGAAGGAGACAGGACAGGACAATTAAAGGCAGTTCATGAATCATTTTGCAATAAAAGGACATTATTAGAAGATTGGCAAGACTTGAAATGGGATCTGATGTAGTAATGTTATCAGAGTTAATTTCTGATTTTGATGATTGTTATCTAGTTATAGAGGAAAATTCCCTTGTTTGCAGGAAATAAATGCCTAAGTGTTTATAGGGGACTGGACATTATATTGGCAACTTGCTCTCAAATCAGAGGAAAAAAAAAGTACTTTGTACTCTACTGTACTTAGAAGTTTTCTGTAACTTGGAGATTGTCCTTCTCTAGAAAGTTACAAAGAACTACCTCTGCTAAGGGATTGACTTCTTCTGTTGGTGGTTTTCAGGTTGCCAGTAGTTAAAGGGAGAAACATTTTGTATTGCTGTACAAATGCTATTAAGAGGAGCCTCTATAATCAGTCCTGTTTTGTGAATTATTTATGGAAATGCAGGTACACACTCTAGAAAGTTTACATACAAAAATGTGCCATTTGGCTGTGTAGGTGTTTGTATATGTATGTGTGTGTTTGATCTTATTGTATTAGCTTTTGAAGGTAGCAGTTTGTACCTTTTAATGTTCCACTTGAATTACTTGAAAAGGTTCCATTTGTTTTTATTTCTTGATTCACATTTCCTAGATAAATGATATAGTTTAATATCTTATAGTGGGCAGTAAGTATTCTTTTAAATAGTTATTGACAGTAATTTTAACATTGCTGTGAATGACAATAAGAACAATATCTATTTATTGAGCATTCTAGGTATTGAGTATTAGAGCATTAGTATAAATGCTTTTGGTGTATTTTTCTCTTTGGTAAAATGGGGACAAAAGTCCCTTTTTCTCATAGTGTTATGAGGGTTATATGTGGTAATTCATTGTAAAGTGCTTCGAAAAGTACCTGGCTTATAGGTACTTAATAAATGATTGCTAATTTATTATTATAATTATGATTATTATAATTATTATAATTATGTTCCTTATTTGAATTATTTAATTTAATCCTAACAGCTCTTGAAGTAGGTATATTCTTTTCTCTGTTTTACAGATGAGAAAACTAAAGTTCTGTGAGGATTAATAATTTCCTTAAGATAAGTCTAGTAAGTGACAGAGTGAGGATTTCAAACCATGTTTATCTGACTTCAAAGCCCATACTTAAATAATTGCTTCTGTGTAATGTTTTTTCTCTCCTCTTAAACCAAACTTTTAGAAATAGCATTAGAATTTCAAGTACTTTATATTCCAGCTTGTTAACTGAAAATGAAATATTTAATTTATATGCACAGTAATGCATATAACATATAACACCAGTGCTTTATAAAAAATGTGGAAGACTGTTAGAAATATGGACAAAATTACACATTTAACTTTACAAAGGTAGCATTTATTCTTTTCTTACTGAAAGCAAATATTAAAAGGCAGAAATTCATCTCTCATTGATCATATTATGTTTTTATTAAGCATTAATAACAAGTGATATTTGAATCTTTTAAAACAAACCTATTTAATTTAGCTCAGATGAAGAAATTTATTGGTGTCCTAAAAGCCACCTGGAAGATAACTTTTTTGTGGTGTTGGATGGTATTCATCATATTTATCTCTTGAAACTCTTAGCTTTTGGGATGGTATTGCACCACCTTGGTTCTCCTTTGACTTTTCTTGCCGTCTGTATCATTTGCTAAGCAAATTCTCAGTCATGACTTGTGATCATAAACTTCTTTGTTCTTGGTATTTGTTCTCTGTATGTTTCATCTCTTGAACCTTATCCTGTCTCCAACTTTACCTTTGTTCATGGCTTTATTTTCAGTGTCTCAGCTGCATCACTGTCCAGTATCTTCTTCTAAATCCCTAATAGTTACACCCCACTACATCTTTAAACTCATGATACATAAAATCTTACTCATATTTCCACCAGTACCTTCTAGGAGTGTGGGGGTAGGTTATGGGGAAAGGGCTTTTCCACTTTAAGTTATTTCTATTCATAAGTTCTATCTTGCAGAGATCTTACCTTCCTTTTTTTTTTTTTTTTTTGTAGAGATAAGGTCTCACTTTGTCACTCAGGCTGGAGTGGCAAAGTGAGCACACTACAATTATAGCTCACTGCAGCCTTGAACTCCTGGTTTCAAGGCTCCTCCCACCTCAGCCTTCTGAGCAGCCAGGACTGTAGGCGCATACCACCACGCTTGGCTAATTAAAACATTTTTTTTTTTTTTTTGGTAGAGACAGGGTCTCACTGTTGCCCAGGCTGGTCTCAAACTCCTGGGCTCAAGCGATCCTCCTGCCTTGGCCTCCCAAAGTGCTGGAATTACAGGCATGAGCCACCATACCCAGCCTCTTCTCTTACTTTTAATACTTGTTCAAAGAAGTAGTATCTCTCAGATTGACTTCATTGTTCCTCTTTGCTACCATGACCAGGACTTCTATAGCTCATGCTTCATTGTTTAGAACTTGATATTTTTTATATATATATAGTGTTACTCTATGTTAGTCACATCTCTTTAACTGTATTAAACAGTTTTTAGCAAGTTCATGGAGTTTTTACTCTTATGTTACATGCAGTGTTGGTACATAGTAAGTACTCAATACTTTCTGATTAATAAAAAATTGTAGATAACTTACAGTTTGCTTACCTGGCAGATGAACAAAAGGGAGAGACTCTCTTTGCTATTCAAGAGATCTTATTCTTCAATTTTTAGAGTGGAGAATGGGAAGGGATACCAAATTCCATTCCAGTTTCTGCATATATTCTAAAGAATAGAAGTAAGAATAAAGTTAGGAGTAAGAGGCCGGGTGCAGTGGCTCATGCCTGTAATCCCAGCACTTTGGGAGGCTGAGATGGGTGGATCACCTGAGGTCCCGAATTCTAAACCAGCCTGGCCAACATGGTGAAACCCCTCTCTACTAAAAATACAAAAATTAGCCAGGTGTGGTGGTGTGTGCCTGCAATTCCAGCTACTTTGGAGGCTGAGGCAGGAGAGTCACTTGGACTCAGGAGGCAGAGGTTTCAGTGAGCAGAGATTGCACCACTGCACTCCAGCCTGGGCAACAGAGTGAGACTTTGTCTCAAAACAACAGCAACAACAACAACAACAACAATAAACCAAAATAAATAAATAAGATTATGTGTAAGAGATTATTTTCATGAAAAATTAAATGGAACATGCAACGTAATTTTTCTGGGTGTGATAATTCATTGTAATAAGGCTTGGATTTTAAAGAAATTGAGAATAAATATGTTCAATTACATATCTGATATTAAGTTCTGAGACATAACCAAATTTATCAAGTCTTTTGTGTTGAAAATGTAGGAATTTAAAAAAATACATTTTTTCTAGGTAGTCAGATTATTTCAGCTAAGTTCTGCCTTTTTGTGAATAGTTATTGAAATGTTAAAACATTATCCAGTAACTCCTTATTGTAAATAAAGATCTAAGAATGATTATTTGTAGAAAAGGCATTTAGCATGCTAGTAAATCTGATAATTAGATAACTGATATACTGCTAACATATTTTACTCTTATTTTTTGAGCTAGCCTTTTAAAGATCGCTGTGAATGGTTCTATGAACATTTGCATTCAGGACAGCCAGATTCAGACATGGTGCACAGGCCAGTGAATGAAAATGATATCCTGCTGGTTCATAGAGGTATGCTTAACAAAGAAACTGATATATGTGTGAAGCACAAAGTGCTTTTTATTGTAAATTTTAATATGTAAAATTAACCAATGCTACATATTTAGATTCTATTTTTAGGAGTAGCTGTGAAGTTGTGTCAAAAGCAAATTGTGCAAAGCTAAAGCAAGGGATTGCTGTACGGTTCCATGGAGAAGAAGGCATGGTGGGTATAAAAGAAGATGATGTAGAAATCACTGTATGTAAGGAAAGATTGAAATGCCTTTTGAATAAAGTTTAATATTTAGTTGATAAAGGAAGAAACTTTATATTTAAATTTTGTTATTTAGAAAAAAATTTCCCAATATAACATATTTCTGTTGATGCTTAATTTTATTTCTTGAATTCAGGGTCAAGGTGTTGTGCGTGAGTGGTTTGATATTCTGTCCAATGAGATAGTCAATCCTGATTATGCATTGTTTACCCAGTCAGCTGATGGTAAGTTGTATGGTCTGGATGACTTTTTCTGCAACTTGTCACATTTTTCTCACTATTTCAGTACATTTTATTTTTGATTTCCACAGCAGACCTGTGAGCTAGGTGGGATATTCTTATTTTATAGATGAGAAAACTGAAATTCAGAGTTTTTATCTGCATTCACACAGTTAATAAGTAGTAGAATCATAAGTGGAACCTGACTCAGTCTAACATTTGTTCCTCTAAACAGTTGGTTCCCAAATGCTTGTCTCAAGGACTAGTGTTGGCCCAAAGGAGGTTTCTTATCAGTCCTTTGTAAAATAAAACTAAATTTGTTCAACTTAAGGATTATCCTTGAGTCTACTTTTTTTGAGTTAAATTTTTTATTTCATAAATTAATGGTGCTTGTAGATGGCCTTAAACAAATAAAAGTCCCTATTTGGAAAAATAAAAATTTGTTAACTCTCTTTGAGTTTCCAAGTTTTAAAATATATTGGTTAGGAAAACCCAAGTCTAGAAATCATGATATAAAATTTCAACTCTTAATCTATTTATGTATACTAACGTTATTTTCAGTCATTTTAAGAGATCAAGACCTGGCTACTATAAAGCTCTTATTTAACCGTATAAAATAGATAATTAACTCTCATTGTTGAAATGGTGCTTGTGACCTATAGAGTTGTAATTTGCTATTGTAGACTAAATGGAATTAGTTATCACGTCATTTGTGTGAGGCATATTTGAGAGCTCTCTAACTTAATAAAGACATATTCCAAGTGAAGGTGGGATTTCAGTTTTCAAATGCTTTGCACAGTCGCTTGTTTTTCCTAAAAATCTTTTCTCTCCCCAAATGTTTACATTCTTTTATCAGGAGAGAATACTTCATTAATTGTAGCTTCTGATTGCTTCCAACCAAACTAGCAGCAAATCCCTATTTGATAAGAAGGATGATTTTAGGGGAGGCAAGTGGGAGCGGGCTGCAGTAGAGCTAGGCAGCTGCAGGCATTCATCCCTGTGATGGGCTTCGTGGATACACTTCGAGTGTTTGAAATTGCGTAGGAATATGGAACTGCCTGCTTTGACTCGGTAACCTTTAATTCTTTGCTCTGAGGTGAATTTGGTGTCTTTGTGAATGACGAGTTCAGTAAAGTCCTGAGTTTAATTAGTTAGGCCTAATCTTTGAAGCTAGATCTAGCATATTTTAGACTTACTTCTTCTCTTTATATCCTTTATTCTAAGTCTACTTAGCTTAATATCTGAAAACAGATTTGGTGTGGAATCATTAGTTGAGGTACTTCCTTAATGTTATGGATTTATAGCAGAGCAAATGTTGAAGTACATAGACCCATAAAGTTTTTTTTTTTTTTTCTTTGAGACAGAGTCTTGCTCTGTCACCCAGGCTGGAGGGCAGTGGTGCGATCTTGGATCATTGCAGCCTTGACCTTCTGGGCTCAAGGGACCCTCCCACCTCAGCCTCCCGAGTAGCTGGTATGGCTGAGGTGGGAGGATCACTTGAGCTGGGAGACCAGCCATGGCGCCTGGCTAGTTTTTGTATTTTGTAATTTCTCTATTCTTTTTGTGGAGATGAGGTTTCGCCATGCTGCCGAGGCTGGTGTCAAACTGTTGAGCTCAGGTTATCTACCCGCCTCGGCCTCCCAAAGTGCTGGGATTACAGGTGTAAGCCACTACATCTGGCCAAACATTTTGATTTATCTTTTTTGTAAGCCATATCAGTCTCCTCTTTGGGGTCATAGTATTAATAAATTAAAATCAAGCTGAAATATTTTCACGTTCTTAGGTTTAGTTGACAGAGAATTACATATAGGAATCAAGAATTTCTAAATGTGGGGAATGTTTGGGTAGACCCGATATCTATAATAATTTTTTTAAAAACTTGTTTTCTAATGAAATTAAGATGCTTACTGTAGTGAAATAGTACAGTTGTTATGAATTTGTCCTTTGGGTTTATACACAGTGAGAATCTTGACTGCTATTCTTTTGATACAATCTTGGGGCCAGTAAACTTAACTATTCTGCGCCTTTGTGTCCTCATTTAAAAATGGTGATACCTGGTCAGGCGCAGTGGCTCATGCCTGTAATCCCAGCACTTTGGGAGGCCGAGGCGGGCAGATCACGAGGTCAAAAGATCGAGACCATCCTGGTCAACATGGTAAAACCCTGTCTCTAACTAAAAATACGAAAATTAACTGGGCATGGTGGCATGTGCTTGTAGTCCCAGCTACTTGGTAGGCTGAGGCAGGAGAATCGTTTGAACCCAGGAGGCGGAGGTTGTAGTGAGCTGAGGTTGCGCCACTGCACTCCAGCCTGGTGACAGGGCGAGACTCCGTCTCAAAAAAAAAAAAAAGATGGTAACCTATGTTTTGTAATGTGGTGAGAATTCAGTTAGCTGATATGTGAAAATGCTTAGTTGGTGCCTGGCATATAGAAAGTATAAATATTATATGCTATTATTATTACATGGAAATGATATTATTGTATACTAGAATTTTTCTGAGAGCATGAAAATAATTGGGGGAGTCACAGCTATATATATTTTTTGAACTTAAAATTTATCATAAACTTTTAATTCTATTTAAAATTTTCAAGTTAAAAACTGTTACTCCTTTTCTGAAGATTTTCTCCCTATATGTTTCCTTTTTTTTTAAAAAAAAGTCTCCTTATCTATTCTTTTTAAGCATCTAGATTTCTCAGAAAGTAATTAGAGAAGGAATTAAACACAGAGCTAGGGGAGGAAAGTAGAATCATCACAAATCTTTGTTGGTCCATAGCCCTAATCATTCATTATTTTAACAGGTAAAAAATATTTGTGATTATTCTCAGAATATTATATTTTTGGGATTATGATTATATTTGTATTTGAAGTCTGCCTTTATCTCACAAAGCTTTGCTTTGGCTTTTAATACCAGGTCTTGCTTCATGACAGTGAATTATTCTCCAAAGGTCCTTAACAGTGAATGATGAGACTCACATGACTTATTTATGTTATTCCCATATGCTTGCAAATTTGTACCTTATATCTAAATAAACTAGTCAGCAGGTTAACCTGGTGTCAGCACCGAGAAATCAAAGAACAGTTAAACACACAGTGAATTATTGTCAAAATGACTAAACATTTCACTTTCCAATACATTTCTACCTTTTATTTTTCTTTGATGCTGTTTCATTAGGTTTATCAGTTATTTCTTTTAGCCCAGGCATTTACAATAGTAGTATATAGCATGAGCTCATTGTATCTTTGTTGAATGGATGAGTGAATTTGTAATATGAATTAGTGGCCATCACAGAAAAATAGGAAAAATAGGTAAAGAAAGTTATTTAAAGTTGAGGTTTTGGCATTAGGTTTTAACTTTTAACTAGTAGTATTTTTTTTTTGAGACTTTTTTTTACGGTGGTGAAATACACATATAAATTTACCATTTATATTATTGAAAGTGTACAATTCAGTGGCATTTAAGTATATTCACAGTGTTGTGCAACCATCAGCCACTGTCTATTTTCAGAGCTTTTTCATCACCCCAAGCAGAAATTCTGTACCCATTAAGCAATATCTCCCATATCCCCTTTCCTCAGCCTTAGGTAACTACTAATCTACTTTACCTATCTATAAATTTGCCTATTCTAGATATTTTATAAAAGTGGATTCATATTCTATTGCACTGGATTTTCATAGTAATTGGTAACTATTGCCCTTGCCGTTTTTACTTTCACCTCAGAGGTAATTGTTTAGACTTAATTGTTTGCCATTAGAAAGACTTGGTTACCTTGTGGACTGAGGTGATTTTCTAATCATTGTTAACAGGCATCAAGTTCATTGACTAGGCCTGTCACTTAAGAGCAGTTGTACATTTACAATTTTTAGTTATTCTCATAGTGTTCTACTCCTGAGGAAGCAAAACCTAGCAAATACTTACTGCACTGGCACATACAGATGAATGGGATAATGTCTGTTCTAGCAAACAGCCTATTGCCATACTGCCTAGGAAACTGTGTATATGTGTGTGCGTGTGTGTGTGTGTGTGTGTGTGTGTGTGTGTGTGTGTGTATGATCCTCTGCTGTATTATTTCCAGAGTGTCTCTGATGGTCTTCCAACTAATTTCAGTCAAAAGTACTCTAAAATTTTCTCTCTGCCATAGATTACTTTGATAAATATGTATGAATAAATGATTATCATCTATACTTCCAATTCTACTTACCACCTGTTATATTTTCCACAAAGAACATTTCTCTGGAAGTTTATACATAATGTAACCTTAGCTTTGCTGAAGTTGTATGTGAATTAGTTTACCTGCATCGAAGTAATCTTTCTTCTGCATATAGATTCTTAATAATATATTATTTTGTATTTATTTCAATAGGAACAACTTTTCAGCCTAATAGCAACTCTTACGTAAATCCTGATCACTTGAACTATTTTCGGTTTGCTGGGCAGATCTTGGGATTAGCGTTGAACCACAGGCAGCTGGTCAATATTTACTTCACACGATCCTTCTACAAGCACATTCTTGGTATGGCTCTATTATTATTTCTGTAGACATTTATGTATGTTTTTTTCTTTCAGTTTGAGGAAAACTAGATAAGCAGTAGTATTTTGGATGAGATAATTTTTATTTTGATTGGAGACCATCTGTATATGTAAGCCATTCGAGGTTTGAAGGAGAAAAAAATGACCTACCTTTTTTTTTTCCAAACACTTCTAGCTAAGTTAGCTTCTTTTTTTTTTTTCAATTTTAATGTGTGTATTTTTATGCTAAGAATACATTTCAGTATGAGTATACTTAAGATAATTGGCATTTTTGAAGTTTATAATAACTTCCTGAATAGCTATTTCAAAGAAACATTACATTGTAACAATGTGAAAGAAACACAGGCTTAATTTAACAGGCTTTTACATTCAGGAATCCATTTAAAATATGCTGTGAGTAGGATTGTATTATATTTTGCAGTTTTTCAGAATATCTGTAGAGGGCAGTATTTTACCATTAAATAGATAAGGGAAGGCAGAAACAGACTATAACTGCTTATGTTTGCATTTTTTAGGTATTCCTGTAAATTACCAAGATGTGGCATCCATTGATCCAGAATATGCGAAAAATTTGCAGTGGATTTTAGATAATGATATAAGTGATCTGGGTCTAGAACTAACTTTTTCTGTTGAGACTGATGTGTTTGGAGCAATGGAAGAGGTGCCTTTGAAACCTGGGGGTGGGAGTATTCTTGTGACACAAAATAATAAAGTGAGTATTTCAGTTTTTACCTTAACCGTTGTTTGTAACTTGGCCCTGATAGTTTACTAGTTACTCTAAATTCTTCTGGCACTTGTAGAAAAACTTTTACTATTACAATATCATAACAGATAAAACATTTAAGTTAATAAAACCATCAAATGTTAAATTTTGAATTAGAAAGGATTATTTTGATAATTGTGCTAGCTGTGCTGAGGTGCTTCCTAAAAAAGTCTAGAGCACTTCAGCTGATAGTATAAATTGGGCATATGCATTTTGAGAAATTTGATTAGAAATATAAGCTTAAATGAAGATAATATTTGCAAAAATTGCGCTTTCATGTTTTTAAAGTGTAATATTAAAGAACTCTAATAGAGAAAAGAAATGCCAGTGTTTAAGCTTTCCACATACTTTTGGGATCCAGTAAGTTTGTTCGACCTTTTGATATTTTTTTGACTTTATAACTTGATTATTTATTTATTTATTTATTGAGACGAAGTCTCACTCTGTCACCCAGGCTGGAGTGCAGTGGTATGATCTCGGCTCACTGCAACCTCTGCCTCCTGGGTTCAAGCGATTTTCCTGCCTTGGCCCCCTCAGTAGCTGAGATTACAGGGGTGTGCCACCACGCCCAGATAATTTTTGTATTTTTAGTAGAGACAGGGTTTCACCATGTTGGCCAGGCTGGTCTCAAACTCCTGACCTCGGGTGATCTGTCCGCCTTGGCCTCCCAAAGTGCTGGGATTACAGGTATGAGCCACCACGCTTGGCCTTATTTTTATTTATTATTACATCTCCTCTATATGTATTATTTAAAAATCTTTGCATATGTTTTAAATTTCAGTGTTCAAAGTAATAATATGACTTTAAGATTTAATATGGTTTGATGTTTTAATATGTTATATGAGGTATTTGGAGTTAGAAAATATCATATAAATTCTGGTTCTGTTGTTTACAAGTAGCAGCCTCTGGTTAAACAATACTAAACTCCCCCTCCTCCCTTTTTGTTTAGCTGAATTATAATTCCAAGACATCTTCAGAATCAGTTAACTATAAGAAACAGTGTTCACTGAGCCATTTTTTAAACTATAGATTTAGTAAAATGTGGATTATTTTAAAAAGGGTTATGTTTAACAATTCTTCAAACTCAGTTTTCTGTAGAATTGGAATAATAATACCTCCCATACAGAATTGTTATTAGCATTTTTTAAAATGAAAAACACAGCACACAAGTTAGTTGTATTGGGTAGTTTTCTATAAAAATAGGTTCTTAGTTTCAGATATATAAAGGGAATTGGAAACTTATTAGCAAGCGACATAATTTTACCTTTTGAAACTTAAGATACTATAGTGTACCAAAAAAAGACATTGAATTCTTGGAAATAAAGTCAGGAGCTGAGTTCTTACACATTCATACTTAGAAATTTTAAATTCTACCCTCTCATTTTACACGAAATGACACTAAGCCTAAAGAGTTAATGGCAAAACTGGGGCCAAAACCCAAGCCTCCTAATTTCAAGTCTAATGTTCTTCATACTATATGCAAAATTAATTGCGTTGAGGAAGAACTTACTTGATTTTTAATGTAAGTCATGTTAAGCTCTAGAAGATTACAATAGTAAAACACTTAATTTTTAAACCTATATGATTTGCCAGTGAGTGAAAATATTTTTAGAATCTTTTTTTAGATTGTTCACCTTGTAGCATGTTTATTATTTTATTTTACACTGGAGACCTACCCTCAGTTAAGGGTAATGAAGTCATAGAATCTTTATTAAGCAATGATTGCCTTTGATAAGAGAACCATAAACAGGATTCTTATCTGTGAATACTATATCTGGTGAGGTTTGTCACTCCTTTCAGATATATTTTATATGACAAAGTGGAAAGATCCAGTAACAATTGTATTCCAGTGCTTTGGGAGACTAAGGCAGGGGGATTGCTTGAGGCCAGGAGTTTGAGACAAGCCTGGGCAACATAGTGAGACCTTGTCTGTACAAAAAATAAAAAAATTAGCCAGGCCTAGTTTTGTGTGGCTACAATCCTAGCTATTCTGGAGGCTGAGGTGGGAGGATCACTTGAGCCCTGGAGGTCGAGGCTGCAGTGAGCCAAGATGACACTACTGCCCTCCAGCCTGAGTGACAGAGCAAGATCCTATCACTTAAAAAAGAAAAAAAAATTTGTATGAGGTATATCTATATTTATGCTTGCATCTCCTAGCAGCACCCCCCCTTACTATGACATAATTTTTGTTTAGATTTTTTAAATATTATTTTTTTGATTTTGTGTATTTTAATGAAATCTAGAAAGATGGAAAATATTGAATAAATAAGAATAAGTAAGAATATGCTCACATTGAGGATATACCCTTCATTGTGCATCTCACCAGAGGTGGGAATACTATTTTAATATTAAAGAGCTTGAAACTTTTGTTTCTCAGTTTAATACTTTATATATTTACATTTTGTTTAATTGCGTGGTTGATTAGAGGCTAACTTTTTTAAGTAATTAGGAGTGTTAATAGCAGGGTCTTGATTATTAATGTTATACATTCTCAGCTTTCATTTTTTTTGATATAAACATTTCTCACAATAAATTGAGCCTTTTTTTTCTAATGTTACCAGTATAGTAATTGTGTATCAAATTGTTGAGGTTTCAACATATAATGCTTATTTAATAAGCAACCTGATTCATATAAAACGCTTAAAAATCTTTAGAAACACATCACATTTTACCGTGCTTAAAATTGTTAAGATATTCAGTTTACAAAATGTTACTTTAAAATTTTCAAACCCTGTTTCTTAGAAATACTATTGATTTTTGGTTCTTTTTTTTTTTGCTTGTACATTCTGTTATGAACTTTTCTGTTACTTTAGAGTCAGCTTTTTACTTTATAGGTAGAAAGTTTTTTTGTCATGTTTAGAGTTCGACTTTATAATTTTGAACTATTGAAACTTAAATGACTTGCTAAACTTGTTAGAGGGCCTTTGTAAACTGATCTCCACGTGGGGGAGTCACTTATTCTCAAGTTTTATTAAAAGGCTTTGGTGATTATAAAGTGAAACCAAATAGATGAAAATACCTTTAATTTAAAAAGCAATATGTTAAATAGAAGTAATATAGGCAGATGTATATATATTAGTTCCACATTTGAAATACAGTGCTCTTAAATTAGTAGATATGGCCTCTTTTGCTCATATTTTCAGCTCTAGCATTTAGAATTGAAGCTGTAGGGGTTTAAATGTTAGCGTCACTTTTATAATATTAGTCATAAAGTTCATCTAGGCTCAGAAAAAAAAGACAAGAGTAAGATGGGGCAGGTATCGGGGAATGGATAAAGTGGTATGAAGTTGAATTATAGAGGGGAAGCATTAAGTGGTCAAGTAGGAGTAAGGATGAGAAGAAGGAAATGTTCTGGGCTTAGAGGAAGGCACAGAGGTGACAGAGCATGCTGTGTTTGGGAAACCACAAGTAGATCAGAGTTGTGGAGCTTAGCTTAGATTGAAAAGTAAGCAAGTAGAAAAAGAGTTGTGGGGAAGGGAGAAAGTGGCCAAATTCTGAAAGACTTTGCATCCGCAAGTAGTACTTTGAAAATTATTCGGAAGTCTGTGGAGATGATTGCAGATGTTAAAGAGGGAAGTGACATGATCAAATTTCAGTTAAGAAAATAAAAAGAAACAACCAAACTCAGCTTGGAGTGTGAAAAATGGGTTGAAATGGGGCGGTGCTAGAGTCAGGACAACTGAGAGGAGGCTGTGGCATTTTGGTTTGGGGAAGCATGCATGAGGAATTATGTAAGGCAAGTAGCAGTGAAGATGGAGAAAATGGGATAGCTTTTAAGCTTTTGAGGATAATAGAATTTATAGAACTTGGTAATCAGGAAGATGGGAAAGAGGAAGGACTCAAGGATAACTGCCACTGTTGTGGATTGGGCCACCTAATGTCTGATAGTGTTGCCATCATACTCTTCATCAACCTCATTATCGTTAGTTCTGTTTTTTAGTGATAATAATTACTACTTATTGAGTACTTTGTGTGTTTCATGGATCTGAACCATGTTCTTTGTGTTTCTCATTTCCTGTAACAGCCTCTTGAGATAGCTATTTCTCTTTAGTGTGGAAACAGCCTTAATATTAAAACATTTGACATTTATTAGGTTTTTATAATGTGCTAGGCACTGTTTGATGTGCCTTATGCGTATTATATTTAACTCTGTGAGGTGGAGATACCCCTTTCTACAGGTGAGGAAACAGAAGCATATAGGAGCTAAGTAGCTTTCTCCATGCAGTCTGTAAATTTCAAGCCTGCTTGTGCAGGGGCCATCCTAGTCTTCTCTGTATGGTTCCAATATTAGCATATGTGCTGCTGAGACAAGCACTTGAGCCTGCTTGTAACTACAACACTGCATTTCTTTAGAAGTTAAATAACTGCCCGAGGGCACAAAACTTGTAACTGATGTTTTCTTATTTTAAATGGATGTCTATAAGACAGCGTAACTGCTAGGCTTCTCATTTACTAAAGCAGTGAATGTGAACAAAGTAGCAAATACAAATTTAGTGTGTTTTACCGATTTCATTTTAATATGGTTTTATTGCTAGTCTTATATGATTAAATTTTTAGTGCTAGCTTTGCATGATTTATTTAACATACACATTTAATGCACATACAAGCACAAAATACAGACTTTTATCCATAGATTATTGACTTAAAGTAGATTCTTTATATGCATCTTTAGAAAAGTATACAGGTTGAGCATCCATAATTCAGAGTACCCCAGAGTCTGAAACTTTTCGAGTACTGACATGAAGCCATAAGTGGTAAATCCCATACCTGATCTCATATGACCAGGGGGCACTCAGAACACAAGCATACAACATACAGTTGTTTCAGCATCCCCAAAGGAAAAAAGACCCTCCCAGCCCCCTTCTACTGCATATATATTTTTTCTTCAACACACCAAGATTCCATCATGCAAGCATGCCCACAAAGGTAATAAAATGACACATGTGCAGGACGCATATGCCAAGAGCAGGTTCCCCACTGTGCCCCATGTGGGGCCAAGGCCTATGTGCATTTGTGCATTACTCATGTCTTTTCTTTTCTTTTCTTTTGCTTATTTTCTGCTCTGTGATGCAGAGATATTGTTGGGAATGTCAAAAAGGCCTGCAGATACCCCTGTGGGTAACAGTGACAGGGAAAAGAGGGAGCATTTGTCTTCATCCATAGCACAGGAAGTCAAGCTGTTAGAGAAACTGGACAGCGATATAAATGTGAAATGTCCTACAGAAGAGTATGGTGTTGGAATGACCACACTATATGACTTGAAGAAACGAAAGAATAAACTGTTGACATTCTGTGCCAAAATTGATGAAAAGAAGTTAATGAAAAATAAAATAACACTGCATAAAGCTAAAACTGAAGATCTCAATTGTGTATTTAAAGAGTGGATTTGTCAGCGTAACAGTGAACACATGCCACTTAATGGTATGCCGATCATAAACAAGCAAAGATCTATCATAATGAAATGAAAATTGAAGGGAACTGTGACTTTTCAACAGGCTGGTTGCAGAAATTTAAGAAAAGACATGATATTCATTTTTTAAAGATTTGTGGCAATAGAGCATCTGCTGATCACAAAACAGTGGTGAAATTCAGTGAGGAATTTGCCAAGGTCATTGCTGATGAAAATCTGATGCTAGAACAAGTCTGTTTTGCTGTTAAAACATCACTATTTTGTCGTTGATGCCTCAGAAAGACACTGACTACAGCTGATGAGACAGCCCCTATGGTAGGCTACCAAGGACAGAATAAATGTGCAGGGATGTCCTAGTGCAACAGGCAAGTGTAAATTTGCCGTGATAGGCAAAAGCTTGTGTTCTCAATCTTTTCAAGGAGTGAATTTCTTACCAGTCCATTATTATGCTAGCAAAAAGGCATGGATCACCAGGGAAAATATTTTATACCAGTGGCTTGTGTTTACTGCATGGTGACTGCAAGACTTTGTTATTCCCTAACAACTGCTCTGCTCATCATCCAGCTGAAATTCTCATCAAAAATAATGTGTTTGCCATGCATTTTCCCTCAAATGTGACTTCATTAATTCAGCCATGGTGACTGAATTAATCAGTCACATTAGATCAATGAAGAATAAATATAACACTTTGTTGCATAGACTGCTAGTATCAGTGAACAGAATTGTAATTGTGGAAGGTTTTCAAAGGGAGTTTAATATGAAGGATGTTGTGTATGCTGTTGCCAGTGCTTGGAACACAGTGAGTAAAGACACAATTGTGCATGCCTGGCACAACCTCTGGCCTGCAACTATGTTCAGTGATGGTGACGAGCAAAGGTGTGACTTTGAAGGATTCTGTAGGTCAAGTGAAAGAAATGATGTTTGACCGCCTTACATATGCAAAAAAATATACCTTCAGAGTTTGTTAGTGAACTGAAAGAAGTGGATATTGAAAAAGTCTGTAACACTGGTTATAAGGCTCCAATTGCTCATTCATTGATGATGAAGTAACCAAAATGGTTCTGAATGAAAGTGATGATGATAATAGTGATGATGAAGATAACGTTAAAACTGAAGAAGAAGTGCCTATAGATGACATGGTGAAAATATGGCATTCACAACAGAACAAGAAATCATGTTAATTTATAAAATCAAAGAGAGATTTCTAAGGCAAACACCATTGTTAATGAGGCAGATAACCCTGGAGGAAACATTTGAAAATCCATCCAGCAGAATGACTCCTCATTCCTAGAAGACCCACTTGCTGTCCTCTCAACTGCTTCTTCTCACCTTAAAACATAAAATAATGTACAGGCTGGGCACAGTGGCTCACACCTGTAATCCCAGCACTTTGGGAGGCCGAGATGAGTGGATCACCTGAGGTCAGGAGTTTCAGACCAGTCTGGCCAATATGGTGAAACCCCATCTCTACTAAAAATACAAAAATTAGCTGGGCATGGTACTGCATGCCTGTAATCCCACCTACTTGGGAGGCTGAGGCAGGAGAATTGCTTGAACCTGGGAAGTGGAGGTTGCAGTGAACCGAGATCACAGCGCCACTGCACTCCAGCCTGAGCAACAGAGTGAGACTCTCTCTCACACACAAAAAAAGTGTGCAGTACTTTTTTTTTTTTTTTTTTTTGAGATAAAATCTTGCTCTGTCACCCAGGCTGGAGTGCAGTGGTGGGATCTCGGCTCACTACAACCTTTGCCTCTCAGGTTCAGGCAGTTCTGCCTTAGCCTCTCAAGTAGCTAGGATTACAGGCACCCACCACCACACCTGGCTAATTTTTGTATTTTTAGTAGGAATGAGGTTTCACCATGTTGGCCAGACTGGTCTCGATATCCTGACCTCAAGTGATCTGCCCACCTCGGCCTCCCAAAGTGCTGGGATTACAGGCACGAGCCACTGAGCCTGGCCTACAGTACCTTTTAATCAAAACAAAGCATTCCAGGTGGAAATGGAAAGCCTGCTGTTGTTTGTTGCTTCTGTTTAACAGCTGGCACAGATATTCTGGTGATGCCTCTGTGCTGCTGTAGCTGCCCTGAACATGCGATTTTTTTCACTGTATTAATGGTATACCTTTTTTTTTTTTTTTAAAAACCATTAAGTAGTTAGGTGTAAGTGTAAGAAAATGGTTGCTTATTGGTAGCATGTAAATTTGGTCAGGAATAATGGTGATGTCAAACAACCACAGATTGTATCTACATGGGTGGCTGAGATAGTGATCCGTTTACTTTCTGATGGTTCAATGAAACAAATTCAGGTTTAGACTTGGGTGTCATTCCCAAGATAACTCATTTTGTATATACAGATATTCCAAAATCCAAAACACTTTTAAATCTGAAACGCTTCTGGTCCCAAGCATTTCGGATAAGGGATACTCAATCTGTACTATGAGATTTGTTTTTTCACTACTCTGAAAACTTTTAAAACAGATAGTGTAAGTCTACGGTTTTTCATGTTGAGTATACGTCTGTGTTATTAGGTGGATTTGAATGATTTTTTTGGTATCTTCCTGTCAACAATGAAAACACACTTCTTGCATTTTAGATAGTATATTCTAGAAATTCACTTTAAAAATTACCAAACCTATAAAATGGTAACCTGAATGATCAGTATTTTCTTTTTATTTGCTGGGAAATTTGTTCATTTCTTATTTGACTGATTCTCTTTTTTTTTTTTTTTTTTTTTGAGACGGATTCTTACTCTGTTGCCCAGGCTGGAGTTCAGTGGTGCAGTCTCGGCTCACTGCAAGCTCCACCTCCCAGGTTCACACCATCTTCCTGCCTCAGCCTCCCGAGTAGCTGGGACTACAGGTGTCCACCATCATGCCAGGCTAATTTTTTGTACTTTTAGTACAGACGGGGTTTCACCGTGTTAGCCAGGATGGTCTCGGCCTCCCAAAGTGCTAGGATTACAGGCGTGAGCTACCGCACCCGGCCTGTTTTTAAAATTATACTTTAAGTTCTGGGTTACATGTGCAGAATGTGCAGGTTTGTTACATAGGTATACACGTGCCATGGTGGTTTTCTGCACCTATGAAACCGTCACCTACATTAGGTATTTCTCCTAATGTTATCCCTCCCCTAGCCCCCCACCCCCAGCAGGCCCTGGTGTGTGATGTTCCCCTCCTTGTGTCCATGTGTTCTCATTGTTCAACTCCCACTTATGAGTGAGAACATGTGGTGTTTGGTTTTCTGTCCTTGTGATAGTTTGCTGAGAATGATGGTTTCCTGCTTCATCCATGTCCCTGCAAAGGACGTGAACTCATCATTTTTTGTGGCTGCATAGTATTCCATGGTGTATATGTGCCACATTTCCTTAATCCAGTCTATCATTTATGGGCATTTGGGTTGGTTCCAAGTCTTTGCTATTGTGAACAGTGCCACAATAAACATACGTGTGCGTGTGTCTTTATAGTAGCGTGATTTATAATCCTTTGGGTATATGCCCAGTAATGGGATCACTGGGTCAAATGGTATTTCTAGTTCTAGATCCTTGAGGAATCTCCACACTGTCTTCCACAATGGTTGAACTAATTTACACTCCCACCAAGAGTGTAAAAGTGTTCCTGTTTTTCCACATCCTCTCCAGCATCTGTTGTTTCCTGACTTTTTAATGATTGCCATTCTAACTGGTGTGAGATGGTATCTCATTGTGGTTTTGATTTGTGTTTCTCTAATGACCAGTGATGATGAGCATTTTTTCATGTGTTTGTTGGCTGCATAAATGTCTTCTTTTGAGGAGTGTTTGTTCATATCCTTTGCCCATTTTTTGATGGGGTTGTTTGTTTTTTTCTTGTAAATTTGTGTAAGCTCTTTGTAGATTCTGGATATTAACCCTTTGTCAGATGGATAGATTGCAAAAATTGTCTCCCATTCTGTAGGTTGCCTGTTCACTCTGATGGTAGTTTCTTTTGCTGTGCAGAAGCTCTTTAGTTTAATTAGATCCCATTTGTCAATTTTGGCTTTTGTTGCCATTGCTTTTGGTGTTTTAGACATGAAGTCTTTGCCCATGCCTATGTCCTTAATGGTATTGCCCAGGCTTTCTTGCAGGATTTTTATGGTCCTAGGTCTTACGTTTAAGTCTTTGATCTGTCTTGAGTTGATTTTTGTATAAAGTATAAGTAAGGGGTCCAGTTTCAGTTTTCTGCATATGGCTAGCCAGTTTTCCCAAAACCATTTATTTAAAAAGGAATCTTTTCCCCATTGCTTGTGTGTGTCAGGTTTGTCAAAGATCAGATGGTGGTAGATGTGTGGTGTTACTTCTGAGGGCTCTGTTCTGTTCCATTGGTCTATATATCATTTTGGTACCAGTACCATTCTGTTTTGGTTACTGTAGCCTTGTAGTATAGTTTGAAGTCTGGTAGCGTGATGCCTCCAGCTTTGTTCTTCTTGCCCAGGATTGTCATGGCTATGTGGGCTCTTTTTTGGTTCCATATGAACTTTAAAGTAGTTTTTTCCAATTCTGTGAAGAAAGTGAATGGTAGCTTGTTGGAGATAGCATTGAATCTATAAATTACTTTGGGCAGTAAGGCCATTATTATGATATTGCTTCTTCCTATCCATAAGCATGGAATGTTTTTCCATTTGTTTGTGTCCTGTCTTATTTCTTGAAAGCAGCGGTTTGCAGTTCTCCTTGAAGGGGTTCTTCACATCCGTTGTAAGTTGTATTCCTGGGTATTTTATTCTCTTAATAGCAATTGTGAATGGAAGTTCACTCACGATTTGTTTCTCTGTTTGTCTCTTATTGGTGTATAGGAATGCTTGTGATTTTTGCACATTGATTTTGTATCCTGAGACTTTGCTGAAGTTGTTTATCAGCTTAAGGAGATTTTGGGCTGAGACGATGGGGTTTTCTAAATATACAATCATGTCATCTGCAAACAGAGACAATTTGACTTCCTCTCTTCCTATTTGAATATGCATTATTGCTTTCTCTTGCCTAATTGCCGTGGCCAGAATTTCCAATACTATGTTGAATAGGAGTGGTGAGAGAGGACATCCTTGTCTTGTGCCAGTTTTCAAAGGGAATGCTTCCGGTTTTTTTTCCCTGTTCGGTATGATACTGGCTGTGGGTTTGTCATAAATAGCTCTTATTATTTTGAGATGCATTCCATCAATTCCTAGTTTACTGCGAGTTTTTAGCATGAAAGGCTGTTGAATTTTGTCAAAGGCCTTTTCTGCATCTATTGAGATAATCATGTGGTTTTTGCCGTTGGTTCTATTTGATGGATTATGTTTATTGATTGTATATGTTGAACCAGCCTTGCATCCCAGGGATGAAGCCGAGTTGATTGTGGTGGATAAGCTTTTTATGTGCTGCTGGATTTGGTTTGCCAGTATTTTGTTGAGGATTTTTGCATTGATTTTCATCAGGGATATTGGTCTAAAATTCTCTTTTTTTGTTGTGTCTCTGCCAGGCTTTGGTATCAGGATGATGTTGGCCTCATAAAATAAGTTAGAGAGGATTCCCTCTTTTTCTATTGATTGGAATAGTTTCAGAAGGAGTGGTACCACCTCCTCTTTGTACCTCTGGTAGAATTTGCCTGTGAATCCACTGGTCCTGGACTGTTTTAGTTGGTAGGCTATTAATTATTGCCTCAATTTCAGAACCTGTTATTGATATATTCAGAGATTCAGCTTCTTCCTGGTTTAGTCTTGGGATGGTGTATGTGTCTAGGAATTTATCCATTTCTTCTGGATTTTCTAGTTTATTTGCATAGAGATGTTTATAGTATTCTCTGATAGTAGTTTGTATTTCTGTAGGATTAGTGGTGCTATCCCCTTTATAATTTTATTGCATGTATTTTATTCTTCTCTCTTTTCTTCTTTATTAGTCTTGCTAGCGGTGTATCTATTTTGTTGATCTTTTCAAAAAACCAGCTCCTGGATTTATTGATTTGTTTGAAGCGCTTTTCGTGTTCCTGTCTCCTTCAATTCTGCTTTGATCTTAGTTATTTCTTGTCTTCTGCTAGCTTTTGAATTTGTTTGCTCTTGCTTTTCTAGTTCTTTTAATTGTGATGTTAGGGTATTGATTTTAGATCTCTCCTGCTTTCTCTTGTGGGCGTTTAGTGCTAAAAATTTCCTTCTACACATTGCTTTGAATGTGTCCCAGAGATTCTGGTACGTTGTGTCTTTGTTCTCATTGGTTTCAAATAACATTTTTATTTCTGACTTACTTTCGTTATTTACCCTGTAGTCATTCAGGAGCAGGTTGTTCATTTTCCATTTAGTTGAGCGGTTTTGAGTGAGTTCTTAATCCTGAGTTCTAATTTGATTGCACTGTGCTCTGAGAGACAGTTTGTTGTGATTTCTTTTCTTTTACATTTCCTGAGGAGTGTTTTACTTCCAATTATATGGTCAATTTTAGAATAAGTGTGATGTGGTGCTGAGAAGAATCTATATTCTGTTGATTTGGGGTGGAGAGTTCTGTAGATGTCTATTAGGTCTGCTTTGTCCAGAGCTGAGTTAAAGCCCTGGATAACCTTGTTAACCTTCTGTCTCATTGATCTGTCTAATATTGACAGCTAGGTGTTAAAGTCTCCCATTATTATTTTGTGGGAGTCTAAGTCTCTCTGTAGCTCTCTAAGGACTTGCTTTATGATTCTGGGTGCTCCTGTATTGGGTGCATATATATTTAGGTCGTTTAGCTCTTCTTGTTGCATTGATCCTTTTACCATTATGTAATGTCCTTCCTTGTCTGTTTTGATCTTCTTTGGTCTAACGTCTGTTTTATCAGAGACCAGGATTGCAACCCCTGCTTTTTTTTTTTTTTTGCTTTCCATTTGCTTGGTAGATCTTCCTCCATCCCTTTATTTTGAGCCTATGTGTGTCTTTGCACGTGAGATGGGTCTCCTGAATACAGCACACTGATGGGTCTTGACTCTTTATCCAATTTGCCAGTCTGTGTCTTTTAATTGGGGCATTTAGCCCATTTACATTTAAGGTTTGTATTGTTATGTTTGAATTTGATCCTGTCATTATGATTCTAGCTGGTTATTTCGCCCGTTAATTGTTGCAGTTTCTTCATAGCGTCGATGGTCTTTACAGTTTGGCTTGTTTTTGCAGTGGCTGGTACCGGTTATTACTTTCCATGTTTAGTGCTTCCTTCAGGAGCTCTTGCAAGTCAGGCCTGGTGGTGACAAAGTCTCTCAGCATTTGCTTGTCTGGAAAGGATTTTATTTCTCTTTCACTTATGAAGCTTAGTTTGGCTGGATATGAAATTCTGGGTTGAAAATCCTTTTCTTTAAGAATACTGAATATTGGCCCCCATTCTCTTCTGTTTTGTAGGGTTTCTGCAGAGAGATCTGCTGATAGTCTGATGGGCTTCCCTTTGTGGGTAACCCGACCTTTCTCTCTGGCTGCCCTTAACATTTTTTCCTTCATTTCAACCTTGGTAAATCTGACATTTTATATGTCTTGGGGTTGCTCTTCTCGAGGAATATCTTTGTGGTGTTCTCTGTATGTCCTGAATTTGGATGTTAGCCTCCCTTGCTAGATTGGGGAAGTTCTCTTGGATAATATCCTGAAGAGTGTTTTCTAACTTGGTTCCATTCTCCCCGTCACTTTCAGGCACACCAATCAAATGTATATTTGGTCTTTTCACATAGTCCCATATTTCTTGGAGGCTTTGTTAGTTTCTTTTCATTCTTTTTTTCTCTAATCTTGTCTTTTCGCTTTATTTCATTAATTTGATCTTTAATCACTGACATCCTTTCTTCCACTTGATCGAATCGGCTGTTGAAGCTTATGTATGCTTCACGAAGTTTTCGTACTGTGGTTTTCAGCTCTATCAAGTCATTTAAGCTCTTCTCTACACTGGTTATTCTAGTTACCCATTCGTTTAACCTTTTTTCAAGGTTTTTAGCTTCCTTGTGATGGGTTAGAACGTGCTTCTTTAACTTGGAGAAGTTTGTTATTACCGACCTTCTGAAGCCTACTTCTGTCAGTTCATCAAACTCATTCTCCATCCAGTTTTGTTCCGTTGCTGGCTAGGAGTTGTGTTCCTTTGGAGGTGAAGAGGTGTTCTGGTTTTTGGAATTTTCAGTCTTTCTGCTCTGGTTTCTTCCCATCTTTGCAGTTTTATCTACCTTTGGTCTTTGATGTTGGTGACCTATGGATGGGGTTTTGGTGTGGATGTCCTTTTTGTTGATGTTGATGCTCTTTCTTTCTATGTGTTAGTTTTCCTTCTAACAAACAGGCCCCTTAGCTGCAGGTCTGTTGGAGTTTGCTGGAGGTCCACTCCAGACCCTGTTTGCCTGGGTATCACCAGCGGTGGCTGCAGAACAGCAAATATTGCTGCCTGTACCTTCTTCTTGAAGCTTCGTCCCAGAGGGGCACCCACCTGTATGAGGTGTCCAGTCAGGCTACACGGGAGTCAGGGACCCACTTGAGAGGAGGCAGTCTGTCCGTTCTCATAGCTCAAACGCCGTGCTGGGAGAACCACTGCTCTCTTCAGAGCTGTCAGGCAGGGATGTTTAAGTCTGGAGAAGCTGTCTGCTGCCTTTTGTTCAGGTATGTCCTGCCCCTAGAGGTGGAATCTAGAGAGGCAGTAGGCCTTGCTGAGCTGCGGTGGGCCGCAAGCTTCCCTGCCTCTTTGTTTATACTGTGAGCATAGAACCTCCTACTCAAGCCTCAGCAATGGTGGACGCCCCTCTCCCCGCCAAGGTCCAGTGACCCAGGTCAATCTCAGACTGCTGTGCTGGCAGCAAGCAAGGCTCCATGGGCATGGGAACCTCTGAGCCAGGCACAGAAGGGAATCTCCTGGTCTGCCGGTTGCGAAGACTGTGGGAAAAGTGCATTATTTGGGCAGGAGTGTACCGTTCCCCCAGGGATAGTCAGTCACGGCTTCCCTTGGCTAGGAAGGGGAAAACCCCTGACCCCTTGTGCTTCCCGGGTGAGACAACACCCTGCCCTGCTTTGGCTTGCCCTCTGTGGGCTGCACCCACTGTCCAACCAGTCCCAATGAGTTGAACCAGTCATCTTAGTTGGAAATGCAGACATCACCCATCTTCTGTGTCAATCTCGCTGGGAGCCGTAGACCAGAGCTGTTCCTATTCGGCCATCTTGGAAGCGACTCTTCAATCACTATTTTCAATGACTGAATTTGTTTCAAGGAAGCTGAAGTAATAGGATTTTTATCAGACTATCAATTCTTATAACTAGTTTGTGACTTTAATAATAAGTGTGTGTGTGTATATATATATATATTTTTTTTTTTGAGATGGAATCTGGCTCTGTCACTCAGGCTGGGGTGCAGTGGCGCGATCTCAGCTCGCTGCAACCTCCGCCTGCTGGGTTCAAGAAATTCTCCTGCCTCAGCCTCCCGAGTAGCTGAGACTACAGGCGCGCACCACCATGCCTGGCTAATTTTTTGTGTTTTTAGTAAAGATGATGTTTCACCATGCTGGCCCAGCTGGTCTAGAACTCCTGACCTCGTGATCCACCCACCTCAGCCTCTCAAAGTGCTGGGATTACAGGCATGAGTCACTGTGCCTGGCTGGTTGTTTATATTTCTTTGGGGTCAGTGGTGATATCTACCTTATCATTTCTGATTGTGTTTATTTCATTCTTCTCACTTTTCTTCATTAGTCTAGCTAGAGGTCTATCTATTTTATTAATATTTTCAAAAAATCAGCTCCTGGATTCATTGAATTTTTTGAAGGGTTGTTTTGTGTCTCTGTCTTCTTCAGTTCACCTCTGATCTTGGTTATTTCTTGTCTTCTGCCAGCATTGGAGTTTGTTCGCTCTTGGCTCTCTAGTTATTTTAGTTGAGATGTCAGGTTGTTAACTTGAGATCTTTCTAGCTTTTTGATGTGGGCATTTAGTGCTATAAATTTCCCTCTTAACACTGCTTTAGCTGCCTCCCAGAGATTCTGGTACATTGTCTCTTTGTTCTCATTAGTTTCAGATAAATTCTTGATTTCTCCCATAATTTTGTTGTTTACCCAAGAGTCATTCAGGAGCAGGTTGTTCAATTTCTATGTAGTTGTGTGGTTTTGAGTGAATTTCTTAATCTTGAGTTCTAATTTGATTGTGCTGTGGTCTGAGAGCCTGTTTGTTATGATTTCATTTCTTTTGCATTTGCCAAGGAAAGTTTTACTTCTGATTATGTGATCAATTTCAGAATAAGTGTCATGTGGTGATGAGAAAAATGTATATTCTGTTGAATTTCGGTGGGAAGTTCTGTAGATATCTATCAGGTCCACTTGATACAGAGCTGAGTTCAGGTCCAGAATATCTTTGTTAAATTTCTGTCTTGATGATCTGTCTAATATTGTTAGTGGGGTGTTAAAGTCTCTCACTATTATTGTGTGGGAGTCTAAGTCTCTTTGCAGTTCTCTAAGCACTTGTTTTTTGAATTTGGGTGCTCCTGTGTTGGTTGCATATATATTTATGATAGCTCTTCTTGTTGAATTGAACCTTTTACCATTATGTAATGCCCTTGTCTTTTTTTAATCTTTGTTGGTTTAAAGTCTCTTTTGTCAGAATCTAGGGTTGCAACTCCTGCTTTTTTCTGTTTTCCATTTGCTTGGTAAAATTTCCTCCATCTCTTTATTTAGAGCCTGTGTGTGTCTTTGCATGTGAGATGGGTCTCTTGAGGACAGCATACTGATGGGTCTTGGCTCTTCATCCAGCTTGCCATTCTTGATCTTTTAATTGGGGCATTTAACCCATTTACATTTAATGTTAGTATTGTTATGTATGAATTTGATCCTGTCATGATGATGCTAGCTGGTTATTTTGCAGTGTTGGTTTATGTGGTTGCTTCATAGTGTCACTGGTCAGTGTACTTCAGTGTATTTTTGTAGTGGCTGGTAACAGTTTTTTCTTTCCATATTTAGTTCTTTCTTCAGGAGCTCTGGTAAGGCAGGACTGGTAGTAACAAATTGCCTTAGCATTTGCTTTTCTGAAAAGGATCTTATTTCTCCTTTGCTTAAAAGCTTAGTTTGGCCAGATACGAAATTCTCAGTTGGAAATTCTTTTCTTTAAGAATGTTGAATATTGGCCACCAGTCTCTTCTGGCTTGCAGGGTTTTCACTGAGAGGTTTGCTGTTAGTCTGATGGGTTTCCCTTTGTAGATGACCTGGCCTTTATCTCTGGCTGCCCTTAACAGCTTTTCTTTCATTTGGACCTTGGGGAATCTGATGGCTTTGGGGAATCTGATGTGAAGACACATCTGATTATATGTCTTGGGGTTGATCTTTTTGTGGAGTATATTACTGGGGTTCTCTGCATTTCCTGAATTTGAATGTTGGCCTGTCCTGATAATCTGGGGGAGTTCTCCTATATGATATCCTGAAGTATGTTTTCCAGCTTGGTTCCATTCTCCTTGTCTCTTTCAAGTACCCCAGTCAGTCGTAGGTTTGGTCTCTTTATATAATCCCATATTTCTTGGAGGTTTTATTCATTCCTTTTTGTTCCTTTTTCTCTATTATTGTCTGCCTGTCTTATTTTGGAAAGATAGTCTTCAAGCTCTGAGGTTCTTTCCTCTGCTTGGTCTATTCTGCTATTGATACTTGTGATTGCATTGTGAAGTTCTCATGTTGTGTTTTTCAGCTCCATTAGATCTGTTATGTTCCTCTCTAAACTGACTGTTGTGGCTATCAGCTCCTGTATTGTTTTATTGTGATTCTTAGCTTCTTTGCATTGGGTTAAAACATGTTCCTTTAGCTCAGTGAAGTTTATTATTACCCACCTTCTGAAGCCTATTTCTGTCAATTCAGCCATCTCAGCCTCAGACCAGTTCTGTGCTTTTGCTGGAGAGGCATTGCGGTCACTTGGAGGAGAAGAGGCACTCTGACTTTTTGAGTTTTCAGCATTTTTGTGCTGATTCTTTTTCATCTTTTTGGCCTTAATCTACCTTTGTTCTTTGAGGTTGCTGACCTTTGACTGAGGTTTTTGTGGGGTCTTTTTGTTGATATTGTTGTTGTTTTCTGTTCATTTGTTTTTCTTTTAGTGGTCTGGCCACTTTACTGTATATAGGGCTGCTGTGGTTTGCCGGGGGTCCTCTCCAGACCCCATTGCCCTGGTTTCTCCCGTACCTGGAGGTATCAGCAGAGAAGGCCATGAAACAGCAAAGATGGCAGGCAGGTCCTTCCTCTGGAAGCTCTGTCCCAGGGGGTAGGTACTTACCTGTTGTTGGCCTGCATGCACCTATAAGACGTGGCTGGAGACCTCTGTTGGGAGATCTTAACAAGTCACAAGGAATGGGATCAGAGACTTGCCCAAAGAAGCAGTCTGGCTGCTTTTTGGTAGAGCACATGTGCTGTGTTGAAGGAGACCCTACCTTGTCTGGACCGCCTGTATTCTCCAAAGCCGGCAGGTGGGAGCAGCTGAGTTGACTGAACCCCAGACGTGGCGGTCACCCCTCGTCCCCGGAACTCGATCCCAGTGAGATACCAAAGCTCTGTCCTTAGAACCCTTAGCCAGTGTATTTCTACACAGCATGAACACTTGAAATGTTACTGGGTAACAGTAGTGGGTGTTCATAGTAAAATTTGTATTGTCAAGATAATATTAATTTGTTTTATTCTGTTTGAAGGTGTACTGTTTAGCGAGGCAGGGAAACATTTTAGAAGCAGTTTGACTTAGATTTTTCCATTAAACACAGCTGTCTTTCAAGTATTTGAAAAACTCTTATATTACTGAAAAATTAAGTGTTTATGATAGCTAGGATTTCATTATTTTATTGAAAAATAATTTAGTTCAACGGCCATCCACATTTAAATTACTTAATTAGCATGAAGACTGGGATGTGAAGGAGCTGATTTTCAAAAATTGGTATCAATAACTATGAACTAGGTTGCTGAAATACATGTGGAAAATAATAAATATTAAAATAAATGGAAGGAAAAGTGTGATAGAGTATTATATTTGTAAAAATTAATTAAAAAATAGAATGTAGGAGGAAATAATAGGAATTAATTGGTAAAAAAGAGAGTATATACTGTTCTGATGATATGGAATGCAATTAAAATAGGTAACGTTCACATGAGCAAGTCATAAATCTTTTATTTTCATGCTTCATGACTTGTTAAGGTCTTCCACAGAGATTATTGAGTCGCACTTTAAGATTGTAAAGCCAAAACCTCTTGGGAAAAAGTCTCTTTAGGGAAGAATAGGGTCTTTCCTGGCATCTTAAAAAATATAGATGTATAATTAATTAATTATATGAATGGGGCAGAAAAATTTTAGTACATCCAGTGAACAATTTTAGTGAGAGTAGACATGAACTGAAATATAGTCATGTGCTAATGCAGATATCACTGCTGTAATCACTATAAAATATTTTATATATGTTATTTCCCGGGTTGGACTCCGGAAATTTAGCGTATGTTTCTGTTTGACTGTTGGGTACACATTTCTGTCTCCCTCTCTATAATAACTACCTGTATGTGACTTGTAGCTGATTAATTCCTATATAGTAGAGAAAAACTTGCACCTTTGGTTGGTGGGAAGTGGGATTTGGGGTGAGACTAGATTGAATAGCAGAGATGGTAGCTTTCCTTGTGTTAAATTGTAAAAGGAGCCACACAGGGTTTTGGGAGAGCTGTGAGGAATCTACTGTGACACTTCTGTAGCTCTGAGAGCTGTGAAGAATTCATAGCTAGCAGTCATATAGAACTTGCTGGCTCAGTGCCTTTTTTTGGTCTTTTTTTCCTGTTTTTTGTTTGTTTGGTTTTTTTGTTTGTTTTTGAACAGAGCATCAGGTTAGTTCCAAAAAAAAAAAAAAATAAAGGAAGAGGGCTAAAACAGAGTTTCTTCCCTGTTAGAGTATTAATTCCTAGTAGGTGGGAGCTATATACCTGCTATAGCATATTGTTTTTAACTCACAAAGTTTCACTTATAACTAATTAAAAAATATATAAATGGTAACATGTAATAGTTTATATATGTATACACACACATACTCTTTCTCTCTCTCTGTATATAATTCATTTTGTTCTAAGCCAACATACATTTTTTAAATTACCAGTTATTATTATTTTTTTTTTCTTTAAGAGACAGGATCTTGCCCTGTTGCCCGGGTTGGAGTGTGGTGGCACAGTCATAGTTCACTGCAGACTCGAACTCCTGGGCTCAAGCAATGCTTCCACCTCAGCCTCCCCTAGTAACTAGGAGTACAGGCATGTGCCACCATGCCCTCTGCTTACTACCAGTTAAATTTTAAGTAACAATATTTTCTATGATTATCATGTACTTTAAAATAAAATGGGTGAATATATAGCTTACCTTAACTCAGAATTGAATTGGCTATGCTACAAAGAACGATTTTATCAAGTTCTAAGTATGTGTTAAGTGAATTTGATGATGGTATGCATTCATTCTTCACATATTTTTTGAATACTTTCAAAGTGGCAGCCACTTTTTAGGAGTTGGTACATATCCTGGTAAAACAAAGCCCCTGTCTGCAGAGAGATTACATTCTAATGAGACATTTCAATGAGAATGATCTAGAAGTATAAACACATTGGGGCCCGGACAAGCTTGTGTTTTGGGAATAGCCAGAAAGCCAGTGAAACTAGAATTGAGTGAATGAATGAACTAGGGGGAGAATGGAAAGAAGTGAGATCAGAGAGCAAGGCAGAGGCCAGATCATTTAGGGCCTTAGAGACCCGGAAAGGAATTTGGATGTTACTCCAGATGTCATGAGAAGTCATTGTAGGGTTTTTGAGCAAGAGAGTTGCCTGATCTGAGTTATTTACATATACATACACACACATATATATATCTATGTGTATATATACATATATATATTTTTAAATCACTCTGGCTAAGGTGTGGAGAAGCATCAGTACAGGGGCAAAAATGGAAACAGGGACACCAGATGTTGCAGTAATCCAGATGAGAAGTGATGATAGCTTGGACTGGGGTGCTGAAATGGAGGTAGTGAGACAAGGTAAGATTGAGAATATTTTTTTAAAGGTAGATGTGATAGTATCAGCTGAAATAGGGTGTGAGAGAAGTCATGGATGATTGAGTCCCTGGAATTTTTTCCTCAACAGCTTAGTGAATGGTGGCTTGCTGATTTGCTGAGATGTATGAGTGTTGGTGTCAATTTTATTTTAAACCTTTACCTCTTAAGTAAGAAATAATTATATTAACGTTAAGTATGTAAAAAGTTTTTAAAAAGTCATTATGAAAACTTCTTTTTCAACAGGCGGAGTACGTCCAGCTTGTTACTGAACTTCGAATGACAAGAGCCATTCAGCCTCAGATCAATGCTTTTTTACAGGGCTTTCATATGTTCATTCCACCCTCCCTCATACAGCTTTTTGATGAATATGAATTGGTAAGGAAAAACATCAGTCCTTACGTTGTAACACAACAACACAAAACTCTAGTTGATGTAATTCAGAAATAATTGTGGAGTACTATGATGAATGAAATAGTGTATAAATGAGACAAAATGGTTTAATGTCCATTTTTAGAGATTTGATAAAAAATTTGTGGATGTGCGTCTCTTAAGCTTAATAACCAGATAAGCAACTCCTTAATGTGAAGTGAGGTGAGGTGGTGACAAACTAAAATGGAATATATTCCTGTTTCTTCTGTATGGGAGATGTTGAAGGCCAGTCTTCCTATATGCGCAGTATTCTACATTATTTCTGAATTTTTTATTTGACCACATGATGTAAAGGGCGCTGATACTAACTTCTTAAACTTCTAAAAAGAATTAAGAAGGTTTTTCTTATTGTGTAGTATTGTCTTCTCCAGTTTCTTATATTGCCATATATATAATTTTATAATTCTTTATTTCAAACCTATGGAGTCCATCGTCTTTGCCATCCTCTAGTCCCTAATGAATGTTTTGTTTTGCTACTTTAATTTGCCTTTATTGTACTGTGATCCAACAGGATTTCTAATTTTATATGATTTATGTCTGCATTTTTTCTCCATTTTCTTTTTCTCTTTAGTTTTGGTAATTTGGAGAATTATTTTTAAACTCTTTGAGTTGTCTAAATCTTAATAAAGCACAGTATTTTAAATAGCATATAGCTGCTTTCTTATCTAAAAGTATATAATTTGGAATAGTAAGTTCCAAATTAGTGGAAATGTTTTATTTAGTTTTTATTCTGTCTCAGAAAATTAGTTTTACCCCATGCCTTTCATTTTAGTATATGGATACAGATACTGGTATATACCTTTAATTTTACATATGTATCAGTATTTTTAATTTATCATTCATAGTATATCTTAGTATAGTAGTGAACAAAATTTGCTAATTAATTTTGGAGTCCATTGTGATTTAGTTTCATTAAATGTAAGTTTTGAGGTTTTTTTGATTGTTTTTAAGCTGTACAGTTAATGGCTTCAGTTAGCATAGATTTGTCTAGTTTTTATGTAACAATAGAAGTGATTTTCAGCATTTAAAAATGGAGGACTATTCGAGCTATTACATTATTAGACCTGACTGAAATATGGCTTTTCCTGTACTGTGCTTGGATTAAATTAGCCTTTTGAAATTCAAAACAGAGCATTAGTTATTTGCTGGACCTATATGTATGTAAAAAACAAATAGCAACAACAAAAATAATTGATGAAAACTTTGCCTTGTAATTTACTGACATCAATAAGTTTATAAAACTTTGGGTTATAATATACATGCAGAAAAGGACACACATCAGAAATGTATAGCTTGATAAGTTTTAACAAACAGAACATACCCATGAAACTAACACCCAGATGAAGAAACAGAAATCCTAGCACCCCATATGTCACTCTGTCACCCCCCTCCGGTCATTCTCCCACCTTAAGGGTAACCATTCTCCTGACTTCTAAAATCATAGACGAGATTTGCCTATTTTAGAATTATGTAAATAGAATGTAACTGGCTTTCTTAGCTCAAGTTTTTGTTTGTGGGAATCATACATATTGTTGCATGCAGTTGGTAATTTGTTCATTTTAATTGCTGTATAGCATTTCAGTTTCCTTTAGTCTTTTCTACTCTTGATGAACATTTAGTGGGTACTTTTCAGTTTCAGGCTCTTTGAAGTACTGCTGCTACAAACATGCCTTTAGGAAAACATAAGTATGCATTCTGTAGGTTATATGCCTTGGAGTGGAATTGCTAGGACATAGGCTGTGCATGTACCCCATTTCAGTAGATATGAGCAGATAGTTTCCCAAGTGATGCATCAGTTTACACTCCCATTAGGAGGTGTGAGAGTTCTGGGTGTTCTGCATTCTCACTAGCATTTGATAATTTTCCATCTTTTTCATTTCCATTCTGGTAATTCAGTAGTGGTTTTTCCTTGAGATTTTAATTTGTATTTACCTGATAGCTAATGAAGTTACACGTCTTTTATGATTATAGCCATTTGTGTACTGTTTTCAAAGTGTCTATTTAAGTAATTTGTCCACTTTTCTATTGTGTTTTTTTTCTTTTTACTGATTTGTAGGACTCTTTATGTATTCTTTTATAAGAGTCTTTTATCAGATATATGTATTACGAATATTTTCTACTCAGGTCTTTTCAGTGAATAAAAATTTTGGGGTTTAACATAGTTCGGTTTATCAGGTTTTTTTGTTTTGTTTTTTTTTTTGATGGAAGAAGCTTTTTGTGTCCTGTTTAAGAAACTGTTTCTTACTCCAAAGCTGTGAAGATATTTTTCTGTGTTTTCTTTTAAAAGCTTTATTCCTTTATCTTTCACATTTAGGTCTGTTACTGGTAAGTTTTTAATTGTGGCTCTTGCATTAAAATTTAGATCAGGTTCCTAGTTTGTCTTGGACTCTGATTTTACTAAGTTGAGCTGATTCACATTTGGGAAGAGCAACATTGTAGGCATGGTCTTGATTTATACAGTGATAATAATAATTATTAAGCATTTAGTATTTGCCAGGTATTTTATATGTATTAATTTTAAAAATGCTCACAAAAAATCTCTTGAGGTGAGTACTATTGTCCCTATTTTACAGATGAGAAAACTAGGCCAAAGAAGATATGGAACTTGTTCATGGTCATAGAGCATGTGTTAGTGGTAGGCTATGAACCCATGTTCCCTGACCCCAGATCTCATCACTGTTGCCAGTCTGCTTCTTGGTGGCATGGGTAATCAGAGGGACTTGGCTTTAGAACTTTTTGTGTGACTTTGTGTCTTTCATAGGGGAGGGCTATGCTGCACTGAGAAAGGAAACTTTTAAAAAATTTGGTGCAAACATCTAAGCTAGATGTGCAACTGAGTTAAAGGATTCAGGTTAAATTCTAGAGTTTTAGTGAGGAGAAGGTATCGAGTAGCTCCAGTGTACTCAACTGGAGGTATAGTCATCCATTGTAGACAGAAGGCATCAAGAGATGACTATGGACTGTTCTTCCATACTGTGCTGCTTGTGAATTTATCCATGATAGAACCAGAATATAAAAACACTGAATCGTGTGATGCTAGGTAAGCTGATGGCTATGAATACTTGCATGATTCAGTTTCTAACTATTAGTATGAGTTATATACCTTACACATAGTTCCAACAGATGAATTCAATTATTTTGTTGTATTAAAAAAATTGATTGGGACTTAAAATATTTTTCTGAATATGTACATTTTATTCTGGAATTGTCATTTCATCTGTTTGTTTTTGGTCAATTTAGTAACCAGATGGGATAATAAAGATCCTTTCTTTTTCTTCTTCTTCAAAAAAAATCATAACAATTAATGTGATATTCATGAAGTGCTTCAAATTTCTTGAGAGAATATAGTTAGTCATTTTTATTCATAATTATGAATAATGAAAGCATACTTAATATTATTGAAAGCTTATCTTCAGCCTAGAAGGGAAAAGGATTAAACTCATGAATTGTAAGACATGCGTAAAGCCTGTCCCACTCCCTTTTAGCAAACCTATATCAGAGTCCTGCCAGGGAACAGAATTTCTCCAGATGGTTCAAATATCGAAACTTTAACAAAGGGACTATTACAGAGGTATGGGCAGTGTTAAGAATAAACAATGTCTAGTGAGACATCCACAGACTGGCAACAGGGAAAGCCTTTTTCATCCCTAGGACTGAAGAGACAGGTATAGGAATTACTGTGAAGAGCCCCGTGGGAGCCAGAACTGCCAAGGAGGGGCCACCTGATGGTAGCCATACTTGAGGAACCATAGCTACTGCAAAGAGGTGCTGAAGCAGTGGGGGAGCAGAGAGTACTCTCACCTCCAGACTAACTGCCTGTGTTTCCCAGGCTCCAAACCCAGACCGAAGCCAGCTGGCAAGACAGCCAGCAGGCAAAGCAGCCAGTCTGCAGTGCAAAGGAAGCTAGAGAATGTATTTGGGGCTGGTCAATGTAGACTAGACTGTCTTTATCTAGGAAAAGGATTCTGTAACACTGTGACTAGGACTAAAACACACCCTATACTAGCAGTTCTAAAACTTTTTGATCTTAGGACCCCTTATAACAAAAGAGTTTTTGTTTATGTGGGTTATGTCAATGGATATTTACTGTACTTCAAATTAAAACAGAAATGTAAAATATTTTATTCACATAAAATAATCCATTATTATATTAACATAGAGAACATTTGAAAAACTAAAATTGCATTTTCCAGAACAAAACAGAAACAGTGGGAAGACTGGTACTGTTTTACAGTTTTGCAAATTTCTTTAATGTCTAGCTTAATAGAAGACAAATGGGCCCTTATAACTGCTTTTGTGTATAATCTGTTTTGTTAAGTTGTTTGGTTGAAACATATGAAGAAAACTCAACCTCATACAGATGAGTTGGAAAAGGGAGAACCTCATGGACCCACTGAGTAGATCTCGGAAGCCCTCAAGAGTTCTCAGATGTTGCCTTATATCAATCTTATTTAAGGTACCAGGTCAGGTATATGTTATGAGTAGTACTATAGGAGACATGATTTTGAATCACAGGGTATCTACATCCCTGTAATAAGAAATCCTGGCCGGGTGCGGTGGCTCACGCCTGTAATCCCAGCCCTTTTGGAGGCCGAGGTGGGTGGATCACAAGGTCAGGAGATTGAGACCATCCTGGCTAACACGGTGAAACCTCATCTCTACTAAAACTACAAAAAAATTAGCTGAGCATGGTGGCAGGAGCTTGTAGTCCCAGCTGCTTGGGAGGCTGAGGTGGGAGAATGGCGTGAACCCGGGAGGTGGAGCTTGCAGTGAGCTGCGCCACTGCACTCTAGCCTGGGTGACAGAGCCAGACTCTGTCTCAAAAAAAAAAGGAAATCCTGATGTTCTGGCTCATCTATGTAAAGTGTAAGCCAATCATTGCCTCCCCTGACTATGTAAGCATCTCTAACTGTGAAATATGGACTGATTCAGAGAAGTGGACAAGCTCTTTTCATGTCCTCTTTTCTCTTGGAAAACAAAAAGGTAAATACTTTGCCATTCTTAATTTCATTTTTACTTACATGATTGAGATTTTGTGTCTTTGATGATCTTCCTGGATAAAAGAAACCTATCAAGTCATTAGGAAAATTGCATTTTTTTGACTTTGGAGAAAAGTGACTTTAAAGGATCCAAATTATTCCAGAATTGAATTCCTAAAAGGCCTAAATCTTTTTTAAAAATCGTAACTATTTTTATATTACCTCCTTTTTCCTCATGACAAGAATTTCTTGATGACTTTCCCCTTGTTTAGTCAAGTATTTATTCAGGTCTTTGTTGTCACTTTCATGTTGAGAATACTGTCTCCTTACAGAAGTTAACAAAATTGCAAAGAATTGTAAAAATATAAAGTAAACCAAAGATAATGTTCATAAAACTTTTGCACATATAAACTGTTGTTGCATATGTTCACACATAAACATATAAACTATAATCTCTTATGTTTTAATGAAATTGTATCAATGTGGAAACATCTCCACATCTTATAATATTTGAGATTATCAGCGTCAAGGATTCTCTTTCATGTAATGCTTGTTATTGATGACATGCGGGAACTGTCACAAAAATATATCAGTTTTACGTGGGATTAGTTTCTAATTAAGGCAAATTTACCACTTAAATGTAATAACTTTTTTCCCTAAAGAAAATTACTGAAATATTTTTCTTCTTCCCCCAAGGAGCTACTGCTTTCTGGCATGCCAGAAATTGATGTGAGTGATTGGATAAAAAATACAGAATACACAAGTGGCTATGAAAGAGAAGATCCAGTTATTCAGGTAAAATTTCTCTAGAGCTTAGAATGAAGTTAAGTTTTGCCATTTAATTTTGTAAGCTTTTCAGCACTATTGGATGAAAATTTACATTAATTAACAAAGTAAAGTGTTTACCCAAATTATTCTTGTGGGAATAGTGCATAATGAAAGCTTTGCATGAAATCAGTTTTGGTAAACGAGTTTCATAGAATAAAATGTGCTTTATGAATATTGCATATTTCTCTGGTATTGAGAAGTCCACAATTGCTCTGAAATATGAGCTAAGTTTTTTGTTGTTGTTGTTAGTGGTTCTGGGAAGTTGTAGAAGACATTACTCAAGAGGAGAGAGTTCTTCTCTTACAGTTTGTTACTGGCAGGTAAGCAGTATTTTTATGATAATATGGAAATAATTTAATGTATTCTGCTTTTAATGGCTTAGAGATAACTAAAATAAGGAATTATTACTCTGAATTGTCAGTAACTTACCACCCTTTCCACTGTTTTAGGTATTAAAGAAAGATTTATTTTGGTATTAAAGATAAGACATTTATAGTAGTGAGCAATCATGTTTACTTAATATATTAAAAAGCATCTCCAATTAGGATTATCAGTATATTGTACTTTATAATTTGGAAATCTTTTCGCTCTGCAGGTAGGTCAATGATAGTAGCCAAATTTTTAATATTTGTATATTATTTTAATATTTGTATATTGCTGGTTTGGTTTAATAGTAAGGCAATTCGGTTTATCCTGGTTAACTCTATATTACCCATACACAACAGTTTTTCTGTAATTCAAAGTAAACTTTAAAGTGTCAAGATTCATGGCCTAAAAAATAATTCGTGGTACCACACTTCTCTGAAAAGTTCACTTTTGGAACCAGTTAAATATAATAGATATTAGAAAACTAGACGATTTAACTATCTTTTAGCTTGTATTTCTGAAAGATGTAAAAAAAAGTCTGATTTTCATTTTGGATAACAATTTTATCTTCTATTTATGAAAATGTAGTTCGGTTTTTTCATTATAAATATACATATTTCTCCTAGGAAAGTTAGAAAATAGAAAATTAGAATAAAAAAAACCATAGCCCATCAGCCATAACCACTATAAACAATTTAATATATTTACTTCTGTGTTTTTTCTGCATATTTAAAAAGCATAACTGTGAATATATATCTACATAAAATACATATATATAATTTTTTTTTTTTTTGAGACAGAGTCTCACTGTGTCCCCCAGGCTGGAGTGCAGTGGCTCGATCTTGGCTCACTGCAACCTCCGCCCCCCTGGGTTCAAGCGATTCTCCTGCCTCAGCCTCCCAAGTAGTTGGGAGTACAGGCGACTGCCACCACGTCCGGCTAATTTTTGTATTTTTTTTTTTTTTTTTTTTTAGTAGAGAAGAGGTTTCACCATCTTGGCCAGGCTGGTCTTGAACTCCTGACCTCAGGTGATCCACCCGCCTTGGCCTCCCAAAGTGCTAGGATTACAGGTGTGAACCACCGTGCCCGGCCTATAATTTTTAAAAACCATTTTTTTTTTTATTTTAAAAGTAGTGTTTAATCATTGTAGAAAATTTGGAAAATGGAGAAAATAGAAGAAAATTAAAATCCTTAATGTTAAGTGATCCCACTATTCAGAGATACATACAATTAACATTTTGCTTATTTTTTTTAGTCTTTTTACTGTATAGTTAGAAAAATAGTTGGACTCACACTATAAATCTAATTTTAAAGAATAAATAAATAGGCTGGGCACGGTACTTCTCTTGCAGTTTGTTACTGGCAAGTAAGCAGTATTTTTATGATAATATGGAAATAATTTAATATATTGTTTTTATGGCTTAGAGATAACTAAAACGAGGAATTATTACTCTGAATTGTCAATAACTTACCACCCTTTCCACTGTTTTAGGTATTAAAGATTTGTTTTGGTATTAAAGATAAGACATTTATAGTAGTGCCTGTAATCCTAGCACTTTGAGAGGCTGAGGCGGGCAGATCACTTGAGGTCAGGAGTTTGGGACCAGCCTGGGCAACATGGCGAAACCGTCTCTACAAAAATACAAAAATTATCTGGGCATGGTGGCGCATGCCTGTGGTCTCAGCTACTCAGGAATCTGAGGTGGGAGGATCACTTGAGCCTGGGAGGTGGAGATTGCAGTGAGCCGAGATTGCGCCACTGCACTCTAGCTGGGGTGACAGTGTGAGACCCTGTCTTGAAAAATAATAATAATAATAATAATAAATAATAAATAAGACATAACTATTAACAGGTTATAGACTAAAAACATAAACGAAAAACTTTTTTTTTGTTTTTGTTTTTTGCCTCTGAATGCCAAGAAATACTCAGAGGCTTGAATAACTTAATAAAAAGGATGAAAAAATAATTATATTTTTTAAGTAAGAAAGTTGATAATTTGACAATTCAGATAGGAGAAAAAAAACCACTTCCAGTCTGTATTCCTAAAAATAATCACTGATAACATTTTTGTTATTCTTCTAGAATTTTTAACACATATACAATTTTTACTTTTAAAACCATTGTTATTTTATAACTTTTTGAATTTAGCAATGTGTTACTAAATTGTTCAATTTATAGATCTATGTAATTTTAATGGCTGTCTAGTTTTATTTTTAGGGACTTCCTTTAATTGATTCTTTATTGCTAAATTTTCCTATTTATGAATAAGGAATTTTTGTGCTTCTATCCTTGTGGGACAGTCTGATTATAGAGGATAAATTCTTAGGAAATTTTTGTGTATGAGAATATATAAATTTTTATAATCTTGATACATGTTCATTTATCTTCTAGAAGGTTATTGATGTCAGTAGAGAATGAGAGAACGTACTCCTTTTATCAGCACAGGGTATAGTCATTTTTACTTTTTTTTTTTTTTTTTTTGAGATGGAGTCTCGCTCTGTCGCCCAGGCTAGAGTGCACTGGTGCCATCTCGGCTCACTGTAAGCTCCGCCTCCTGGGTTCACGCCATTCTCCTGCCTCAGCCTCCCAAGTAGCTGGGACTATAGGCGCCCGCCACCATGCATGGCTAATTTTTGTATTTTTAGTAGAGACGGGGTTTCACCTTGTTAGCCAGGGTGGTCTCGATCTCCTGACCTCGTGATCTGCCCACCTCGGCCTCCCAAAATGCTGGGATTACATGTAGGCGTGAGCCACTGCGCCCGGCCCATTTTTATTTTCATATAATTTATTTTATATAGTTTTTTGTGTGTGGTATGAATTACCTATCTTTATTCTTTGGTGTTGCACAATCATTTTTAAAAATTCAGTTTTAAGTGTTGTTTATATATTAGGGGTATTAACTCTGCAAAGAATTTTCTTGGTTTATCAAAGTTAAATATAGAGATTTCCATGCAATTTAAATTTATAACTTGAAAGTTTTAAATTACCATATTGCCAAATTGATTATCATTACTTTCCTTTGTGGTTTTTGTAAATCCTTCTCTACCCCTAAGATTTTATATATATGTTTTTATATAAATTTTTTAATGTAAGTTTTTATAATTTCTGTTTTTACATTCCAATTTTTAAACCATCTGGACCTTATTTTGGTTTATGTTGTCAAGTATATTTTTCTAAATGGTTTATACTTCAACACCATCTAGTGAATTATTATATTTTCCCCATGATTTGGTCAGTGTGAGTCTTTAAGATGCAGAAATCAGTTATTCAAGTTTTTTAGTACTAAGTTGTCTCTTAGGTGGCTGCTCCTAGAGTAAAACACTAGAATTAGTAATATGCAAGGCTTCTCCACTTTAAATAGTACCGTCATTGTTAGCAATGCTGAAAAGAGGTGTGCTATTTATTTAGTTATGAAGTGTGGCAAATCCACACTTGAATGGAGGTGAAAGATGTGGGTGAAGAGTAGAAGCCAAGGAAGCTGAGGGGAAACAACATGGAGCTAGCTTCACCCTTGGACTGAAGAATCCACCTTTCAACATTGAGTGTAATTAGAGCTCTATATTTTGAGTTCAAACTGAGAAAGTTTTAAGCTTTTTAAAATCTTAAATTTTACCTCGAACTCCCAGTCATTAGTATAGGTATAGTACTTGTCATTCAAAACCAAAAGTATAAATTTTTTTTCTTTTTTAATTTTTGGAAAATTCTGATTCTGTATTAGTTTATATTTAGATACTGAAGTATCTTTCTACAGGTCTGTAGTATAATTTAGTGCAACCTTACTGAAAAATCAAATGTGTTCCAATTGTTGAACCAAGAATTAATACAAAAAGTGATTTTTAAATATTTTTATAGTATTGACATTAATATTTTGTTGCTCTATAAGGCCATCTTAAATGTTTTACTGTGTCATTATCCCTTAAGAATCAGACTTGATGATTTCTTTTTTTTTTGAGAAAGAGTCTTGCTCTGTTTCTCAGGCTGGAGTGCCGTGGCACAATCTCGGCTCACTGCAACCCCCACCTCCCAGGTTCAAGTGATTCTCCTGCCTCAGCCCTCCCGAGTTGCTGGGATTACAGGCGCCTACCACCATGCCCAGCTAATTTTGTATTTTTAGTAGAGATGGAGTTTCACCATGTTGGCCAGGCTGGTCTCGATCTCCTGACCTCAAGTGATCCACCTGCCTCGGCCTCCCAAAGTGCTGGGATTATAGGCACGAATCACTGTGTCTGGCTGATTTCTTTCTTTTTTTTTCTTTTCTTTCTTTTTTTTTTTTTTGAGATGAAGTCTTGCTCTGTTGCCCAGGCTGGAGTGCAGTGGTTGATCTCAGCTCACTGCAACTTCCACCTTCTGGGTTCAAGCGATTCTCCTTCCTTAGCCTCCGATTACAGGTGCACACATCACTTCACCCGGCTAGTTTTTGTATTTTTAGTAGAGACGCGGTTTCACCATGTTGGCCAGTCTGGTCTCTACTGATATCAAGTGATCCACCAGTCTCGACCTCCCAAAGTGCTGGGATTACAGGCGTGAGCCACCGCGCCTGGCCAATTACTATTTAAATAAAATAGAAATATGCCATTTTTGTTTACTGTAATTTTATACTGCATAATCTAAGTGTCACAATATTCAACCAAAGACTGTTTTATTTATTTTTCTCATATATACTTATGCCTGATGAATTATGATCTTAACATGATCAGATCTGATTATATAAGTATGGGGCCAGCCACATTTATTCATAGTGCAGGAAAAGAGGAATAAAGTTTCAGGAATGGTTTATCAGCTTATAGAATAATTTTAATTATGTTAAAACTAGAGGATCTTCTGAATTTTTAACTTACAGTTCAAAATTTACTTGTGTGGAGGACATTAGATTGATCATATTGATATTGAAATACTGTGCTATAATTTGTATAAAAATCAATGTCAACATTTATTTTCTCATCTTGCCTTGATAAAATAGTTACATTTAATTTGAAATTCAACATCATAGGAAATTCAGAACGGCTTAATTTTTATCCCTTTTTATGTTTGGTCACCTTGTTAATTTTTTAGGCAAAAGTTAAATCTATAAATTAACTAATGTTGAATTTTATTTCAACTTACAAAGAGATATAGCCAGGTCTTCTGTATATATTCTCTTGCTGTTAGTAGGAATTGTTTATGCATTAGTGTCTTATAAGCAAGATTCAGACATACTTTTAATATTGCCTTGGTTTACTAAAGTAAGCTCAAGAATTTCATCAGTAAACCAAACCAGACGACTTCCCAGATAGAAGAGAAAATTGCTGTTTTTAGGGATTCTTTCATATTGGATTGTTAAATGTTTTTTTCCCTGTGGATGTATACATATCAGTGATTTCAAATAGACAATCCTGGTGCATATTTTCAACCGTTTGTGTATGTGTGTGTGTGTAATGTGTATCATAAAATGTATCATTTAAACAATTTTTAAGTGTACACTTTTGTGGCATTAAGTGCATTCTCATTAATGTGTGACTATCACCACCATCCATCTCCTGAATTTTTTCATCTTTCCCAACTGAAACTGTACTCGTTAAACACTAACTCCCCATCCTCCTTTCCCACCTGCCTCTAACAACCACCTATTTTACGTCTACGAGTTTGACTACTCTAAGAACTTCATATAAGTGGAATCATACAATATTTGTCCTTTTGTGATTGCTTTATTTCACTTAGCATAAGGTCTTCTGGATTCATCCATTTTGTAGCACATATCAAAATTTCCTTCCTTTTTAAGGCTAAATAATACTCCCTTGGCTAAATAATAATCCAGCCATCTGTTGATGGACACTTGGGTTGCTTCTACCATTTGGCTATTGTGAATAATGCTGCTGGATGTGCAGATACTTCTTTAAGTCCGTGCTTTCAGTTCTTTTGGATATATACCCAGAAGTGGAATTGCCTGATCATATGATAATTCTGTATTGTAATTCTGTTAATTTTGCTGAGGAACCTGCATACTGTTTTCCACAGAGGCTGCATCATTTTACATTCACAGCGCAATTTCTCCACATCCTTGCCAATACTTGTAATTTTCTGTCTTTTGTTTTTTTGATTTTTTGCCGATAGTCATCTTAATGAGTGTGAAGTGGTTTCGATTGGCATTTCCCTAGTAAATGGTGATGTTGAGCATCTTTTCATGTGCTTATTGGGCATTTGTTTATCTTTTTTTGGAGAAATGTGTATTTCAATTATTTGCCCATTTTTAATCGGGCTTTTTTTTTGTTTTTTGTTTTTTTTTGCTATGGGAATTCTTTGTATGTTCTGGATATCAATTTGGTGTCATATTCAATAAATCATTGCCAAATCCAGTATTATGAAGCTTTTCCCTTATATTTTCTTCTAAGAGTTTTATAGTATTAGCTCTTACATTTAGGTCTTCAATCCATTTTGGGTTAGTTTTTAAGTAACTTAGTGTAAAGTAAGGGTCCAACTTCATTTTTGTTGTAGTGAATATCCAGTTTTCCCAACACACTTCGTTGAAAAGACTGTCTTTTCCCCTTTGAATGTTGTTGGCACTCTAGTTGAAAATCATTTCATTATGTATGTGAGGGGTTATTTCTGGCCTCTATTCTGTTCTACTGGTTCATATGTCTCTTTTCTTGGCAGTATCACACTGTTTTGATTACCACAGCTTTGTAATGAGTTTCGAAATCAGGATATGTGAGTCTGCCACCTTTGTTCTTTTTTTCTAGACTGTTTAGGCTGTTTGAGGTTCAACTTTTTTTTAAGTGAACTAAACTATGCTTTATGTTATAAATCATATTTTTAAGAAAGTATTTTAAATTTTATTCAGATGTTTGCAAGTATGTATTTAGTAATCTATACACTAAATGTTCCTTTGTCATTATTCTAATTTATCCAAAAAGCACTACAGCACCTCATTTTAAAAGCAATAGAATTTTTTTGTATCAGTTTAATCATGATACATACACGGGCAAACTTTAGAAGAAATATTAATTTTCTTTTTGATGTATATAGAAGTTGAGAAGTTGTAATTACATCCTCTACAGCCATGTACCCAAGATTAAGTTTTCTACTGATGTGTTATGCATTATATGTTAGCCTTCCTGTGGCCTCATTATGTTAGGTGATGTTTGAAAAATATATTTGATATTCTGAATATCAAATCAAAGAGGAGCATAAAGAATTTTTCAGTTTTTCCACTATAAAAAACAAAACAAACCTTTAGGGCCTAGATATTTTTCACAAACAAGGAAATCATTTGGATTACATGTCAGAGCATTTATTGCTTGAATTAGTCAATCAAATATTAATCTATTCAACAAACATTTAATGAATGTCTACTCCAGGCATTTTGCTAGCCCCAGGGATATAGATGTAAATATGACTTGTTTGGGCCCTCAAATCAGCCCCACTTCAATAGAGAGCCACATGAAAGCAAATAATTGTAAATGTAGCATGCTAAATGCAATATTGAGGTATGTGCTGTGGCCAGTTGCAAGCATAGTATAGCTTATGGAAATGTGGAGGGGTGTCTCCATGGAAGCTTGCTAACTAATCACAAAGCAACTTACAGTAATGAATTGCAGTTTCGTAGACTAAAAAATGTCGTGTTGTCATTGTCCTAGAGTTGGATATATTCCTACCCTAACTTAGAACTTGAAATTTATCTGTCACAAATATCTTTCATTCATTATTACAGTGTATTAAGATATAAACTCTTAGTTCCAGGGTCCCACATGGTGGGTTTGCTAATATCATGGGTGGAAGTGGATTGCAAAACTTTACAATCGCTGCTGTGCCATATACTCCAAATCTTTTACCAACTTCAAGCACATGGTATGTTGACTTGGTTTATTTAAATGCTTTACAAATTGTTTTGATTAATTTTGAATGATCAGAGGTCTAACTGTTGCTGCATTGAGAAGAAAACCTCAGCTGTGATCTCTCTCCAGGATTTTGGAATCACTGATAAGTAATTATGTAGTTTTTTGTGCCCCTGTTTTTGGTAGGGAAAATGTTTGAGGAAACCCTGACTCCCTACAATTTAATTGACTATAGTTCAAGTATCACTAAAGTTACACTATCATAAGTAGCACTGAGTTACACACCATCACTTCAAACTAAATTGCCCTATTGCTTATTTATTTTAAGCTGAAAGGAATGTATTTTCTTCCACTGCATTTGCATGCTGAAAGAAACTGCAATGCAGCAGATTTTTTCTTCTTTTTAAATACCACTTTAGGGTTTTTCAATCTGAATGCAAATTTGGGAGGATGATTTTATGTTAATTATGAGTAGTGTTTTCACTGCTAGACAAAACAATCAGAAATTTTATAGATTTCCTCTTTAATGGTGGTGTATTTTTCTTTTAAAGCATCAACATGCTGAAGTTACCTGAATACCCAAGTAAAGAAATACTCAAGGACAGACTTCTTGTGGCACTACATTGTGGCAGCTATGGTTACACAATGGCATAATGAAGTCTGGAAAACTCATCTGACTACTGATGCACAATTCAGAATGGCAGAAGTAATTTGGGAAAATGTCAACAAAAAAGCAGCCTGACTGCAACCCATAGGCAGGGCTGATGCTTCCAATTTATAAAGGATCATCAGGTTTTCTGTTTCTCTCTTTTCCCTTTTTTGTTTTCTCTGTTTGTGATACAATTAGAAAATAAAAAATCACAGTAGATTTTATTTTTTAAAATGCTAACTGAAAGTAATAGAGACTGTCCTTTTTCATAATTAATTTTATCCAAGATTGTATTAAGGCAAAATCTGATTCTACATTCCACCTCTGCTATGTAACTGTCTTGTTAAAAGGGTGTTTTCTCCTAATTTCTGATATATTATATGAGGTCATCCAGCTGCTATGTTCTTTTGCATGTAAACTGCCATTTATATTTTAGAAAACTATTGTATAGAATGGATTAAGTTAGATTATCTATAAAGCCACAAATATGTATTTTCCCACAGTGTATTCTATATTGCAATGATTTTTTTAGCATTTTAATATTTTAATATATATTGTAAAATTTAGACTGATGATACTAACAGTTGATGAAATGACATCTAATTTATATATTAAAGCTTACGCTATATTGTATGAATTATTTGCATCTTTCAGTGGCCAGTTTTCCATATGTATATATTATGGTCTCAATGTTTTTCTTATGCCTCATTTTAATTTGTAATGAAGGTAAAATTAAAATGTATTTTACCACATTTCTTTTCATTACTTTTATCTGTGAGCTCTGACACATCTGAAAAAGTAATCTGATGTGCAAATTATAATTTAAATATGTTAATTTTTTTGCTTCTTAAATTTGCTTTTCGTCATTAAAATGTCAAGTTCAAGTGATATGTGCCTAATATCACTTGGATGTTGGGTTTTTGAATTTTTGGGTGGTTAATCAGTTTTATTTTGAAAAGACGTACTTGAATAGTTACAGCATATGTTTGAACAGAAAGTAGGAACATGCATACACGAAGAAATGCTAACAGAAGGATTTGTAATGTTTAGGATCTTCCCTTGGAAACTAAAAATAGAATATTAATGACATTACTGTTTGTGGAATGACATATGCAGATTTTCTCATAAGCAGTCATTATGTTAGTAATGTTTGGGAGACATGTAAGTTGAAAGTTTTGCTAAATTATAAAGCTCCTTTAATTCATTGGTTTTGGTTCTCTTGTTCTCTTGTCTTTTCTAAATGTTAACAAAATATATCTTAACAGATTACATGAAATTTAGGGATTATTTAAAAGTTACCATTAGCTCTAAAATTAAGATTCAGATGCTTTATTTATAGTAACTGAAGCTAATAATGTTTTATGTTTTGATTTTTTGAAATTTAATTGTAGAAGTCACTGCCTTCTGAGTTTTCAAATAGATAACCACCTTTAATATTACACTGCTTATAATACTAATGTTTACAGATATGTTTCTGTTTATAACCATACAATACATTGGCTTTGTCATATTAGTTTTTTTGCAAGTAGTTATGTAAAAGAGATAGATAATAAAATATTAAATAACTGAGTGTGGTGGCTTATGTCTATAATCTCGGCATTTTGAGAGGCTGAGGTGGGAGAATTGCTTAAGCCCAGAAGTTCAAGACCAGCCTAGACAACGTAGGAAGAACCCATCTCTACAAAAAAATAAAAATAAGCTGGGCATGGTGGCATGTGCCTGTGGTCGGAAGGCTAGGTGCGAGATCGCTTGAGCCCAGGAGGTCGAGGCTGTAATGAGCCATGATCATGTGACTGCACTCCAGCCTGTGAGACTTTGTCTCAAAAAATATATATATATATGTATATATTCATATACATACATGTGTATATATATACCCATATACATATATATATACACCCAATACATATATATAAAATAGTATTTTAACCATGAACTTGAATATTTTAAAATCTAGATCTGGTTATTTTAGGATTTATTTTTTCACATTTTTAAAATAAGAGTGTAGTTAATATAAAGAGATTTTATAAAGATTAGAAATACTATTTCGAGGTAGTGTCTTTCTAATTTACTCCATTCCCACGATTTCTTCTATATGTAGATGGGTATGTTGAATGCAAGGTAGTATAGAAAAATGATTAGCTTTTCTCCTTTGGGAAAAAGAAGATTATATTAATGGGAAAATGACTCAATTCTTAAAATGTGGTAGTTTCATATAAGGAAGAAAACAGAAATAAAACACTCGAATATAAAGCAAGGGAATGTATTATAGGAAACTGATTAATGAAACTATCTGGGCAGAGTAGATTAAGTTATCCAAGTAGTTTGAGGGGATAGTTATTAACCACATAGTTAATAAAATCCATTTTCGAGTTAACCCCAAAACAAAATGTAATAGAAGGAAATCCCAGCTTGGAAATAATCTGCTGAACACAGCCTCTACTATTCAGGCAGTCTTTTGGGTATCAGGGGAAACACAAGCTTTAAAGGATAGGTCACAAGTTGGAGGCCCAGGAGATGATTCCTACTCACATGTTTTGTTTGTCATACTGTTTCTAAAATTTTGAATGAGTTATCAACATTTTACAAAACCTGAAGATTTCATGCGGAAGTCAGGAGTTTTGGGTCCCTTTGAGCAATGAGACAATCTGACAATATTGGGTGCATGGGTGCATATTCCTACAAAGCATTATTATTACTCTGGAATTGAGTAAATGCTGCTGCTTTGAATAACTAAATGCCCTCTCCAGTTTGCCATTTCCTCCTCTCTCTCTCCCTCTCGCCCCTCCCTCCCCCCTTTTTTCTACCCTTTTTTTTTTTTTTTTTTTCTACTCTGTTGCCCAGGCTGGAGTGCAGTGGCATGATCTCGGCTCACTGCAACCTCCACCTCCTGGGTTCAAGTGATTCTGCTCCTCAGCCTCCTGAGTAGCTGGGATTTTAGGCATGCACCATCACACCTGACTAATTTTTGTATTTTTAATAAAGATGGGGTTTCATCTTCTTGGTCAGGCTGGTCTTGAACCCCTAGGGACCTCAAGTGATTCACCCGCCTCAGCCTCCCCAAAGTGCTGGGATTATGCCACCACAGCTGACCAGTTTGCCATTTTCTTAGCCCAGCATGCTTCACTACTCTATGTTATCTTCCTGGCCATTGAAAGCATTGGAGTCTGCTTTAAAGAATCTATGTTGATCAGAAATGTTCCCTTAGATTGTAAATTGGTACAGATTCTTTGGAAGGCAATTTGGTAGCACCACCAGATTTTTTCAATGTACACATAGTCTTTGACACAAAAATCCTAAGAATTTATATCTTAGGGATCCACTTGTTCGTGTATATAAGGATATTTGTCCAGTAATATTCACTGAAGCCTTGTTCATGAATAACTTAATTGTCTGTCAGTAGGGGGCTGACTAACAATGTGTTACAACCATGGGATAGAATACTAATTAGTATGTATAAAGAATGAAATGGATCAATACATACTGATATGTAAATGTTTCTAAGGTATAAGTGAAATAAAGTGTATAGAAGAATGACTAATGTGAAATAGAATATATATGGGATTATGTGCAACAAAAATTTCTGAGGAGGTGAATAAGAGACTTGCTATATCTGGGAATGAGTTGTATAGTGGGATGGACTTCTGCCACTTCGTAACTTTTTTTTCCCTGTTTCTCTAAATCATATGCCTATGTTATTTTCTGTATGATACATATATATATGTGTGTGTGTGTGTATATATATGTATATACACACACACATATATATAAATGTCCACTATCTTTAATCCAGAAAAGAAGTATCATTAATAGGTTTTTTGAATCTATACAGTGCCATAGACAGTATTTTATGTAGTGATAAACAGTATTTTCATAATCACAAAACTTATAATTTTGTTTAATGTGTTTAATTTAAAACAAGTTTAATTAAACTCTTTGTAAACAGTTAAAAAAAAAAAAAAGGAATGCTGTCTTGCCCACAAAGTTGTTTCCATGTTGCCTGATAATTAGCACTGTTTTTAGCGCTCTATAATTCTACCAATTAGAGATTTATGAACATTTCTCTCCCTTAACTTTTTTAAATAACAAAAGGGATACTTAATATGGGAACATCTGCAAAGCATAGATTAGTGTATGAACTGGTAAAAAGCAATAAATTATAATTCTACTACCCAACAATTGTGTTATATTTTCTTCTATAGCAATTCATTTTTTACACAGTTGAGTTCATAAAGAATATAGCACGTAGTATCTTCTTTATTTACTTAGCATTTTCTTTTAAACATTTTTCATGTCACTAAAACTTTTTTAATTAAAAAAAAATGCTTTATCTAGAGATGGAGGTCTCTCTGTATATGTTGCCCAGGCTGGACTTGAACTCCTGCGCTCAAGCGATCCCCCCACATCAGCCTTCCTAGTGGCTGGGACTGCAGCTGCATGCTATTGTGCCTGGCTTGTCATTTTTGTAGAATGGTGGAATAATGTTTTGTTGTATGGATGCATCATAATTTACTTGACCATGTCTCTAAAATTAACATTTAGATTTCTAATATTGTTGCTTTTATAAATAACAGGTAGCCTCTTAAAAACTGCTTATAGTCTAGGAGGGATAATATTGTCTGGGTTATTTGTTGAAATGTCCATCAATTGCTCTGTGGTCATAGAATTACTACTTGAAGGCTCAAGAAAGGGGTGTTGGAAGGAGGAACCCTTTGGTAGGTAGGGCAGCAGCACAGTTAGGGCTAAGTGCCCTACCAGAGTGTAAAAAGTTATAAAGGGAGCCAAAGCTGTGTGATGAAAGTAAATTATTTTAATCATTGCCAACCTCCAGTCTCCTACCCAAGAACAGGGGAGGAAACTCATCTTCTTTATGATACAAGCCCCATTCATAGGACTCAGCACTTGAGCACTTGCTATTATAATATATTGTATAGTTCAGCTATGTCAAGGATCATTTATGCTCTTGTGAGCTGAACTAGGAAGTTAGCCTTCATTTATAATGTTTCCAAAACTTAGACTTACAAGCTTTTGGAGTGCAACCCTTTTGTCAATTGGATAGTGTGTGATAGTTGTCTTTATGAATAGGTGCTTAGCTAATAATGAAATTTTGAGGCCAGGTACAGTGGCTCACGCCTGTAATCCTGGCATTTTGGGAGACCAAGGCAAGAGGATTGCCGAAGGCCAGGAGTTCGAGACCAGCCTGGGCAACGTAGTGAGACCCCTGTCTCTGTAAAAAAAAATATATAAAAATTTGGTTATTTTTACCACAATTTAAGGTACATCAGTGTGTATCAGTAGTCAAGATTTTTTCATGTGAGACATGTTTCTCTGTTCTCCTGCACTTCCTCAGTTCTTAGACAACAAAAGTCACTTTTAAGGTTAACATAGCAACAGAAATTCCAATGTTATGGTTTATTTTAAGCTATTTTAATATGAGCAGATTTCTGTTAGAATGTCCTTGGTAAAAGTCTTAGGTACTGAGTTATAACCTGCCCACTGGTCTGGTGTAAATTGGCACATACTTATTTCTTCAATTTATAATTAGTCCCTTCATTTTACAGGTGAGAAAATTGGAGACCCAGAGAGGTGGTGACTTGTGCAAGGTTTCTGGGATACTTGTTAACCAAATGAGAATTTAAAACTTAGACTTTCTGATTCTTAGTCCACTAGGGTTTCTGTTATTCCATGCTGTCTTTTTATGACATAACTGCATTATAAAAAGACTTTTGGAGAAACACCTGCAGCCTGTTAATAGTCATGTATGACAAGCCTGTTGAGAAACTATAACTTAATAAGCTGATACTTAAGAGTGATTAATAGGACTGTATTTCTTCTCTCTCACTGTGCCACAACAAGCTAGTGTGGGTATTTTATCATCTCAAAATTAGAAAGAACAGATGTATTGTCAGATCATAGATCATGGGTAGTCATTAACTTTTATTATCTTTATAAAAATGTTCAATTTCAAGCATACTTGGTGCTTCAAAATATATTGTGCATCTAATGTTGCAAAACCATTAAACTATAAACTGAGAATCTAATGACTATTACTATATGTAGTACTTGTGTGAGTGAATCAAGTCTGTTTGACTGAAATGGAGGAAAGTGGTCCTGAGTGGGTGCTGGATATATGGTTAGTGCAGAAAACTTTTCAAATCAACAAATTCCATTGAATGCCTCCCATGTACTTAACCCTGGTTTAGGGACTGTGACCCAGTATTTACCCTTAAAGGAAATAAAATTCACTTGGGTAGGTGAAAAGTATATTTGAAACAGTTTTAAAAACTGTGCAGTATAGCATATGTTTAGGTGTAAAAAACCAGCTACAGAAATATTGGCGCGGCAGCTTGATGTAAACTCTGTGTCCAGTGCGGCTTCACATATCTGGCTTAAGTGAATTACTACATTATTATCTAGATTTAGAGACAAGTAAGTTGATCAACCTGTTGATTGAGCAAATAACTGAAAAGGATAAAAAATGATAACCATAGTAAAATAAGGCTAATGCGTGGCAGTCATTCATTAAATTGTTCTCAAATTTTTCATTGGTGAATTATTAGCTTGCTCAGTTCTAGCTTCTGGTCATTCCTTGAGATTTCGATATTCTGGTGGTTTTCATGATTTGGAGACTGTTATGTGTTCATATAGCAATCATATTTGGAGATGGCTCTACATTTTTCTCAGAAGATTGGCTTCTTGAAAGAGGCTTATTGTAGGAGTGGGAAGGAGTAATTAAAATGGTATGTGTACAGTATTCCTTTATATAATATTTCTGTTTTCCTAATATCTAGGAATAGAGAAAAAATAAATTGGTATTCAAATTCCAAGATTCTATATACAGTGGCCTACTTTACATCTTCACTTGGATGTTTTTTTAGGAATCTCAAACTTTAAATATGTCCAGAGAGGAGCTCTTGTTTCCCTGTGGTCAGCTGCCATCTGTCACCCCATCCCAATCTTTCCTGTCTCAGCAAATGGGTACCACTTAATTGCTCCAGCCAAAAACTGAGATGATCTTCTCTTCCTCTTATCTAGCACATCCAACCCATCACCAAGTCTTGTTGAACTTACCTGTCTAGTATATATTTTAAATTAGCCAACCTTTATTACCCTTGTCCAAGCCACCCACCTTCAGTTTCTCAGACTGCAATAGTCTAACACAAAAGAGGGCAATATAGCACCATGGCTAGGAGCACAGACTGAGGGGCTAGACTACCTGGATTTGAACTCCAGCTTTGACACTATTAGCTAATAGCTGTTGTCAAGGGCTCAGCTGAGCTGGGAGAGAGATGAGCTGTTAGGTGTTAGAGTAGCCAATTAAACCAAAAATGAAAGAGTTAAGTCTTAAATCACTGTGATGGGATAAGCAAGAGGCTAAAAGGGGAGAAGGCACCGACTTCCTGTTCGATGTCCCCCAAGGAACTGTGCACTGGTTGAGGATTAGGCAGATAAGTACAGACGTGGGGTCATCTCATTGCTGAAGGAGCCCCTGTGGTTTTATGGACTGGGGTTGAGTACAGTGAATGAGAAGTTGGGGAGGAGGGTGAAGGGGGAGAGCTGGGAGTTGAAAACTACTGGGGACTGAGTCAAAGTGGGGAAACGTGTTTTCAAGCCTCCCCCACCATCACTCCCCTCTCCTCCCCTTTTGTTTGAGAAGGAGTCCTGCTCTGTTGCCCAGGCTGGAGTGCAGTGGGGCGATCTCGGCTCACTGCAACCTCCGCCTCCCGGGTTCAAGAGTTTCTCCTGCCTCAGCCTCTCGAGTAGCTGCGATTACAGGCACGTGCCACCACATTCGGCTAATTTTTTATTTTTAGTTGAGACCAGGTGTCACCATGTTGGCCAGGCTGGTCTCAAACTCCTGACCTCAGGTGATCTGCCTCCTTGGCCGCCCAAAGTGCTGGGATTACAGGCATGAACCACCGTGCCCGGCCCAAGGTTTCCCCTTCTGGCTTTGACAGAGAGGAAGATCTTTGCCCAAGGCCTCAGATAAAGAGACTTAGGAATGAAGGTGCCTGGGCTAGTAATGCAAATGTTTGTATAAGAGCGTCGCTGGGCCGGGCGCAGTGGCTCACGCCTTTAATCCCAGCACTTTGGGAGGCCGAGGCAGGCGGATCACCTGAGAGCAGGAGTTCTAGATGAGCCTGGCTAACATGGTGAAACCTCATTTCCACTAAAAAAAAAAAAAAAAAAAAAAAAAAATTAGCTGGGCGTGGTGGCACGCGCTTGTAATCCCAGCTACTTGGGAGGCTGAGGCTGGAGAATCGTTTGAACCCGGGAGGCAGAGGTTGCAGTGAGCCGAGATCTTGCCATTGCACTCCATCTTGGGCAACAAGAGCGAAACTCCGTCTCGGGGGGGAAGAAAAAAGAGCGTGGCTGCCCAGGAATTTCTGAGTTTGACTGCAGCTCCCTTCAAAGACTGCAGTGCATTTGCTGCGCACCAAGTCCATATCCGCAGGTTCCACAGGGCCCACGGCAGAACTCGAGTATTCACAGATTTTGAGATCCTTGGGGGTCCTAGAACCAATCCCCCACAGATACCGAGTGTAATAGAATACTATTCAGCAATATAAAGATACAGGCAACAACATAAAAGAACCTCAAAAGCAAGACACAAAAGACAACATACTGTATGACATTTATGACATTTTAGAAAAGGCCAAATTACTGGAACAAAACCCAGATCAGTTGTCATCAGGGGCTCAAGATTAGGGGAGTACTTCAGAAAAGGACACAGGAGACTTTTTAGAATGATGAAAATGTTCTATATCTGGATCGTAGTACTGGTCACATGGCTGTGTGCATTTGTAAAAAGACATCAAACTAAACTTTAAAAAGGTAAAGTTTATTTCTGGCTGGGCGTGGTGGCTCACGCCTGTAATCCCAGCACTTTGGGAGGCCGAGGCGGGTGGATCACGAGGTCAGGAGATCGAGACCATCCTGGCTAATACGGCAAAACCCCGTCTCTACTAAAAATACAAAAAATTAGCTGGGCGTGGTGGCACATGCCTGTAGTCCCAGCTACTCGGGAGGCTGAGGCAGGAGAATGGTGTGAACCTGGGAGGCAGAGCTTGCAGTGAGCTGAGATCACCCCACTGCACTCCAGCCTGGGCAACAGAGTGAGACTCTGTCAAAAAAAAAAAAAAAAAGATAAAGTTTGTTTATATAAATTACACTTCAAGCAAAAAAAAAAGAGAAGAAAAGAAAAATCTATCTACTCAATTCACAGAAAAGGCCTGGAAGTTTCAGAGGTAAACAGAGGGAAAACATGAGCCATAAGCTAGAAAAGGAAGTTTGTTACATCTGTCTGACAGGATTTCTGTGCATAAAATATTAACACCTTGTTAATAAAATTATTAAGTAAAGCAATCTCTTTAAGAAATGAGACCTACACACATATAATCAATTGATTTTAAACATGTTCATTATCTCCCAAAGTTTCCTGCCGTCTCTTTATTATTACTTTTATTTTTTTGTGGTAAGAACACTTATCCTAAGTTCTACCCTCTTACCAAATATAAGTATACATAGGATACTGTTAGCTATAGACACTACATTGTCTGGTAGATCTCCAGAACTTATTTATCTTGCATAACTGAAACTTTATACCGTTTGACCATGATTTCCACATACCCCTCACCCCTGTGTTAGTGCTTTTTTTGTCCTATGTCAGAAATCTATTTTAAAACATTTAGTCATGAAGATGTTTTCCAATATTATCTTCTAAAACATTTTTGGTTTTCCCATTTAGATCTATAATCCACCTGGAATAGGTATTTTTATATCTTTTGTGAGGTAGGAGCATGTTTCCTGTCTATTGATTGATTGACCTGTCATCTATTTAGTGTCCTTCTGTGCATGGGTCTGCTTCTATTGTGCTGCCTTGGGCTATTGTCCTTGTATAGTCTCTTAATTACTATAGCTCCATAAGTAAGTCTAGATATCTAGTCGTGCAAATACTCTTGTCTTCTTTTTCTTTTTGGGATCTTCTTGACTGTTTGCATTTCCATAGAAATTTTAGAGTCAGCTTGCAAAATTGCACAAATTATCCTGTTTTACAGTGAGACTTACAAAACATTTAACAAACAGCCAATTCAAGTTATTCCATAAAAGAGGGGATGTAGAAAAGTGCTGACTCATTTTATGAGGCTAGGGCCATTCTGATTCAAATTCCAATAGGATAATTTTTAAAAACTACATGCTTATTATACTTACAGATATGCTTATGAAAATTCTAGTGAAATATTGGGTAATTGAATCCAAAAATGATGAATTAGGTTTGAGTTCAGAAGTATATGATGGTTCAGCATTGGAGAATCAGTGTAGTCTGTTATTGATCCATTTTTGGAATAGGGAGAAAAATCCTATGATTACATCAATTGCTGTAGAAATAAACACTTGATAAAACTTCAGCCCCTCTTGTTAATAAAAACTATAATAAAATTCAAAATGTAAAGGCATTTCCTTGATTTTATAAAGACAATATATCACAAATTCTTCAGCAAATATCTTGTTAATGGGGAAACTGCCCTTCTCATTAAGATCTCTTTAAGATTGTTACTAATTGACATAATACTGAAGGTTTGACCAATGCTATGACGTGAGAAAAAGAATTAAGAGTTATAAGGATTGGAAACGAAGAGATGAAATTGAAATTCTTTGCAGATGTTATGATTTTATATATGTAAGAAATATGTGGAATGAGCAGACTGTTGGAACTGTTGGGAGATAAGAATGATAGCATTCATCTTTATCAGCAGTAACCAAGCAGAAAATGTAATTGGAAATTAGATACTACCTATGATAGGGGCTAAAGCTGTAAAGTTTCTAAGAACCTTTCAAAGAACACACACACACAAAATCTACAGATAAAACCTTGAAATTACTTAAAGGAATTATGGCCTGAGAGTGGGGAAAAACATAAATAAGACTCCAAAAGCACAAACCTTAGGGTGAAAATTGATTACTGCAAAATTATGGGGTTTTTTTCTCACTTGAAGGATATCACAAAGTTAGCAGAAGATGGCAGATTGGGAAAGATATCCATAATGTCTAAGTCCAATGAGGGGTTAACATACAGAATATATAAACAAATCTTGCGTAGTGATAAGAAAGACAGGACACTCGATAGGCAAATGGACAAAGGATATGGCTAGGCATTTTATAGAAAGATAAGTCTGACTGGCTAACAAGCATATGAAAAGATGCAAATCAAAAAAGGCAAGTTTAAAATAAAAATTAGATTCCATATCAGAATAGCAAATACAGTATTAGAAAATAGAAAATACCAAATTTTAGTGAGGATACAGCACAATGAGAACTCTTGAACCAGGCTGTCTAGAGTGTTAACTGGTAGGGCCATTCTGGAAAGAATTCTGAAAAAGTTTAGTGAAATTCAATATGTATGTACCTATGACCCAGCATCTCATGCTTCGTATTTCCCAGAGAAATTTTACACATGTTCATAGGTGGACACTATTATTTGTTTATTGTGGCCTTATTTATGATAAACATTTAGATTGCCTCCAGTTTTTACTATTAAAACAATATTTCTGGCTGGGCGTGGTGGCTCATGCCTGTAATCCCAGCGCTTTGGGAGGCCGAGGAGGGTGGATCACCTGAGGTTGGGAGTTCAAGACCAGCCTGACCAACATGGAGAAACCCCATCTCTACTAAAAATACAAAATTAGCCAGGTGTAGTGGCACATGCCTGTAATCTCAGCTACCCGGGAGGCTGAGGCAGGAGAATCGCTTGAACCCTGGAGGTGGAGGTTGCAGTGAGCCGAGATCACACCACTGCACTCCAGCCTGGGCAACAAGAGTGAAACTCTGTCTTAACAAACAAACAAACAAACAAACAAACCCCCCAAAAAAACCCAATATTGCTTTGAATATTCTTATACATCTATATACGTGCCAGAGTTTTTTTGGTGGAATTGCTGAGTCATAGTTGATGTACATCTCCAACTTTAATACAAGATCCCAATTGTTTTCCAAAGGGGTGATACTCTCTAGCAGTGTCTAAGAGATGTGGTTTTGCTAGATTCTTGCCAGCACTTGAGACTGTCAGATTTACAAAATCTTGCCAATACAGTTGGTGTCGAATGGCATCGCTGCATATTTTAATTTTAATTTTCCTAATTATTAAAAAGTTAAGCAGCATTTTTATAATTTATTGGCCATTTGTGCTTCATTCTATGAAGTGCTTTGTGGCAAAAAATATAACCTGTATGATATCAATCCTTTAAAATTAGTTGAATTTCATTTCACGGCCCAGAATGTGTTCAATTTTTTTTTTTTTCCTCGAGATGGGGTCTTGCTCTGTTGCTCAGGCTGGAGTGCAGTGGCATGATCTCGGCTCACTGCAACCTCTGCCTCCCGGGTTCAAGCAGTTCTCCTACCTCAGCCTCCTGAGTAGTTGGGATTACAGATGCCCACCACCACAACCAGCTAACTTTTGTATTTTTAGTAGAGATGGGGTCTCACCAAGTTAGCCAGGCTGGTCTCGAACTCCTGACCTTGTGATCCGCCCGCCTCGGCCTCCCAAAGTGTGGGGATTACAGGCGTGAGCCACTGCACCCGGCCGAATGTGTTCAATTTTTATAAATTACTGTTTCAGCTTGAAATGCTTCTCCACTCTTTGAGTAAAACGTTCTATATATGTCAACAGGTAAAGCTTGTTAACTGTATTGTTCAAATCTTCTATATCCTTACTGATATTTTTCTGCTTTATTGAGTGAGCTTTCAACCACTGAGGTGTGTTAAAATCTTCAGCTTTACTGGTATGTATATATTTTTGCTTGTAATTCTTTTAAGTTTTACTTTCTATAGCTTCAAGCTATATTATTTAGAATTTAGTTTGGAATTCTTATATCTGGCTGGTGAATTTAACCTTTTTTCATTATTTAGTTTCATTGTCTTTTGCCTTAAAGTCTATTTTATTTGATATTAATATAGTAATATCAGCTGTACTCTGTTCATATTTTAAATATATATATATTTTTAAACAACTTTTAAGTTCAGGGTTACATGTGTGGGTTTGTTATATAGATAAACTCATGTCATAGGAGTCTGTTGTACAGATTATTTCATCACCCAGGTGCTAAGCTTAGTACCCAATAGTTATTTTCTTCTGATTCTCTCTAAAATATGTATATATTTTCATCCTTCTAATTTCAACCATTTGTTATCCTTACGTCACAGCCTTCTTTTTAACATACCTCAATGGTGGATTTAAAATTTTTTATTCAATCTGATAATTTTAACTTTTAAATAGGTTTATGTTCCCATTTGCATGTATTTATTGTACATTTATATTTATTTCCACATCTTAATTTATGTTTTTTATTTGTTCAGCTTTTCTATGTTTTTTCTTTAGCAATTTAGGATTTGTCAATCTGATTTGAGTCATTCAATCTGGACAATTCATCCATTACTTCTTTGAATATTGTTTCCTCAAAAGTTCCCTATTCTGTCCTTCAGGAATTCCAATTTGACTTTTGTAGATATTTGCACTCTACCACCTTTTTCATATTTTACATATGCTTATGTCTCTGTTCTGCATTATGCAAAATATTTTTATTTATCTTCCAGTTCATTAATTCTTTCTTATACTATATTCTTTTGTTTAACCACCCTTTGAATTTTAAATGAAAATGATTTTTTATTTATAGAAGTTCTATTTGGTTATAGTTTCCAGATACTTCTGTTCATGTTTTATAGTCTCTTGTTCCTTATTCATATTTTAAATTCTCAAGCAGGTAGTTTCTTGAAGTAATCCCAGGGAACAGGTGTAGGGGACTGGAGAAAGTGAAACAAGGAAGAAGAGAAAGCCAGCACGAGAGTGCCTTAGATATTGTCCACTATGGGCAAGTGGGGCTTAATTTCGTCAGGACCTTTTGAAGAGCTGACATCTCAGAATTGTCCACCAAGAGTGAAAGATGGGACTTATGTATTAGCTTTCATATCCCATCAATCAAAGATTGCCCCAGGGATGAGAACGTCCCTGTGCTTCCAGATAATACAGGTATGAGTGCCAAATTATTTCCGAAGGCTTCCTAACTGATATCAGAGAAGTGCAGGGACAGAGCAAGAAATAAATGCAAAGCACTACCAGGTTATGCCTCTCATTCTCTATAGTATAATTGCACTACTTGATGTCTTTTGGGGTTTGATTCTTATGATTATAATTTCTATTGGCTCTACACTCATGGTGTTTTGTTTATTTGTGTGTTTTATTGGAGCTTATTCTGCTCTAAGCTTTTATTCTTTGCTGGTTTATCTGTGGGAATTGTTTGATGACTGATTTTAAGTTTGACTCCTTTCCAGTGGATTTGCTTTTTGATTCTGCCAAGTGTGTGTCAACCTAATAATAGGCAGACAGAGATTCTCCAAAGACAATCAGTTTATTTGGGAATGTACAGGGGATTTGCAAATTTGGGGTATGTGGACTATGGGGACCAGAGTCATATCCAAGGTGGTTAAGGCAAGGGGAAGATTTTAAAGGTAAAAGAGAGAAGTACATGTAATTTGTTTTTGTTTTGAAACAAAGAGAACATTGGTTACTGGGGCTTATTTCAGGAGTCGAAGTTAGTTTATTAGTGGAGACGGTGTGTCAGGTAAGTGTTCTTTTGCATCCTGCTATCTGTCCTTGTGACACATATAGCAAGCTGCAATTTTGAAAGTCCTTGGCAAAAGTTTTTGTTACAGACATATGTGCATGAGAGCCCTCACTCAGTTATCATAGGCTTGTGTATGTGAGGCTCTCTTTTCTTAACCTCCTATTTTATTTGGGTTTGACACAAGTGATTCCATCTTGATATTGACAACTTTCACACATCTGAGTGCATTTCCAACGAAGAACGATTTTAAACCACATTCTTGACCTGAAATTTTGGGTGGAATTTGGATTAGAAACCCAAATGAAAGTCTGTTTTGTTGTTATGAATTCTTTACATTGAGGTCTCTTATTAGACTCCCCGGCTTGGGCAGGCCCTAGACTTTGCCTTGTATCCCCATATCCTATGACCTTATGAAAAACAAAAGCCAGGGTCATCAAGGATCAGTGCATATCATTAGAGTGGAAACTGACTTTGGTGTTGAGCATTATGCCTCTCTCGGTCCACATTTTCATGTAATTTTAGGCATCTCACTGTTCCTTACCTCCTGCCAGCTTAACAGCACATCTTAAAAAGTTTTTTTCTTTTAATTTTATGCATCAATTTTGGATGTTTTTAGTGGAAGGGTCAATCAGACTAGGTTGTAATACTACCTGAAATGAAAATATTCATTATTGTATTGTCAGAAAACTAATGAAATTTCCCGTAATTCAGAAAGCCATCTCAAATTCATTATTAGCATCACACCATCATCAGAGCACAGGTTGGCTAATCAGTTTGCCTAGGTTGGAAACTTGGCTCTAATATTTACTAGCTGTGTGGTCACAGGTAAGTTAATCAACCTCCAATTGTCTTGGTTTTCTCAGCAGAAGAATAGTACCTACTTCATAGGCTTGTGATGAGCATTTAATAAATTACTATATATAAAGCACCCAGATTTATGGAAAATATTAAGTGCTCAATATATATTAGCTAGTATAATTATTATTATTCTTTCAAGGTTACCTTTAAGCCAATCTATTCTTTCATTGCCCTTTGATTGAACTAAGTGAAATAATAATAATTATTTCTCTTAAAACAATCCTCCAACTGTTAATAAGAGGAGGTCATTCTCAAATAACACCTAGCCCATCTCTTAGGGAGAATTTTCAACCCTGCCCCCAACCAGACACTACTCAGCAAGCTGCTTCCCCATTTGCTGTCTTCGTTTCCTTATCTAATGTTTGATAGGGTTGTCTATGGGAGCAGAGGGACCCCAGCAACCTGACCCCAGTCAGGCACAGGACTCTCAACACTGCTATCCCACTCTATCCCCTTACTTGTTCCCTACCTCATTGTCCTAGCCTGTTTTGTGCTGCTGTAACAGAATAGCAGAGTCTGGATAATTTATAAAAAATATAAATTTATTTCTCACAGTTACAGGGGCAGGGAGCTCAAGATCAAGGAGCTGGCAAGTTTGATGTCTGGTAAGGTCCTGGTCTCAGCTTCCAAGGTGACACCTTGAATGCTGTGTCCTCCACCAGTGGGGAAATGCTGTTCCTTACATGGCAGAAGAGCAGAAGGGGATTAATTCACCCTCAAAAGCCTTTTTTTTTTTTTTTTTTGAGACCGAGTCTTGCTCTGTCGTCCAGGCTAGAGTGCAGTGGCATGATCTCGGCTCACTGCAACCTCCACCTCGCGGGTTCAACCAATTCTCCTTCCTCAGCCTCCCAAGTAGCTGGGATTACAGGCACCCACCATGACGCCTAGCTAATTTTTGTATTTGTAGTACAGATAGGATTTCACCATCTTGGCCAGGCTGGTTTTGAGCTCCTGACCTCATGATCCACCTGCCTCGGCCTCCCAAAGTCCTGGGATTATGAGTGTGAGCCACCGTGCCCAGCCAAAAGCCCTTTTATTGCAGTATTAATTCACTCACGAAAGCAGAGCCCTCATGACTTAAACATTAGACCTCCAGCCCCCAACACTGTTGCATAGGTGATTAAGTTTCCAGCACGTGTTTTGGAGGGGACAAACTTCAAACCTTACTACCCAATCACCCTAACAATAGAACAAAAACTCTAATAATATGATTTAAAGCATTGGAAAGACCTTAAAACCTGAAACCATCAGATCGAAGTTTGAGTCTTAGTTCTGTCACTTACTAATAATGTAAATGATGTAACCATCTACTCACCTCTCAGTGTTGTTGTGATAATTAAACAAGGTAGATTTCTTAAAGTTCTTGGTAACTGCAAAGCCCTACATTGATACAGGTATTATTAAGAGGTTGGAGACCCTGTTTAAAAGATAGGAGGCGAGGCTGGGCTTGGTAGTTCACATCTATAATCTCAGCATTTTGGGAGGATGAGGCAGGAGGATCACTTGAGGCCAGGAGTTTGAGACTAGCCTCAGCAACATAGCGAGACTCCAGTCTCTACAAAAAAAATAAATAAATTAGCCAGGGGTGGTGGTCCATGCCAGTCATCTTTCCTACACAAGAAGCTGAGGCAGGAGGATTGCTTGAACCCAGGAGTTTGAGGCTGGAGTAAACTATGCTCACACCACAGCACTCCAGCCTGGGCAACAGAGCGAGACCCTGCCTCAAAATAAAAAATAAAAAGCTAGGAGGTCATTATAAACAACAACCACAACCCTTTCTTTTCATCTAGGAGAATCAAGCATACTGTTGATCAGTGCTTATGAGGACAGTGGGTTTTGCAACATGAAGCCTAGTTGCTGTAACATCATTAAACATGAATTGACATCACCACACACAAGAGTGTGCTCCTCTACCAGACTAAATGCAGTGATCATTAACTTATGCACGAGAGGCTAGAGTGTGTGTGTCAACACAGAGTTCAGCTGTATGTACTTATTCCACTAAGTACTTGTGACACGCTATGTCAAGAGTTCAGTGGCTGAGTTTCACATAGGGCAGTGTGACTCATTGGGATTATTAGGATCCTCCTGGAATAACTTCCCTGAGTTGATTGTCTTTGACAGATCAGTTTGCTTAGATTAAAAAGCAATTGCTGCTGTCTAGTCAAATTTAAACACTTTGGGTGGAAGAAGCTGAACTCTAACTCTGTCTAGTCTATAAAAACACCTTGATGTGAAAATTACATCGAATGTAGTGAAGAAAAAAACTGAGTTAGCAAGACTCCAGGGTATGGTTTTGTAATAACACAAGGACGCATAGGTGCCAAACACAAGTGACCCCAGGCATATGTGAAGGAGGCAGGAGTACATTGCTTTTAATAGCAACTTGATCTGTGCCCAATGTACTGCTAAGTCAATAACAATGTTTGAGGTACACCACTCTGCTCTGCGTTCATGTAACATTGACCACCAGTAGAATCTGGATAGAAAAGATTTGTCTTCTGGGAAGAACAATGACAGGTATTTTGGAATCTAGGCATCTCTCTCTTTCCTCTTTCTGAATGGACTCGGGAATTTAATAGAAGAAACAATAGCATCAAGGGGAATGAAATAGCAGTATGCTAAAATACAATTCCTGTTCTAAAAAGCTGAGTGGAACATCCAGTTTTAGTGAAATTTAAGCCTAATGCCTGAAATTACATTCCCAGCCTGCATGAGCTGTAGATGAAATGGAAGCTGAGATGACATTAAGCTGACATCCAACTTATCTGTGGTGGATCAGCAAATAAATAGAGTTTTGAAACTAGTATGAGCAAGATTTCATACATAGCCTCACTTTCATCACAGCCTTCTTTTATGTTTATGTTTCTTGATCTCTTTGACTGTGGAGGCTAACTGGGATGTTCAAAGTGGAGAAGATGAGAAGCCGGGTTTGTTGGGCTCCTCTCCCCTTAGTATGAGATACCCTGAGTGTAATCCTTACATGGACCAAGGCTACAGAAAGCATTGGTTATACAGAATTTTAATTGTAGTAAATTTGGTGTCCATTATCCTCACAACAAAGAGCATTGCTACCCTTTCCATCTGTTAGTATATTCATGGAGTTATGCAACCATCACGATTATCTAAGTTTAGAACATTTTAATCATCCAGAAGAAACCCAGGTATCTGTTAGTAGTCACTCCCATCCTCCTTTCCCCAGTCCTAGGCAACGACTAATCTACTTTCTGCCTCCATAGATTTGCTTATTGTGTACATTTCATTTGAGTGGAATAATATAATATAAGATGTGCCCTTTGGATACAAGTTTCTTTTACTTAGCATAATGTTCTGATAACTCATCCATGTTTAGCAATGTAGCAGTACTTCGTTTCTGTTGCTGAATAATTACATATTAATTGTATGAATTAGAGAACATTTTATTTATCTACTTATCAGCTAATAAAAATTTGTATTATTTGGCTACTACGGATAATGGTGCAATGAACACTCATATACATGTTTTTATGTAGAAGTTTGTTTTCATTTCTCTTGGGTATATCCCTAAGAATGTAACTGCTGGTCATATATTAGTAGTAACTCTATATTTAACTTTTTTGAGCAATGACCAACTGTTTTCCAAAGGGCTAGAGCATTTTACATGTGTGAGAGTTCCAATTTCTTCACATTTTTTGCCAACACTTATTATTATCTGTCTTTTTGATTATAGCCATCCTAGTGGGCATGAAATGTTATCTCACAGTGGTTTTGATTTACATTTCTCTCGTGGCCGATGAGGTTGGTTGTGTTAGTCCATTTGCATCACTATAAAGGAATAACTGAGACTGGATAATTTACAAAGAAAAGAGGTTTATTTGGCTCAAGGTTCTGCAGGCTATACCTGAAGCATAGTGCTGGCATCTACTTCTGGTGAGGGCCTCATGAAGCTTACAATCATGGCAGAAGGCAAAGGAGAGCCAGCGTGTCACATGACAAGAGACAGAGCAAGCAGGGCATTGGGGTTGGAGTGGGAAGGTGCCATGCTCTTTTAAGCAACAAGATCTCATGTGAACTCATCACCGCTCATTACTGCAGGGAGAGTACCAAACCATTCATGACAAATCCACCCTCATGACCCAATACCACACATCAGGCTCCACCTCCAACACTGGGGATCACGTTTCAACACGAGATTTGGAGGGGACAAACATCCAAACTATATCATTGGATGAACATCTTTTCATGTACTTAGTGGCCATTTTATATCTCTTTTTTCGGAGAAATTTCTATTCAAATCCTTTACCCATTTTAAAGCTGAGTCATTTTTATTATTGAGTTGAAAGAGCTCTTTATATATCTTCAATACCAGTCCTTTTATCAGACACATGATTTGCAAGTATTTTCTATCATTCTGTGGTTGTCTTTTCACTGTCTTGAAGATACTGGTTTCAGCATAAAAGTTTTAAAATTTGGTGTAGTCCAATTTATCTATATCTTCTTCTGTTACTTATGCTTTTGGCATTGTATCTAAGAAAACATTGTCAACCAAGGACGGAGATTTATATCTAAGTGTTCTTCTGGATTTTATAGTTTTAGCTCTTACATCTAGGCCTATAATTCACTTTGAGTTAATTTTTGTGTGTGGTTTAAGGAAGGAGTACAACTTCTTTTGCTTTTCATGTTGATATCCACTTGTCCCAGGACCATTTGTTGAACAGACTATTCTTTCCCCATAGAATCATCTTGACACCTTTGTTGAAAAATCAATTGGCCATAGATGTATGAGTTTATTTCTGGACTCTCAATTCTATTCCATTGATCTATATTCTTATCCTATTCCAGTCTTGTACTGTCTTGATTACTGTAACCTTGTGGAAAATTTTGAAATCAGGAAGTGTGAGTTCATCAAAATTGCTTTTCTTTGTGAAGTTTGTTTTGGCTATTCTAGGTCCCTTGCATTTTTATATGAATTTTAGCATTATCTTGTCAATTGTTGTCAAAAATATAGTTGAGATTTGACACGGATTGCATTGAATTTGCAGATAAATTTGAGGACTATTGCCATCTTAACAATAACAAATCTTCTAGAAACTCACAAATACAGGATGTCTTTCCATTTATTTAGATCTTCTTTATTTTAACAATGTTTTGTAGTTTTCAGTGTACAAGTCTTGCATTTCTTTTGTTAAGTTTATTCTTAAGTGCTTTATTCTTTTTGGTTTATTTTAAATGGAATTTTTCCTTAATTTTACTTTCAGAATGCTTACTGCTAGTACATAGAAATAAATACAACCAATTTTTATATATTCATCTCAAGTCTTGCAAACTTGTTGAACTCATTTGTTATTTCCAATAGCTTTTTGTGAATTCCTTAGGATTTTATATGTACAAGATCGTATTATCTATGAAGAGAGATAGTTTACTTCTTCTTTTCCAATATAAATGTCTTATTTATTTTTCTTGCCTAATTGCCCTGGCTAGAATCTCCATTAGGATGTTGAATAGAAGTGGTGAGAGTGGACATCCTATTCTTGGATGGACATCCTCATCCGTTCTTGCTCTTATGGGGAAAGCATTCAGTCTTTCATCATTAAGTGTGATATTAACTGTAGGTTTTCATAAATGCTGTTTTTCAAGTTGAGGGAGATACCTTCTGCCATGGGTTGAATGCATCCCCTCCCAAATTCATGTTGAAACTTAATTTCCATTGTAATGGTATTAAGAGATGAAGCCTTTTGGAAAGTGGTTAGGTCATGAGGGCCTTGCCCTCATCAGTGGATTAGTGCCCTTTATAGAAGGGTTGGGGGAATCTAGCTCAGCAGACCTTTTTGCCCTTCTACCTTCTACCATTTGAGGATACAGTGTTCACCTCTCCTGCCATGTCAGGATGCAGCAAGGAGGCCTTCACAGACACGGAATGCGGCCTTCCCAGCCTCCAGAACTGTGAGAAATAAATTTTTATTGTTTATAAATTACCCAGTCTGTGGTATTTTATTATAGCAGCACAAATAGACTAAGGCACCTTCTATTCCATTCCCAGTTTGGTAAGTGGTTTTATCCAGAAGGGTTGTTGGACTTTGTTAGATACAATACCTTTACTGTGTCTGTTGAAATGATCATGAGGTCTTTGTCATTTATTCTGTTTATATGGTTTATTACACTGATTTTTGTTTGTAAACAAACTTTGTTAACTTGCATTACTTGGATAAATCCCACTTGGTCATGGTATATAATCCTTTGTATATGTTGCTGGGTAAGTTTGCTAGTATTTTGTAGAAGATTTTCTAACTTATATTTACAAGGAATCTTGGCTTATAGTTTTCTTTTTTGTGATGCTTTTGCCTGGTTCTGGTATCACAATAATACTGGCCTCATAGAATGAGTTGGGAAGTGTTCCCTCTTGTTCTATTTTTTTTTGGTAGAAAACTGCAAAGAATTGGTATTGTTTAAATGAATGGTAGAATACACTCAGAGAAGCTGTCGGATCCTGAGAGGTCCTGAGGTAAATTTTAAATTAGTAACTAAAGCTTTTTACCTGTTATAGATTTACTCAGATTTTCTATTTCTTCTTGAGTCTTGTTTTGTGTTTGCATTTTCTAGGAGTTTTTCCAGTTCATCTAAGTTATCTAATTTATTGGTATATGGTTTTTCATAGTATTCCTTTGTAATGCTTTTTATTTCTATAAGATTGATAGTGATCTTTCTTTTTTTCCTGATTTTGGTAATTTGAGTCTTTTTTTCTTTGTCAGTCTACACAAAAGTTACAGTAGTAATTTATCTATAGGACTTTTGTGTATAGAGTTTGCTTTAATACAGGAATTAAACAAAAATTCCTGAAGGAATTTCTTTTCATTTCTTGGTCTTCCCAGGATGTAACCTCCCCCTTTTCTCTCTACCATGCTCATAAGGATTGTTTACTCCTTCCTTTTATCCCCCAGTTATGCCATCTTCTTCTTTGTCCTTCAAGACACAATTTTGATCTCACATTCCAACATCTAATCAGATCAAGGGGTCCAATGACGTACATTTCAATGTCTGTGTGTGTTTCTTTGGTGTCTTTGCCCAATCTCGTGTAGCACTACTGACTCCAGCCTTTTTATTTTAAATTATCACAATTCAGAAATTCACTTTACTTCATAGACGTATTCTAAGTTTCATGCTTGGGAAGTCTATTTTGTTCATGCCATTTGAATTCAAAGTTTAACAACAAACTTGCTGCATCATATTTAGACACTCAGGATTTTGTTCCTGGAAGGATTTTAGAGATTATCCAGGATTAAGCAGCAGCCACTCAGTACCAGTCAGTTATTGCCAGATGGGAATGAGAACCTACTGTGGCTGGATCTTCTCATTGAAACAAACAAACAAACATAAATCTGGATATTCGTGGGAAACTTCCAAATTTTTAAATGAAAGCAATGAATTAAAAACTCTTAAAACTCTGCTAACGTCAAGGACCCTGTTCTTTTAGTTTATTTGTATCCTGTTTTGTCCTCAGCACACAGTGGATTGGTGATGTTCCTGAAGAGTTTAGTTGAAGGAATTCTAGGAGATTATAGGTCTTGCTGTATCTTAAGAAGGACATAAACAAAAGAAGTTATTATCTTCAGCCTTTTAATATAAATATAGGCTATTTGGAACCAGATGGGTATTAAGAAGCTATGTGAGTGAACTTTCTTCCCTCCTTAAACTTTTACACTTGATTAACTAGTCATTTATGAAGTTGGATCTTCAAAGACACTTTATATTAGCCCTGGGAGTTGTCCCTTCTACTCAGCTAGAAATTGAAGTGATACTTTAAAATTAAGCATCTGTTCTCCTATTCAGCTCAAGTTTTAAGGATTGGTGTCTTCTGGAAGTGAGGTGCCCATAAAGAAGCATCCTGGGCAATTTGACATTCAAAGAAAATGGCTTGGAAAACATGCCCATGGTGAGTCCAGCACCATTATTCGAGGCAAAGCTGTCAACATGTTTAAAGCCATCCTGGGAAGTGACTAAAGACACTCACATTTTAAAAACTGAAAATGAGTGCTATTTGTTTTGGAGCTAGAGATAGAATATCCCTTTTGATCTTTTTCTTTTTCTCGCTGGCTGATCTCGGGATTTGATTTCTCTATTCAGAAAAAGAGCGTGGTTGAACATTTTGCTCTCTTAAGAGTTTTTGAGCCCTTTACAGCTGACTGGCACAGTCCATAGTTTCCTGATACCTTTCTTAAGATTTCCTTCCTGAGGAAACTGTGTCTCACAGAGGAGGAATGACGCCTCTGACCACATCCTGCTGTTCTTGTGTGTGGTTGAGCAGCTTTTTTCAGATCTCAGGGAAAGGCAAGGTGAAGTCACCTCCTAACGCTTCTCTTTTTTCCCTATAGACCTTTAGAACTAGAAGCCTTTGAGCCAGCACGACTGGATGTGTAAATATGTTTTGCCAAGTAAGGAGATCCATTTAAACAGGGACCATTTAATGGTGAAAATGAAAATCTTGAACATTCAGCCTGGGAGATGACTGATGCTGGAGAATGCCAATAAATGTAGTATAAAAATCTCTCTATTGAAAAATCAAAGTGCTTTTACATCCTTGTCTGTGACTTCTGTTTTTAATCCATTTAGGCAATGTTGATTTTTTCCCTCTTAATGAATAGCAATTGAGCTGTACATTTTACATACCAGTAAGTGACTATGAGATGCTTTTGAAAATTAGCCACTAGCAAGTACATTTCACGTCTGAAGCAACATTTTGGCAGATGGACTCAGCTTAAAATTGGGACTGCCGTGAACAGCCCCAATTTCAGAATCAAGTTAATTCCATGTGGAACCCCACCAAACCTTTAGGCATTAAACAGAGCATTGTGTAAATCCTCGATGTGTACATTGCACTTGATGAGATGGCTGGCCATCCTAATAAAAAGTGAATCCAGAGGCTAGACATCTGGTGTGGTTGTTTTTGCAAAATACATTGTCACATTGCAGCATATAGAAAAATAATAATTGTCATTCTCTTTTGCCGCCATTCCTCCTAGGAGTGTGTTTTTGTCTGCTCTCCTGTCAAAATTATGTTAAACAGTAAAAATAAAAAATATGTTCCATAGTTTTCCAAACTTATCTTTCTCAGTTGGTTGCTCTTAAGGAATGTGACTTATGACCTCTACTTTCGGATGCTGCAGTTTCTTTCTTTCTCAAGCATATAAGTAAGATCTGCTCACAGGGTAAAGGAGGAGGATGTATGTTTTTCCAATGCCGACTTTCTTTTATTACCTGCTTGTATTTATATCAAAGAACATGTTGTATTTCCTCCTTTTCTGAAAGTCACTTACTCCACTTCATTTTGCTTTCCAGTTCTGGTTAATATTTATTATTTTGAAGGCTTAGTTTTATTTTTGTAAACGTTGAGATCTGTGACTTCAAATTATTATTCATTTACCCATTATAAATATCTTTTTTTTTTTTTTTTGAGATAGTCTTACTCTGTCACCCAGGCTGAAGTGGTACAATCTTGGCTCACTGCAACCTCTGCCTCCCAGGTTCAAGTGATTCTTGTGCCTCAGACTCCTGAGTAGCTGGGATTACAGGTGTGCACCACCATGCCTGGGTAATTTTTGTATTTTTCGTAGAGACAGGGCTTTGCCATGTTGGTCTCAAACTCCTGGCCATGAGTGATCTGCCCACCTGGACCTCCCAAAGTGCTGGGACTACAAGCATGAGCCACTGCGCCCGGCCCATTATAAATATCTTTTAAGTGTTTAATTTACTGGAGCATCAAAATACTTAAATTGATGAATTTAGTATGGCTTGTTTACCATGAATTCTAACTTTGAGATGTTCTGAATGTGAAGTTAAGTAGAATATAATGATTTGATCCATATATCTCACCTCTTCAGTCCAAGGGCTATAGGTTAGAAGTTAGAATGGGAAAGGAGTAGAGGTGTTTTTTCATCTGTCTTCTGCCTGGAAAACTTCTAACCCTATCCCTTTGTACATTTGTCAAATCCTACTTGTCCTTCAAGCATCTTGATACACTGGTAGCATTAATCATGTATTCTACAACTCCTTACACTGATGCACTATGAAAAGCTTCTTTCATGCAATGTTTCTTTAAATATAGGCAGTGTTAATGGACATTTGGGGCCATGCTTTCAATTACACTTTGAAGAGACTTGCCCCAAATTGCTACTGTCAAAGAGAACCCTATGTTAAAAAAGAGGGGACAGAGCAATTTATATCAATGAAAAAAAAATCTAAACTTTATTGAAATCATTGTATTGTTCACCAACAAAAAGGTACACTGTATTTTGAAGGTTTCTTCTAGAGACTGAGCTGCCACTTGGCTGAATTGCCCTGGCCTCACTGTGAGTGAATCTCTGCCCCTAAAATGAAATATCTCCCTTACTGTGGTTATAAGTTTTTGTTCTTTCATAATAAATCTAGCCCAAAGACTTTTTTTTACTGTAAATTTGCCTCCACAGAAGTGCTCATAAACAGTATCTGCCTCCATTACCTGTGGTAGACCCAAGTTTGACCATTTTGTAGAGTAAGCATATGCCTAAGAATCAATATGTGTTTTATTAGCACCAAGAGACTCATTGGATTGATTTTTTTTCTTTTTACCTTTATGGGCAATTGCTATAAAAAGGTAAATTAAAAAGTTAACCATCTGCTACCTCACTTTTCATTTAAAATCTTTTATTTGATTACTCTTTCCAGGTAATCAATGCTTTCTATTTTGCTATTATGCTAGCTAGTGAATGAAGGTGGTTTTAATTTATAGCTTTTATTTATCTAACGGTATTGTCAGAGTCACAATCTTTATGCGTCCTATTAGTAGTCTGGAAAATATTTCTTACTACATCGAAACAGAACAAAATTCAATTTAGAAATATAATTTCCTGCCATGGAGACACTTGATAACAGGGGGGAGATTAATGGAGCCCAGTGACAGAAACTTGATTTAAAGCAGGAGATTAATACTGCTTTATCAGCCTACACTGCAAGTGAATTGGCTCCTAAAGAAAAAAAAATCTGTTTGAAGTTGCTGAGTTGTCTGCTTGTCGGTTGGAAAAAGGTCCCTGGACATCTATTTTGTTATTGCTGAGTATTTGCTGCAAGCTTGTCCGTTTGACAACATAGGAACAAACCTGCTCACAACACCAGTCTGGCTTATTTTACAGTAGTAACATGTTTCTTATTATTCCTTTTGATCCCACAGGAAGCTTGGACGCTGTGGAGGTCAGCCTCTGACTTAAGGGGATTATATTCAGTAAATCATGTCAAAATTAACGAATAGAATTGCGCTGACACTTCAGTTTGGTTGGATTTAAGTAAAATGTTTAAATGGTATTTTTAATTGCAAAGCTCCTGCCCCTAAGTCCCATTATAAATATTTTTTTCTATCCTTGACAGAAGTCATTAATTTCCTTTTCCAACTAGAAAAGTACGAATCTTCCAGAAGAACCTCAAGTAAATCTGAAGATTACCTTAATAGATTGAAACGCTCACTATATGTTCTGAAACAAAATTTGGAGCTTAGTGAACTGTTAGAAATAAGTGCTAAAGGAAGTGGGTCCAAATTTTGAGTTTGATTCCCAGGAAACGAACGCATTTATATTGCTGGAATTAAATTTTTAAACTTGCTGTTGAACTATGTGAATTTTTTAACTTGATATTTGTCTGGAAAATAAAAAAGAAATAGAATGAGTTCCTCACCCAGTTGCTTCACAATAATGGCCATGTGTTTTTCAAAAGCTAGAAATTTTAAATTAATAGCTTAGCTACCTTATTACTGAGGGAAAGAGAAATGTTTAACAACTTCTGCTTGTTTTTACTGACTTTGAAATTTTGTAGAAATGAACTGAAAATATTTTTCATTAATTTTATTAAGTTCTGTAATAGAGTATTTTGCTGGAGGTCAGAATATCTAGATTGTAGTACTAGGTCAGTTAACAACTTTCTGGGTTCTTATGGAGTTTTTAAACCACTTTCTATTTCCAAGAGAGCTGGAGGGTAATAATTAATACCTATCTTACCACATCACACAGTTATTGAGAATATCAAATGAAATGATTTCTGCAAAATATTTAGACACAGAAAGGGCTATAGGAATATAAACAGTGTTACCTAAAATATTATTAGTATGTATAAACTACTTTAAACATATTGCATTTAGGATTTTCTTAGGGGAAGACGCATAATTTCACAGACATCTACCTTAATTTTATGTTGATGTGACTGAAACCATTAGTAGTTATTGGAATTGGTCCACTGAAGGTTGTTTACATTTTAAAAAATATCTGGAGAATAACTAACCTGTGGTGCATTTGTTCTTGGAACCAAATATGTGGAATAATTGAAATAAGAGAAATGTGGGGTCCATTTCATTTGCTCACTGTGAGCTCTCAATACATGGAAAGCAGGAATGGTATGACTGAATAATAGTGAAAATTAACAGCCTGGTGGACATGAGTTCTAAGGACTCCAGGCTAGATTCTTTGGGTGCTGCCCTGTCTGATGTCAGCTGTGTGACCCCTTTAGGCTTCATTAGCTTGTCCACTTCGTTTGGTGCTTGAGAAAACACATAAGTCTGCAGGGAACATTAGGCCCCGTTAAAACTATTTTCCTGGCTTGCGGGCACATACCAAACTCCCAGGTAAAGCACATTAAAGTGGCTACACATTCACTCAGAGGGGAAGGAGTTGCTTTCAGGAATTTAAAATCATTTCTAAGCCTTAAAATTCAGGACGACCTAAAAACGTTTTTAGTTTCAATGAACATGCATATGCTTTTCTTTCCTCTTGTTTCACTGATCCAGAGGGACCCTCAGCGAATATGCCCCTTTGACCTTTTCCTAGTCATGCAATTACCCTCATCCTGCTTTTTCTCTTTTGCACTTCCTTTCCCAAATAGCCTTTCTTTGGTGGTGTGGTTTAAATTGTTCAGCACCTACTTCAGACATGGCCACCTGGATTAACTTTAATCCTCCACTCTGACTTGGCTGGGACCTGACCATCAAGGGCACTGCCCTCTTGGGAGCCAGTCTGAGGTTTTGCCTGAGGTTCACAGCAACCCAAAATATTTACAAACATTTCGTTTTTCATCCTTGGGAATGCAGTATGGAAGATTTTAGTTTCTCTCTCTCTCTTTTTTTTTTTTTTTAACTCCCTCTTCTCTGTGCTGAGTGACATTTGGGAACAAGAGAAACAGGTATGAAGATTACCAAATGCGACAGTTCAGCAGCGGTTATGAGTTTGAGTTGGCAAATCAGGCCCAGGAGACACAATAGGCTTTAATCTAACACCACTTGTATTCAGCTTTCTGGAAGGAAACAAGGCAGGAGACACAGAAAAAAGATTCAGGATCATCATCATGGGGAGGCCCACCAGCTACACTAGTGACAGCTTTCTTTTTTTTTTTTTTCTGTCTTTTCTCCCACACATGGCCAAGGTGTGACAGCCAAGGTGTGGGGTAACCTTGTCACAGAGAGGCCAGTCCCCTTGCCTCACCAATGTTGTGTATGGTTTTCATCAAGCCCGAGGTCTGCATGCCAGTTCGCAGATCCCTCGACCTGGTTTTTTTTTTTTTTTTTTTCACACAATAAGGAGGGAGAAACCCTCATTTATCTCAACTCTACTGTTTCCAAGGAAACAGGGCCATGCAAGCTGAGGTCATTCTCAAGCAGGCCTGCCTCAGCCGAGGGAGGCCTGATGTTAACCCTTTATTCATACTCACGCCTACTGCTGTAGAAATGGTAGCATCACTATGTACAATGCTAATGCTCAGCTTCCATGTGCTAGTAGAATGTCTTTACCACTGTCTATTTTCTAGGGCAATAGATAGAAAGGAAAAGGCTGAGATAGAGATCTAGCCATCTATCCCTTCATCCAACCATTCAACTCTCCAGTTACTGAGTGTACATTGCATGCCTCACCTGAGTGTAGGGACAGAGGATGAAAAAATGGACAGAATGCAGAACTGACCACTGAATGCTTCAGAATCAGCAGGGCAACCTCTCCGCATGTGGGTTACTGTACTGCTAATCTCCAAGTTCCATACAAAACAGAGTGCTGTGAGAGCACAGAGAAGAAAGCAACTCACTTTTTGGCCAACATTTTGTATCTTATAGACTTTATTCAGCATTTCCTTAACAAACATGTCCATATAGAATAGTAACTGATCTCCACAGTGGTAACTCTGGGATATTGCAAAATCCTAAGGTGCCCTCTGAATCACTGAAAAAAGACTTTAGAGTTATCTGTATTTTATTATATTCTAGACCATAAATATTAAAATAAATTTTGTATTCCCCCCAAGAACATTAACGTAGTATTATGCGTCTAGGAAATGAATGATAAAGATTTGTTGAATTAAATCTAAATAATACCACTAGGGGCATTTCCTGGTATTCAAGACATGTAGTTATGGACAAATAAATAAGATATACTTCAAATTCAAACTTTTGGAGGTTATATCTTCCAAGAGTTCATATCTACTGAAAAAAGATAACATTATTAAAAAAAAATGTTAAGGCTGGGGGCAGTGGCTCACACCTGTAATCCTAGTACTTTGGGAGGCCAAGGCGGGAGAATTGCTTGAGGACCGGAGTTCGAGACCAGCCTGGACGACATAGCAAGACTCCATCTCTACAAGAATAAACATATAAAAACACATTAGATAAGTCCATTAATTGTTTTTCTGTAATAGGCTATGGGAGAGTAGTGCTGAGGCATGTTACATTTCTAACTTTGAAACAGACGTCAAGGGCGTAACTGCTCCCTTCTTCAACATGCTTCTTGATGTCATCATCAGATGCAGTTCTAAGCTGGGGAAAAGCCATTGATCTGATCCAGTCATTCTGATTTCATTACTTAGGATACTTGTTTGTGACATTCACATATATTTTTTCCTTTTATTATTTTCTCTGAATACAATACAAATTCATGAGTCTTTTGCCAGCTTGGGGGAGAATCCAAGTTTATTGTTAGCTTATAACACGATTAATATCCAGGTTTAGTTTCAACAAAGAGAGGAGGATAAAATTAAAGAAATCAGCCAGAATGTAGACCAAAAATAATTTAAATATAGTTTAAAATACCCTAAATTTAAGGTTATGCATTTCCAGAATCCAAGAGCTCACGGACCCATGGGAGTGTTAAGGGACTCCAGCTAATTTGGAAAACAGTTTCTCATTGCCTGTGGAGTGGAAAGTAGGCATAACATAAGGAATAGTGCTATCATAACAAGACCGACAGCCTCATTTGACCATTTAAACTATGTGCATGTATAACTTCATTAACAATAGATTATTTTTAAAATGCTATTAATAGTTGCTTGCTTTTCATAATAATAATTACTCTTTACCGAAGACATTCTGTGAGGCATGGAGACAAACTTTTTTCAGACATTATTTGTAAGTTTTATATGACCCTGGAAGTGAATTATTATCATCAACATTTACAGAGACAAAAACTACCCCTAAGAGAAGTTAAATGACTTTTCTAATACTACATCTATCTTGCTGTAAAGCTCACTCTCTGGCCAGGTGCAGTGGCTCACGCCTGTGATCTCAGCACTTTGGGAGGGATCACCTGAGGTCAGGAGTTCAAGACCAGCCTGGTCAACATGGTGGAACCCTGTCTCTACTAGGGTGTGGTGGCAGGTGCTTGTAATCCCAGCCACTCTGGATGCTGAGGCAGGAGAATCGCTTTAACTCGGGAGATGGAGGTTGCACTGAGCCGAGATCATGCCGTTGTGCTCCAGCCTGGATGACAAGAGTGAAACTCTGTCTTAAAGAAAAAATAAACATAAAAAAATAAATAAATAAAGCTCACTGTGTGTCCTCCAGACCAGTCATTCCTCTGAGGTAGTTCCCTAGGACCTAACTTAGGAATATTCCTTTTATGGTATTCCTGGGAACTGAGGCTCACGTAACTTTGCTGTGTGACATACATTCATGATGGTGGCAGCAATAACAGGATGTTCTGAATTTGATCATTAGAAGTGACAACTTTGTTCTCTTCTAGCAACTGGAGGCATTTAGAGGGCTTTTCTGATGGCCACTGAAGGAGAGAGAGCCCTCAGACGTCAGGGGCCTTCCCAGTAGAGAAAGATACTGAGTAGAACTGCAAGGGTGGACGGCAAGTGTCAACATGTGGATGAACTATGGCTTTTGATTCCCTTTTTTGGTGAGCTAGTTTCAGACTGCTGGGTTCTGTACAGGCAACTTCTAAGTAAACTAGAACTGACAGATAATAAATATATAGCTAGGGCTGTAGCAACAGAAATCGATGCATTTCAAGTTCCACATAAGAGAAAGCAGTCAGGGTGTTTCAAGTCCTTTTAGAGTGATGAATGCAATTTACGCAATAAGCAAGAAAACATGATTGGGAGTAGATGGTGTAAAATCTCATCTAGGAGAAGGAAAAGAAGTGTCTGATGGGGTGATGTTGCTAACCTTAGAAACCGCCGGCAAAATCAGCTCTGAAAGTTATCAAAAAGACAAACACACACAAGACCTTGTGAATATAAGCCAAAGAAACAGAAAAGTTCAGCTTGTGTGTTGATCCACATCACCCTCATAAAAGATAGGGCCCAGCCTGGAACGTGCAGTTGACTACATTTGTTTTAAGTGAGTCTACCTTTCTTGCCTGATAGAAGTGGAACCAAATGACAGCCAGATCTAGAGACACATAAAGACATTTTATGCAAGTAAGGGCAAGTGGACCCTATATGTTTCCAGAGAGCTTTTGCCATTTCACTGCCAAATCTTAGACTAGTAGCTAATCAGAATGGCACAGTCCTCTGATGGGAGCCCTTATGGGGCACAAAATAAGCTCACTGAAGTTTTTTTAAAATGACATCTCTTATAAAATAGGCCTCATGTATCCCCCAAACTGTAAAGTCCATATATTTCAATATCTAATAACACAGTGATGGCAGTTGAGGGAGATGTCCCCCTATGCCCTCCAAAGACCAAACTCCCGACATTGGGGTAAATCTTTCCCCTTTCCTCTTCTGCAGAGGAAGCTTTTCAAGGAGGCAATAGAGTATCCCTTGGGTTGAGCCTGGGCTTTGGAGTTGCCCTAGTAGAGAGACTCTGTGTATAATTTTGGATCAGCATCCCTGCTCTGCTATTCTGTGATCTTGGGCAAATTACCTAATGTTTCTGAGGGAGAGTATCACCTGTTGTCAGTGGGGATGGTGTGATCCCCTCCTTCAGAGCATGACTGTGAGCATTCAGTGGGGTAATGCGTATGGAACACGCAGCAGAGCCTGCACACAGTCAGCACTCAATAGATGTTACCTTTATAAAGCTACTTCATTATTCTAAGCTTCCCTTCCTAACTTTTAAACTGGGCATAATACAGCCACGCCCCTGCCCCCACCATGGGGCTATATGTGAGATTCAAGCTAGTGTAGGTGGGGAGTCTGGCTCACGATGAGCCCTTGATGAATGGTGGCCGTTAATTCTTAGCCCCACAAACTCTATCAGAGGTTAGAAATGCAAAAGGAGGGCTGGGCGCGGTGGCTCACGCCTGTAATCCCGGCGCTTTGGGAGGCTGAGGCTGTTGGATCATGAGGTCAGGAGATCGAGACCATCCTTGCTAACATGGTGAAACCCCATCTCTACTAAAAATACAAAAAAATTAGCTGGGCATGGTGGCGGGCACCTGTAATCCCAGCTACTCGGGAGGCTGAGGTGGGTGGATCACTTGAGGTCAGTATTTAGAGACCATGTTAGAGATGGTGTTTCACCATCTCTACTAAAAATACAAAAATTAGCCAGTCATGGTGGTGGGCACCTGTAATCCCAGCTACTTGAGAGGCAGAGGTTGCAGTGAGCCGAGATGGCACCACTGCACTCCAGCCTGGGCAACAGAGCGAGACTCCATCTCAAAAAAAGAAATGCAAAAGGATTCAGCAGTCTGAAGGTTAATCCCAGGACACACACACACACACACACACACACACAAACCGAATGAAGATGAATTAGGTGAATAAGGTTCTGTCTCTCTTCACTCTCTACCTCATTCAATTAGGCTCTTCACGTTGATGCACCACTGGTTCATCTGGCTTCAGGTTCAGGCTCCACCCCAGGAAGTGACTTGTCAAGACGTGCTTGTTTCCTGGGTCCCAGGGCTATGTGCTCTCCTAAACTATCTCCCTTTCTTGCTTAATAGCTAACAGCTGGAGAAAATGGACGAAAGAAGTGTTTCCACCTGTCCTTACTTGCGCCTCTCTTGTTTATTGCACACAAAAGATTAAGAACTCATGGTTTAAAAAATCAAATCTGGTCTGACATAATGCCATGTTCCAAATCACTATTGTTTTGTAAAAAATCAGCCTAAAACTTTAAGGCTTAGAACATTGACAACTGTTTTATTTTCCTGCTGATCAGGTCTTGGGAAGGGTTCAGGTGGGTAGGTCTGGCTCTGGGTTTCTCAGGTGCTTGCAGTCAAACTGTGGCTGGAGTCTCAGTACTTCTCCATCTGGGCTCTTTGAATGCGCGTGCTCACAGGGTGGCTTTAGCTCTCTGGCATGAGTGTTCCAGAGAACAAGGAGGAAGTTGCATCACCGTTTATGACTCAGCCTCAGAAGCAGAACTGATTCTATACTTCGTGGACCCAAGGCAAGGTGAAAATGTGGGCCCCTTGTTCAAAAATTATCAAGAAGCTCAAGGCTGCAACAGCAGAGCATTATACCAAGTGCAGGGCTCTTTGAGCATGCGGCCCTCTATGATTTCACAGGTCTCATGCCTATGAAAGTCACATGGTGTCACTCTGACCATACTTTATTGGTGACTAAAGTTAAGTCAGATTCAAGGGGGAAGGGATGTAGAACCTACATTAAAAAAAAAAATTAATTTTTGTGGATACATAGTAGGTATATACATTTATAAGGTACATGAGATATTTTGAGACAGGTACACAATGTGTAATAATCACATCAGGGTAAATGGGGCATCCATCACCTCAAGCATTTATCCTTTGTGTTACAAACAATTCAATTGTTTAGTTATTTAAAGTGTGAAATTAAGTTATTATCGACTATTGTCACCCTGTTGTGCTATCAAATACTAGATCTTTTTTATTCTTTCTATTTTTTTGAATCCGTTAACCATCCCCACTTCCCACTACCCTATTACCCTTCCCAGCCTCTGGTAACCATCATTCTACTCCCTATCTCTATACATTGAATTATTTTACTTTTTAGCTCCCACAAATAAATGAGAAAATTTGAAGTTCATCTCTCTGTGTCTGTCTTACTCCACTCAACATAATGCCCTCCAGTTCCATTCATGTTGTTGCAAATGACAGAATCTTTTTTTTTTTTTTTTGTGGCTGAATAGTACTCCATTGTGTATATGTACCACATTCTCTCCATCCATTCATTTGTTGATGGACACTTAGGTTGCTTCCAAATCTTGGCTATTGTAAACAGAGCTGCTACAAACATGGGGGTGCAGATATCTCTTCGATATACTGATTTCCTTTCTTTTGGGTATATAGCTAGCGGTGGGATTGCTGGATCAGATGGTAGCTCTATCTTTAGTTTGCGGAACCTCCAAATTGTTCTCTATAGTGCTTGTGCTAATTTACAATCCCACCAACAGAGTATGAAGAGAACTCGCCTTTTGCAGACAGGAGTACTGAATATTTTGCAGAGATGTATTACAGTCCTCACATCCAGTTTCCTGTGATGCCGCCTCTCTCTTACTTTTCTGTGTTCTGCTGATCATTCTCTGTTTTAAATTAATTCTTGCTGCCTGTGGCTTATTGTTTCCTCATATAGCCAGTGCCCTCTGTATCTGCGGGTTCTATATCCTCAGATTCCACATCCTCTGATACAAACAACTACTGATGGAAAGTATTTGGGAAAGAAAAAAAAACTGATATAACAATAAAAATAATACAAATCAAAAACAATACAATGTAACAACTATTTACATGGCCTTTACATTGTTCCAGGTATTATATGTAATTTAGAGAATGTGCATAGATTATATGCAAACACTATGCCATTTTATACCAGGGATTTGAGCATCTGTGGATTTCAATATCCTTGGCGGTTCCTGGATCCAATTCCTCGAGAAGACAGAGGGATGACTTTATTAGGGTCCTTAGTACTAATCTGCAGAATTTTTTTTTCAGTTTTCATATGAAATTCATTAAATAGCAAGGCTTTAACAATTTTATGGAAATATGACTTTCTAATTTCCTTGACAAAATGCTTCCCACCTACCTGGAAAAGGCTTGTCAGAGTTTTCTGCCTTTCACTGAGCTCTCTGCTCCATGGCCAGCTGCCCCTGGGCTGTGTCCCTTTGTGTTTAACATCTGCCAGTATAGAGGGAGGGGTTGAATTCATTGAATTACTCAAAGAGAAAGAATAACTTCTTTATTGGGGTTAAAACTGAAAAGAAAAAATGTATGCGTTCTACCCCCACCCCAGCGCACGCACACCCACGCGCGCACACACACACACACACACCACTCTTTGGACAGATGTGTGAACAGTGCCCTCTACTTGGACACATTGAGCATCTTTGTCTGCTGCAGCTGAGGGGTCTATTTAATCTTCATTGTCATATGGCCTTCATTAAGATTTTCCAGATTATTTTCTTCCACCCAAGCCACTGAGTTTCTAACTTCTTAAAAATTAATTAGATATTAACTAGCTTGTTTATGTCACTTTAAGTTTACATGGCATTAAATTCTTAGAAATTAATTAGATGTTAACTAGCACGTTTATGTCACTTTAAGTTTATATAATACTTTCAGCTATATTACCCAGTTGCAACCTCAAAAGAAACCCCTGTCTTATTTGTCCCTATTGATAGTTGAGAAACTCGAGTTTCAAAAGTGTAAGTGCCCTTTTCAAGATCACACAGCTTTTAAGACATGGAATTGGGAACTAAAGCATGTCTTCTAACTCCAAATACCTACTGTGCATATGCAGTGTATCATGCTAGTGCCTACTGAATTTCAGTGCAAAATTCTTCATTACTTGTGTCAACAAGGCTCAGTGGTGCTGACAATGGATAATCTGCCCGAATATTTCAAGGCCTTGCTTAACATTTTTTCTTCCTTAATTTTTTGATAGATAATATGTGAACATGATAAAAAATTTAAAAAAATACAAGTTTGCCTCCATCCTTGATCCTAAAATATACATATATACCTGTATACATATATGTCTAATACATACGCAAATGGTAGAACACTGTATGTTCTGTTCTACACCTTGATTTGTTTCACATAACAGTATAACTTGGAGCTCATTCAGTGCACCTAGAGCTATCTCACTCCTATTAACAACTGTAGAATCTTTTTCTTTCTTTCTTCCCTTCCTCCTTTCCTCCCTCCCCCACTTCCTTCCTTCCTTCCTTTTCTCCCTCCCTTCCTAGCTTCCTCCTTTCTTTCCTTCGCTTCCTTACCCTCCTTCTGTCCCTTCCCCCTTCTCTTCCCTTCCCCTTCCTCCCTCCCTCCCTTCCACTCCTTCTCTTCCTCCTTCCCTCCCTCTTTTCCTCCCTCCCTCTCTCCCTTCCTTCCTCCCTCCCTCCCTTCCCTTTTTTCCCTTCCTCTCCTCTCTTCTCTTTTCTTTCAAGACAGGGTCTTGTTCTGTCACCTAGGATGGAGTGCTAGGTGTGATTATAGCTCACTGCCCCCTCAAACTCCTGTGCTCAAGAGATCCTCCCACCTTGGCCTCCTAAAGTGCTGGGACTACAAGCATGCACCACTCCGCCTGGAAACTCTTTAAATATTTTGTAGACATGGGGTCTTATTTTTTTGCCCATGCTGGTCTTGAACTCTGCATCGGGCTCCCAAAGTTCTGGGATTACAGGCCACCATGCCTGGCCAAGAATATTTCATTGCATGTAAGTGCTATCACTTATTTAATCAGTCTCCAACTGAAGGATACTTGATTTGCATTATTTTCTATTACCAAAAAATATTGCATTAATTTCCCTTTCTTATATACATGTGAAAATATTTTTGTTAGATATACTAGGATCAGAATATGTATATGTAAAGGTTTCACAGATATTTAATTTTGATGTAAGTATAATTTGTGGGTCAAAAATATGTACATTTATATTTTTGACAGATATTCCCAAATTTCCTTGTATAAAGATTGTTCTAATCACCTTCCCACCAACATTGTATAAGAGCCCTTGTTTCACTTTTCTAATATGTCATCACATTTTTGTTTTTCACCAATCTGATCGTTAAAAATGGGATCTTATAGTGTTATTTGAATTTCACTTATTTTGAGTAAGGTTGACTACTTTCTAATATGCTGGAAAGCCATTTGTATTTCATTTTTGTGAGTTACTATTTTTACCCATTTTTTTCTTTTGTATTGTTGATATTTTCTTTATGATTTGTTGGAATATTTTATATATTGCAAATAATTTTTTCTTTTTGTTATATGTAAGCTGGAGAAAGAGCATTTTCAGGCAGAAGGAATAGCAAATGAAAATATCTTGAGGCATACAAGAAAAGAAAGAACCATGGGGCGATTTTTCTCCATGTTGTGGTTTCTTTACATGTAGAAATTAAAAATATTGTATAGTCAAATTCATTTTTTAATATTACAGCAGATTCTACATAGTTTCAAGAGTAACTGATTTTGAAGTTGTAAACATTTATCCCATGTTTCCTTTTAGCAATTTTAATGGCTTCATTTTGTATGCTGAAATCTATCCATCAATAATTTATTTTTTGTGAAAGGCCAAAAGTCAAAATATATTTCCCTCAGATGGCTCTTCAGTTGTTCTGACAGTTATTGGACAATCCATCTTTTACCTACTGATTTGAAATGACACTTTGATCATATCTTAAATTCCTGCATGTATTTGAGTCCATTCCAGGACTCCCTGTTGTGCTCTATTGTTCTGTTCTCCCAGGTATAATACCATATTGTTTTAATTAGTATAGCTTTATAATATCTTTTGCTCTCTACTTGGACTTACCTTCTCATTACTCACTTTTCTCAGAATATTCTTGACTGTTCATTTTTCCATATTAACCTTAGAGTTCATTTTTCCATATTAATCTTAGAATCAGCTGGTTTCATTCTAAATATTCCTGTTGGTGCCTTCATTGAGATAGCTTTGAATGGACATGTTTAATTTAATATTGAGTCTTACTAGTTATTCCTCTGAATTTTAAGATGAGTTTTCTTGAAGTCGACAACTATATGAGGACAAGCATTAATAATATTCTCATTTTACAGAGGCAGCAGAAATCTTCTGAGAGGTTCAAAACATTTCTTATTCCTCAAGTTCACAAAACTGACAAGCCTTGGAGAGGGCCTAGGTCCAGATGGTCTCCCTTATACACTTGATCTTCCATCTACTCAGTCTCATCCATGCCCTTATGACAGGGAGAGGCAGCTCCTGGAAACCAGTGACACACCTGTTGTGGCATGCAGTCAGGCAAACCAGCATGGGGTGGCAAAATAGCATGGGCTTTGTGCCTAGCAAGATCCCAGTTTCCTTCATGACTTTGCTATTTCCTATCTGTGAGACCTTGCAGAAACTATTTCTTAGACAGTATTTAATTTGCAGAGGATTAAGAGACTATGCCCTACCTAATACTTGGCACTTGGAGGCACTCAATCAATGGTATGTTCCCCAGACCCCTTCAGAAAGGTGTTAAATTCTTTTCCCATGTGACACTGATCTTAGTGATATCTTTGTGATGTTAAGCTTACCATACTGGTGATTTTCCCTCACAGATGAAGTTTCAGGCTACATAATAAGGGGATAATCTTTAGGCCACATAGGGAAATAATCTTTAGGCCACCTAAGCTATGCTTAGGGTAGCATGTGGCCTTGCTCTCCACAGCTTCCCCACTCAGCGGTGCTAAGGCATCCTGTCTGCCCCTTTAGGATGCTTTCTGGGGGTCTTCATTGGAGGCTTTCCCCTGCTCCCCCACCCTTTCTCTAGGGCTAATTTTTATTAGAAAACAGCCATTTAAAATGAATCCACTTAGAATAGGGACTAAAACTTTATAGTAAATAGTGAAAAATGTCTAAATTGGTTATTGGTTATCTTGGAAAATAAAACTAAAATTTATAAAAATAAGTTCTGTTTTGGGGATAAAATTAACACAATAATTATAATTATAAGTTTAGAGTGAACAGAGAATGAATCATGATTGATTCATTTTTGGTAAAAAATGTTTCAAAGATAATTGTATGATTATATATATTTATTTCACATTTTTGCATCATAAGGAAAAAGTTGAGCACTTCATTAGTTTTCCTAAGGGTCCCTCTTCATCAGGAGGAATTTCATTAACACTTGCTTTGCTGGATTGAAGAGTTCTGTCTCTGCGGGAGCCTCATTTGTCAGTGGCTTTGCTCATAATTCCAGCAGCTCTCAACCGTAACTTTGGTCAACTTTATGAATTAATTCATCTTTTGCAAGTTTGGCCATTTCACATTGCAATTTTATTGCATGAATTTGTACTGATTTTTTCAAATGAAGTTTGTGGCATGTGAGAGCCAGTGTAGTAAACTGAAATCATTGTCCCCCAATCATGTCCATGTTCTAGTTCCTGGAACTGGTGAAGGTTACCTTATAGACAAAGGGGACTTTGCAGATATGATTAAATTAATGATCTTGAGATCTTAAGGATCTTATCCTGGATTATCCAGGTGGGTCTGATGTAACACAAAGATTCTTAGAAGAGGGGGACAGGAGATCAGAATGAGTAGTAGGAGATGTGTTCATAAAAGCAAGAGATTGAAATGAGAGATCAGAAGAGACTGGAATTTCCCATCAGCTGGGAAAAGCCCACAGCCTCTACAAGTTAGAAAAAACAAGGAACAGATTATCTCCTGGAACTTTCAGAAAGAACAAACTCTGCCAATACCTTCATCTTAGCCCTAGAATTCTTTTCAGACTTCTGACCTTCAGAACTGTAAGAGAATAAATTTGTGTTGCCTTAGGCCACTAAGTTTGTCTAATTTGGCTCAGCAACAATATGAAGCTAATACTGTCAAACAGTGACCAAAGTTCTGATGAGAGCACCGGAGTGAATAAGTCTTGTCATGAGGAGTGTCAGTTCATACCGAATACTTTAATGACTTTGTCTTCTTCATATAGCCTGTTGTGATGTATGTGTCTGTAGGTGTACACGTGTGTGTGTGTGTGTGTGTGTGTAGAAAGGAAAAGTAATATTCAAAGGGCAATTGGTATAAACTTTTCCTCTCTTCTGTCTTATCAGGAGTGGGGATTCTTCCTCGCAGGATGCCTGTATTCATTTAGGGAAATGGTTGAAGACAAAAACTGAAGAAGCCATGGAGGACTGGTTATTGCACTTAAGAAACAGCCTGAAACTATCTGAGGCCTAAAGGAAGATGCTGACAGGTTAGTGAGACATCCAGCCAGGTGATGTCAGAATATTTTCAGAGACAGAGAATGAGAATAGGTGCAGCTGTGCCAAGAGGGAGGACTCTGGGGTGGGAGGAGCAGGGTGGAGGCAGAGAGAAGTCAGGAGGATTTTAGAAAGTTTTACTGTGTGTTTTGTATTATAATTTATACCTCTGCTGCTGCCCAACCAGCCCCCCTTCATGGAAATCTTTAATAATGATCCAGGGTTAGGCTTTTGTTTATTTTTAAAAGTAGCTCTGGAGTGCAGCTGGTCCTAAAGCAGGAGGAGGCACAATTTTATCTGGATGGCATGTTATCAAAAACTTTTATTATTTCTTACCAGAGGCTTCTCAGCCTGGTCTTTCTGACCTATAATCTAGGCTGGGACCCAAAATGCCTGCAGCTCTGGTCTTCAGCATTTTGAGTAAAGCCTTCTTGTTGACTGTCTTCTTAGAAGCTGCCTTTATGGCAATTTGTGCTTTCTGAGCAACTGCTTTGTGGGAAAGGCCTTCGAGAGAGAAGCCTTTTTAACCTCAGCTTTATGCTTCTGTTTCTCATTTTCTCTGCTTTTCTGAACTTGTAACAAATATCTGTCATTTTGGAATTCCTTTCTCTGGCCACTGTCTTTTTGGTTTATCTTGTAACTTACTGTTTTGGATGGATACTCCTTTCTGGGGCAGCTCCTATACTGTTTGGTGAGCACTGTGTGGAGATTTGCGAGTAAAGTCAATGAACTGTGTATGTTTGCACACCAAAAGCTCACATCATTATACTACTTCATACACCATCAACCAAGGTTTGGTTCTGATCAATAATAATGATGATTACAACCAGACTCCCAGCATGTGGCCCACAGGAAAAGCAGACTCCCCAGCCAGGTTCCATATAGTGTTTGGTGACATCCAGCCTGAAGCACTGGAGGCTTCTGTGCAGTTTCAGTTAGATGTCTCCTTTACTGTGTCCCTGCCTTGGCCCCAGAGAGAATTAAATATGGTTTTCGACTTTGAAATATCCTCTGCATGTTATTGGGCTTGTGGGTTCTGCTTGAAATTATCCTAAAATGTGCTGTGTGATTTGAGTGATTTAATTTTATTACTACTTTTTCCCCAATTGAAGTTTGGCTGAATGATTAACAGTTGGTTAGAGAGGTCATTCAGGAGGCACAACTCACTGGGAATTCCATTGCAGATCCTCACATGTTCAGCTTCCCATTCCAGTAATGACTTCCTCCCTGGAAAGAGGGGCTCTGTCCATGTATTTATGATCTGAACGGATCAAGTCAGGGAGAACATAATGGGATTTATTTTTCTCTGGGGTCTGAAAGTCCTGCACTGCAGTGTCCATTTGGACCATCTTGCCTTGCCAGTGCTCCATGAAATGCGGCTGAATCCAAAGAGCTGGGGACTCCAACTGGCCCGTGTACCAGGAGGCAGGCACGTGGTGTGGCTGGTGTATGGAAGTTTTATGGCTTTAAGGGTATAATTAAGTCCTGAGTGATGACTACAGAAAACTAATAGCTCTGGAAGTGCAAATAAGAAAGGAGTCTTTAGCACAAATGAAAAGCAAGGACTTGTTTCAGGGAATTTTTGACAAAGGTGAAACAAATGGACAAGTCTGAGTTACTTTTTTTTTTTTTTTTTAATAGATTTGGTGAGCAGAGGAATCTGTCACCCAACAGAATCATTTACTAAGCAAAGATGAAAATTCTTAGATAAACATCTATGTTTTGCCTGGTGGCTGGCATGATAGGGTTATTTTGACAGAAAGTAAATAGCAGGGTGATATGTGTGACTTGAGAGAAAAAAATTTGGGTCAACTCATGTTATTCTGTGAAAAGATCCAATCAATTTCACTCCCATTGCCAGAGGAAGAAGTTGTGTAGCCACGTTGGGTAAGGCTCACAAATTACTCTACAATCAAGAAGTAAATAATATCTAAACCCTACAAATTGAGTTTTTATTAAGAAATTCATCTCTGCTTACCTCAGGGTTTATAAAATCTTTTAGAGCTTGTGAGAAAGGCAATATGTCTCAATGTACAAAGCCAGATTGATTGGGGTTAGGAATTTTAATTCTTAGGGTCAGGAATATGCCTCACCTTTTAAAACAGGCTTAATGAGAAAGGAGCAGACAAATGTTGCTTTAAAAGCGATTCTAATTCTTCTTGTGTTGTCTTTTATCTATATTACCACTCCTGTTGCTAGTTTCATGTACTTTACAAATTGGGATTAACGGCTTTTTTTTGCATAAGAGTTTCAAGGCCACGATTTCATAAATTGAGTAAATAAATAAATCCCTCTCTATCATTGACTTTCTGTATACTTAACATTTATATGTTTATTACTTTCTGCATTCGTAAGATGCCAGTACTGCTATTAATAAAATTTGTAGTTTCCGTACCAGAGCTTGTTGTTTAACCAAAAAATACAAGTGGCAAAACTTAGCATAACCTTTTTCAAAGGTGAACAAGTGAAAATGTTTATTCTGCTTTTGCGCTGCCCATTGTCAGATTCTCTTCTATAAGAATGGATGATAAAAATAGCAGCTACAGTTTGAGAAATTATGTGAAAGGTATTTTGCTTGTAGGTGGCTCATTTAAGAAAGGTATTATTATTCCTATTTTATGGTGGAGGAAACTGAGATTGAGAGAGTTTAAGGAACTTGTCTGTGTAATTAAGGGTGGTTTCAGAGCCAAATTTTGAATGCTGGCCTGTGTTGACTCTGAAAGCCTGGCTCTTTCTACATTTCCCACCGTATTTCAAAAACTATATCCCTTCTGACCTATGATCTAGGTCATATATCCCTTTACAGCTCTGCCCCTTGACCCCTTCCCTGACCTCTACCAGTTACAGAGGTCTGGGTCATGGAACATTGTTGAGGCAAGAATTTCTGATGTGGCATCAGTCAGGGTAGGCTGGATTATGCTGTGGTATAAGCAACCCTAATATCTCAGTGGCTTGAGATGGCAAAGACTTATTGCCTGTCATTTGTCCAAACTACATGTCCAACTTGGAGGTGTCTCTGATTCAGGATTTCCCTAGGATCAGGCTGTTGGAGCCTCCAACATATGGTACATTGCTGGACCCTGTGACAGGGTGAGGGAACAGGGTCAATCAGGCATGGGCTTTCCAAGGCTTCTGATGGGAAGTGACACATGGACTTCCTCTCTCATGTCCTTGTCTAAAGCATTTCACTTGGCCCCGCCTAACTTCACAAGGGCAGGCATGGTACTGCCATATCCCCAGAAGGGAGGGAACAAGCAGTGCCACACTACTTGGCACACTACTATGTAGATCCAAAAATAAAGCTATGTTGATCTTAAAATAAATACATGTTAGCTTTAAAAAATTGCAGTACATAATAGTTACAATTTAAAGAGTTCCCTAGACCCATTCCTAAGGACCAGAAAAGACATGACTACTCCAGAGATTGTTCTAATTCAGTAACCTACATTAACGACTTCCTTGTAGCAGAATTGAGAGGTGACATGTTTTCCTTCTCTAAAAAGGCACTATTTATAATGACTTGTTTATTAGCTGGATTTTAAAGAAGAGATAGAGGTAGATTTGAAAGTAACCAGCACAGATGTGTTGAAAAAATAATTGAAAGGACAGAAAAATTTTCCTAGTTCATCTGGGCTTCTCCCCAAGGGTTCCCATTTATATAATCCATATAAGACTGAAAACTGGAATTTAGTGTTTTAATTCAAATGAGATAGATCACTAGGTACCTTCTAGATTGTTTTTGTAAAACAGGAAGGTGTAAATTAACTCTCAGGTGTCAATTTGAACGAGCCCATGAGGCAAATGAGAGGAAAATTGGTTAGAGAAATTTCTCCAGCAGAGAGGACTACGTTGGTTGGGGCTTGGAGGCAAGGGAAACCTTAGCTGTCCTAAATAAAAATTCTGTGCAGTGATTGCAATTAATAGCCCGTCACATGAAAATAGAATGAAATCACCTGGAACTCTGTCCTGTAGTTGAGTTCAGAATTTGTGATTTTTAACTTTGGCATTTTAATTTTGTGCTGCTTTCAACATAAGCTAAGCATAGCAATCCCACAAAGGCATAATATAACTACTGGAGCTCTTAGCTTCTGCCTTGCAGTGCCCGGCAGCGCTCTTGCATGCTCTGTGAAAGATGCAATCACACAATCAAAGTAATATTTTCCCTGAGGTTCCCTGGGGCAGACTGGTTCTGCAATTTTCCAGTAATTGTTTTAGAAGGACAGCCCTGGATTTGGTTTTTCTATTAGATCTTTCCCCCTGGATTCTTCACACTGTGAAGAATCTTCTCTGTTGCCAGCTTCACTTAAGTACCCAAGATTGGGGTGGAATGGCGTGTACCATTAATTACCCAGTGGGATTTGGTGCCTCTCTGAACGGACTCCCTACTCCACAAATCCCCACTATCTGTGCAGGCTGGAACATAAGTATCTTTCCGAAGTACGTGATAAGGCATCCGGATTCTGTGGCATGAGGAGTGAGTTGCCTTTTAAGATTAATATACTTCTTTTGAGTTCACAACCCCAGAAATAACTAAGGTTTGTGCTTATAGATCTTTTTTTCCCTTTTATTTATCAGCCCCCATAGCAAACCTGTGAAGTTGATAAGCCACACACCATTGGTACGATTATTATTTTTTCCTTCCATTTCATAGGTAAGAAAATAAATGGAGGCTCTGGGTGTTTGGCCAAGTCAAAAAGCTACAAAATGCTAGAATCTGGCTTTTCAGACTCCAAGTCTTGTGTTCTTTTTTTATACAATGCTTGTTAGCGTTCTGGCCATGAGGTTTAATAAATAACATGGGAACAATAATAATAATCCAGTGTCCCCTCCCTTCATTGTCCCGAGTTACCAGCGGTTACAGACCCGGACTTCCTGTGAGGCGCCGCTGGTGGTCTGGCGCCCTCTGCTGGTGAAGCTGCCTGGCTTTCTCGTTGCTTGGTTTCCTCTGGATTTTATCTCCGTCTTCCTGGCGCAACATCTTTCAGCAGAATGTGCCATTCTTATACGAAGGTAAGAAGCCATTCTGCTGGGCACCTTATTTGAAGAAACACTCAAAGAGAATCAAAGAAAGCAGGACTTGGCATTTCTTCATCAGTATACCCCTGTGTGTGAATGCTTCCCTTTTCCTGCCATCCGCCGAGGGGGCACTTTCAAGTACTCAGTTCCCAGTGTGGCCCTGGCCCCCCTCAGCTCTGGCACTCTTTAAATTCCCTTTGAAAGAGAATGCATATTCTTCTCCAGAACACACCAGGGGAGGCAGCCAAGAGGAAGAGAAGTCTGGGAGCCCTGGAAGAAGTTAGGCAGGAGAGCCTCATCCTCAGGGAGCCAAGATGGAGACGACCCATGACTCGACCCTAGAAAGGCAGGTCAGCTTCTGCAGAGTGGTAGTGAGCACGGGCTCATGGTGGAAAGAAGCAGGTCTTCATGGACTGGGACCAAGTCCAACAGATCAGCTGAGACGACAAGGCAGGCAAGTAGAAATTGAGTAGAAGTGCTTAAGCCAGAAACAGATGAGTGACTCAACTGGTTAAGATTTGGTTAGTAAAAGGCTAGGGTTCTCACATGCTCACTTGAAATTTTTGTTTCATTGTCTTCTCTGGGAAAATAGAAAATAAATTGTGTGGTGGCCCTGCTGCTGTCAAAAGGAGTTGTCAATTTGCATCAGTTGTCAGTTTGCATAGTTTCTAATACACCGTCTAGAGGTTATTAATAATTAGGATTTTCACTCTGATGAGTCACGGAGCAATTTATATAAATTACAACACACAACATTATCTGGAACAAGTATCAGAAGAAAGATGGCAAATTACCTATATCAGTGGTTCTTAAAGTGTGGTCCCTGGACCACCATCATCATCATCATCATCATCTGGGAACACATTAGAAATGCAAATTATCAGGCTCCATCCCAGACCCATTGAATCAGAAATTCTGGAGGTGGGCCCGGCAATCCACAGTTTAACGAGCCCTCCAGGTGATTCTGATGCACACTCAAATGTGAGCAGCACTGCCTTAGATGATAGTATAAATGATGAATACTAGATCATTTTCACTAAGGAAGGCCTATAAATGTGATGGTTGGAGGGAAAGGAGGCAGGAATATGAGGCAACAATTTGAAAGACACATGTCTGCTATGTACTGAATAGTAAAGATTGCTTGAAGTTTGACAGTGAGATAAATTGAGCTAATAACAATACCATACAGCTTGAAGTTAAATTGCCACGATCACAAAAGGACAAGGTGGAGAGTCTGAAAGAAATGATGATAACTGGGATTGTTCAGGTCCATTCTGTGATTGTTCTAGGGCATTGCTGTGAGGCTGCCCTGTGTTCTGACACTGTGACCTTCTTTGATAGAAATGCAGGAAAATTATATCTTCTTGAAAAGGTCAAGAACAAAACCATTTCATAGAAATTAATTTTCTTAGAGGGAAAAAGGAATTGACAATGTCATGTGAAAATTTTATTGAAAAATGTTTATTCAATTTAGGTAATAGTAAATGATAAAGCATCAGAAATGTCTTCTTTAGTCTTTTATTAAAAGTGTGATTCATAAGACTTCAATGAAAAAAGATACAAAAGGGCCATAAGCATCATTCTCATCTTCACCATCCAGTTATTTCTTTCTTGAAAAAACAGCACTTCTTTAACATAGTGTGAGATAATAAAGGGCTTCTGGAGAATTTAGTCCTTATGGCTGAGATTCCTGAAATTGCCAAATAAGTCACTGACTGTCATTTTATGTGAAGGAGACGAAGAAAAACCTGTTCTCAATTACTGGGCAGCTGGTATGTTTTAATTGTTTGCTTTTTATGAGCAGTAAAATAAAAGGAGTATTCCTTAAGTATCCTTATATGCTATTAATGCAGTGCTTCTCACACACATTGTGCATCATGATCCCCAGTGAACTTGTTAAAAATGCAGATTGGTTGCCTTTTGAGATTTTGATTTAGTAGGGATATGATTTTTAACAAGCATCCAAATGATTTTGGTGTAGGTGGTTTGAGGACCACACTTTTAAAAACCCTGCCCAGAGCCTATCCATAATTTATGTGCTCATTATTTGAGCGTATCTGAAAGTGACTGACAATTTATAAAATGCCAGTTTAATGCAGATACAGACTTAACAGTGAGCAACAGCTGCTTATTCCAATAGAGCCTTGTTGTTTGGCATTTGGGAAAAATGAGCATTATACATAAGACAATTTTTTAAAATTAATACTTTATTTTTTTTAGAGCAGTTTTAGGTTTACAGGAATTTGAGCAGATAGTACAGAGAGTTCCCACATATTTCCTCTCACCTACATCTCAGTTTCCCTGGGTACACTTGTTACTGTTGTACACTAACACTTGTTAGTATCAAACTGATACTGATACCTTATTATTAAATGAAGTTCAGAGTTTAGGGTTCACTCTTTGTGCTGTACATTCTATGGGTTTTGACAAACGTACACTGTTCTGTATCCACCATTACAGTGCCCTACAGAATAGTTCCAGTGCTCTAAGAATCCCCTGTGCTCCACCTATTCATCTCTTACCCACTCCCCTGCTCCAAACTTTTGGCAACCATTGATCTTTTCATTGTCACTATCCTTTTGGCTATATCAGAGTGTCTTCTTGTTGGGGTTCAATTAGGTTGGTGGGAAAAATATTAAAGATAGTTATAGTAATAGTCAAAAACTCTCTTGGAAGGCCTGAGAGTTTTTGACTATTACTATAACTATCTTTAAAGGCCTGAGAGTTTTTGACTACCACTGTAACTATATTTAATATTTTTCCCACCAGCCTGATTGAACCCTAACATCTTCTATAGTTGAATCATATAGTATAGTATATGTATAGTACAGTAGTCTTTTCAGATGGTTTCTTTTCACTAGGCAACATGAGTTTAAGATTACTTTATGTCTTTAAGTGGCTTGATAGCTCATTTCTTTTTATTGCTGAATAATACTCCATTATATGGATATACCACAGTTTGTTTATCCATTTGCCTTTTGAAGGACATCTTAGTTGCTTTCAGTTTTTTTGCAATTATTGAGTAAAGCTACTATAAACATTTGTGGGCAGGTTTTTGTGTGGACTTGAGTTTTCAACTTACTTGGGTAAATACCTAGTTGTGCAATTGCTGAATTGTATGGGTAAGATGAGGTTTCAGCTTTGTTAAGAAACTGCCAAGCTATCTTCCAAAGTGGCTGTACCATTTTGCATTCCCACCATCAGTGAATGAGATATTGTTCCACATCCTTGCCAGCATTTGATATTGTTGGTTTTTTTGGATTTTCACCATTCTAATACGTATGTGGTAGTATCCTACTGTTATTTTTTATTTTATTTTATTTTATTTTTTGAGATGGAATCTCAATCTGTCACCCAGGCTGGAGTGCAGTGGTGTGATCTCGGCTTACTGCAACCTCCGCCCACCAAGTTCAAGTGATTCTCCTGCCTCAGCCTCCTGAGTAGTTGGGATTACAGGCGCCTGCCACTGCGCCCAGCTAATTTTTGTGGAGATGGGGTTTCACCATCTTGGCCAGCCTGGTCTTGAACTCCTGACCTCGCAATCCACCCACCTCGGCCTCCCAAAGTGCTGGGATTACAGGCGTGAGCCACCACGCCCGGCCTATCCCACTGTTATTTTAATTTACAATTCCCTAGTAACATATCATGTTGAACATCTTTGCATATATTTATTTACCATCTGTATATCTTTTTTAATGAGGTGCTCTGTTCAGATATTTTGGCCATTTTGTAATAAAGTTGTTTGTTTTCTTGTTAAGTATTGAGTTCTTTGTAGATTTTGGATACAAATCTCTTATTGGATATGTTTTGCAAATATTTTCTCTCAATCTGTGGCTTGTTTTTCATTCTCTCAATAGTTTCTTTTGTAGAGCAGAGTTTTGAATTTTCATGGAGCCCAACTTACCAATTTTTTATTTCATTGACTATGCTTTTGGTGTTTATCTAAAAAATTATTACCATACAAAATGTCATCTAGAGTTTCGCCAATTTTTATTTCTAGGAGTTTTATAGTTTTGAATTTTACATTTAGCTCTATGATCCATTCTAAGTTAATTTTTGTGAGGGTGTAAGGTCTGTGTCTGGCTTCATTTTTTTTATGCATGTGGATGTCCAGTTGTTACAGCACCATTTATTGAAAAGACTATCCTTTCTCCATTGAATTATCTTTTGCTATTTAGTTTAATATCAGTTGACTATATTTGTGTGGGTCTATTTTTGGGGTCTGTGTTCTGTTCCCATGATCTATTTGTCTGTTCTTATACAAATATCACACTGTTTTGATTATTGTAGCTTTATAGTGAGTCTCAGAGTCAGGTAGTGTCAGCCCTCCAACTTTGTTCTTTTTCAGTATTGGCTTTTGTAGTCTTTTGTCTTTTCATTTAAACTTTAGTTTACATTTTGTCGATACACAAAATAAGTTGTTGGGATTTTGATTGGGATTGTGCTGAATGTATGTTAGGAAGAACTAACATTTGAACAATATTGAGTATTCCTATTCAGATAAGTTTTTTAATGTGTAAAAATATTTCTCTGTAAGCTTTAAACCTTTAAATATAACAATATTTTAGCTAATACTTATATAATATGTTAATTTCCATAACTTTCCAAAAGTTTATGAAACAAAACTTGACCTTTTCCTTATGACTTAGGATCATCCCTGTAAGCTTTATTGTATTGGATGTTAATACAGTTGTATCAACTGCTTATTCTTCTGTCTCTCAATTAGGTGTTTAGTTATCATCATGGTTGTTTGGGTGTCTCTGCCAACAGCTGCACTGTGGACTCCTTCAAGGCTAGGATCGTATTTTGGCTGTTGATGCTTCCCCAGTCCAGTAGACACTTTATACTTGTTCGTTGAATGAATTGTGATCATCTCCAACATCCATTTATCTTTTCTTATTTTTCTGCTTCTAATCTGTTGTACTCTAGAAAAACAGAAAAACTTCATTAAGAACTGCATGTTTAAAAAGAGTCAATTAGGTTCAAAACAAAGCCCTTTGTACAATCTTTGTAAGAGCTATTGTGGCTTTTAGAGAAGTACAGTGCTACTGTGTATATTCAAACATATAGAAAATTTGAATATCCATGTGTCTTCCATCTAAAAAAAATTGTTAATGTCTTGTCATATTTTCATGTCTCCCTTGCATATATTAATACATACATACACACGTGCTGTGTCATGTGAAAATTAGTAATGAGTTGTAAAGTCCCACATAATTGAACATGCATCATTTAAGAATAAATATGATGGAAATACTTTACTATATCTAAGAAATTAATCATAATGATGTAATATCATGTAGTAGACATTCCATATTTAATTTTTTTCAATTGTTACAATAATATCTTTTTTTGTGATCCGTCCTAAATTCCCACATTGCAGTTGGCAAGTGTATTGTGTTGTGTGGTGTGATGTGTTGGGTGGTATGATATGTTGGTTGTGCTGTGTAGCCTTATGTAAGTCATTTCACATTCCTGGTAGTATAGGATGATCTCTAGTGTCATTTTGAGCTCTGAGAGTCTATGAGTCTATAATTATAGGCCATTTTAGTTCTATAATGTTGTGATTTTATTTATTTATTTGTTAGAGACAGAGACTTGCTCTTTTGCTCTGAAGTGCAGTGGTTTGATAGGAGCTCACTGCAACCTCAAACTCCTGGGCTCAAGAAATCCTCCTTCCTTAGACTCACAAGTAGTTGGGACTATAGGCATGGATCACCATGCCTGGCTAATATAAAAAAATGTTTTGTAGAGACCAGGTCTGGCTATATTTGCCTAGGCTGATCTCAAACTCTTGGCCTTAAGCAAAACTCCCACCTCAGCCTCCCGGAGTATTGGGATTACAGGCAGGAGCCACTGTGGTAGCTTTTGTGATTTATTTTATTTATTTATTTTTCTTTTCTTTTTTTTTTTTTAATTATACTTTAAGTTCTGGGATACATGTGCAGAACGTGCAGGTTTGTTACATAGGTATACATGTGCCATGGTGGTTTGCTGCACCCATCAAATGGTCATCTACATTAGGTATTTCTCCTAATGCTATCCCTCCCCTTGCCCCCTAACCCCTGCCAGGCCCCAGTGTGTGATAGTCCCCTCCCTGTGCCCATATGTTCTCATTGTTCAACTCCTGCATGTAAGTGAGAACATGCAGTGTTTGGTTTTCTGTTCCTGTGTTAGTTTGCTGAGAATGATGGTTTCCAGCTTCATCCATGTCCCTGCAAAGGACATGAACTCATTCTTCTTCATGGCTGCATAGTATTCCGTGGTATATATGTGCCACATTTTCTTTAGCCAGTCTAACAGTGATGGGCATTTGGGTTGGTTCCAAGTCTTTGCTATTGCTAGTAGTACTGCAATAAACATATGTGTGCATGTGTCTTTATAGTAGAATGATTTATAATCCTCTGGGTATATGCCCAGTAACGGGATTGCTGGGTCAAATGGTATTTCTAGTTCTAGATCCCTGAGGAATCGCCACACTGTCTTCCACAATGGTTGAACTAATTTACAATCCCACCAACAGTGTAAAAGCATTCCTATTTCTCCACATCCTCTCCAGCATCTGTTGTTTCCTGACTTTTTAATGATTGCCATTCTAACTGGTGTGGGATCGTATCTCATTGTGATTTTGATTTGTATTTCTCTAATGACCAGTGATGATGAGTTTTTTTTCATATGTTTGTTGGCTGCATAAATGTCTTCTTTTGAAAAGCATCTGTTCATATCCTTTCCCTACTTTTTGATGGGTTTGTTTTTTTCTTGTGAATTTGTTTAAGTTCCCTGTAGATTCTGGATATTGGCCCTTTGTCAGATGGATAGATTGCAAAATTTTTCTCCCAGTCTGTAGGTTTTCTGTTCACTCTGATGATAGTTTCTTTTGCTGTGCAGAAGCTCTTTAGTTTAATTAGATCCAATTTGCCAATTTTGGCTTTTGTTGCCATTGCTTTTGGTGTTTTAGTGATGAGGTCTTTGCCCATGCCTGTGTCCTAGGTTTTTTTCCTAGGGTTTTTTTATGGTTTTAGGTCTTACGTTTAAATCGTTAATCCATCTTGAGTTAATTTTTGTATGAGGTGTAAGGAAGGGGTCTAGTTTCAGTTTTCTGCATATACTAGCCAGTTTTCCCAACACCATTTATTAAATAGGGAATCCTTTCCCTATTGCTTTTTTTTCAGATTTGTCAAAGATCAGGTGGTTGTAGATGTGTGGTGTTATTTCTGATGCCTCTGTTCTGTTCCATTGGTCTATATATCTGTTTTGCTACCAGTACCATGCTGTTTTGATTACTTTAGCTTTGTAGTATAGTTTGAAGTCAGGTAGTGTGATGCCTCCAGTTTTGTTCTTTTTGCTTAGGATTGTCTTGGCTAGACAAGCTCTTTTTTGGTTCCACATGAAATTTAAAGTAGTTTTTTCTAATTCTGTGAAGAAAGTCAATGGTAGCTTGACAGGGATAGCATTGAATCTATAGATTACTTTTGGCAGTATGGACATTTTCACGATATTGATTCTTCCTATCCATGAGCATGGAATGTTTTTCCATTTGTGTCCTCTCTTATTTCCTTGAGCAGTGGTTTGCAATTCTCCTTGAAGAGGTCCTTCACATCCCTTGTAAGTTGTATTCCTAGTTATTTTATTCTCTTTGTAGCAATTGTGAGTGGGAGTTTGCTCATGACTTGGCTCTCTGTTTGTCTATTATTGGTGTATAGGAATGCTTGTGATTTTTGCACATTGATTTTGTATGCTGAGACTTTGCTGAAGTTGCTTATCAGCTTAAGCAGCTTTTTGGCTGAGACGATGGGGTTTTCTAAGTATACATTCATGTCATCTGCAAACAGAGATAATTTGACTTCCTGTCTTCCTATTTGAATACCCTTTATTTCTTTCTCCTACCTGATTGCCCTGGCCAGAACTTCCAATACTATGTTGAATAGGAGTGGTGAGAGAGGGCATCCTTGTCTTGTGCTGGTTTTCAAAGGGAATGCTTCCAGCTTTTGCCCATTCAATATGATATTGGCTGTGGGTTTGTCACAAATAGCTGTTATTATTTTGAGATATGTTCTATCAATACCTAGTTTATTGAGTGTTTTTAGCATGAAAGAGTATTGAATTTTATCAAAGGCCCTTTCTGCATCTATTGAGATAATCATGTGGTTTTTCTCATTGGTTCTGTTTATATGATGGATTATGTTTATTGATTTGTGTATGTTGAACTAGCCTTGCATCCTAGGGATGAAGCCTATTTGATTGTGGTGGATAAACTTTTTAATGTGCTGCTGAATTCGGTATGCCGGTATTTTATTGAGGATTTTCGCATCGATGTTCATCAGGCATATCGGCCTAAAAGGTTGTTGTTGTTGTATCTCTGCCAGGTTTTGGTATCAGGATGATGCTGGCCTCATAAAATGAGTTAGGGAGGGTCCCTCTTTTTCCATTATTTGGAATAATTTCAGAAGAAATGGTACCAGCTCCTCTTTGTACCTTTGGTAGAAATTGGCTGTGAATCCGTCTGGTTCTGGGCTTTTTTTGTTTGGTAGGGTATTAACTACTGCCTCAATTTCAGAACTTGTTATTGGTCTATTCAGTGATTTGGCTTCTTCCCAGTTTAGTCTTGGGAGGGTGTATGTGTCCAGGAATTTATCTATTTCTTCTAGATTTTCTAGTTTATTTGCATAGAGGTGTTTATAGTATTCTCTGATGATACTTTGTATTTCTGTGGGATCAGTGGTGATATCCCCTTTATCATTTTTTATTGTGTCTATTTGATTTTTCTATCTTTTTTTCTTTATTAGTCTGGCTAGTGGTCTATCTATTTTGTTAATCTTTTCAAAAAACCAGCTCCTGGATTCACTGATTTTTTTGGAGGGTTTTTCATGTCCCTCTCTCCTTCAGTTCTGCTCTGATCTTAGTTATTTCTTGTCTTCTGCTAGCTTTTGAATTTGTTTGCTCTTGCTTCTCTGGTTCTTTTAATTGTGATGTTAGAGTGTTGATTTTAGATCTTTCCCACTTTCTCCTGTGGGCATTTAGTGCTATAAATTTCCCTCTAAACACTGCCTTAGCTGTTTCCCAGAGATCCTGGTACGCCATGTCTTTGTTCTCATTGGTTTCAAAGAACTTACGTAATTCTGCCTTAATTTTGTTATTTACCCAGTGGTCATTCAGGAGCAGGTTGTTCAGTTTCTATGTAGTTGTGTGGTTCTGAGTGAGTTTCTTAATCCTGAGTTTTAATTTGGTTGCACTGTGGTCTGAGAGACTGTTTGTTATGATTTCCATTCTTTTGCATTTGCTGAGGAGTGTTTTACTTCCAATTATGTGGTTGATTTTAGAATAAGTGCAGTGTGGTGCTGAGAACAATGTATATTCTGTTGATTTGGGGTGGAGAGTTCTGTAGATGTTTATTAGGTCTGCTTGGTCCAGAGCTGAGTTTGAGCCCTGAATCTTTGTTAATTTTCTGTCTCATTGTTCTGTCTAATATTGACAGTGGGGTGTTAAAGTCTCCCACTATTATTGTGTGGGAGTCTATGTCTCTTTGTAGGTCTCTAAGAACTTGCTTTATGAATCTGGATGCCCCTGTATTGGGTGCATATATATTTAAGATAGCTCTTCTTGTTGCATTGATCCCTTTACCATTATGTAATGCCCTTCTTTGTCTGTTTTGATCTGTGTTGGTCTAAAGTCTGTTTTATCAGAGACTAGGATTTCAACCCCTGCTTTTTTCCTGCTTTCCATTTGCTTGGTAAATCTTCATCTGTCCCTTTATTTTGATTCTATGAGTGTCTTTGCATGTGAGATGGGTCTCCTGAATACAGCACACAGATACGTCTTGACTCTTCATCCAATTTGCCAATCTGTGCCTTTTAAGTTGGGCATTTAGCCCATTTACATTTAAGGTTAATATTGTTAGTGTGAATTAGATCCTATCATTATGATGTTAGCTGGTTATTTTGCCCATTAGTTGATGCAGTTTTTTCATAGTGTCAATGGTCTTTGCGTTTTGGTTTGTTTTTACAGTGGCTGGTACCACTTTTTCCTTTCCATATTTAGTGCTTCCTTCAGGAGCTCTTGTAAGGCATGCCTGGTGGTGACAAAATCCCTCAGCATTTGCTTGTCTGTGAAGAATTTTATTTCTCTTTCACTTATGAAGCTTAGCTTGGCTGGATATGAAATTCTGGGTTGAAAATTCTTTTTTTTAAGAATGTTGAATATTAGCCGCCACCCTCTTCTGGCTTGTAGGATTCCTGCAGAGAGATTTGCTGTTAGTCTGATGGGCTTCCCTGTGTGGGTAACCTGATTTTTCTCTCTGGCTGACCTTAAAATTTTTTCCTTCATTTCAACCTTGGTGAATCTGACAATTTTGTATCTTGGGGTTGCTCTTCTTGAGGAGTATCTTTGTGGTGTTCTGTGTATTTCCTGAATTTGAATGTTGGCCTGTCTTGCTAGGTTGGGGAAGTTCTCCTGGGTAATACCCTGAAGAGTGTTTTCCAACTTGGTTCCATTCTCCCTGTCATTTTCAGGTATACCAATCAAACGTATGTTTGGTCTTTTCACATAGTCCTATATTTCTTGGAGGCTGTGTTCATTCCTTTTCATTCTTTTTTCTCTAATCTTGTCTTCATGCTTTATTTCATTAAGTTGATCTTCAGTCTCTGATATCCTTTCTTCTGCTTGATCGATTTGGTTATTGATACTTGTGTATGCTTCACGAAGTTCTTGTGCTGTGTTTTTCAGCTCCATCAGGTCATTTATGTTTTTCTCTAAACTGTTTATTCTAGTTAGCAATCACTCTAACCTTTTATCAAGGTTCTTAGCTTCCTTGCATTGGGTTAGAATATGCTCCTTTAGCTTGGAGCTGTTTGTTATTACCCACCTTCTGAAGCCTACTTCTATCAATTCATCAAACTCATTCTCCAACCAGTTTTGTTCCCTTGCTGGCAAGGAGTTGTGATCCTTTGGAGGAGAAGAGGCATTCTGGTTTTTGGAATTTTCAGCCTTTTTGTGCTGGTTTTTCCTCATCTTCGTGGATTTAATTACCTTTGGTCTTTGCTGTTGGTGACATTTGGATGGCGTCTTTGTGTGGTCATCCTTTTTGTTGATGTTGATGCTATTGCTTTGTGTTTGTTAGTTTTCCTTCCAACAGTCAGGCCCCTCTCCTGTAGGTCTGCTGGAGATTGCTGGGTGTCCACTCCAGACCCTGTTTACCTGGGTATCACTAGCAGAGCCTGCAGAACATCAAAGATTGCTGCCTGTTACTTTGTCTGGGAGCTTTGTCCTGCCAGATGCCAGTGGGAACTCTCCTGTATGATGTGTCTGTCGACCCCTGCTGGGAGGTGTCTCCCCATCAGGAGGCATAGGGGTCAGGGACCCACTTGAGGAGGCAGTCTGTCCCTTAGCAGAGCTTGAGTGCTGTGCTGGGAGATCTGCTGCTCTCTTCAGAGCCAGCAGGCAGGAATGTTTAAGTCTGCTGAAGCTACATCCACAGCTGCCCCTTCCCCCAGGTACTCTGTCCCAGTGAGATTGGAATTTTATCTTTAAGCCCCTGACTGGGGCTGCTGCATTTCTTTCAGAGATGTCCTGCCCAGAGAGGAGGAATCTAGAGAGGCAGTCTGGCTGCAGCAGGTTTGTGGCACTGTGGTGGGCTCCACCCAGTCTGAACTTCCTGGTGGCTTTGTTTACACTGTGAGGAGAAAACCACCTAATCAAGCCTCAGTAATGGTGAACTCCCCTCTCCCCACCAATCTCGAGCGTTCCAGGTCGACTTCAGACTGCTGTGCTGGCAGCGAGAATTTCAAGCCAGTGGATCTTAGCTTGCTGGGCTCCATGGGAGTCAGATCTGCTGAGCCAGACCAGTTAGCTCCCTGGCTTCACCCCCTTTCCAGGGGAGGGAATGGCTCTGTCTTGCTTGTGTTCCAGGCGCCACTGGGGTATGAAAAAAAACTGCAGCTAACTCAGTGTTTGCCCAAACTGTCGCCCAGTTTTGTGCTTGAAACCCAGGGCCCTGGTGGTGTAGGCACCCAAGGGAATCTCCTGGTCTGTGGGTTTCAAAGACCGTGCTGAAAGCGTAGTAACTGGGCCGGGGTGCAGCATTCCTCATGGCACAGTCCCTCATGGCTTCCCGTGGGTTGGGGAGGGAGTTCCTCAACCCCTTGCACTTCCTGGGTGAGGTGACGCCCCACCCTGCTTCTGCTCGCCCTCTGTGGGCTGCACCCATTGTCTAACCAGTCCCAATGTGATGAGCTGGGTACCTCAGTTGGAAATGCAGAAATCACTTGCCTTCTGCATTGGTCTCACTGGGAGCTGCAGACTGTAGCTGTTCCTATTTGGCCATCTTGCCCAGGAATCCCCCGTTTATTTATTTATTTATTTAGACAGAATCTCGTTCCTTTGCCCAGGCTGAAGCACAGTGGCACAATCATGGCTCACTGCAGCCTCAAGTTTTCAGGCTCAGGTGGTGATCCTCCTACCTCAGCCTCCTGGGAATCTGGGACTACAAGTCATACCACTATACCTAGCAATTTTTTTTTTTTTTTTTTTTTTTCACAGAGATGGGGTCTCACCATGTTGCCAGGCTGGTCTTGAACTCCCAGGCTCAAGTGATCTGCCCACCTCGGCCTCCTGAAGTGTTAGAATTACAGGCAAGAGTCACTGCTCCGGTCTGTAATTTATTTTTAAGGAATCACAGATGTTGAAATGTTATGCAGTAATTTGACAGGAATTGATTAAACTACCAAGTAAAAGAGCAATGTATTAAATAAGATTTCAAATAACCAAACTCAGGCTTATCTCCATGGGATTTTTAAATATTTCTTTTACGTGGAACTCAGCTATATGAAAATAAAAATATATCTATTTATTGATATCTTTAAAGACTACGGAGAACCAAGAAGAGAAATGAGGCCACTGACCACTTGTGGAAGCTTTTTTTCCAGCACAATAACCATTTTAACTATACAATGACCCTGTTGAGAAAATAATTTTTTTTTTTTAGGTAATTGAATTGATTTCTCATGTCAAAATAGTAATATTTTTTTTTTAGCTAGAAATTTTCTCTCTCTCTCTCTTTCTGTCTCTTTTTTTTTTTCTTAAAAGTCCAACTTTTAAGTTCAGGGGTACCTGTGCAGGATGTGCAGATTTGTCATATAGGTAAATGTGTGCCATGGTGGTTCGCTGCACAGATCATCCCATTACCCAGGTATTAAGCCCAGCATTCATTAGCTATTCATACTGATGCTCTCCCTCCCACACACAACCCTCTGACAGGCCCCACTGTGTGTTGTTCCCCGTCATGTGTCCATGTGTTCTCATCATTCAGCTCCCACTTATAAGGGAGAACACATGGTATTTGGTTTTCTGTTCCTGCATTCATTTGCTAAGGATAATGGCCTCTAGCTCCATCCATGTCTCTGCAAAGGACATGATCTCATTCCTTTTTATGGCTGCATAGTATTCCATAGTGTACATGCACTGCGTTTTCATTACCCAGTCTAATATTGATGGGCATTTAGGTTCATTCCATGTCTTTGCTATTGTGACTAATGCAGTAATGAACATATGTGTGCATATATCTTTATAATAGAATGATTTTTATTCCTTTGGATGTATACCCAGCAATGGAATTGTTGGGTCAAATGGTATTTCTGGTTCTAAATCTTTGAGAAATCACCACGCTGACGTTCTCAATGGTTGAACAGATTTACACTCATACCAACGTGTAAAAGCATTCCTTTTTCTCCACAGCCTTGCCAGCACCTGTTGTTTTTTGACTTTTTAATAATACCCATTCTGACTGATGTGAGACGGTATCTCATTGTAATTTTGATTTGCATTTCTTGAATGATCAGTGATCTTGAACTTTTTTTCATATGTTTGTTAGGTATGTATATGTCTTCTTTTGAGAAGTGTCTATTCTTGTCCTTTGCCCACTTTTTAATGGAGTCATTTGTTTTTTTCTTGTAAATTTGTTTAAGTTCCTTATAAATGCCGGCTATTAGACCTTTGTCAGATGGAGAGATTGCAAAATTTTTCTCCCATCCTCTAGGGTTTTCTCCCATTCTGTAGGTCTGTTTACTCTGTTGAGAGTTTCTTTTGCTGTGCAGAAGCTCTTTAGTTTACTTAGATCTCATTTGTCAATTTTTACTTTTGTTGCAATTGCTTTTGGTGTCTTTGTCATGAACTCTTTGCCCATGCCTATGTCCTGAATGTTATTGCCTAGGTTTTCCTCTAGGATTTTTATAGTTTTGGGTTTTACATTTAATTCTTTAATCCTTTTAAGTTAATTTTATATATAAGGAAGGGTCCAGTTTCAATTTTCTGTATTTGGCTAGCCAGTTCTCCCAGCACCATTTATTAGATAGGGAATCCTTTCCCCATTGCTTGTTTTTGTCAGGTTTATTGAAGATCAGATGGTTGTAGGTATGCAGTCATATTTCTAGGTTCTCTATTCTGTTCAATTGGTCTATATGTCTGTTTTTGTATGTGGACCATGGAGTTTTGGTGACTGTAGCCCTGTAGTATAGTTCGAAGTCGGGTGGCATGATGTTTCCAGCTTTGTTCTTTTTGCTTAGGGTTGCCTTGGATATTCAAGCTCTTTTTTGTATTAGTCAGGGTTCTCTAGAGGGATAGGACTAATAGGATATATATATATATATTTTTATATATATATAATATATATAATATATATATGAAATGGAGTTTATTAAGGAATATTGACTTACATGATCAGAAGGTGAAGTTCCACAGTAAGCTGTCTGCAAGCTGAAGAGCAAGGAAGCCAGTTTGAGTCCCAAAACCTCAAAAATAGGGAAGCCAACAGTGCAGCCTTTAGTTTGTGGCTGAAGGCCTGAGAGCCCCTGGTGTAGGTCCAAGAGTCCAAAAGCTGAAGACTTGGAGTCCGATGTTCGAGGGCAGGTAGCATCCAGTAATGGGGAAAGATGGAGGCCAGAAGACTTAGCCAGTCTAGCCCTTCCATGTTCCTCTGCTTGCTTTTATCGTATCTGCACTGGCAGCTGATTAGATGGTGCCCACCCAGATTGAGGGTGAGTCTGCCTCTCCTAGTGCACTGACTCAAATGTTAATCTCCTTTGGCAACACCCTCAGACACACCCAGGGACAATACTTTGCATCCTTCAATGCAATAAAGTTGACATTCAATATTAACCACCACACATATGAATTTTAAAATAGTTTTTTTCTAATTCTGTGAAGAATGTCAATGGTACTTTAATGGGAATAGCATTGAGTCTATAAACTGCTTTGAGCATTATGGCCATTTTCATTGATATTGATTCTTCCTATCCATGAGCATGGAATGCTTTTCTGTTTGTTTGTGTCCTCTCTGATTTCTTTGAGCAGGGGTTTGTTGTTCTTCTTGAAGAGGTCCTTCACTTCCCTTGTTAGCTGAATTCCTACGTATCTTATTCTTTTTGTGAATGGGAGTTCATTTGTCATTTGACTCTTGGTTTGCCTGTTGTTGGTGTATAGGAATGCTAGTGATTTTTGCACATTGATTTTGTACCCTGAGACTTTATTGAAGTTGCTGAGACTTTGCTGAAGTTGCTTATCAATTTAAGAAGCTTTTGGGCTGAGTTGATGGGGTTTTCCAGATATAGCATCATGTCATCTGCAAACAAAGATATTTTGACTTCCTCTCTTCCTATTTGAATACCCTTTATTTCTTTCTCTTGTCTAATTTCCCTGGCTAGAACTTCCAATACTATGTTGGATAGGAGTGGTGAGAGAGGGGATCCTTGTCTTGTGCTGGTTTTCAAGGAGAGTGCTTCCAGCTTTTGCCCATTCAGTATGATATTGGCTATGGGTTTGTCACATATGGCTCTTATAATTTTGAGGTATGTTCCTTCAATACCTGGTTTATTGAGAGTTGTTAACATGAAGGGATGTTGAATTTTATCAAAGGCCTTTTCTGCGTGTAATGAGATAATCATCTGGTTTTTGTCTTTAGTTCTGTTTATGTGATGAATCACATTTATTGATTTGCATAGGTTGAATCAGACTTGCATTCCAGGGATGAAGCCTACTTGATCATGGTAGATAAGCTTTTTGATGTGCTGCTGGATTCAGTTTGCCAGTATTTTGTTGAGGATTTTTGCATCAATGTACAATCAAGGATATTGGCCTGAAGTTTTCTTTTTTTTGTTGTATCTCTGCCAGGTTTCAGAATCAGGGTGATGCTGGCCTCACAGATTGAGTGAAGGAGGAGACCCTCCTCCTTGATTTTTTGGAATGGTTTCAGTAGAAATGGTAGCAGCTTTTCTTTGTACCTCTGGTAGAATTCAGCTGTGAATTCATCTGGTCCTGGGTTTTTTTTTTGGTTGGTAGGCTATTTATTACTGCCTCATTTCAGAACTGTTGTTGGCCTATTGAGGGATATCATTTCTTTCTGGTTCAGTCTTGAGACGGTGTATGTGTCCAGGAATTTATTCATTTCTTCTAGATTTTCTACTTTGTGTGCATAGAGTTGCTTATAGTATTCTTTGATGGTTGTTTGTATTTCTGTGGGGTCAGTGGTGATATCCCCCTTATCATTTTTGATTGTGTTTGTTTGAATCTTCTCTTTGTTCTATATTGGTCTAGCTAGCAGTCTATCTATTTTATGATTTTTTTCAAAAGTCCACCTCCTGAATTTGTTGATTTTTTGATGGGTTTTTCATGTCCTTACCTCCTTCAGTTCAGCTCTGATCTTGGCTATTTCTTGTCTTCTGTTAGCTTTGGGGTTTGTTTGCTCTTGGTTCTCTGGTTCTTTTAATTGTGATGTTAGGTTGTTCATTTGAGATCATTCTAACTTTTTGATGTGGGCATTTAATACTATAAATTTCCCTCTTAATGCTGCTTTCACTGTGTCCCAGATTCTGGTACATTGTATCTTTGTTCTCATTAGTTTCAAATAACTTATTGGTTTCTGCCTTAATTTTATTACTTACCTAAAAGTTATTCAGGAGCAGGTTGTTCAATTTCCATGTGGTTGTATGGTTTTGAGTGAATTTCTTAATCTTGAGTTCTAATTTGCTTTCTGTGGTCTGAGAACTGTTATGATTTCAGTTCTTTTGCATTTGCTGAGGAGTGTTTTACTTCCGATTATGTGATCAATTTTAGAATAAATGCCATTTAGTGATGAGAAGAATATATATTCTGTTGAATTTGAGTAGAGAGTTCTGTAGATATCTATCAGGTCCACTTGATCCAGCACTGAGTTCAGGTCCAGAATATCTTTGTTAATTTTCTGTCTCAATGATCTGTCTAATATTGTCAGTGGGGTGTTAAAGTCTCCCACTATTATTGTGTGGGAGTCTAAGTCTCTTTGTAGGTCTCTAAGCACTTGCTTTATGAATTTGGGTGCTCCTGTGTTGGGTTAATACATATTTATTATAGTTAGCTCTTCTTATTGAATTGAACCCTTTGTCATTATGTAATGCCCTTTGTCTTTTTTGATCTTTGTTGATTTAAAGTCTGTTTTGTCAGAAATTAGGATTGCAACCCTTGCTTTTTTTGTTTTTGGTTTGCCTGGTATATTTTCCTCCTTTTCTTTATTTTGAACCTATGTGTGCCTTTGCATGTGAGATGGGTCACTTGAAGACAACATACCAATGGGCCTTGGCTCTTTATCCAGCTTGCCATTCTGTGTCTTTTTTTATTTTTTATTTTATTATTTCAATAGTTTTTTTGGGAAGAGGTGGTGTTTGTTTTACATGGATAAGTTTTTTAGTGGTGATTTTTGAGATTTTGGTGTGCTTATCACTTGAGCATGGTACATTGCACTTAATGTGTAGTCTTTGATTCCTCTCCCCCTCCCACACTTCCCTCCGAGTCCCCAGAGTCCATTATATTATTCTTATGCCTTTGTGTTCTCATAGCTTAGAAGTGAGAACATAGGATGTTTGGTTTTCCATTTTTGAGTTACTTTTAGAAGAATGGTCTCCGCCCCCATCCAGGTTGCTGCTAATGCCATTATTTCATTCCTTTTCTAGTGTCTGAGTAGTATTCCATGGTGTATATATGCCACATTCTTTATCCACTCCTTCGTTGACGGGTATTAAAGCTGGTTCCATAGTTTTGCAATTGCAAATTGTGCTGCTGTAAATATGCATGTACAAGTTTCTTTTTCATATAATGACTTCTTTTCCTCTGGGTAGATACCCAGTAGTGGGATTGCTGGATCAAATGATAGTCCTACTTTTAATTCTTTAAGGAATTTCCATACTGTTTTCCATAGTGGTTGTACTAGTTTACATTCCCAGCAGCAGTGTAAAAGTGTTCTCTTTTCACCACATTCACACCAACAGCTATTATTTTTTGATTTTCTAGTTATGGCCATTCTTGCAAGAGTAAGGTGGTATTACATTGTGGTTTTGATTTGCATTTCCCTGATAATTAGTGATGTTGTGTATTTTTTCATGTTTGTTCACCATTTGTATATCTTCTTTTGAGAATTGTCTGTTCATGTCTTAGTCCACTTTTTGATGGGATTTTCTGTTTTTTTTCCTTGCTGATTTGTTTGAGTTCCTTGAGATTCTAGATATAGTCCTTGTTTGGATGCATAGTTTGTGAATATTTTCTCCCTCTCTTTGGGTTGTCTGTTTACTCCACTGATTATTTCTTTTGCTGTGCAGAAGCTTTTTAGATTAATTAAGTCCCATCTATTAATATTTATCTTTGTTTTTGTGGCATTGCTTTTGGGTTCTTGGTCATAAACTCTTTGCCTAAATCAATGTCTACAAGAGTTTTTCTGATGTTATCTTCTAGAATTTTTATGGTTTCATGTTAGATATAAGTTTTTGATCCCTCTTGAGTTGATGTTTTTATAAGGTGAGAAATGAGAATCCAGTTTCATTCTTCTCTGTGTGCCTTGCCAATTATCTCAGCACCATTTGTTGAGTAGGGTGCCCTTTCCCCACTTTATGGTTTTTATTTGCTTTGTCAAAGATCAGTTAACTGTATTTGGCTCTACTTCTGTGTTCTGTAATCTGTCCCATTGGTCTACATGCCTGTTTTCATACAAGTACCATGCTGTTTTGATAACTATAGCCTTGTAGTATAGTTTGAAGTCTGGTAATGTGATGCCTCCAGATTTGTACTTTTTTTCTCAGTCTTGTTTTGGATATGTGGGCTCTTTTTTTGTTCCATATGAATTTTAGGATTGATTTTTCTAGTTCTGTGAAGAATGATGATGTTATTTTTTTGAAAATTGCATTGAAATTATAGATTGCTTTTGGCAATATGGTCATTTTCCCAATTGATTCTACCCATCCATGAACATGAGCATGGGATGTGTTTCCATTTGTTTGTGTCTTCTGTGATTTCTTTCAGCAGTGTTTTGTAGTTCTTGTAGAGGTCTTTCCCCTCCTTGGTTAGGTATATTCCTAAGTATTTTATTATTTTTTGCAGCTGTTGTAAAAGGGGTTGATTTCTTGATTTGATTCTCAGCTTGGTCACTGTTAGAGTATAGCAATACTACTGGTTTGTGTACATTGATTTTGTATCCTCAAACTTTACTGAATTTATTTTTCAGATCTAGGAGCTTTAGCGTTTTCTAGGTATACAATCATATTATCAGTGAGCAGTGACAGTTTGACTTCCTTTTCACTGATTTAATGCCCTTTGTTTCTTTCTCTTGTCTGATTGCTCTGGCTAGGACTTCCAGTACTATGTCGAATAGAAGTGGTGAAAGTGGGCATCCTTGGCTTGTTCCAGTTCTCAGGGGGAATGCTTTCAACTTTTCCCCTTTCAGTATAATGTTGGCTGTGTGTTTGTCATAGATAGCTTTTATTACCTCAAGGTATGTCCCTTCTATGCCAATTTAGCTGAAGGTTTTAATCGCAAAGATGTTGGATTTTGTCAAATGCTTTTCCTACATATATTAAGATGATAATGTAATTTTTGTTTTTAATTCTGTTTATGTGATGTATCATATTTATTGACTTGGATATGTTAAACCAACCCTGAATCCTTGATATGAATTCTATTTGATCATGGTGTATTATCTTTTTGATATGATTTTGGATTTGGCTAGCTAGTGTTTTGCTGAGGATTTTTGCATCTATGTTTATCAGGGAAATTGGCCTATGGTTTTATTTGTTATGTCCTTTCTTGTTTTCGATATTATGGTAATACGGGCTTCATAGAATGATTTAGGGAGGATTCCTTATTTCTCTATCTTTTGGACTAGTATCGGTAGGATTGGAACCAATTCTTCTTTGAATGTCTGGTAGAATTCAGCTTTGAATCCATCTGGTCCTGGATATTTTTTTGTTGGCAATTTTAAAATTACTGTTTTAATCTTGCTACTTGTCATTGGTCTGTTCAGGGTTTCTATTTCTTCCTGGTTTAATCTAGAAGGGTTGTATATTTCCATGAATTTATCCATTTCCTCTAGGTTTTCTCATTTGTGCACATAAAGGTGTTTGTAGTAGCTTTGAATGATCTTTTGTATTTCTGTGGTATAGGTTGTAATATCTCCTGTTTCATTTCTCATTGAGGTTAATTGGACCTTTTCTCTTCTTTTGGTTAATCTTACTAATGGTCTATTGATTTGTTTATCTTTTCAAAGAATCAGCTTTTTGTTTCATTTATCTTTTATATATTTTTTTCAATTTCATTTAATTCTGCTCTGGCCTTGGTTATTTCTTTTCTTCTGCTGGGTTTGGATTTTATTTGTTCTTGTTTCTCTAGTTTCTTGAGGTTGGAACTTAGATTGTCTGTTTGTGGTCTTTAAGACTTTTTGATACAGGCATTTAATGCTATGAACTTTCCTTTTAGTATTGCTTTTACTGTATCCCAGTGGTTTTGGTAGGTTGTGTCACTATTATCATTCGTCTCAAATAATTTTTAAATTTCCATCTTGATTTCATTGTTGACCCAAAGTTCATTCAGGAGCAGATTATTTAATTTCCATGTATTTGTATAGTTTTGAGGATTCCTTTTGGAGTTAATTTCCAATTTTATTCCACTATGATCTGAGAGAGTACTTGATATAATTTCAATTTTTTAAAATTTATTGCCTTGTTTTGTGGCCTACCATGTGGTCTATCTTGGCGAGTATCCCATGTACTGATGAAAAGAACGTATATTCTGCACTTGTTGGATAGAATGTTCTATAAATATCTGTTAAGTCCATTTGTTCTAGGGTATAGTTTAAGTTCATAGTTTCTTTGTTGACTTTCTGTTTTGATGACCTCTCAAGTGCTGTCGGTGAAGTATTGAGGTCCACCAATATTATTGTGGTGTTGTCTATCTTATTTCTTAGTTCTAGTAGTAATTGTTTTATGAATTTGGAAGCTCCAGTGTTAGTTATATGTATATTTAGGATTGTGATATTTTCCTGTTGGACTAATCCTTTTATCATTATATAACATCCCTCTTTGTCTTTTTAAACTGTTGTTGCTTTGAAGTCTGTTTTGTCTGACGTAAGAATAGCTACATCTGCTCGCTTTTGGTTTCTATTTGCATAGACTGTATTTTCTATCTTTTTTCACCCCTTTACCTTAAATTTATGTCTGTCCTTATGTGTTAGGTGAGTTTCTTGAAGAACACAGATACTTGGTTGGTGGGTTTTTATCCATTCTGCCATTCTGTATCTTTTAAGTGGAGCATTTAGGTCATTTACATTCAATATTAGTATTGAGGTGTGATGTACTGTTCTATTCATCATGCTAGTTGAATACCTTGTTGTTGTTGTTTTTTAATCTTTTGTTATTGTTATAGGCCCTGTGAGATTTATGCTTTGAGGAGGTTCGAATTTGGTGTATTTCAAGGTTTTGTTTCAATATTTAAAACCCCTTTTAGCATTTCTTGTAGTGCTGGCTTGGTAGTCAAGAATTCTGTCAGCATTTGTTTGTCTGAAAAGTATTTTTATTTCTCCTTCATTTATGAAGCTTAGTTACATTGGATAGAAAATTCTTGGCTGGTAATTATTTTGTTTCAGGAGGCTAAAGATAGGACCCCAATCCCTTCTGGCTTGTAGGGTTTCTGCTGAGAAATCTGCTGTTAATCTGACAGGTTTTTCTTTATAGGTTGCCTGTTGCATTCGCCCCATAGCTCTTAAGATTCTTTCCTTCATCTTGACTTTAGATAACCTAATGATTATGTGCCTAGGTGATGATCTTTTTGCAATGAATTTCCTGGGTGTTCTTTGAGCATCTTGTATTTGGATGTCTAGATCTCTAGCCAGACCAGAAAATTTTTCCTTGAGTATTCCCTCAAATAATTTTTCCAAACTTTTATATTTCTCTTCTTCTTCAGGAACACCAATTACTCTTATGTTTTGTAATTTAACATAATCCCAAATTTCTTGGAGGCTTTGTTCATTTTTTAAATTCTTTTTTCTTTGTCTTTGTCAGGTTGGGTTAATTCGAAAGCCTTGTCTTTCAGCTAGGAAGTTCTTTCTTCTACTTGTTTGATTCTATTAACTTTCCAGTGTAATTTGCATTTCTCTAAGTTTGTCTTTCATTTCTAGAACTTGTGGTTGTCTTCTTTATGACATCTATTTCTCTGGAGACTTTTTAATGCATATCTTGTATTGTTTTAAAAATGTCTTTAAGTTTTTCATCTTTCTCTGGTACCTCCTTGAATAGCTTAATAGTCAACCTTCTGAATTTTTTATCTGGCAATTCAGAGATTTCTTCTTGGTTTAGATCCATTGCTGGAGAGCTAGTATGATCTTTTGCGGGTGTTATAGAACCTTGTTTTCTCATATTACCAGAATTACTTTTCTGGTTCCATCTCACTTGGGTAGACTGTTTCAGGGGAAAGATATGTAACTCAAGGGCTGCTGTTCAGATTCTTTTGTCCCACAGGGTGATCTTTTGATGGGGTGCTCTCCCCCTTCCCCCAGAGATAAGGCTTCCTGAGAGCCAGACTGCAGTGAGGGAGTTTGCTATTGCCCTTCTGGGTCTAGCCATTCATCGGGGCTACTGGGCTCCAGGCTGGTGCCAGGGAATGTATGCAAAGAATCCTGTGATGTGATCTGTCTTCAGGTCATTCAGCCATGGATACCAGCACCTGCTCCAGTGGGGGTGGTAGGGGAGTGAAGTGGACTCTGTGGGAGTCCTCGGTTGTAGTTTTGTTTAGTGCCCTGGTTTTCTCGAATGCTGGTTATGCTAGCAGTGAAGTTGTCACATGGACAGATTCAGGACCCCTGGTTAGTCAGGGTGTTGCAGGTGGTGGAATTAGCTGTTGTTTTCTCCTTTGGAGCAGGGTTGTTCTGTTGTTATGAGTTGCTATAATGGCCTGAGTGTGTTGACCTCCAGCCAGGAGTTGGTGCTTTCAGGACAACACCAGCTGCAGTAGTAGAAGGGGGATATCTTCTTGCCCTACATTAACCAGGTTAAGTACGTGGGTTTCTCAGTTGATGGGTGGGGCCATAGAGCTCCCAAGATTTTATGTCTTTTGTCTTTGGCTACCAGGGTTGGTAGGAAAAAACCATAGTGGGGGCAGAGTTAGGCAGGTCTGAGCTCTGACTCTCCTTGGGTAGGGCTTGCTGTGGCCACTGTGGGGGATGGGAGGTGGTTCTCAGGCCAGTGGAGTTATGTTTCCAGGGGATTATGGCTGGCTCTGCTATGTCATGCAGGTCATCAGGGAAGTAGGGGAAAGCTGGCAGTGGGAGGCCTTACTCAGCTGCCATGAAGCCAGCAAGGCCAGTCTCAGTCCCACCATGCCCTACGAACAGCACCAAGTTCATACCTGGGCAGCTGGTCAGCATGGCTGAGATCTTGCCCTAGATTATAAGCCTTCCAGCTGAGAAAGGAAGCAAGGATCTCAGGCCCCACCCCTCTCCACCTGCCTGCACCTTTGGCTGTGGCTGCTGTGCTCATATCTGCACTTCCGGTTTGCCTCCTGGGTCCTGCTCAGAAAAATTCATGCTTAGCTGAAATTATTACAAAGTTCAGCTAGGAGCTTCCTTCGAGCTTCCTTCACCCTGTGGCCCCTCCCCAATTCTACTGGTGGCCTTTCCTGAGGGTCCCTGTGAGATAAGGCAAGGGATGGCTTCACTGGGTTTGAGCTGGGGACCAGGACTGCCTGCAGGCCTCTTCTCACTGCTTCTTCTACTTTTATATTTCGCTTGGCTTCCTAAATCCATGTCAGCTCTAGGTAAGGTTAAATTCTTCTCTTGTGATCTGGATTTTTAGGTTCCCCAGTGGGGATTGTGTTTGGAGGCAGACATTTCCCCTCTTCTGCTTTGGGAACTCACAGTTTTTTGGCTAACGGAGTTTGCACCAGCAAGCCACTGCTTTCAAAGGGGCTGTGAATTTTTCAGTTTCCCTGGTATGTTCCTGCAGTGGTTCTTGGAGCAAAAGTTCACCATGTGAGTCTCCACATGCCCCTCCACAGTTCTGTCTGTCCAAGCGCGAGCTGCAGGTTAGTCCTGTCTCCTATCTGCCATTTTTCTGGCTATGATTCCTTCCATTCTGTGTCTTTTAATTGGGGGATTAAACCTATTTAGATTTAAGATTAGCATTGTTATGTGTGGTTTTGACCCTGTCATCACAATGCCAGCTGGTTATTTTGCAAACTTGTTTATGTGGTTGCTTCATAGTGTCACTGGTCTGTGTACTTCATTGTGTTTTTGTAGTGGTTGGGAATGGTTTTTCCTTTCCATATTTAGTGCTTCCTTCAGGAGCTCTTGTAAGGCAGGTCTAGTGGTAATGAATTCCCTCAGCATTTGCTTGTCTGAAAAGGATCTTATTTCTCCTTTGCTTATGAAGCTTAGGTTGGCCAGATATGAAATTCTAGGTTGGAAATTGTTTTCTTTAAGAATGTTGAATATTGGCCCTCAATCTCTTCTGGCTTGTAGGGTTTCTGCTGAGAGGTCCACTGTTAGTCTGATGGGCTTCCCTTTGTGGGTGACCTGGCCTTTCTCTGTGGCTGCCCTTAACAGTTTTTCTTTAATTTTGACCTTGGAGAATGTGATGATTATGTGTCTTGGGAATGATCTTGTAGAGCATCTTACTGGGGTTCTCTGCATTTCCTAAATTTGAATGTTGGCCTGTTTTGCTAGGTTGGGGAAGTTATCCTGGATGATATCCTGAAGTATGTTTTACAACTTGGTTCCTTTCTTCTTGTCTCTTTTAGGTACTCCAATCCGTCATAGATTCAGTCTCTTTACATGATCCCATATTTCTTGGAGGTTTTGTTCATTTCTTTTCATTCTTTTTTTTTTTTTTGAGACAGAGTCTTGCTCTGTCTCCCAGGCTGGAGTCTTGCTCTGTCACCCAGGCTGGAGGGCAGTGGCACAATCTTGGCTCACTGAAGCTCCACCTCCTGGGTTCCCGCCATTCTCCTGCCTCAGCCTCCCGAGTAGCTGGGACTACAGGTGCCTGCCACCATGCCTGGCTAATTTTTTTGTATTTTTAGTAGAGATGGGGTTTCACTGTGTTAGCCAGGATGGTCTTGGTCTCCTGACCTTGTGATCCACCCGCTTCGGCCTTCCAAAGTGCTGGGATTACAGGTGTGAGCCACAACACCTGGCCTCTTTTCATTCTTTTTTGCCTATAGTTGTCTGCCTGTCTTATTTCAGAAAGATAGTCTTCAAGCTCTGAGGTTCTTCCCTCTGCTTGGTCTATTCTGCTATTAATACTTGTGATTGCATTGAAAAGTTCTTGTTGTGTGTTTTTGAGCTCTATCAGGTCAGTTCTTTTCCAATCTAAACTGGCATTTGGCTGTCAGCTCCTGCATTGTTTATCATAATTCTTAGCTTCTTTGCATTGGGTTACAACGTGTTCCTTTAGCTCAGAAAAGTTCATTTTTGTCCACATTCTGAAGCCTACTTCTGTCATTTCAGCCTAGTTTTGAGCCCTTGCTGGAGAGGTATTGCAGTCATTTGGGGGAAAGGGGGCACTCTGGCTTTTTGAGTTTTCAGGTTTTTGAGTTGATTCTTTTGCGGCCTTATCATCTAGCTTTGCTCTTCGAAGTTGCTGACCTTTGGATGGAGTTTTTTTTTTGTGTGTGTGTATGTGTTTTGTTGTTGTTTTCTGTGTGTTTGCTTTTCTTTTAACAGTCTGGCCACTCTTCTGTAGGGTTGCTGTGGTTTGCTGGGGGTCCGCTCCAGACTGTAGTCACCTTGTTTTTTCCCATACCTGGAGGTATCATCAGCGAAGGCTGTGAAACAGCAAATACGGCAGCCTGCCACTTCCTCTGGAAGCTCTGTCCCTGGGGGGTACTGACATGTTGCTGGCCCTGCTGGCCCACACACATCTGTAGGAGGTATCTGGAGACCCTGGTTGGGAGGTCTCACCCAGTCAGGAGGAACTGGATTAGGGACCTGCCCAAGGAAGCAGTCTGGCTGCTTTAGATAGTGCAACTGTGCTGTTTTTGGGGTCTGTTCAGCCCTTGATCAGTTTGGGTTCTCCAAGGCCCACAGGCTGGACTGGCTGAGATGCTCAAACAGCTAAGGTGGTGGCCTGCCCTGCTTTCCGGGCACTCCATCCCAGGGAGAAATTAGACCTCTGTTGGCCATAGAACATGGGTGGAGGTGGCTGGAGGCCCTTACTGGGAGGACCTGCCCTGTGAGGAGGAGTGGATCGGAGTCCCACTCAAAGAAGCAGTCTGGCCACACCTTAACAAAACAGCTGTGTGATGCTGGGGAACTGCCTCTGCCTCTGTTGGCTTGGACTCTCCAAAGCCTGCAGACTGGGAAGGCTGAGTCCTCCAAAGAACCAAGGTGGCAGCCTGCTCCTCCTCCTGCAATCCTCCCAGGGAGAGATCAGAGCTCTGTCCATAGAATACAGGTGGGGCGATGGCTGGAGGTCAGGGCTGGAAGGTCCTGCTCAGTGAGGAGAAATGAACCTGGGTCCCACTTAGAGAAGCAGTCTGGTCACATTCTGGCAAAGTAGATGTTCGCTGAACTTGGTTTGCTAGTATTTTTTGTTGTTGTTGTTTTGTTTTTTGGGGACAGGGTCTCACTCTGTCACCCAGGCTGGAGTGCAGTGGTGTGATCATGGCTCACCCCAGGCTCAGGCAATCTTTCTCTCTCAGCCTCCTGAGTAGCTGGGACTATAGGCACACACCATCACACCCAGCAAATTTTTCTATTTTTTGTAGAGACGGTGTTTAGCCATGTTGCACAGGCTGGTCTCAAAATCCTGGGCTCAAGCAATCCTCCTGCCTTGGCCTCCCAAAGTGCTGGGATTACAGGCATGAGCCACTGTGCCTAGCCAGTTTGCTATTTTGTTGAGAATTTTTGCATTGCTGTTCGTCAAGGATGTTGGCCTGAAGTTTTCTTGTTTTGTTGTGTCTCTGCCAGACTTTGGTATCAGGATGATGCTGGCCTCATATAGTGAGTTAGGAAGGAGTGCCTCCTCCTCAGTTTTTCGAAATAGTTTCAATAGGAATGATAGCAGCTCTTCCTTATATATCTGGTAGAATTTGGCTGTGAATCTATCTGATCCTGGGCTTTTTCTGGTTTTTATTACTGTTTAGGTACCCTCCACCTGGACCCTCCAGATGTTTACATTTTGCATAGCTGAAGTACAGTGATCAAAATTCATTCAAATTGTCCTTAAAGAAAATAGTTTCTTTTTTAACTTAAGGAATAGCTCCATTCAGTTTCATATTAGGCTGTCTGCTAATTTTGTACTTTAGAGATCTCATGCCACTTTCTAGCCTGTGTAAGACTGTTCTTTATCATATCTTCATAGTTATCTCTAAAAGTCCTGATCTCATCTCCCAAATTCTTCATTACAAGGAGCTAGAAAGACACTAAAAACATGAGAGGGTGGGTTCTGAATAATTTGCTTTTGAACTTAACTTAAGGTTTTGTTCTGGAGAACTCCCCTTAGAGCATAACACAGGGACAAAAAAATTAGTAAGGCACTTGTGTGACAAAATTGGCTCTAAACTTCAGAAATGAATGTTGACATCTCAGCTTTTTTGCAGTTAGAATTTTTAAAAATAGCTATTGCCCAGGGATGCTTAAGAGATTATTGCCTTTACTTTTTCATTTAAGAGCAAAAAAGTCCTTAGAATAATTTATATTCGAACTGCTTATTTTTGTTACTTTTGAGATGAATATGTAATGTTTAAATAGTGTTAGGTAGTGGTGCTCCCTAAACCCCCTGCAACTGTACTATACTGTCATATATTTCATACATAAGCATTTCATTTTTATTTTAATATGATCCAGCCTAAATAAGCCTAGCATCCTCAAGCAAAATATTTAAAGTCTAATTGTAATTAACCTTGACTTGTGTTATGATTTGTAATTAACACAGGCCTTTCAATTACTCTAGTTGATTTTATGAATTCTGACACTTGTCTTGATAAAGTTCACACAGAGAGACATTCAGAAGTGGTATTGATGAAAAGATGGCATAAAATTTAGAAATTTTGGCAGGAAGTTATATAAATTCAATGTCATTCCTATTTATTTTTATGTATACAATTTAATCATTTCAAAATTTAATAGAATGTTTTTATATGAAGTTCACCATTATGTTCATCTTCCTCAGGGGATTAGTGAGATTAAGGGAATAATGTTAACTCAAAGCTAAGAAATTAAACTGTGAAAGCCAAACAGTCAGGCTTCAAGGAGTTGCTGTAATGAAAGTTTATGAAAAAAAAATTGAGATAAGAATTAGAAAGCTTCCACCTATAACTAATTTTTTTCTTTCTCTTTATTTTAAATAGGGAAAAAGGATCTTTGGTTAAAATGAATGTGTTTGGCTATCATAAAACACTATAGTCTCATACTGATTTTTCTGTGGCCTTAAAAATATAATTTGTTCCCTACAGGTATAGTAACCATGTATCTTTGATAAGGACATTTTCTTATAGTAGATTCCCAAGGTAAAATATAAAACATGAAGATAAATTTACATCTGCCACTGAGGAAAGCTAACCTCTACCTATAAAAAAAAGTCAGTAACAATGACATTATGTTAAGAATATTTAAAATGTTGGTTGGGTAGAAGAAGAAAGGGGTAACAGAGAGAACTAATCTATATGTATCAGTTTGGATGAGTTTAGCTTAGTGACAGGAAACCCTGACTCAAAATAACTTCAGCAATGAGGAAGATTTATTATCTAACACAACAGGAAGTCTGAATGTGGAACAGCCCCAGATTGATTCAGTTGCTCATTACTAGCAGACCCCTAAATTCTTTGCATTTTTCTGTTTTGCCATCCTAGACTTGTTGACTTAGTTTCCCTACATGGTTGCAAGATGGCTGCCACAGCTCTGGGAATCATCATGGGCACAATGACATCCAGCAGCAGAGGATATTTATCTTCAATTATCCTTTTTTTTTTCTGTTGATAAGAAGAGCCTTTCTTATATCTCCTACACAGTATCCAGAATTAAATTACATGCCCACATCCGAACAAATCCTTGGCAGTAGGAACAGGAAATCAGGGCGTGGGAAGTGTGCCCCCCATCTCCTTAGCACCAGGATATATAGAAGAGGGGGGACATCCAAACAGCACAGGCACTCTTAGCAAGGGGGAAGAGAGAATGGATTTTGGGTTAGTAGTGTCTCTTCTATTATGGGTAACTTCATTTTTCTCATCTCTAACAAAACAAATATTTGGTATGAAGGAATTAGGAAGAACTATCAAATGAATTGGCCATATATGGGCCTACAAGTTAATGTTCTCAAATGAACTCAGCTTAAAGACATTGATGGAAAGAAAGAAATTGGAAATGATTCAGTCAGTGATTTTTAAAAGTTCAGCTGTGCTCTGAGGCTGAAGCACATCAGTGCTATGACCCACAAAAGAGCGGTTAACCTTGTTCATCTCAAAATCTTTCTTTAGTTGTCTCTGGAAGATATTTTCTATTTTAAGCTGCAAAGCCTTCTGCAAAATATCTGGCCATGGAGTTTATGAAAAGGATTCAGAAAAAATGGTGTGTTTGGTCTTATCTTAATAATAAATACTATCCTGAGGCTCGTTTGAAGTTGGTAAATAGAAATATGTATTTCCAAAAGAGATTTTGGTGTACATACTTATATGAGAAATGTGGAAATTTTAAATACTTCTGAAGTGTAAAAATATAGCTCATTACTTATCAAAGTATATTGAAGACAAGAAATGTGACTGATGCTTTTTACCCTTTACTTTGAAACTACATTGCATGGTTTGGCCCATACTTCTTGCTCTTCCACTTAATATAACAATAACATAAATAATCTGATAGAACTCGACTTCACTGCCCACTTATGTATAATGAATTACATAATTTTGCTTAATTGCTTTTCCATCCCCACTAAACTCTAAGCTCTAATGATAGTTTCTGAATTTTTATATAGGATGGGCTTGGGACAGCAATCCATTTGAAGGGAAGGGGTGTGTACAGGTTTGAAGTTTTGTTTTCCCAATGCTAAAATAATTATGAAACATCAAAATAATGGTAGAGAGGGTAGGTATGGGGTTAGTTGAGACTGGGGTTTAAAGCACCCCTCAAACCACACCTTAGCTTATGGTGAGCTCCTGAAAGGCAGGGTCTGTGTCAGCCTTCTTATCCTCAGGGCTAAGCAGTGTGATTCAGTTGTATTGTCTAAACACTTGCCGAATGACAGAATTACCAGAATCCATTCATATTTGCCAAAAGTAGACACTTAGTAACTTGCTACGTGAAGAAATGAGTGCTAATCTTCTTTGTTTTCCTAACTGTGAACTTCCTAAAAGAGGAATGACAGATTTTTTTTTTTTTCAACTTGAGAGACCCAATTGTGTAGATAGCCCCATTTCTGGCATAAACTTCATGCAGGTTTTTTGTTTTTTGTTTTTTTTTGAGATGGAGTCTTGCTTCATTGCCCAGACTGGAGCGCAGTGGTGCAATCTCTGCTCACTGCAACCTCAGCCTACCAAGTTCAAGCGATTCTTCTGCCTCAGCCTCCCGAGTAGCTTGGATTACAGGTGCATGTTACCATGCCAGGTTAATTTTTGTATTTTGAGTAGAGACGGGGTTTCACCATGTTGGCCAGGCTGGTCTTGAACTCCTGAGCTCAGGTGATCTGCCCATCTGGCCTCCCAAAGTGCTGGGATTACAGACATGAGCCACCACGCCTGGCCTTCTCTGTGAATTTGAGGCCATTGTTTTGCTATCTTCAGCATTTAGTGCAACTGATATGTATATAAATATATACGGCCTGTCTTCGAAATTGTCTTTGGTCAAAGGAGCTACCTGTGAATTCAACTAAAGATCTGTCAGAGCTGACATAGTCGATGGAGACAAGAGTCTTCATAATGCAGGTTCAAAATCACAGGATAGAACAGGCAGTAGAGTTTGGTGATTGTGAACATGACCTTTGGAGTCAGACAGACCTAGGTTTAGGCCTTAGTGTCCCTACTTCTTACTAACTACGTTACCTTAGGAAATTACTTAATCTCTAAGTCTCAATGTCCTCATGCATAAAATGTAGGAGATAATAGTATCTACATCATAATCATTGTGACAATTCAATGGGAGTGCTCAATAAGCCTTTAGCACATAAAAAGCCCTCAGTAAAATGTAGCCATTATTCATTGTTACTGTTATAATTAATAATAAGAATACTTACATAAATATCTTGATTAGAATTTATGAAGCAGCCCACCTATACAAGAAGCACATTTCTTTTTAAATTCTAAAAATGCATACGAACATTGAAGTAAAAATTCAGGCAGTATGAATGTGAATAAAATAAAAATGAAAAGACTTTGTTGCCTTACAAACTTAACCTCACTTCCCAGAGGAAGCCACTAAAACGTGTTTTAAGATTAATTTTTATGTAAAGTATGTGCCAACATTCACTGAGATGGTTTATCAACTTTAAACATCAAGTGTTTTTATGGCTAGTGTCAGTTGACAAATGTCACCTGCTTATACATACCCATACCCATTTGGGCTATTATATTTTAGCTTCTCAATTGATTACTTTTGTAACTTTAAATTATTTACATATTTCTTTGTCTGTCTTACCTATTTCTTTGTCTGTCAAACATTAGGCAAAATCCTCTCTCCCCACTATACTCAGAGGAAATTAGCACTTCTATTGTTCTTTCCAGTTCCCCTTCCCCTACAACCAACTCCCAACTATCATCAGCTATGTTATTACTTTTCTATTGTCAAGATATGTCAGATTTATATTCTGTCTGGTAATTCTATTTATATCTTCTCTCTTTTATAGGTTGATTCTGAAAATGGAAAATCAATAAAGAATTTTTATGTTATGATTATATAAATATTCTCTGCAGTACCAAATTGTATGATTGAACCTGTAGAGAAGATAAAATCTTAGTGTGGCAAAGCTTGTGTTGTTCAAAAAAAACCATTCTAAGTATAAACCCAAGTAGATTTTAATTTTTAAAAATCTTATCAATTTTTGAAAATCATGCCACTGTTTCTTTGGTGAACAAATTTTTCTACATTTCTTTGTTTCTCCTGTTATTTCTAATTCTTTTTCTTTTCTTTCTTTTTTTTTAACATGAGAAAGATATCATATCTTAAGGGTATCTAGCTGCTTAATCACAATATTTCTTTAATGTATGCTAACCATATTAGGTACATATTAGGGTACAGGAGAAATAAGCTTTCTCAGTTATTTTATGTCTGAAAATATCTCTGTCTTCCCCCCACATTTGGTAGGATTCCTTAGTATTGGATTTCAGATTTAAAATTAATGCCTCCAAATTTGAGGCTGTTACTGGCTATCTTCCAGTGTTGAGTGCAATAGAAAATGGATCTGATGCCATTGTGGTTCTCATTCCTGTGTAAGAAACCTGTTTTTTGTTGGTTTGTTTTATCCTGAGGAAGGCCTTTTGGAACTTTTGCTTGTCTTTGGGATTTTTCATTTCACAAGGATTTGTTCATGTCTTCTGTGTGGTTCTCCCTGGGACTCTCAGTATGAGGACCCAGGTCTTTCTTCAGTTCTGGGAGATATTCTTCATTCATTTATTTGATTATTTCATCTCCATTTCTTTTTTTGGTCTTTCTTTTCAGAACTTTTATTTGACGAATGTGTGTTCTTGAGGATTTATCTCTTATGTTTCAGCTTTTCTTTCATATTTTTGATATCTTTTTGTTTTGATTCTGTAATATGTATGTATTTATTAAACATATTTTTACTTTCCAAGAACACTTAGTTTTCTGTTTCCTTAGTTTTTTGGAGGGTGTGATATCATCTGTCATCTCAAATATCACTGGGAATATTAAGTAGTCTTCTTTCATATTGGGTAGATTGTTTTCCTTGCTCGTGTTGGTCCTTTTCTTTTGGATTGTTGATGCTCCACAGACACTATTAATTCTTGATCGTTCAGATCTATGGATAAAGAGCAAAGCTGATCAGTATAGGTAGCTGATGTGAGTTTTCTTTATCACTGTGATGAGACATTAATTAAAAAAAAATCTTAAATTAAAAAAAATTTTTAGAGAAAAGGTTTTGCTCTGTTGCCAATGCTGGAGTGCAGTAGTGCAATCATAGCTCACTGTAACTTCAAACTCCTGGGCTCAAGCATGCTCTTGTTTCAGCCTTCCAAGTAGTTGGGGCCACAGACATGTGCCACCATGACTGGCTAATTTTTATTTTACCTTATTGTGGAGATGGGGTCTCGCTATATTGCCCAGGCTGGTCTCAGACTCCTGGCTTCCAGTTATCCTTCTGCCTCAACCTCCCAAAGTGTTGAGATTACATACATGAGCCACCACACCTGGCCTAAAAAATCTTTCTATAATTAAAAAATTAATATGAACCAAGATAAAAAAAACTAAAAGTAAAAAGGATATATAATAAAAAGTAAATTTTTGTCTTACCCAAAATTACCAGTTTCTCAGAAATCCAACTAAACCACTGTTACTAGTTTCCTTTGTCTTCTGGAATATCTCTAAGTAGATAAATATACATTTTCTTGTCTGTCTGCCTGCCTATCTATTTATAGCTATCTGTCTGTCTGTCTGTCTGTCTGTCTATCTATCTATCTACCCATCCATCCATCTAAGCACATACACATTTTGCAAAAAGTGGTAACATGCTGTATATATATTTTAATTTTTTTGTAAAACAGTTTATCTTGCAGAGTATTTTGTTTTTGGCTATATTATTCTTTATCATGGTTGCAGAGTTTTACATTGAATGGATGTGCTAGAATTTATCGAACCATTCTCCTATTGGAGAGAAATTAGATCCCATCTAATCTTTTGTATTACAGACGTTACTGCACCAAATATCCTTATACAAACTTGTTGGCATTTATTTGTACATACATTTAAAAGAGAAATATCTGGGTTACAGGGTATGCATATTTGAAGCATAGGTTAAAAAAACTGCAATTCATATTTATTAACTTCTTGAATATGTAATGCACATTTATTGGACAAAAACCCCGAATGTACAAAATAATATAGTAAAAATTAAATCTTTTTCAACTCTTCTTTGACTATTAGCCCCCTCTGCTGCTCTTCTCAGTCTCAACTATTGTTATTATGTGTGTGAGTCTGTGTGTGTGTGCGTGTGTGTGTGTGTCTGTGTCTGTGTATTTCATTTTTGGGTTAAATTCTTATAGCTGAGTGAAAGCCTTGGGAAGTGTTCCTTTTAAAAAGTGAGTACGTATTTTCTGTGAAAGGTTTTCAGATTTGACTACTTTTAAATTGAGCTGTTTGAGCCCTCCCAGAAGTGTGCCATGAGACGGGTACTGAGAGTTCCTCCTATGCCTCCTTGATTCACTGCAGCTGACCGAACCCCACATTCCATCTGGATGCCAAGGGTTTTTCCAGGGACACACTTCATCCTTACCAATATTAGAACAGAGCAGATACTTATGGTTTTATAATCTCTACTTCTTCCTTCTAGTGTTGGAATCCATGGCAAATGACAATAATAAAGAAATGATGCTTGGTTTTTTTGGTCCTCTCTTCAGCATTATAGAAGGTAAATAGTGCAGTTAGATTTTTGCATGACAACATAAAGAGGCCAATGTTTGATGTTGGACAGCTTTCTGTGCAGAACATTGTAATTGCTGAAATGCTGTTTGTCTTCCTACCTTTTCATTACTATCATTTTTGTTCAGTTCCAGTGCCTTTTACAAGCTTTCATTTCTCCGTCTTCAAATAGTCTTGGTATATCAAGTTTATAATAACACTGATCTACAGAGAGGCATATGCCCCTTATTATAGCTCTAAAAGAGAATGGTATCACCAAGGAAGCATAGCTTTTGCACTGAAATCCTCAAAGATGGGTAGTTTATTTTATTAATTTTCATTGTGAGTTTTGGTGAACAATGTGGAGGTTTACATTAGTAAATAAAGCATGACTGGGTAGTAAAATGTTAATGGGATTTTAAAATCAGAAGATCTGGGACTGAAAACCATCTGTATTTGTGCAAAAGAGTTGAAAGATATTAAGTTTTTACTGTATGATGTGTGTGACCTTGGGAAAGTCAAAATAATATCCTTGGGCATCAATTTCCTAATTTGCAAATGTTCACAGGATTTTTGTATGGATTAAAGAGATAATATAAGCAAAGCACCTTGTCAAGTGCTATGAAGTGTTATGTAAAATTATAATCATAATGTTAAAGTGAGAAATGGGCAGGCTTATTCAACTCAACAGGAATAATTTTCATTAAAGCTTCCAACATTGCACATCATACTGGAGTTCTAGCTTCAGAAATGTTGTGTTTTTATAATTCAATAAGTGGAAAATAAGAAAGGCCATACTCTTTTTTTTGGATGGGGTATCTCAGTGATTCAGATTCTTCTTGGTCTTAATAAATGTTGCAAGCAGCCCATTAGGATTAGAGCATATGGTAGTGTATTAGTCTGTTCTCACGCTGCTAATAAAGACATACTGGAGACTGGGCAATTTATAAAGGAAAGAGGTTTAATGGACTCACAGTTCCACATGGCTGGGGAGGCCTCCCATGGTGGAAGGCAAAGGAGAAGCAAAGGCACATCTTACATGGCGGCAGGCACGAGAGCTTGTGCAGGAGAACTTCCCTTTGTAAAACCGTCAGATCTTGTGAGACTTAATCACTATCATGAGAACAGCATGAGAAAGACCTGTCCCCATGATTCAGTTACCTCTCACCAGGTCCCTCCCATGACACGTGGGAATTATAGGAGCTAGAATTCAAAATGAAATTTAGGTGGGGACACAGCCAAACCATATCAGGTAGGTATACAGGTATAGAGGGAGACAAGGCCAGAAGGACTTATGAAGCCAAACTGGAAAGGCCTGGAATGCCAACCCAAAGGAGTATGGGTCTTAATTGTTGGGTACTGCAGATCTATGGGGCCATCACTTTGAGAGAGTGTTGTAGCATATAGAAAGATGACAGCAGATGTGACGAGATGATAAAAAGTCCTTCAGAGGCAAAGGATCCACAAACATATCCATCTGGAAGTATAGTTCTCCCTCAGTATCCATGGGGGATTGGTTCTAGGACCCCTGCAGACTCCAAAATCCACAGATGCACAAGTCCTTTGCATAAAATGGCATAGTATTTGCATATAACCTACCAACATTCTCTCATATACTTCAAATCATCTCTAAATTACTTATAACACCTAATACAATGTAAATACTATGTACATAGATGTTATACTGTAGTTTAAAATTGGCATTATTTTTAATTTTAAAAAATTATTACATTTGATCCATGGTTGGTTGGATCTGTAGGTTCTGCATCCTGGGTACAGAGGGCCGATGATAGCTATGAAAGCAGGAGACTGTTTGGTGTGTTCCCCAGGTGGAGGCATGGGTCTCCCAAAGTTCATACAAAGGGCACTTTGGATTCTTCTGGCTGAATTCTCACTCACAGAAGTAGATTCAACAGCAGCAGAGTCTACTTCTGTGGGTGAGAATTTGGCCAGGAGGTAGAAGCTTACCCTTGCATTCTCAGGGGATTTTATAGCCTCCTGGCCACCTGCCTGACTGTTCAGAAGACTCTGGCTCTAGCCCCACCTGCTTACCATGTGCAAGAAACTATTGCAAAACAAGCTCAGCACATCCCTGAGTCTTTAATGGAGACGCTGGGTGATGGAGTGAGGTACCTCAGCAGACTCAGGCTGTAGGTCTCTAAGTCTATTCCTGCAGGGTGCAAGAAAGTTTTGTAAGAAGGAAGACACACAATCACAGAGCACAGTGAACTGATTGAGGAAGAGGCTGGGAGCAGGGAGATTGCTGAGGACCACTGCCATGGGCTAAGCATGGAGCAGCAATGTTTTAAGTTGGAAGGTGGTAGTGGACATAGGAAGGCACAGGCAGATGGCAGAAAGAGTGTGAGAGCGAAGACCCAGTATTAACCGTAAAGGAGAAACTAGAGGGAGGAGTCAAGGATTGTGTCAGGATTTCCCACTTTAATGAGTGGGAGAATGAAAACATTATTATACAGTAATGGAAAATTGAGGGCAGTTGGACACACAGAAGTAAAGTTCGTAGGGTATGCAGAGTTAGGGAGATAGGAAACAGATTTGCAAGGTTTCCATTTAGAAGCCATAAGAAAAGTCTTGGTGGTAGAAAGTTTTCACGTTATACTACAGCGAAATAAACACTTTACTTTCATGGAAAAGTTTATTTAAATGATCCAAGGTACAATCTGAGAGAGGAAGTTCAGCAATCTGTGCTGGCTTGGCCAGTTCCCTTGCCTTCCTGTAGTCCCATGGCAAGGATGCATCAGAGCACTCAACAATACTCGTTGAATGAGTCAGTGGAGCTGCCCTGGCTGGCAGACCTAGAAAGCGGCAATTTGCGTTAGGTGGAACTCATCAATTTTGAGTAGTCACTTAGCCACCATCTACACCAGTGGTGTTCAACTTTGCTGCGTGTTAAGAGTCATCTGAGGGGCTTTTAAAAAATCCTGAGGCTAGGATATAGCTCAGACCAATTAAAACCCAACCCCCTTCCCAGATGATTTTATTGCGCATCCAAGGATCAGAAACACTGCCACATCTCTTCCTTTGCAGGCAAAGTACAGTTGATGCTTATCTTAAACAACATTGTCCTCTGAAAAGTTGCCCCTGTGGAGTTCGTTTCCCAGGGCTTCTTTCCATAGAAACTTCCCACATGTGTGGCTGACTGCATCTCCAAGGTAGTATAGAAGGGTGCAGGAAATAAAGAGCAGGGAGAGGAACTGGTGAAGGAATAGTCAACGAGGGAAGAAGACAAACAGGAAAACACCATGTCATGGAAACCAAGAGAGGGGACTTCTAGGAGTGTCAGTCACTGATGTGAAATACTATGGCAATTTGGGGATGGTAAGGACTGAGAAGGAGCCAGAGAAGGTTGCAGTGAGTTTCAGTATGGGGGTGAGATTGGAAACTGGACTCCAAAGCAAGTAAGGAGTAGGACTCTGAGGACACGGAGGTAGCAGAGGTAGGCAGCGGCAACAGACAGGGTGACCACGGGCCTCACAGATGTGCTTTGATTGAGGTCCACAGAGTGTTCAAAGATTTTTAAAAAATTAGTTATCAACATTTACAAATTGGGAGGTTTTATATAAAACATAATTTCTGATTTCTCTTGAAAAACTGGGAGATCTGACAACACTAGAACTTTGTCCTCTCTTGGCACCAGAGGGAATTGGTTGTCCACCTTAGGAATGACATCCTTTCTCCCCACTCATCACACAGTCTCCATGCCCGGAAGTTATCCTTTAAACCCAGTTCACTTCTCTCACTTGCATGACCTCCCTGGCCTTGGTAGGCAAGTGAATTTGGGACTTGGGCTTGATGCAAATAGCTGTTAGGTGGTTTGTCAGAAAGGGAAAGGAGAAGTCCTGATCACCTTTGTAGGATGGCGGGGAATAGGCAGAGGGAAAGATGGAATAAAGGAAAAGCTTCTCAAGGTTAGTCTGGAACAGGAAGGACCCACAACTGGGGAAGGAGAAGAGAATGTATGAAGACATAAAGAGATTTTGGGGAGGAGAGAATGGAAAATGGAAGCCTGTTAGTGGCAGTAAAATGAGCTAATCACTGCAAGTTAGGTGGGAGAGAGCGCTGAGGTCTGAGCAATATGAAAAAGATTTGGAACAATCAGAATAGGAACTAATGAAAAGAAAAACATGGGGGCAGTTGGTGGAGGTGGAAGGAACTGAGTACTGAAGAGTACTGAGTACATAAGGATTTCAGATGACTTATTTAGAAGCAGATTTTTCTTATTTATTTGGAGACAACAATTTTAAAGTAGAAAATTTTCTAGCTTTTGTAGTCATTTTAAAACCAATCTTTTTCAAATATATAATCTCAAGGGCATTAAGGAATAAATCCCATATAAATGATTCGTACTATAATGAAGATTAATTATCATTCAATTGTATGTTGCAAAGTTTTCTGTTTCATTGTTTTTCCACTGGTAGTACAGTTTTGATTAAATCATGCAAAGGAATGGTTTAAAAACACTATTGCCAAAGTATTCAAATGTTGTGGCTCAATGCCAGTATTTGTATTTGACTGACCCCTTTCAGATGAGAGAAAAGCAATTTGTTTTTATTGAATCGAACAAATGTTTGTTTGTTTCTTAGATAATTTTTTTATTGTTGTTATTCAGGTCTGCTTATTTTTAGAGATGGAAGGCATTATATATAGCCAAAATGGTGTTGCATCAAAATTATCCTTCATCAATTTGTTTTACATCACTTATTTTTAATTGATGCTGGCAGTGCCCAGGTTTCTCCTGGGTAAATTTGTTTTGCTGATTTAAGTATTTGGAGATTGTTACATGGAGTCTGGAGAGCACTACAAATGCTAAGTCTGTCGTCGAGGAGGCTATGGTTTATAGAAAAACAGGACAGTCAAAAATTATATTGTTTTATCAAAGACTTTATAAGTTAGGGAGAAAATTGACTTTCATAGTACAAGTTTACATATCTATTTTTTTCTTCCCCTCAGAATGCTGTTACAGACTGTACCATTTAACTTGCTTCATAAGGAGAGAGATTTTTCTATGATTTACAAGGCAGTCTCATAAATAGTTAACTAAATTACATAATTTAAGGGATGTTGGGTTTGGGGATTTTGGGAGGCCAATTAGTCCATTCCATCTTTCCTCTGAGTTCTGAACCAATTGACACAGGAAACAGACACAGGAAAATAGACACTGAGACTAGAACATAGAAATAGACATAGGAATTTTATGATGACTAAAACTGAAGAATGTGGCTTTGATATGGGGCCAAAATGGGCTTCCTATTCCCCTTCCCCATAAGTTTAGTTGGTGGGATCTTCAGAGAGATGGGTTGGGCCTGCAGAGTGATATTCCTCTAGCCATCTTCTTGAAGGACTATGGCCTGACCCATACCCATTGTGCTCAGAGAACCTAAGTGAGAGGCCATTCATGGATAACAATCATGAGCCCCCTAATTCACCCAACAGAGAAAAGTGGAACAATGGATGTCAGACTCTCAGCACAACACAGAAAAATTGCTCCTCCTGTGAGAAGGAGGAACCAGGTAGTCACAGTGTCCATGTAATCTTTCTGTTAGAACAGAAGTTCTTAGCTTCTGAGCCAGCAGCAATGTGAGAATGTGAAAGGAAGTTTCCCCTTACATTCTAGGAAACTCAACTACTTACCTTCAAACTAAGTGCCAAACTAAATGTAAAGCTGCACAAAGTTTTACATTTAGACATGAATACCTTTGGGCTAAATATTCCCATTTTTATCCCTGTGATCCATTTAACGTGAATTAATGGAGAGAAGGGCAGTCACAGATAGAGTGGGAATCACCATACTGTGCTATTGTGAGTAGTGCTGCAATAAACGTACGTGTGCATGTGTCTTTATAGCAGCATGATTTATATTCCTTTGGGTATATACCCAGTAATGGGAAGGCTGGGTCAAATGGTATTTCTAGTTCTAGATCCTTGAGGAATCACCATACTGTCTTCCACATAGCAAAGACTTGGAACCAACCCAAATGTCCAACAATGATAGACTGGATTAAGAAAATGTGGCACATATACACCATGGAATACTATGCAGCCAAAAAAACCGATGAGTTCATGTCCTTTGTAGGGACATGGATGAAGCTGGAAACCATCATTCTCAGCAAACTATCACAAGGACAAAAAACCAAACACCACATGTTCTCACTCACAGGTTGGAATTGAACAATGAGAACACTTGGACACAGGAAGGGGAACATCACACACTGGGGCCTGTTGTGGGGTCGGGGGAGGGGGGAGGGAAAGCATTAGGAGATATACCTAATGTAAATGACGAGTTAATGGGTGCAGCACACCAACATGGCACATGTATATATATGTAACAAACCTGCACGTTGTGCACATGTACCCTAGAACTTAAAGTATAATTAAAAAAAAAAAAAAATATATATATATATATATATATATATATAAAACAATAAAGAAACTTGGCAAAAAAAAAAAAAAAGAATCACCATACTGTGTGTTTATTAGCTTTTTCACATGTTGGGAGAAGATAATGTAGCAGGAGATATGGATTGTTCGCCCTTTTCTTTCCTTCCTGTTTCCCACTCTTCTACTTCTCTTCTGGCTGTAATGCTGAGGCAGGTAGCAAATCCGCTACCTTCTGGGTCCTCTAGCCCTAATTCAAAGCTCATTTCTGTGACCTAGTTATTAGGTCTTGTTATGGTGAGGCTTTTGATTCTTGCCCTGATTGAATAGCTGCCCATGATTTAAAAAAACAAAGAGGCAAAGACACTGAAAAAAAAAAAAAAAAACTGACGAAAAGGCCATTTTATAAACTTATCTGTTGCCAACATTTTATTTAATGAAACATGATCTGGTGGCTACACAAATACACAATATTGATTAATGATAATCAGCCAAACTCAGACTTATCCTGTGTTTCCTAGCTGGTCTCCTGGCCCCCTTCAAATCTTCTTCCACAGTCCACCAGGAAAAGCTACCAAATGATATGGAAAAGCAATCATCAAGTTCAGAATAGTGGTTACTTTGGGGTAGGTGAGTGAGTGTGGGCAGTTGTGGAATTTGGGGAAGTCTTATGGGGACATCAGAGGCACTGGTAGATTTTTTTAAATTGGGTGGTGTATTAGGCTGTTCTTGGGTTGCTATAAAGAAATACCTGAGACTGGGTAATTTATAAAGAGAAGAGGCTTAACTGACTCGTGGTTCTGCAGGCTGTCTAGGAAACATGGCTTCTGATAAGGCTTCAGGAAGCTTTTACTCATGGCAGAAGGTGAGTTGGGAGCTTCTATGTCACATGGTGAAATCAGGAGCAAGAGAGGGTGGGAGGGGAGGTGCCGCACACCTTTAAATGACCAGATCTTGTGTGAACTCAGAGCGAGAGCTTTACTTGCACCAAGGGGATGGCCCAAGCCATTCATGAGGAATCTGTTCCCATGATCCAAATCCCTCCCGCCAGGCCCCACCTCCAACACTGGAGATTAAAATTCAGTATGAGATCTGGAGGGGAGAAACGTCCAAACTATATCAGATAGTAAGTATACACGTTCATTTTACTGATACTTTTCTACATTTCACAAATATTATTTATATCTTTTACACATATTTTAAAATAAAAAATATTTTATAATTTAAAATTATGAAAATGATTTTAGAAATAATCCAGATTGCTTTTCTTCTTGGCTCTCTGAAGCCTCTGTTCACCAGCCTCTGGAAGTATGAATTTAAAAATTTCCTTATTAATCCACATATGCCTAACATATGAGGCTCTACCAGTCAGTACTCTGGTTTGCAAGTGACAGAAATCCAACTCAAATTATTTAAGCTCTCCACCAACTCAAAGAAAAAAAGAAAAAAAGGAGAAATTGTTGACTTACATAACAAAGAAGGACAGGTGTGCAGTTAATTTTGGGTCTGGTCACACTCAGGAGCTCAACAACGTTAGTTCTCTCTTTTTTTTCTCTCAGCTATGTTTCTCTTTGCCTGCTGGCTTTGATTTCTCTTACTACAGATAACTTAATCCATCTGGCCAGGCAAGATAGTCACATGCAACTCCAGCTCACATTGTTCTTATAACTCGGGGTCCTAGAAGTAAATAAAGGATCTTTCCTGATAGCCAGGGCTAGCAACATAAGTTGTGGGGTCCCATGTTCAAAAAGCAGGAAAAAAGTGTACTAAATATACTAAACTGGAAAGTTTTTTCTTTTCTCCTGTATTCTTTTAGTTTGTCATGGAGTTTTAAAAATTTCCCATTGAATATCTATGTAAAGAAAAATTAAAAATTTAAATTATGAACATGAATCTTACCATTTATATTGTGTGGTGCCAGGTTCCAATGCAAATATAAGAGCCTTTAATTCATATATGGAATCACTGAAGTTACACAATTTATATTTGGCATATGTATTTTGTTCTTACTAGAACAGTGGAAATGATTGCAAAACTAACTTAACTGTTTATATTTCACTTCCTGATGCACTTACATCTACCAGTGCTCTTCAGCTTACTGATGAGTAAGGAAGGGGTGAAAGGGAAAGGAACTATGGGTGGCCCTTTCTCTCTTCTTCTATGCCATCATTTTCAGTGAGCTTGTCTAATAAAGAGAAGTAACACAAGTGAGAAAAGGATATGATAAAGTTATTTGTAGTTGTTTCTTAAAACTCCATTGCTTGTCTTCTGCATTGGAAGCAAGTTCTGGTTTGAATGGAAGACATGACCCTCTTGGGGCTGTCAGCACCACCATTTATTCAGTTTTAAATATAACATACTTATTTGCACTCACTTCACGTCTTGTGGTACTTCCGTGCAAAGTGAGTCCACTGGACTGCTGTGCTCACAGGGAGTCATAAATGCTATATTGCAAGTGAGGTGTGTATTTCCTTGCTCATGTGCATTCCCTATTGTCCCACTGGACATCACTTACAAAACATAAGATCCAAGCTGAAATTATTGAGAATTTCAAAATGGCAGCAGCTGAGCAGTGAACCAAGTGCAAGACTCTTCTAAGCACAGGGGCTTTGCAACTAACAGGTCGCATGCATGAAGCTGGACCTGCTGATAACCCTGATGGGGATTCTGATTGTCCCAGTTTGGGTCATGCGTCTATGCGTGATCCTTTTACTTGATCTAAGTGTATATGGAGCACTCAGATTGGCCAGGCCTGGCTCACTTGCCCACAGCTGGAGCTGAAAGCAGGGTGTTATCAGCCTCCTCAACTAGGAGGAGTAGAGGAGTGCTTCCTCAAAAAAATTAACAATGGGCAGACAACATATGTTTACTGTCAGGGGCCTTACATCTGCCCCTTCCTGCCCTTCACTTTCATTTCCTGCCGGTATTTTAATCCTCAAACATTTCACATGATTGTTTCAAGGATTCTTTTTTGATTGTTCCTCAGATAACCAGGTTCTTGTATGACTGTGCTGTTGTACATGCTGTTCCTTCTTGGAACGTATTTCCTCATCTCCTGGAAGACTAACAATTCTTTGGCACTCAGTTCAAATTCAGTTCCTCTCTGGGGTCTTCTCTGACTTCCTCAGGCATAATAGTTACTCAGACCTTAAATACTTACAGTTTTTTAATTTGTTTTTTTTTTTGAGTCACAGTATTTATTGCTTCTATTTCAAAGTATCTGTTTTCTTGTCTACTCTCTGGACCGCCCCCCACTCCCACCACCACTGGCCTTGAGAGCAGGAACTGTGTCTTATCCTTTTTAAAAATCAATGCCCAGGGTAAAGCAAATGCCTGTTACGTAACAGGTACATGTCTGTTGAATAAAGATATGAAAGGGTGTCATCAAATAGTGTTTTCAAGTTACTGTCTCTAACATTAATCCTGTATCCTAGATGAATCGCATATTTAGAATATCATTGGGAGCATCAGAGAATTTTCAGATTCTTCTTTCTCAAGCACTGGGCTGTCTTCTGATTAAACTGAAGTATTTCTTGGTTAAAACTCTGAAAGGAAACTAGTTAAATGTACAACTCAGAAAAGTAATATTTTGAATTCAAATAAATCTCCAAGAGTCTATTTCCTAAGATGAAGCACACTGTCTAAGGGCTGGTCCTTGGATACTAGATGAGATGTCAAGATGCGTACTCTCTGCAGAGGAGGTTGTTTCCCACCTTGCCCTCTAAGCAGATCAGCCTGGGCTTTTGGGTACTCAGCAGCTACACTGTCATAAATATGAGACCCGCCATATATCACTTTTTGTCTTGATGTTCTTTCTCACATAATATGCTTTTTTTTTTTTTTTTTGGTATCAGTGCCGTCTAGGGGGTGTGAGAAAACACATATGAACCTGTGTTTTCCTTGAGACCCTCTTTCCAGACCTGCATAGTTAGAAGCTCCAGTCCAGCACGTGCTAACATGAAAGAACTGCTGCTCAAAATTCTGCCTTTGGAAAATGTTCTGCAGGGAAGGAGCAGCCATTGGAACTGTGGGGGCAATTTCCTTATGTGAGAAACGGGGTTAAGCTGAGAGTCTGGAAGATCTTCTGAAACTGACTATATAATTCCTGGGTTCTAATAGAAAGGATTAAAAAAATGGATCTAAGGTATGCAAGAAGAAAGAGGCAAAAAAACAGAATGACATAATAAAAATCAATCGATTAGCCATAAGATAGTGGTATATGTGTGAATTAGGCTGAAGAATGAAAACAACAAAAGGAAATATGACAATTCAGAATTGTGGAAGGGAAGAAAAAATCTTTATTGTCACAGTATCTGTTCTGCTTAGCAAAATCTTGAGCTATTTCTTTCTACTGTACTTTAGGTTTAATCTTTAAATCTTGTCTGCTTTCTGAGGAAATGAAACATACAGATCATTTTATACAGTTCTACTTAAAATGTTGTTTTCTCTGGATAAATCACACTACTAGCTGTTATTTGCAGTTTGACATCACATTAAAGTGCAGAAAAAGCTCCACATTTTGAACTTATTTTTCAGTGCATAATGGTAAAAACAAGCTGATAAACCCTTAAATATAAACTAAACTAAATGGAGTTTATAATTAAAAGACTGCCGAAATTTTAAAAACATAAAGATCAAGCTGGTCTTGTCTCTGCTCCCATATCTCTAGTCCTGAATACTTTTTTTTTGCTAGTTTATTGATTCATAAACTGTTCACTATCCATCATACCTATAAGAAAACTGTAAACCATGATTAATGCACCCTGTAAACATTCTATTTGGTCAGGATGCTGTACCCTCACAGAAAAATTAATCACTTAAATCAATATCGAATTGAGATATATGGTTAGGATATTTTAAAAACCGCTGCCTCTAATCATTATTTGGTGATTTTCCTAGTCCTGAAAGAAGATGAATGTTGTATCAGCTAATGACATCTGATTCAGGGCATCTTGTAAATAACAGCCCCAAGGAGAGAAAGTCCACTAAAGGATGTCGTTTTAAAGGGAAAGGAATGAATATGACAGAAAAACATTCAGAGGTGCCAAAAAAAAAAATTGGCTGTAAATTGATAGTAATGAATGTAAAGTTTTCCTCTTACATGGCAACAATAATCTATCACCTCCCAGACCCTTCTCAGATGAAAAGCCTAATTGGCCTTGGAGGTAACTTCCACTAAATGTAGTGTCAGAATAACAGGTGGTTAGAAATGTGTTCAATAGTACACTACTTAAGTTGGTGCCCATACATTTTCAAAATTTTAAAACTTACTATTAAATAAATGATTGCATACATTCGAATAAATCCATGGCTTATTTTTTTGAGACGGAGTTTTGCTCTGTCGCCCAGCAGTGATCTCGGTTCACTGCAACCTCTGCCTCCTGGGTTTAAGCAATTCTCCTGCCTCGTTCTCCCAAGTGGCTGGGACTACAGGCATGTGCCACCATGCCTGACTAATTTTGGTATAGTAGAGATGGGGCTTCACCATATTGGTCAGGCTGGTATCGAACTCCCAACCTTAACTGATCCGTCTGCCTCAGCCTTCCAAAGTGCTGGGATTACAGGCACGAGCTACCGTGCCTGGCCTTTTTTTCCCTTTTTTGTAAAATGGAGACACCCTAAATTCAAATACAATAAAAAAAACTCTCTATTCCTGACTTTGTGCTGTTCAGAATACCTGTCTGTATTCTTAAGTCTCCATTGACTTAAGTTGGTAATTAAAGTAAAACTCACTTTTTAACCTTTTGATACTTTATGACAATAAAAAGATAATTCTTGGGTGAAAAAAAGTTGAGTTGAACCACTGAACACTCAAAGGCTTTGTGTATCCATGTGAATGTTGAGTACATACAATCAAGTAAATATTACAACATTGTCCTACTATGATTAAATGTAGCATATACATGAACACCAGGCATGAACAAACATTTTTTACTTTCAAGTTTGGCCATCATTTAGCCTGGTGTTTATGTTTTGGAATTCTGTATTTCAAGTCATTCCTTCATTTATACAATAACACGTGAGTCCCTGCTGTGTATAAGACTATTCTTTTTCTAGAAAATATGTTTCAGAGGAGGATGAATTACCTAATTCCACTTGATTCTGAATGCAGAATACTGGTTCCCAGGTGTATTGATACTAACAGGAAAAAGGGTTCTGTGCTGTACTGATTTTGCAAAAATACCTGGTAAAAACTAAGGTAAGGTAAACATGTTTCTCTAACATATCACTTCTTAGAGCCTACAGTATGACTGGGGTACATTTTGACTCTCTAAGAAGGAGATATGGTACTTAGCATTGCCATAAGTGTTTTGAACATACGAAACTCTGCACAATGGAATCCTTGACCGTAGGATGGAGGAATGTATTACCAAAAACCAATTTTCCTATTTGTGAAGGTCATTGTCTCCGTCAGAGGAGGGTAAAACCTGAATTATGAGTGAGGAAAGGGACACCTGCCTATCAAGCCAGCACCCCTAGCCTGGACCCCAAAGTGTTTTCCCTATTCATAGGATGATACACATGGATGATACAGACAGGTATTCTGAATAGCACAAAGTCAGAAATGGAAGAGGCTGGGTGAGGTGGAAGGGGACCCTTCCTCCGTGTTACAGTTTGTACTGTCCTTTCAGTTTCATAGAATTTATTCTGTAGTATTTACATTGTATCAATTTTTTATATGGACCTATCAACTGATGATTAATGCATAAAAGATGGAATGGTGAGGGCAAACCAGGGCCTGATCCTAATGGAGAAGCTGATGGCCGATTTCTTTGGTCTGAGGAGTTTGAAGAGCTGACCCCAGAACAGTCTTCTCTTCATTCTGTGGGACTTCCATGTACCATCTACTCAGGGCTCCCTCGGCCAACCATATCACTCAGAAATACTTTGAACTGTTTTTCATTCATTGCTACCCATTTTTGTATCCCTTGCTAAGACCTCAAATGTTTTCCTATGTTTCTCCAGTATTATTTCTGCCTCCAGTGACACTATTTGTGACAGTGATTTGTGTCATAGGATTATTTCTAAGTACATCTCCCATGTTGGCCCCCAAAAGTGGCCCACCAAGGGCAGTGGTGGGAGCTGTTGGCCTCCGGTACAGTCAGTTAGTGGGTGCATTATCTGCAGAAAATTTAAAAACAGTAATAAAACCAGGTTGCTCTGCTTTTTATTGTCATCATGCTCCAGTGATTCTAAACAATGCCAGTATAAAAATATTCCTACCTTCAGGGGCAGATGCTCCCTCCCCACAAATGGCTCTCTATTAGAAACTTGGTTGGAGAAATTCAGGATACTTTATTTTTGCATTTTATGCTTTCCCTTTCTAACCTATGTCAAGGACAATTTAGTTTCTCTTACTTGGTAAAATGGAATTATTTAAAATTAGGAATCTTAGCCACACAAATCTAAACCCAGTTCGTCATTGTGTTGTGTCTCTCCTTGATTACTTTTCTGAAGGAAAAAGAACTGATGTAATAAAAAGCACTAGACTTGAACTTCATTAAAGCTTAGGCTTTTTTTTGTTGTTGTTGTTGTTCAAAGAGGCAGGGCTGGCACAGTGGCTCAGGTCTGTAATCCTAACACTTTGGGAGGCTGAAGTAGGAGGATTGCTTGAGCCAAGAGTTCGAGACCCGCCTGAGCACCATGGCAATACTGTCTCTACAAAAAAGTAAAAAATTAAAAATAAAAAAAATTAGCTTGGTGGGGTTGTGTGAACCTGTAGTCCCAGTTACTTGGGAGGCTGAAGTGGGAGGATCACTTGCACCTGGGAGTTCGAGGCTGCAGTGAGCTGTGATTGTGCCATTGCACTCCAGCTGGATGACACAGTGAAACCCCATCTCATATAAATTAATTAATTAAATAAATAAAATAGAAGAGGCAGCATTATATAGTAGGATTTACTCTCGAATGCAAAGACCTTACTGACCTAAGGCGTGGCATTAGATCTCTGGGTCTTAGTTTCCCTCTTTCAAAGTTAGGCTGATGTTCTTAAAGGTATTTAGAGAAGGAAATAGCCAGATTCTTTAACAACATGGTCAATCCAACTGATTATGCCAATTAAGGTAATTTTAAAAAATCTGGGTTGAAGGAATAATTGATTATATAGCCATTACAGCCTTGTCCATTTGCAGAAAAATAAATACGTAAGGCCTACCAATTCTCAAATACTAAACTCTTGGCATTTGAAGATGGTCTGTCAGATTTCTTAAACTCTTAAATGGGAAGTGATATCATTTGGCTGTGTCCCCACTCAAATTTCATTTTGAATTGTAGTTCCCATAATCCCCACCTGTTATGGGAGGGACCTGGTGGGAGGTAATTTAATCATGGAGGCGGTTACCCTCATACTGTTCTCATGATAGTGAGTGAGTTCTCATGAGATCTGATAGTGTTATAAGGGGCTTTCCCCTCTTTGCTTGGCACTTCACCTTCCTGCTGCCATGTGAAGAAGGACATGTTGGCTTCCCCTTCTGCCATGATTGTAAGTTTCCTGAGGCTTCCCCAGCCATGGTGAACTGTGAGTCAATTAAACCTCTTTCCTTTATAAATTACCCAGTCTCGGGCATGTCTTTATTAGCAGTATGAGAAGCGACTAATACAGGAAGAGAAGGAATTCCTTTATGACTCAGAAATTATCTTGTAGACTTTAGGAGGTAAAAGCCCTCAGAAAGGCATGTTGTTGGCAGATGGTGGATGCATTATAATCAGGCTGAAATTGGGTCGCCATAAAGATTTTGCTGCTCTTGCTGCCTCCGTGTTTTGCCTTATTGTTTTCTTTAAAGTTTCTCCCAGATCACTTCTCTACTTTGGAACCCTCCAGAGTATACAAAAGTATTCAGAATCCATGGTGGACATCACTGAATCTTTCTGGTTTTCGCCTGGGGAATGGAAGCTTTAGACATGGTTCCCAAGGATCCATGAATGGCAGCTGCTTTTTTTCAGTGATTGAAAAGACTGATTTTTATTCATTCATTAAAAAGGAAATTGCTTTCTTAGTCTCTGCCAACACCACTGTAGGGGCTGCAACACAACAGGGAGCAAGTTCTCTGCCTTTGAGGAACTTGCCTTCTCGTTATGGGATGGGTGTAGCAAAAAAAACAGATGGAACCAAGATGAGCAAAGGTAGTTTTTAGATTCATTTAGAGTCCTTACACAATAAACCATACCCCACCTCCCCGCCCAAACATTGAGCATAGCAATGTAAAAGTAATGTAGTTTTAGGGGTCAAAGTCCCTACAAACATTTCCAGATGTCAGTTGGACCTTATATTTTGACTTAAACTGAGCAGACTCTCTGCCTACCTTTCAGGTCAGGCCAGTCCAAATTCCCTAGGCCTGGCCTTCATCACTTTCCCTCAGTCAACATGGTCAGAAGCTTTGTTTCTTGTTCTATATCAGTGCTTCCCAAACTTGGCTATGCCTCAGAATTACATATAAAGTCACTTAAGGTACCAGTTTTAAAAATATGTATTATAAATATATATGTGTTATGTATTTAAATAATATACATATTATTAATTTTTTAGGCATATGAATTGGAATTTCTAGGGATGAGGGACCTGGGATCTGTATTAGCCACAGTGCTCCAGGTGATTCTGATTAAGCCAGCTGGCTTTCTTTTTCTTTTTCTTTCTTTTCTTTTCTTTTTTTTGAGATGGAGTCTCGCTATGTTGCCAGGCTGGAGTACAGTGGCACAATCTTGGCTCACTGAAACCTCTGCCTCCCGGGCTCAAGCAGTTCTCCTGCCTCAGCTTCCCAAGTAGCTGGGACTAAAGGCACACATTACCATGCCCAGCTAATTTTTTTTGTATTTTTAGTAGAGACGGAGTTTCACCATGTTAGCCAGGATGGACTCAATCTCCTGACCTCGTGATCCGCCCGCCTTGGCCTCCCAAAGTGCTGGGATTAAAGGTGTGAGCCACCACGCCTGGCTGGCTTTATTTTTCAAACCAGAATTTAGGAGCCAGTCACTACCAGATTAGTTTTTTTAATGCAAGGATTCCTTCAATATTCTCTTCTGAATGCTCAGGACTTTACTATGCTGTAAGGGATGGGGTATTTGAGGAGTCTCCCTACTCTTCTAATGCCATCTCTCATTGCTTCATTACTGGTGCCCTCTGCTTCAGGAAAACCCACTTGCTGACTTTTTTTGGATGCCATCTGCCTTCCTGCTTTCAGAAAGTCTTCTTCATGCCTTTCCTCACATCCTCAACACCCTCTTCCCTCTTCTCTAGTCTCATCCATTTTTCAAGACCCACTCAAGTCCGACCTCTGAAATGATAACCTTGTCACCCTGCCAACCTGCATATCATTATTTTTGGATTCCCCTAACTTTTATCCTTTGAGTCACTCACTTGTCATTATGTCATAGAAATTTGTGATCATGAGTTTTAGTTCAACCTTGGGAAGGCTTCTAGGTGACATACATACAGCATATCATTTATAGCATATCATTAATGATAAAGGAGTAAAGAACATTTATCAATACTCTTTAGAAATGAATGCTTCTATTTTGTATTTCAAAAGGCATTTTATAAATTTTGCAAAGGCATGCACTATCCCTGTCTTATTCACTAGAACTGTCTATAATTATTTGTTGAACTAATTTAGGAAAAATCCTGTATTATTGTTTCAAAGTCTTTGGGGTTGCTTTTTGTTAATTTTTTGGTGCCTGCCATAATGAGAGTTTGAAGCTTTTCTTTCCACTCTTGTGTCATTGTTATTTCTTTTTTAGCACCTGGCAGGAGTTTAAGCTGCCCACTTGACTGTATGCCTAGTTCCTGTCCCAGAATGATGCTGTTTATCATGACTTCAGAAGGTACGGAGAGTAACCTAAATTATCCTGTTATTAAAGTAATAGGTAAACCTAGAGGCTACTCCACAATGAGCATTCCATTAGCTCAAAAAACCCACTGTGCTCCATAAAACTGATCTTGTTGGCTATCTGGGCTTGTTTATTGTTACGGGATTTAAGGCAACTTTGAAGATCTGACTTGACTCACTAGAGAAATCTCTGTTTTATATTCTTTCCAAGTACACTAACTTAAGTTCTTCTGATTTTAATTTTGTTCATGCCTTGTACTCTATCTTCGTTGGATTTGATCTTTCTGATAACTATCAGAAAAGCCCTGGGTATATTTGAAAGCAGACATTCCATCAATTCTCACAGTAATTTGCATAAGAAAAAAAAACACTTGGGAAAGCAGTAGCCTATACATACCTGGATTTAGAAGGCATCTTTTGCGGTCAACTTTGTAGTTCTAAGTATTCTTCTGTTATACACATACCTTGTGTGAATGGCAGCCAGACTTTGCTTACTTTGGTGTGCATATTTACTGGAAGCAGAAAAGCAGTTTCTTGACATACGTTGCCTGTTTGCTAAACTACACAATGACCACAGTTCGATTCCACATGGACCCTTGAGATTCAGGCTGGTTTATGCAGAGCTGAAAGCATAGACCCTGATATTTTACCTGACAGCAACTGAAGGTATCATTCATTAATTTATTCAATATTTATTTATGGGGTGGCTTTTCTAGGTCAGATACCATGGCAGGACCTATGATGCAAAGATGAACTAGACAGGTACATCTTTGTCTCAAAGGAGTTATAGTTTATGCACATAGACATTAAGCAGGGGATTATACTAGTAATAATTTAGTTACTCTTGTGATAGTGATATGAAGTAAAAATCTAGTGCATAATGAGAGAATATAATAAGAAGCCCCAACCTCATCGGAGATGGTGAGTTCCAGGGAGGAATGAGAGTGGGAAGTGTTCAGAACGGCTTCCCAGAATGGGTGTTATTTACTCTAGGGGTTGGAAAATAAGTGGGAAATAGCAAGGCAGAGAGTGGAATTAGCACCTCCACAAATATGAAAATAATGAATGCTTAGAAAACCTACATTGTTATGACAAAATCTGAGTTATGCTTATCTAATCCTATATTTGTTCTGTCACTGATACTAAGTGAGAAGGACTGTATGATCTGTAAAATCTGTTTAACCTGGTTAGAATAAATTATGAAGAACTTGAGTGGTGTTAAGGAAACTTTGAAGGTCAGGAGATGAGGCAGAGATTATAAATGTTTGCAAGAAAAAACTTCCTGTTATAGATATCCCATGAGGATTCTAACCCATTCCAAACAGAATTATTTACACTAAACAAATGAGTTTTTTTGGATATATTTGTTGACATATGTGGATTATAATATAATTTAGCACTATAGATCAAATTGAACCTAATATATTACCAACTATAATAAAATACTTAGCATTTTGGGTGTTTAATAATGTAACTATTGTGTTCTCTATATGTCTAAAATAATACAAGAAAGAAAAACAGAAAGAAGGAAAGTCAGATACAAAGGAGAGTCAGAAGGAAAGAAATAAGCAAGATGGGTACATTTAACATTTTATGAAAAATGTGTTTTAAATCAAGTAACATCATTTTTTAATTCTCCCACTGAAAAATGCTCATAAGGACTGGAATCCTTTTTACATTTTACATTTTTACATTGACAAGAACAATAAACATATGTTAACTGGAAAATAATGTATAATTTTCTCTATCCCTCACTTTGTAGCTACTAGTCCTTTAGGTGAATCCAAAATACAGTTCCTATGTAAAATTCACTTGTGTTCCCTCTCAATTATGGATGCTTTACCCATTTTAAGGGCCAAGAGAGAGAAAAGGAAAATAGTGTTGTAGTTGCAGTCAACTGTCGGCTAGAGCTGCAGTCATCTGAGCTAACTACTTTACTTATGTTATTGAACTTAATTATAATGGCAACTTCTTTTTTTACATGTGGGAAAACCAAAGGTCAGAGAGATTAACTAATTTGCTGAACATTTGAGCTAGAATTCAAATGCAGTCCAAAGCCCATTTTATATCTTCTAAATTAAAGAAAAAATGTTTTTGCCCCTGGAGAAAGAATGCCTGATTTTCTTTATTATTTGGGATTAGTGGCTGTCTATAAAATTCTGAAAGGTCTCATAAAGGTAAACTTACATCTGGTGTGTGGTTCAAAGAGAATTTTCTTAACTAGACGGTAAAATATTCCTTCAAAGGGCTGAGCATAGAAACATTGCTAATGACTCTGTTCACATTTCCTCTTAAATTTTTATTTTTCATTATAATTATAAATATGCTTATTCTAGAAAATTAGAAATACATACGTGCACGAAGAAATAAAATCTCAACATGCCAAAGATAACCATTAAAAAAATTGATAACATTTTCTCCTATCCTATTTCCTTTGAATATCTATTTCCAAAGATGTATTAGATACTAAATGTAAAATTTTGTATCATCTTTCACTTAATACTGTAAGGCTTTTTATCTATTGCTAGAAACTGTTTATAAATATAACTTTTAATATGTGCATATTGTTTCATTGCATAGCTTAGAAATATGGGAAATATTCACTTTATAAATCAATTATTATGACATGTTTAGAACTATTAATGGAAATATAAAGTATAATTAGATTTAATATTTTCTTTGAGTGAAACCCTTCTAAAAATAATTAACTTGTTTCAGATTAGGTCATTTGCCAAATGGGTTGAATTTGCAGCAAACCTTCTCAGTCAGGCTGTGTATCTTTCATCCACATTTTTGGAGAAAATTTTGACTTTCAATTCTTTAAACTTTACTGTGATTTGGGACAAGGCATTGCTTATTTTTTCTGCTTCTTAAGATATATTGGGTAGCAATACTTCTTATTTTTTGCTTTTTGCTTACATAAAGCAAATAATTCAGCAATTATAGTAATAGAAAATAACAAGCATATCCCTTTTCTTGACTTTTAATCAGCAAATATTTTTTCCAGGAAAACCTGAAGCATTAAGATCCATTTCATGTATATAGTTCTACCTGTAGTCTGACATTTCCTTAACTGGCAACTGAGTAAAAGCATGGATTCTAGAATTAGATAGTCTGGTTCTGCCATCTAGGCATTGTGTGAATTTGAGCAAGTTACTCAAACTCTGACCTTATTTCCTTGCCTGTAATGTGAGCATAACAACCATTAGCTACCTCCAAGGGATACTGTGAGGATTAAATAGATTAATAAATACAAAGGATTTCAAATAGCACCTGGTATTCTGTAAATGCACAATAAATATCAACTATCATTATTGTATGATGCCCTTATCTTTCATTTGGTAATGAAAATTTTGTTATGCTGATCTTTGGTTAAAACACACCATTTTCAGATTAAAGCCTGAGCCAGTCTGTAATGCCTTTGAGGGCACAGAATCTATATCCCTCGGATAGGCTATTCATTGTTTAGCTCAGTACTTGGTGTTGGGTGTCTATTTCTAGATGTTTCTTACTGAGATTACTCTTTGGCCGAGTTGCTAATTTGATTATCTACAATATGATTTGAGCATCTGGGACTCACTGTAATGGTGCAGAGACATCCCTTGAATAATGGAGCTGATTCTGAAGCAGAACTGATTCTCCAGCAAAACTTCTGCCTGGCCCTATCTCCACCTGAGGGGAAAGAAGAAAACATGAACTGAGGACAATGATTATGCTAGTCTGGTTGGGGTAAAGGCTTTGTTATGGGGAAGGTGGGATATGGATTGGGACTAGATGATAGAGGACCTTGACTGCATGGGCAAAGCCACTGGATTCTGTTCTTTACAGTATGGAGAAAAATAAGGGAAAAGAGGGGCATCTTTCCGTAGGACCCAGAGTCTGAGTCCAGTCTGTTTATATTCACAAGTCCCCTGATTCTTGGGGGCAGATAGTTCTTCCACAATCCTCAAATGATCATATGCAGATGGCAGCCTCCTTTGTTCCTGTAGTGTTGGCCTTGGCCCCCAGTGATTTTTTGTAAAATTTCTGTTCTTTAGGAGCCCCCGAAATTGAGATTTGACTGTTATAGATACATGATTATGTGGATGATCATTATTTAACCCTTTAACGATAGCAAAATTTTATTTTTATGAGTAGTTATTTGCTAGGCTATACATACTACATACACATGCAAAACAGATGCTCTATATTTTCTAAGTACTGTAGTCAGAATCCCTGAGAGTTGTGCCTAGCAGTAAGTGGCCATAGTAGTCCAAAAGGTTAATTATTTTATCAGCTAAAGAAGTTCTCAAGCATCTTCCAGAACAGAAATATCTACGTAACAATCTTGCTGGATAATGACGGGAAACATTTCCATTAATAATACAGTGTGGGAACCGGGACGCAATTGAAATGAGGTTAAAGGATAAGGACAAAATGCCAGAAGGACGTAGTTAATCGAAAGGGTATCTAATTTTTATTGTGTTTGCAACAAATTCTGTGGAGATTTTATAAACCACCTCAGACAGAAAATGGCAGAAATTAATTATATCCAGTTCTGTATTTTCACAATTTGTTCATGCCCTCATTTTAGCCCTTCCACATCATGTTATAATTTCATATCATGTCAATCAAGTTATATCTATCTTCCCTACTAGATTGCTGATCCTTTGCCTTGGAGATGGGCCACTTATTTTGTGGTCTCCAGCACCTGACATAGTCATGACACATGGTAAGTACTAAAATGCCTGATTCTTGATGTATTTATGAGAATCTGTACTTATGAAAGTCGATATAAAATAATAGATGTTTCCCACCAGTCAGTGGTGGCAGCAGCTTAAAAGAAAACAATGCTCATTACAGAGAGTCTGCTTTGGAAACCAAGTATTCCACAGGGGCATAGTCAGCAATGATGGGGGCTGAAACTGACATGTGATCTATTCTCTGTGACTAAGAAGTAGATCTACTAGGTTACATCCACAAATTACGCCATGTGTCATTTTTGGTGAAAAGTAGGTATAAATGACATAAGAACCTGATGCAGGCTTAGGAGTGGATCAGGACTGCTCTTCCAGTGGAGACTGATTGAGTTCCTTCACAGATAGCAAAGAGGCAGCAGTTGGAGTAGAAATCGGCTGCAGCTTTGTCCCATGTCCAGAATTCCTGGGGTCCCTAGAACTACTAAATACAGAGTAGCGCTCTGCTTTTACTGGACTGGGGTTGGTCTGGGAAGCCCACGTGAAAACACTCCCCCAGGAGTGCTTGCCTCAGCTCGTTCCTGTCATTCCACACATACTCTCTGACTCAGACAGTCTTTGGGTCCTGCCCTGCTCCATGGCGTGAGAATACATGTCCTGCCTACAGTTGTGCCCTGGGGTTAGGTATAGAAAACCTGTTGCAGGCAATGATAGGCAAAGGAAAGGGAACTAATCATTACAGCATGCTCTAACAGACCCAAACTGAGATTCACTCAAATTTTGTTCACCATTTCCATCTTCACCACCAGCTCTAGTCTCATCCACCATCTCCTATATGTTAATGGTGCTTGCTATGTGCTTAGGTGCTGTGTGATGTTCTTTATGGAGATTGCTGCATTGAATCCCGACAGGGACCTTGTGAAGGAGAGGGACCCCATACCTTTAGGATCTTGGCAAAATTGGTCATTATGAGTCCAGAGAGCAAGTGTTCTACCAAAGAATAAAAAATTAGGCTGGGCATGGTGGCTCATGCCTGTAATCCCAGCACTTTGGGAGGCTGAGGCAGGTGGATCACTTGAAGCTAGGAGTTTGAGACCAGCCTGGCCATCATGGTGAAACCCTGTCTCTACTAAAAATACAAAAATTAGCAGGGTGTGATAGCACATACCTGTAATCCCAGCTACTTGGGAGGCTGAGGGACTAGAATCTCTTGAACCTGGAGGCAGAGGTTGCAGTGAGCCGTAATTAAACCACTGCACTCCAGCCTGGGCCACAGAGTGAGACTCTGTCTCAAAAAAAAAAATTAATTAATTAAAAAAACAATCTAGAATGGCCTGTTCTTTGTACAGCTGGATGCTGATGGCAGAATGCACTTTTGAAGCTCACTTGAGGTTATAGAAAGCAATATAGCACATATACACCATGGAATACTATGCAGCCATAAAAAATGATGAGTTTATGTCCTTTGTAGGGACATGGATGAAGCTGGAAACCATCATTCTCAGCAAACTATCGCAGGGACAAAAAACCAAACACCACATGTTCTCACTCATGGGTGGGAATTGAACAATGAGAACACGTGGACACAGGGAGGGGAACATTACACACTGGGGCCTGTTGTGGGGAGTTGAGGGGGGGAAGGGATAGCATTAGGAGATATACCTGATGCTAAATGACGAGTTGGTGGGTGCAGCACACCAACACGGCACATGTATACATATGTAACAAACCTGCACGTTGTGCACATGTATCCTAAAACTTAAAGTATAATAATAATTAAAAAAAAAAAAAAGAAAGCAATATAGCAGTAAGGGACATTTAAGCAGGAGAAAAATCTTATGATTTATGTGTTTTCCTCTTTTCATTTAAAAAGTGCAGCTGCTGATCAGGATAAAAACCACACAAGCAAACTCTGGTCTGAAATATCATTTTACTTCAGTCTCTTTAGTGTTATGCAGTGTGGTTGCAAGATATGCTGAAATGGAAATTTAATGCTACTGTATCCTGAGATGTATTTACGTGGTATTTTTGTAGTCTGTGCATGTACCTTCTGCTTATTACCAAATAAGCTGTATATTCATTGTTGTTGGTTCAATCTAAGACTGACATATTGACATTGAAAAGATGAAGCAAGATTATATCTCAGAGTAAAAACATGCAGGGAAGAAAATGGAAACTCAGGAGTAAATACTGATATCTGTGAATAAAGAAGCAATTTTCAGTTTGCTTTACATGATTCTTAAGGAACCTATCATGTTTATATCTGTGTATGTTATTTCTCACTACAAAACTAGTGAATGCTTGTTTAATACCTTCAGATGAAGATGTGGTTTTAGTGAGGACTTGATTCTTCCAGAAAAGCAAAGAATAATAAGAAAAAAACTCAAACAAACAAATGCATCAAATGACTGCCTGTATTGATTGCAAATAGCTTTTTTCCTCAAAAGAAGGTTTCTGGTTGTTGCAAACCTAGTGTCAAAGGAGTGATTTGTTCAGAGCTCTCATTTGTGGAAGTTGCCTCTAAATTATAGGCTAAAGATATGTCAGGACATGAATAGAAATATTCTCTTTCTGAGAAACACATATTTATGTTCCATGTGTGATTTGAAACATGCCTATTTGCCCCATAGGTTCTTAATTTTCCTCCATTAACCTCTTTAACTTTTTGTTTCAGATTTACAAAGAAATGAAGTAGAACTGAATTTTATATGAAAATGGTGGGAATTTCTCTCTTTCTTTTTCGGAGTTGAAAGATTTTTTTTTCCCAGAGAGATTTGCTGCCACCTGTATCTTTGGGCTTCACATAGCTGATAAACAGCTCATGGATTATACAAACATAACTGCATTTCCATTACCTACCCTCGACAAATTACAGCCTGCCAATAGAACTGCCATAGCAGAGAGCAGGCATTTGGTTTTAAACTGTCTTCTTTTTCTTAAATCCTTAAAACAAGACCATGATTCTTCATATTCAGTGGAAATAGAAAATGCTCAGGCTCAATGCACACAAGGAAATTGCAACCTTGCTCTCTCCCTCCCCGCCGCCTTTCGTTTGAAAGCAACTCTTTACTGCATTGCAGTCCTGCAGAGCTCTCAGGGAGCCAGAACCACAGGCTGTGGGTGGAACTGCACGACGAGCCCAGCCGCCTCTTTTCTAGGCAAACCACAGATTCTCGCTGGAGGTCATCTTTTACATTGTATTTCGATTTTATAGAGCCGCTTTCGATAAAGAGAATACAGACACATTGCTGAGATGTGTGCAGCATGACAGTTTTATAAAAAGAAAAGAAAAATCCAAAGGTTATTCAGTTACCTACCAGTCTCATTCAATGCTGCGTTTTGGAAGAGGTGGTGGGAGAAAGAAAAGTTTTCATTTCAATGTGTGATGGTAGATATGAGAAGCTGTTTTGGCCTGATTAATTTGGTAATTTTTCTTGAAGAAAATATTTAATAAAAGAGAATGTGTTAGCTATTCTGCTCCCTTTCTTCCTCTCAAAATTTAATTTTTATTATGAAATAATATCAGATTTTGAAATAAATTTACCTGGTCTGTTTTTGACAATGTGCATTAGTAAGATATTCTTCCATTCTGCTTGGGTTTTTAGGATTGTGGAGTGGGCTCTTTCTCCATTTGGACCCCAGAGGGAAGCCTAATCTCATATTTTCCAGGCTATTGAAGGAGGAGAGGCTTGTCCTGGTTAGGGGGAAGTTTCCCTGGATTGGCCTCTCCTGCACCCATGTCACCTAGGCAGCCCAGCAAACCCTTCTCACCTGGGTGAGGGTGTATGACTGCACTGGGCCCCCTTCAGTGGGGCTGTGCAAAGAAGGATCCATTGCCTAGGGGCTGGGACCTTAGTTAAGGCCCTTTACTCTCTGAGCCTCAGTTTCCTAGACTAAATAATCTGGATGTTAAATATTAACCCACTTATCACCCAAAGGTTATTGTGAAAATTAAAAGCATGTGGGACAATGCACGTGAAATACCTTCTGTCACAGAAAGATCTCATCAAATAGCATTTTTTGAGTTACTTTTGCTGTTATTTGAGGAAATGAATGTGTCTCTCCTTACCCTCCTGAATATATGTGAACCTCTTATGTAGGCTGGCTCTGCATTCTGAAATTCTTCTTTCTAGCAGGTATCAGAAGGATAAATAAAATATGTGGTTTGTTGTCTGTCTTGCCTGCTAGGTGTTAACTGTAGGAGGTGAAGCACTGCATCATTTTGCTTAGCAGAATGGTTTTCTTGTAGCTCAATGCCAAGCACATGCTAGGCATTCAGCAAGTATTTGTGGAGTGAACTCAGAAAGTTCGTGAATCTACCTGCTGAGTGTAAGGATTCCTTCTGTTTTGTTCCTCCACTTTCCCTTTTCTGTAAAGGCTGCCTTACCTTTACTACAGTAAGGGACTGTGAAGATGTACAGATATTTTGGGCAAGTTTGAGATATTGTCTGAAATAGTCTAATGATTTTATATTTCACCACAATATTCCCCAGTTCCACTATGGTTTGATTTTCTTAGCACCTACTTTCCTTTTAGGAAAGCAGGCCAAATATCTTTAGTAAATCATGTGATTTTAAAAAAATGCTTCAAGGAATTAAATAATTGAGTGTTTTTATACTTGTTCATTGAAACTAGACCTCTGGCTAAAAACACTTGTTTCCTTACTGACTTCTCATCTGAAGCTAGTTCAAGTGAAGCCTAGATTGTTTTTTGAAGGTTACAGTTGAACTTCTGGGGACCTGTGTAATAGACTGTGGTCTATAAGTGTAGTACATTAATGATTTGACGGATTTAAAGAGCAATTGTTTTCGCTAATATGTGATTATGTTGAAATCTTAATAAAGTATACAACTCTTACGAACTGTGGAACTGCTGTAATGTTTTGAAAGTTGTTTCTTATTCTGTGTTTCACTGACTGTGTGATACTGCAGAGAGCTTTGTGAGCTTTATATTTGGATATTTAAAACTCAGATAATATGTAACACTTTTTAGCTGCCCGTTTGAAGGGCTATAGAGTGAAAAAGCCATGATGATACTTTGCCACTTTATTGCAAATGTTAAATGTAGCCAAATGAATGACATCTCCTTTGTAGCACCCAGAAACAAGGCTGGGTAGGGTAACATTCTGCGTTGAAGGATGGTTAATGGGTTGGCTGATAACCTGGGCCCCTCCAGGCACAGGATGAACCCCACTGTTAGTGTGGTCCCCACTGTTAGTGTGGTCCCCACTGTTAGTGTGGTCACTCCATCCAGAGACCAGGAAGGATTATGAACATCAGGAGAGTTTCTTTAACTCAGGTTTAAGCCAATAAAGGTATTAATTGAGAATGATTGAATGTATACTGTGGAATATGAGTTGCATAGACTTTATTTTACTGTTGGCTTAAGTGCGATCATATTAAACAAAAATACCAAATGGTATACCAGTGCACTTAGCTATTCATTCCTGGCTCTTCCTGATAAGAAATTGATGCCTAATAATTTTGTATCTCTAACGATGATGCGAATTATTTCTGTTCTGTTCTGGTTCCAATTTCTCCTGTTTGGTAGTTCAGCTTCTCCACATCTTCTTCTCTCTGTGGCATTCTGTTCTTTTTCCATTCATTTGTGCTGGAATCAGAATCGTCTTGTTATTAGAACTCTTTTCACTAATTGCAGAGAATTTTCATCGTCTGTATCAGCAGTTACCCTAAGTCTAGATTTGATCTCTTGTGACTTCGTCATCTGTATTGCTTCCATGGGTTACTTCCTCTAATATACCACAAAGTGTTTGTACCCATTATTATTTGAATATAACTTTTCTAACTATTTTTCCCAATTCTTCATTTTTTCCACTTCCATTTGAGTCATTCCCTTGTTTACCTTTGTGCTAAAGTGGAGAGGGGTTTATGGATTCTTAAGCTTTTTGGTAGGAAGAGTAATTTCTACATTGGGTTTGAGCTGACAGTGGGTTTCTTCATTGGGCAGACATGTAGATACCATTACACTTTGGCATAATTAGGTTTCATATTTATTAAGGGATTATATAACATGTCTGCTGGTCACAAAAGCTTCAAAAATCTCATGAGTCAAGATATACATATTCATTCTGTATGTAATATTTCCATGGAAATAATGAACATAGGTAAGTTCAATATTTTGCTATGTCCATGAATACAGATTTTTCACAAAGTGTGGTTTTTAAAATGCTTTACTATTTTGGACAATTCTGTTCAAGAAATAACTGCTTTCTCTGCCTTTCTGTGATCAAAAATAGATGTTGATATAAAGAGACTTTGAAAGGCCTTGGTCTAAATGAGAATACAAATACATTGTGCTCGTGTTGGAATCCTGACTCTTTTGCTTTAATGTGGTTTCTAGAACTATAAAATAGGCTTAATGTCAGAAGTCAATTGAGAACACATGTTTTCTGTTAATTGCATGTTTATGAATAGACTCTAAATTAAATGTTAGAAGATTTTTTTCTCCAATTGCCCATCTTAAATTGAAATTCAAAGAGTAGTTTTTATTAAAAAACCTTTATTTTGAAATAATTTTAGAGTTACAGAAGACTTGCAAATACAGTACAACATTTTTGTATTCCTTTCACCCAGCTTCACCCAATGGTAACGTCTTACATAATGACGGTATATTTATCAAACAAAGAAATTAACATTGATACAATACTGTTAAATGACAGAGTTTATTTGGATTTTACAAGTTTTTCCTTCTGTAAAGGACAGGTTTTAAAATCATTTTTACTGATAGAATATCGAAAGAATATTTTATTGAAAAATTCAATAAAATTGTACCTTTAAGAGATTTGGCAGTCTAATGTACATAAAATTTGAGAAGCTTCTCAGAGAATGTTAATGATGCATTCAAATAATTTTATAAGATGAAATATTTAAAAACATTGACATCTTAATTTTGATGTAGAGAATTGATTATTCTGACCAACCAGTGTAATGAATACAGTATCATTTATATGAATATTTTTTCAAATGAATGTAGTTTTGCTTTTCTTAAAATTTGGCAGTGAGGATACAAGGAAATTTCTATAGCAATTTCTTCTTTCATTCTGCAATCTTTAAATTCAGTGACTCTCACAAGCTTTTTCCTCTAAACTTAATAAATTTTGCACGTTGTGGAAAATACTGCCCATTTTGAGAAAAGCTGAAATAATTTTTAAGAGTACATAAAAGGAACGACCAACAATCCGATGAATAAAAAGAGATAAATTCAAAGGTGTGCGAGGGCCGGGCATGGTGGCTCACACTTGTAATCCCAGCACTTTTGCAGGCCGAGGTGGGCAGATCACCTGAGGTCAGGAGTTCAAGACCAGCCTGGCCAACGTGGCGAAACTCCCATCTGTACTAAAAATACAAAAAAAAAAAAAAAAAAAAAAATTAGCCAGGCATGGTGGGCACCTGTAATCCCAGCTACTTGGGAGGCTAGGAATCGCTTGAACTCAGGAAGCAGAGGTTGCATTGAGCTGAGATTGCACTACTGTACTCCAGCCTGGGCAACAAGAGCAAAACTCTGTCTCAAACAAACAAAAACAAAACAAAAAAAACCTTCCAAAAAACCAAAGGTGTGGGAGGACAGAATGTATTATTTAGTTTCATTTTCTTCATAAAAAGTCATTGTATGAACCCAGGAAGCCATCTTTTTAAAAATTGTATTTGATTGCTTAGTAGCATTAATACATATAAAAAGATCATCATCTCTGCCTCACTTTGCCCTTTGGTGCTCCTTTGTGCTTGGTACAGGCATGATACCTTGAGATCACTGACTTTTCAAATGTTCTGTTTTCATAAATACCTGAGCACTAGGCTCAGTAGAACATAAAGCAACTATGTGCAGCATTAAAAAAAAAAGAAAAATGAATTTCTAACTTAAAAAATCTCCTAATGGACTCGATATATGAGGGAGTTGGAGGTTTAGTCTTTGGGGCTTCTGGTAAAATTTGAGGCTTTGCTCTCACCTTTTAACTACAAAGCAAATGCTATATAGCAATGTCGATATTAAAGTGAAATTTAAATATATATATATTATACATATACACGTAGATATATTTAAAGAACTTCCCAAACTTTAACCCTAGGAGAAACATTGTGATTTTCAATAAGAGAGAGATTTAAAATGTAAATGCTGAAAAGGATTCTCAGCAAGGTAAAAGTGAGGGTTATCAGTGCAAATCTAATGGGCATAGATTAAAAAGTAGATGCCTGAACATTTATTGAATCTGGCAAAGGAAACTTTAAAATTGAAATTCGATTTCTTCTTTTGAAGATGAAATATATCAAGGAGAGGTTTACAGGAAAAGCATGTTTTTCCATTGCTTCCCACAAAGTTTCGTTTGTGAAGGTAAATTTTAAACGATGGCAAGGATGATCGGTGTTGTTAGAGCCAAGTTCTAATTTAGGTATTCTTACTTGGCATTCAGTGATTTCACAGCAGAGAGTTTGGCCTTAAATCTATAGCTGTTCCCGGAATGGAAACCTATTTACAAGAACTGTTGATTATGAAAGGTTGGCTTATATATTGATTTTTATGTAGGCCAGTGTTGTGGAAAGATTTAAACAAAGAGCTGGAAGCAGGGGAGTTCTCCAAGGCTTCTCTCCTTTGGATTGGCTCTGTTGGACTGGTTCCCCTCACAGTGAGGCCACGGGGCAAGGGAGGAATGCTTTCCAAGGTCTTTTAAATGTATTTTTTTGTCTTTATATTTGGAAGTTCTCCATAGTACAGAACTGCCTGTTTGAATTTACAAAGGCCGATATCACTGGTGTTGCTGTGGTCAAGAAGACCTACTGTGTAATGCCTTGTTGCTGATAGCCAGTGACAGGTGCTATATAGGGGCTGTCTTTTTTGATTAGTATTGTATTTATTTTGGGGTGATAGGAGCAACCTTGTACAGGTTCTGGAGAAATTCCTTAGCTTTTCAACAATAAGCGAGGAGGGTTGTCTTAGTCCATTTTCTCTTGCTTATAACAGAATACCTGAAACAGGGTAATTTATACAGAGAAGGAACATATTTCTTGCAGATATGGTGGCTAAGTCCAAGATTGAGGGGGGTACGTGTGGTGAGGGCCTTCTTGCTGGTGGGGACTCTCTGCAGAGTCCTGAGCCAGTATAGGGCATCACGTGGAGAGGGGGCTGAATGTGCTCTTCATGTCTCTCTTCCTCTTCTTATAAAGCCATGAGTCCCACTCCCATGATAACCCACTAATCCATTAATGCATTAATCCATGAATGGACTAATCCATTCTTGAGGGTTCTATTCACCTCTTAAAGGCTCACCTCTCAACCTCTCAATACTGCCACACTGGGGATTAAGTTTCAAGGTGGGTTTTAGAGGGGGCATTCAAACCACAGCAAGCATGTTATTCATTTACACGCTTATAAGAATAGCTCCTTTTTGGTTCACCTGAAGTTAAATTTATATTAGAGACATGATGATGTTTAATCCAAAAGTAATTCAGTTTGAATTCCAAACTCTTAATGATAGTAATTGATTTAATTCTCTTTCCTGGTATTGGTTGGGAGCTTATCATATTTTATTTGCTTCTATGAGTGGTAAAGTCAAGTTGGGAACTTCAGGGGCCACCAAGAAAGAGTTGCTTCTGGAAAGATTGGCTGTAATACTCTCAGGCAGTGGGAGGATGGGGATTTGGTTCTCTTCTTTAGGTGGAGAGGGTGTGGTATCCCTTGGTTGCTTGAGCTTAGTGATGCCCAAACTAACCCCAGAAAAGAAAATCATCAAGATCTGACTGGTTAAGCAAATAATTAAAATTATAGACAAATAGTCACTTTGCTAGGGTTTTACCATGTGATATTATTATGGGATTGTATTAGGAATGAAATAGAATTTAATGACCAACTATTGTTATTATTCTTTAACTCGCCACCTTTGTTTCCAGTCCCACCTTGGTCCCAACCTTCAGTAGATCCTCAAGGAAGCATGGGAGAGACAGAGTTTTACCCTATCAGCAGGACCTGGGGGAAAGCATAAAACACCAAAAGGATGAAACCACAACTTGAAAATACTTTCAAGTATATATTAGTTGTCTGTTGCACTGTAACACGTTACTCCAAAACTTAGCAGCTTAAAGCAACAAACATTTATTATCTCACTGTATGGGTCAGGAATCCAGATGTGGCTTAGTGAGGTACACCTGCCTGTTTCTCTCATGAGGCTGCTATCAAAGTACTGGCTGGAAATGCAGTGTCATCTAAAGTTAAACTGGGAGAAGATCCACTTCCAAACTCACTTATGTGATTGTTTGGTGGGATTCAGTCTGATATGGTTTGGCTGTGTCCCCACCCATATCTCACCTTGAATTGTAATAATCCGCATGTGTCAAGGGGTGGGGCCTGGTGGAGATAATTGAATCATGGGGGTGGTTTCCCTCATACTGTTCTTGTGATAGTGAATAAGTCTCACGAGATCTGATGGTTGTATAAATGGGAGTTCCCTTGCACAAGCTCTCTTGCCTGCCGCCATGTAAGATGTGTCTTTGCTTCTTCTTTGCCTTTCGCCATGATTGTGAGGCCTCCCCAGCCATGTGGAACTGTGAGTCCGTTAAACCTCTTTCCTTTATAAATTACCCAGTCTTGGGTATGTCTTTATTAGCAGCATGAAAACAGACTAATATACAGTCATCCCTCAATTTCTTGCCACATGGGCCTCTCCGGAAGGCAGCTCATAGCATGGCATCTGACTTCTCTGAGAGAAGTCACATTTTCTGTCTTTTATTGAATCTGTCTCTAGGTCTAACCCACACTTAGGAAAGACAATTACATACGGGAATACCAGGAGGAGGGGATCACTGGGGGTCATCTTAGGCTGACCACTGCGGTATTCTACAGCTTATCCTATTTCAAAAGAAAATTGAACTATTAATTTACATAAGTTATCTATGTAAAAGTCGCTAATTAAGAAAGTGTCATGTCTGAAGTAAGGTTATTGGGGGAAAATATGGCTAAATCTAGTAGAGTATGCACTTATAATTGTGCTTGAAATATTTCTCTCCCTTTTAGTAAGCAGTTTTCCCTGTTTTCTCCTTCACCAAGGTCTAGGGCTTGCTCTTTAGTCTGAATTCTGGGTTCCCAACCCATTGTATTCTTCCTTCCCCCTTATCATATATAATCTATTTTCTCTTCTTTTTCTTTGTTTTGCACAGTTCTATAAGGTATTGGGAAAAAAATCTGAGAAATTAATTTGGAATGAGATTTTAGTAAATTATAATTTTTTAAAATGCCTTTACTCCCCAGGTCATAATTATAGTTTGGTATGGACTTTCCTTATGAGTGCCTGATCATTCAAATTTTAATTACTTCAGTGTCACCTCCTCAGAGTAGTCTTTTTAAACCATCCTCCTCAAATAGTTCCCCTATCCCTCTCCTGTTTCTCTCTACATCATTCAGTTTATTAACTTCCTAGTGCTTCCTATTATTTGAGACTGTCTAGTTCACGTCTGTTTATTTATTGTCTGTCTCTGCTCACTATAATTTAAGCTCCACAAAGGTAGGGATATAGTCTCTTTTGTTGGCTATTATATCATCAATGCTTAGAACAGTGCCAAGCCCATAGTGGAGAGTCAAGAAATATTGTGTGAATTAATATGGAATTTCAGGAACTGAAGCAGGAATAGGGAGAATCATTTTTGGCTAGGAAAGCCTTTAGGTACTCTTATCACACCTGTCTCTGGTACTGGGTTTGACTTAAATAGTTCTAGAGTGGACTATAATGTGGTTGGCTGATATCACTGAGCCCTTGGGTCTGGCAAGGTCATCTGCTACATGGTGCTAATAATAGCTACTCTCTTTATAGTTAGGAGGCTCATAAAGGTATACTTAGAGCGCCTTTCAGTTTTAAAAGCTATGAATCTACGACTCTTTTTTTTTTTTTTTTTTACCACCACGACCACCACCGATACCACCACCACCACCACCACCACCACCAACAACAACAACAACAAAAGGAAAATCAAAAAGAAAATAAAAGGAAAAAAGGCAATGTATAGCTTTGGCAAAAGGAGCCACTTAACCTTTGCCATCTAAGCGTCTTCTGTTTGTACAGTGATGGCTCTGGCTCTCAGGTGTGATGACAGTATTCTGGGGACCCTTGAGTAATTGTGAGACAACATGGAAAATGACAGAGAATACAAGCAAATAATAAAAAAACACATTTCAATAAATCTGTAGAAGACAATTGCTTAAGGTTGAGATTTAAAAAAAAAATCAGTGAGGATGGTCCTGCCCTGAACAGAATGGCAATTAAAAAAAAATTATTCTTTTCTTGCTTTGGTTTCATTTTCACCCAATGTGGAGCGTGACTTGATTGTTGTGTATTGTGGTTTAATACAGCTCATCATCGTGTTTCTTTTCCATAGCAGCAAAGTGAGCTGAAAGCTTGAGGGATTTCTTCTGCATTAATTCCCCAGATCTCATTCCTGGTCAGCACCGTGCAGCTCATTTCCATTAAGCAGACAGTCCTCCTTTCTCTTCTTTGCTTCCAGACTCATAATTCTGTGCTTATCTGCACTGAACTTCATTTGCATTTATTAGCTGGGTAGGTACTTGAAATATCTAAAACTCTTTTATCTGCCTGCTTTGTTTCTCATTATTTGCTGTCTCTTCCAATTTAGTATTAACCGCAAACTTGAAATGTTTCTTCTGAAACTGTTGTTCAAATTCTTTGCATACCAATGTGGCACCTGGAACTGATGTCTGCAGGGATCCCAGTCAACAACCTGGTTCTGTCTTGAAAAGCTGTAACTTCTCACATTTTACTTTTCTCACTTGACTGACTGAGTATGAACTGTTTATGTAGATTTGTTTTTTTTTAATGTAGATTTGTTTAGTTCTCTGTTGAACATTTGAACTCTTGAGCTTCCCTACTGTGGTAGACAGTGTGCTAAGGCACACAGCAATGAACAAGAGAGGGGCTTCTTGCCCTCATGGAGTGCACCACCTCTTCAGTGCAGAGAACTGTATATATTGTCCATATTATTTTGTCCTCCACTCAATTCCCCCAATTTTCTTGAATTGCACTTTGTTAATGCTTTGGGACTTCATTGAAGAATATTATACAGAATGACATTATGCAACTCAGGATTATTTAAAAGATATTGTTTATTTCATTTTTTTCTTCACAAAGACTTATGGGAGAAATTTCTTTCAGATTTCAGCATCAGTGTAATTTTTAATATTATACTGTAATTCAAGAATAGATTATACCTATTTTCTGTGAGTTTAAAAGCAAATTTGTAACCTGCTCCTAGAAAATGCACCAGATCTCATTATGGAGCTTTAAATACTAACTTCACAGGGGTTTTGGCCTGTCTCTTTCTGGCTTCCCTATTTTTGCCCCACTTCACAATCTCCATCTTCCAAAATTGTATGATTCTTTTATTGGCTTTAAGAAAACTAAGTCTTATTTTAAATATTTATTCAAACTGTCCTAAATCCTTTCTGTAACAAAATAGGGTATAAGTAAATAGATGACTTAAATGAACCTGGAGTGGGATGTGTTCAAGTTTGAGGCCTGGGTTCACATTACTTACCCTTCCCAAACTGGTGTTCTGGGATGAGCCTGGACTGCATGAATAACTGTATAAAGTTGAACAAGTCACGTGACCTCCCTAAATATTAGGAGTTTCATGTGCAAATGGAAAGAACTGTTTGATCAGATCTGTAATGTTGTCCTCAGCATTAACATTTTGTGTTTGCACAACAGATTTGTGATTGTGCCATCAACATGCCTACTTTTCATCTTAGAACCTAGTTGCCGTCTTAGCAGAGTTTTGGTTGTCGGGTGCCTGATGCTAGGTTGCAGAGTTAAGAGACTCAACTCAGGAATTCGAGTCTACTAAGTAAGGCTGAGCAGCAAACCAGGAGTGAGGCTTCTCTGTGATAAGGACTAAAGCAAGGGCAGGCTTCAAAGACCACCCAAAGGAGGGAGCAAACTCAGACTTCAGGAGTTAGAGAAGACATGGGAAGATGGAGATATGGGTAGCATTTAGAAGGGCAGGAAGGAGTTAGGAAGGCATTTTTGGCTCCTGGAAACCGCATTTTCCAGCATGCTGAGACATGAACAACTAGTTTGTATTAATGGCAGAAGTAGACATTTTTTTCCTTTAGAGATTGAAGATGGTGGGAGGTAAGACTGTAGAGTCAACAGAGACTGGATGTTGAAGGGTTGCCTCTGCTGAGATATTTGGATCTCATTCTAAAGATTATGGTGATCTGCCAGAGAATTTTATATGAGGTGAGGAGAGGTGGGCAGATTTGAAATTTAGCAAGACACCTTCTTATATGAGTATAGATGATATAGATTCCAGAGGTTTGAAGGGCTATAAGGTTACTTATGTTGGGCTGACCCAGGTAGTCTGAAATATAATAACAATAATAATTATAGTAGCTAATATTTATTGAATATATATTAAATGCCAGGTGCCTTATAGGTATGGTCTCATTTAATCCTTGCATTAGCTCTATTATTCCATTTACAGATAAGAAAACTGAAGCTGGAAAGTTTAAGTGCCTTGTCCAAGGCCATATAGCCGGCAAAGGATGGAGCCAGCATAATCATCTCTATATCTTCCTTTTAACTACAACCATGTACTGATTTGAGTTTAGGAGAGAGGTCTGGGATGGACATGTGCATTCGGCCTATTATATTGGTTGATGACATGAATGAAGATAGAAGCTTGGTGATACAGTTTGACTCCGTGTCCCCACCCAAATCTCATCTCGAATTGTAATCCCCACATGTTGAGGGAGAGATCTGGTGGGAGTGATTGGACCATGGGGGTGGTTTTCCCCTTGCTCTTCTCGTGATAGTGAGGAAATTCTCACAAGCTCTGATGGTTTTAAAATAGCAGTTTCCCATGGACTTTCTGTCTCTCCTGCTGCCATGTAAGATGTGCCTTGCTTCCCCTTTGCCTTTCTCCATGATTGTAAGTTTCCTGAGGCCTCCCCAGCCATGTGGAATCGTGAGTCAATTAAACCTCCTTTCTTTATAAATTACCCAGTCTCAGGTAGTATCTTTTTTTTTTTTTTGAGATGGAGTCTCATTCTGTCTCCCAGGCTGGAGTGCAGTGGCACAATCTCGGCTCATTGCAACCTCTGCCTCCTGGGTTCAAGTGATTCTTGTGTCTCAGCCTCCCGAGTAGCTGGGACTACAGGTGTACACCACCACATACAATCTGTTTATTGTGTCTGAGCCTAATTTTTTGTATTTTTAGTAGAGATGGGGTTTCACTGTGTTGGCCAGGCTGGTCTCAAATTCCTGACCTCAGTTGATCTGCCTGCCTCAGCCTCCCAAAATGCCAGGATTACAAGTGTGAGCCACCGCGCCCAGCCAGGTAGTATCTTTATAGCAGTGTGAGAATGGACTAATACACCCAGGAATCACCGACATATTGGAATCCATTGGAGTAAGAGGGGGCTGCGAATGAGGTTAAGAAATAGAGGAGATACAGGAAGAAAGAAAACCAAGAGAGACAGTATCATGTAGTGCTCAGGGACACTGTTGCCACCAGACAGATACTAGCTATGTCATTGATAGCAATCCGTTTATTGTGTCTGAGCCTCATGTGTTTTTCCTTGTAAAATGGGGATAATACTACTTTTTTCCTTTTTTAAATAGTAGGTGTATATATTTATGGGATACATGAGATATTTTGATACAGGCATGCAACGTGTAATAATCACATCATGAAAAATTGGGTATCCATCCCCTCAAGCATTTATCCTTTGCATTACCAACAATCCAATTATGTTCATTTAGTTATTTAAAAATGTGCAATTAAATAATTATTGTGCTATCAAATACTAGGTCTTATTCTTTCTAACTATTTTTTTGTACCAATTAACCATCCTTACTTCCCCCTACCTTCCCATTACTCTTCCCAGCCTTTGGCAATTGGGGATAATATTATTTTAAAAGCTTCTCTGAAGTATTAATCCGGATATTATTTATCAATCTGTTCTGTATCTCATAGGAAGTGTTCAGTAAATGGTGGCTGCTGTTGTTATTACTTCAAAGCAGAAAACAACAAAAGAGGCAAGAAAGTAGGTGGGCAATGGGGACAGTGTAGCATATGTGTTAGAAACAAAAAGAACAGAGTCCAGGAGTTTTAATAACTATGAAAACAGCAGGAAAATGTTTCCCTCAGTCATGCATCTGCTATTAATTTTACATTACAGAGAACAAATATCCCTGGTATCAGTTTTCTTCAAAATCAATCACAGTGAATTCTATGAATTATGAATGCCAATACAAATGAAATGAAATGTTGATATTTATAATTACTTGAAAATAACATTGCATTGAAAAAGTTTTAAGACACCTTATCATTTAGAACATTAAAACCTACTGTACACTGATGACAAATGAGGGGCTTTGGCAAATGGCAAGAGAAAGTGTTTAAGATTTAAACTTTCTATCCTCCAATCCCCACTTCATGGTGTCATTTTTACAGAAGCAAGAGAGGCTCAGGAACCCCAAAATCAGAGAGGCCTTTAGATTTGAGTGGCTATTTTTCCCTTGATTGAGTCCTTGATGTTGGACAATTACCTTTACCTCCTTGTCACAAATTTTCTCATCTGTGAAATCTGAAGGATGCATTTTGGATTTGATATAAAATCTCTCAGTATTAAAATCATGGCAACCACTAAAGAGTCACCATGGGCTAAACAAATCATGCTGTGGGCAGAATCTGGTTTCCAGACCACCAGTTTGAAACCTCTGGCTCACACAGATTTTCAATATAAATCTGAAATTTTAGTTAGAAATGATTGGGAGCACTCGCCGTATGCTTGGCCCACAAAACTGCCAGGCTGACCAGAGGTTAGGGGAAGTTTTTAATCAAAGGTTTTGACCTTAATGGAGTTAAAATATTCTTGGACAGATAAAATTTACCAATGGGAAACTCAGAATTCAGAGTTCTAGAAGAGTGGAATTATAAAGGGGTTGCAGATTAGTTAACCCAAATACTCCTTCTTATAGGTAAGAAATCTAAATCTGAGAAAGACCTAAATTCACAGGGCTAGTGAGTAGCAGAGCTGATTCTTGAACAAGACTTTCTGAGTCCTAGTAAAGGTCTCTTTCTGGTCCTCCAGGTTGCAGTTCACTCCCTGAGCTAGGCACGGTAAGGCTAGCTCGGGGAGTCTGGGGAAAAAAAAGCAAACTAGAACTGCTACTGCAATTAGAGCCAGTGAATTGCCCCTTCCAGGTTGAAGTACTCTTTTGAATGCTGGCGGAAATAGGGAGCAAATTGGAAAGAACAAGCAAGATTCTTTTTCTCTCCCAGTCCTTCCCCTAATTCCCTTTATTGGTAGAGCCCACCTGGCAAGGCAGACATGATTTGCAGAGCCCAATTCTAGTGCTACAGAGCCAAGTTGAGAAGAGTGAAGGTGAGGCTTAGAGGCAAAGTTTTCAGTAATCAGCCCAGTCAGCATAGTGGTCAGCAGTGAGGAGCTTGCCTGGAGTAGGAGGCTCGTGTGAAGGCATGGTGGGAGATAAGGCTGTAGAGCTTGGCTGGGACAGGTGTGGACAATTTAGAATGTTGGGAAGCGCTATTTAGACTTAGATTTCATGAGGGACTTAAAGACTAGTAAGAAAGGTGGGATTCTGAGTCATGACTGTATTTTACTCATTCAGTTGGGTTCTCTTGACAAAGCCATTTTTCTGTTTAAGTGACTAGATGGATGAACAGATGTTAGTTTTAAGAGAATGGATCTTTCTCAGGAATCAATAGAAGGCAGCAGTAACAAGTAAAGTCTTGAAGCATGCAAGGAAGGTTTTGTGTAGCAGAAAGGCATAGCCAGAATTTACAAGGTAGAATTTAGCTGCAATCTCCTGTTATTCTACACATTGACATGTATACTTTCTCCATGAGTCTATCAGCTTCCAAAGGGAAAAATTATGTCACATTTTACTTTTGTATCTGCTTGGCTCAGAAGATTGTCTGAAACACAAAAAGTCCTAAATAAGTGTTAAGTAATTTGACTTACATAATATTTTGTGAAACATAAGATCTCTACGACAGAGATCATGCTGTGTATCTATCCAGATAAGAATCAGTCTCACTTTAGCTCATGTGAATTTATCATTGGCAGCGTAAATAGATTGGATGCAATGCCATATACTAATCAAAATGTGGTAGGCTTCACAAAAGTGTCTTGAATTAATTAGCTTTTGCTGGAAATCTTTCTGTGTATCGAACAATCCTCAAAATTCAATAGTTTTGGAAATAAATAAGGGTTTATTTTTCCTCATGTTACATGTCAGTGGCTGTATGTCAGTGTCTTAGCTCTGTGCTTCAGCTCTGATCCAGGTTGGTGGTGAGATTTTGATTGATGTGCTCCACACACTGTATTAATTTTAGGACCTAAGATAAAGGAGAAGCCCCTGTTTGGAACAAGAACCCATTCTCATAACAGTGGAGAACAGCCAGACTGAGCCAAATCAAACCACAAAGGGACACTGACAAAACTGTCTCAGAATTAGCACATGTCCCACTTGTCAAAGCAAGCCATGTTGTCAAATCACAGATCAGGAAAGTTTATTTCTCTTACTGGGTGTAGGAAAGAATGAATGTTTGCACTCAATAATACCATCTACCAGACTGGCTAGGCTGTGATGCCCAGTTGTTTGGTTAAACATTAGTGTAGGTGTTGCTGAGAAGGTATTTTGTAGGTGTGATTCATATTTACAATCATTTGACTTTAAGTAAAGGAGATTGCTCTGGTTAATGTGGGTGGGTTTCATCCAATCAACTGAAGGTCTCAGAGCAAAAGTTGAGGTTTCTTGGAGAAGAATTCTGCCTCAAGATTGTAATATAGAAATCCTTCCTCATCATTCTCAGTAAACTATTGCAAGGACAAAAAACCAAACACCGCATGTTCTCACTCATAGACGGGAATTGAACAATGAGAACACATGGACACAGGAAGGGGAACATCACACTCTGGGGACTGTTGTGGGGTGGGGGGAGGGGGGAGGGATAGCATTAGGAGATATACCGAATGCTAAATGGCGAGTTAATGGGTGCAGCACACCAGCATGGCACATGTATACATATGTAACTAACCTGCACATTGTGCACATGTACCCTAAAACTTAAAGTATAATAATAATAAAAAAAAAAAGAAATCCTGCCTGAATTTCTAGCTTGCCAACCTGCCTACAGATTTTGGACTGGCCAGCCCCCCGACCTCTCTCTCTTGGGTTCTATTTCTCTGGAGAAACCTGATGGTTACTCTCTTAAGTTTAGGTGTGCTGTTTTTTTTTGTTTGTTTGCCCAGTTTAAAGCAGAAGCAAAGTATAATCAAGAATATTTCTCTTGTACTAGTATCACTTACCTTTAGAGAGTGAAATTTTAGTATTAACAGAGTCAAGGATAGAGAAAACAGGCCAGATCCTGACCTATGCATAGGTATCAAAGCAAAACGGAGAACAAGGTAGTTAGTAAATGGGTAAGTTATTCTACACATTGACATGTATACTTTCCCCATGAGTCTATCGGCTTCCAAAGGGAAAAATTATGTCACATCTTACTTTTGTATCTGCTTGGCTCAGAAGATTGTCTGAAACACAAAAAGTCCTAAATAAGTGTTATAGTTTGACTTACATAATATTTTGTGAAACATAAGATCTCTACGACAGAGGTCATGCTGTGTATCTATCCAGATAAGAATCAGTCTCACTTTAGCTCATGTGAATTTATCATTGGCAGCGTAAATAGATTGGATGCAATGCCATATACTAATCAAAATGTGGTAGGCTTCACAAAAGTGAACTCAGAACTGGTTCTGAGTTGCAATCCGCTAGTAAGAACATGCCACAAACCTAAAAACCAAATACCTGAACTTGTCAATACTATTCTGATTATACTATTACAATTCGTTTCCATCAAACCAAATTCATATTTAATGAAGTAATATTAGGGTACCTTCAGATAATGACAGGTCAGGAGATCTGCTCTGTTCATCTTCTCTTGGTACCTGACACTGTCTGTGAATGGGCCTTTTGTTTATATATTCATTAATTTATTGTTTAATCAATTAATATTCACTGAGCATTGTTATGTGCAAGGCACTGTCCTACAGCTGGAGATAGTTAGTACATAGAAGGTATACAGTTCCTTCCTTCATGGAGCTGACATTCTAGTGGAAGAGTTAGACATGTGACAATTGCACACATTATTAATTGCTGCAGAAAAAGTGGAGGTGGCTGGGCCAGAGATGTGTTTCAGGCAGAGGGAATATATGGAAAGCACCTGAGACAGAGCATGATAGGCTTTCTTTGAGGCACAGAAAGCAGGCAGGTGCAGCTGGAGTTCATAGAGCGGGAATGGAGGGGTGAGGAGTGAGGATGCAGGGCTGGCAGGAGCTTTGTCAGGCTCTGTGGACTGAGTAGGCACTGTTGTCTGTATCTTATGGCAACCAGAAAGCCATTGCAGGGTGTTAAGCAGGGGTGTGAAGTGTTTGTGAAGGAAAGAATTAATTAGTGAGTAGGGGTTGTTTGAGTTACAGATATGGTAATTGTATTAAACAATACAGGGAGACTGCAACTTTTGATGATTCTATACAATTGTCTTAATTTTTGAGAATTTTTTTTTCCTGGTAGAATATAATGTGTGTTACATAGCATAGTGGAGATATATGTTGTATCTGTATCTATATAGATATTTATTTGTTGTTTTTGGCCTACTTCCTGTAAACATAAAGTCTTATATGAGCAAAAACAGAGGTCAAATTTATGATTTATCAAAAATGAAGAATACTACCGCTAATCATAAATAAGGACCAATTATTAAAGAAACACAAGTTTAAATTTTTAGGAAAGTTTGATAACGAGAAAGAGTTTTTTTTTTTCCCCAAAGCAATGATACAAATTTAATTATTGGAAGTTAATAATACAAGTAAGGATTCTTCTTTCCCCAGCTTTACTGAGGTATAACTGACCAATAAAAATGATATATATTTAAGGTATACAACGAGATGTTTGGGTATGCATATATACTGTAAAATGATTACCACAATCAGACTAATTAACATATCCATCATCATGCAAGGATTCTTAAAAATCTTCAAGGCTGTCAATTTTATTATAAATATTATAAGTCAACATAATGTCTGTACACCATTCATAATGGATGGTTGAATCACATACAGTTATAGCTAATCAAAAACCATTACAAATGTATTTACTCTCTTTAAACACTTTCATATTTCATTACAAATGGCCGATTGAACACTTCCACATCCATTACAGTATTATATTTCCATTCAATTTACTATTAAGATTTCTTGAACAGCTACCGTGTAATAGTAGCTATTGTGAATTATAAATATTTCATCACCTCTCTATGGTAATCCATTTCTCATTTGCTTGCCAGAGGTTATAAAGTGCTTATTAAACATTGATAAATAATATTACAGCACATGATATGAAATATTGTCTTGCAAATCACCTTATTGGTAAACCTTGAAGTTGGTGATACTTTGTATTATTCAGCCTTCATAATTCATTATAAACAATGATTATTGCTATGTCATTGGATTGTGGAGAAATGGATCATCCTCAGAGACAGCGTCACCCACTTGAGCAATTTTCTTATTATACAGAGTTAATTAGGTGTGTGCCTGTTAGCCTCTGAGGGAGGGCAAGTAGGAGTAACAGTGCTATTTTCTATCTAGTCCTTTGTTAGAATCATAGGGAATCTTCAAGCTTACTCTGGCCAGCTTTCACTATACATTTTCTTTATTTTGAGTCTCTTTTTTTTTGCCAAGTTGGGCATCATTCTGTTCAGTATTTCCAAAGTTAGTGGCTTAGACATTCTGCTATGATTTGAGAGAGACATTTAACCATTTGTGGTAGGTCAAAATCCTGGACAAGAAAAAAAATCTGTTGTATGTTACAGTTAATAGAATCACAGAATGTTACAGTGAAAGATAACTTTAAGAATCATTTAATGTGGTGATAAATTAGTGTGGCAATGTTCCCACATTCCCCTTCCATGGCGGACATTACTAATTGAACACAGCATTCTTTCTGGCTGCATCTGGATTCAATTCGATATTGAAACACAGTTCTCCAGGCTCCCACTATTAATTTACTATCAGTGGGATGTCAGGTGAAATTTCTTTTCTGTCCTGGACCATGTCCAGCATCTCCCTTTACAGGCAAGGAAGTGGAAGTTCATAGAAGTAAAATGACTTGGCCAAAGTAACTTTTCTGGTTAGAGACATAGCTGGGGTCCAAGCCCTTGTCTCCCAACTCCAAAACTAGCATTCAGCCTATCATCCTTGGTAAAGCTTTTCTTTCCTTCTACTTTTCCCTTCCTTAGGCCTTTCCAAATGACAATCTTTGTTTTCTCATGGAATTTCAATGGTGGAAATCATTCTTAGTTTCCTGAATTGCTTGAATTGTGTTGTCACTTTTGCCCCCATTTTTTTTACTCCCAAACTTGGTGTTTTTCAGAGGAGGCTCTAGATGAAGTATGGATGTTTAGCAATACCTATGATAGAAGAAATATTTCTTTGTGTATTAAATGCATACATACCTGATATAAAAGTATGTGAGATGTCAATTTTATGTTACTACTTTTAACACTAGAGCCACTTAATTCCAAATTCAAATTCATTTTCTAATGAACAATTGAATGAAGTTTTTGCTTTAATTAGTGAAAATATTTTATGAAAGACAAGTGTGATAATTGTCTTGTTTATTTACAAGAAAAAGGATGACGGGTAATATATAATTCCCTGAGAAAAATATGAGACTTTAGGGAGAAAGATGCTACCTTATCTTTAGTGGAGGATAATAAAGAAACCACTCTGACTTATTTCAGTAGATGCCCAGTGTGGTACCAACATTATGGGTCCTGAGAATTGTAATGGGCCTCTTATTAAAAATCACATTAACCCTCTATTGACTTTAATGACTTTTGTCTTTTGGAAGTTGGTATTCTTTCTTTATTCCATATGGGACTCATTACTCTGAGGGAAAGTTAATAAGTTCTCTTCCAGACCTTCTTTGCCATGAAGCCTTGTTAAATTCCAAGACTAATAGGAAATGAATTGAGCCAATAAAAAGATACCTTAACACTTAAAAAACAGAAAAAAATGAAAAGGCAATTGGCAATAGCATTAAAGAATAACCTTAAACATTAGCTTCAGAGTTCATAATGATCTAGTTTTTAAAATATATAATCTGCTTGTCTTGATGATGTATGCATACTTCCACCTTATCTGTATTTAGCTCCATGATTAACTATTTGGAATAACATTCATGGTAACTGGGAGCTAAGAGGTTGCTTGTCAGTTAGCACAAAGTGCTGGTAATTAACTTCCTAAAGCACCTCTACTGTTGGGTAAAAAATAGGCTTGATAAATTTATACCATGTCACATGGTATGACAGAAGCTCATCCATCCTCTGATTTCAAACAAGGTATTAGAAACAGGTTGAGTTTCCTGAGGAATATAACCCCAAATTGACATTTATATAAGACCAATTCATTTTATAACAGTGATGACTCACTTTGAAAAGGATGTATAGTAGCAAACTTAGCAGGTATTTTGAGCTGACTACGAGTGCAAATTCTTGTAATTTGACATTGTTTCCAGGAACTCTTGGGAAAATGAAGTCTAAGTCACAGGAGGCCTAGGGACTTTCAGTTGCTATTTGTGGATGCCTGGGGAGCTCAGATGAAGGGCGAATGTCATTTCTGCAATTTGTAATGGGTTGGTTGGCACAAACAGCATGATAGGAATCTGAGGAAAATCAGAAAAAAGAGTTTCCTATCTTTTGAACTAAAAGGAAATAATTTGATGCTACAATGATTTTTTAAAGTTAACAAAAGTAAACATAGAAACATTTCACCTATATCTCCTCTAAGAATGATATATTCTATAAACACAAACAAGTAAAAGTTAATGTTCTTCTTTAAAAAGTAGCCTTTACTGGTCCATTTCTATGGGTACTAAGGCTGTTTCTTGAATCATTGTATTTTCCTCTGAATAGAGATGGCAGAAGTTTTAAGTTGCTAAGTGTTCAGCATTGATATTGGTTTGGACATGTGGCAAAACCTCCCTAATTATCAGTTTTTCTCATCTTTTAACTGGAGTCAATAATACCTGCCCTTCTTGTTCCACAAGGCTAGTGTATCACATGAATCAATGTCTATAAAAATAATTGGTGATCAGGGAAGAATGAGACAATTTTAATGAGAAAGAGAGTTCCAGCTGAACCTTATTTTTAGTTGAGGAAGTACAGTGAGTTTCTCTGTACATGTTTTTCTAACCCATGTTTGTAAGATTCACTGTTCTTATTAAAATATTGCCTTGAAGAAGGGCTTAGCAGTTGTAAGATCTGAGACTCTAAATGATCCCATTGTCTATTTCAGATGGATTTCACATATTCCTCCTTGGTTTTCTGCTATCTCTTTGTTATTTATGCTTCATTATAAACGATGTTTTAGATGAACTCACAAACACAGAAGAATCAATAATTCAATATCTTTGGGGAAGTGGGTAGGTTCATTTGTAGCAGTGAAAAATGTAGTAGGTATATTCCAGTTTTAAGGCCAGTTATATATTTTAAGTTTGTAGTTATTACAAATAATAGAAGTCAGAAGGAAAAAGAAAACCCCATCTCCAAATCTCAGCATTCCAAAATGCAGTCTTGGTGGCAACAGGGTTATTGTGGTAGAGGAAAGAGACCTGACTGATATTTTATACTCCTTCCTTTACTTATTGTTGAGTAGACATTGAGGTGATAGCAACAGCATGTAGCCCCATAGCAATGTCTCATGTCCCTCGTCAAGGGCATCCTAAGTGCCAGGCGCAGTGCTGGGTGTTTACATGCATTTCACATTTGCTTTCCTAACATCCCTGTCAGACATTCGTACTCTATTTTACAGACTGGGCAGTGAGCTTGGAGAGGTGAAATACCTTACCAAAAGACACACAGCAGGCAAGCAGAGATGGCAGGATATGAAGCCAGATCAATTTGATTGCAAAATCCAAACAGTTTGAAGCTCTACATTGCACTGTCACCCTTCATCCCCCGAAATTGTGGATGCCTTAATTTATATTTCAAAATACTAGCTTCTTGTGTAGTTCACTGAAATCTCAGTTCTCTGCATTGTTTCAGGTTTATTTCTTTTTCACAAAAAGAAAGGAAAATGGAAAGGACGGTAGGGAGAAAGAAAAGCTCACTTAGGTTAAATCAGTTTTTGAAGGTTTTAGTTCTTATTTCTCAACAGGATGATATACTTCTGTTTTAAAAAATTATCTGTTCTCCTTCTGTAACCAATTTGTTAATCATGTTTTGGTGACTGACTTTTGGGCACATTTCCCAGAAACTTTAAGGCAACCCTTAATAAACACTAATAAGTCTGCATGCAGAAGCTGCCTATTATTATTCATGGACAGTATTACGTAGAATTAAACTTTTGGAAACTGCACCAAACACATTCAGCTAGACATGAAAGTAAGCTGAATTTCCATTTGGTTTGCTTCTTGCTGAGCCTTCAAATTATAAAGTGAAGCAAAGCCAAAAGATTAATACAATGAAAACAAAGATTGGGAAATTAAATGACACGATGCAATTTTCTGCCTCATCGGGCTGGCACCAATAATATGCAAAGGAAAGTCTGCTTAGTGTTGGTTAGCTGCTGTATAAATGCAGGACAATCAGTCTCCTTCTCGAGGGAGACTATTTTCTTGAATCATATAGCCATTGACTCTTCCAATTACCAGAGCCCCCACGCACAGTTCGGCTTTATCTATTTTTTTTAACTTGCTGCTGTACTCTGCCAAGGTATTATTATTATTAGCGTTTACACAGGTACATGCTTTTACCTTATCTGAAATATTTTAGTGATAGCTTCAGAGCATATATAAAAACCTGGAGCCTACTGCCACACTTATAATTAAATAATAATAATATTTTGGAAAATGGGTCTTTATGGGCAGTTGGAGGCCATAATGGAGTATCTTTAAATCACAGCTACCAGAGGAACATTAGCTCATGGTTGATGTCTCACATTTGGGCCTCTGTTGACATGCCACTCATAATGTATCATTGCTGATCATTGTCAAGATTTGTTTTAAAGTGATCTGGGTAATAAGAAATGGCTCTAAGCCACCCGTAATGTTATTTGAAATTACTTTTATCACAGTTGTATTCAAAGGCTGTCATGTTTATACTACCAGAATTCTCCAGATGATTCAGAAGTCCTCTGGAGAATTAAATTGTGCATTAACTTTCAAATTTCCCTCTAACTCTGCCAGACAATATAAACCAGTCAACACTAATCCATCTCCTGCAAAGTGTGGTGTACTATATTTTATCTGAGGAAGGAAAATAAAGAACAGACTGCTGCAGGCCCCCAGCACCTTGGAGAGAGATTGTTCTCTCTGATATCACTTCTGGGTTATCGGCAGACAACAAACTTGAGTATAGAGTACTTGCCTCATGACCCAAGGCCTTCAATAGGCTTCTTGCCCATTTTTTCCAAAGGCAAATTCCTTCTAAAGGGAAACGTGTATGTGTGTGTGTATGTATGTGCACATAATTGTTTTTATTCATTACAGTAATAGAGGGCAAAATATGCAAAGGAAGTAATATTTGCTGCAGTTGATAATCAACTCTCTACTTGTTTGGTAGACTCTACTTAGTTATTGTACTCTGGAATTTTCTATAAAAACTCATTTTTAGAAATCAGTTTTAGACTTTTTTTTCCCCTTTGGATTTCTCAAGTGTCTCTGGAGATATTGATTTCAAATTTTCTATTTAAGCAATCAAAATGCTTAAAAGATGTGTAAAGTTATTTCAAATAATGACAAATAAAAACTAAAGCTGCCCTGTGGTCAAACATCCAGAAATGGAAAGGAAACAATTGGGATGAATCATATGGACTAGAGCAGAGTGAAGAGAAAGGACCCTTATAGTTGCCAGATTTTTTCCCCTGTTTTCTTTTACTTTTTTGCTGCTTTATTTAAAATATAAAAAGTAGATATTAGAATTTTAGAATGATTAGCTTAACATTCACTCCAGTTTTGTAAAACAATGTGCCTTGTTTTTTTCTGGCTGCCTTCTAATTTGTATCTTGCTTACCTCCCAAATATGGTTGGGATGAAGATAGTCAAAACCAACTGTATTTGAGACTTTCTGATGTGGTAATTTTGAAACATGATAGTCAGCCTTGAAAATAATGAAGCTGAAATATTGCATTTCTTATCCTGGCTCTTCTCATTATTATTATGTTTTCTTCTTAATGGAAATAAACCACCTTTACCCTAGAAAAAGAATACTTCACATTTTGTACAAAATTCTGAAATGAATTTAGGACCGACATTATTTCACTTGAGAGAAATACACTGAAATGTGTAATCTCACCTTTTGGGAGCTTAATCGAGTGCACAGAGACTGAAGAATTTCTTTTTGGTTTATTATTAAAATGAAAGCTTCAGGTTTTCCTCACTGCCTTTCTTGAAACCGTTCGGCATGGGTAAGTGCATGGGTTCTGGAGTATGACGGCCCTGTGTTGAATCTGGCTTCCACCACTTAGAGCTATTGGCCTTGGGTAAATTACATAGCTCTGTGCCTTGATTTCTTCAGCTCTCAAATGGGGATAATAACAGGACCTTTATCACAAAGCTGTTGTGAGTACAAATTGAGTTAATACACTTAAAGTGCTTAGAACAGTGTCTGTCTCTTTTCTCAGATGTTTTTCACGGTCTGAATCTTCTTAAATAATAAAATAGTTCAAGAAAAATAAAGGTTAATAAAAAGGTGGCAACAAGCCCCTAATGATTAGTAACAGTTTTCTGGGCTGTAAATGTTCTTTTCGATTTTTCTTTATACAATATTTCAGGGACTCTTGATGCTTTCATTACCTTGGTGGAAGGAAAAGAAGGAATGAAATACAAAAGCATAATGGGAAAATTTTTAATAGAATGTCTTCCCAGATGAAGGAGCATTGCAAGTGCTTCAGTCTTCAACATAATCTATGGTTGCTGAACTTAATAATAAAATGCATTTTGACTTCATCTACTTTTTTTGTTCATTTAAAGAGAAACATGATTCTTGGTGCACCATCAAGAAAAAAAGTTTTATAAAATTTCAAGGGACTAAAATGCTTCTACAGTGCTACAAATTTGTTATCATAAAAAGAATATAATCCCGAGAAGGGAAATAAAATAAGGAAAGATTTTGAGAAGTTTATTTTCTAGAGAATATCTATGTCCTCTGGTTATTACTAAAAAGCTTTTGTATAGGACCAATGGTAGAAATTGCTATAATTTATTGGATTCCAGCTGAATTTTTGCTAAATCAATTATCTCTAATGTGTGTAACTTGATATGGATGTCTTATTCTCAGCCCTCATGAAACGTTTTTCTGTAATGTGTTGATTTTTCTGTTTCTATGACAATGTTGAAATTATAAGGATTTTTTCCTCTCGAAAATGTAAAACTATTGGCAGAACTTAAAAGCCCCTAGGATTAATTTTTATTTAAATTAAAATATGTTTTGATGATGACTGTAAATGACACTGGTAAAATCATCAACTTGGCTTTTGGCTTATGAAAGCATAGTTTGAACTACAATTTCAGGATGCTGATGGTGGTTCAAAAAAGAGAACCCCTCCATTTTCACTTCATTCACACTCCATTGAGCTATAGAAACAGGAGTTAATCCTGCAAGAGTAGTAATTTTCAAGTAAATAACCCCAAGAACCCTGGTCAGACTACCCTAAGATTTTTTTAGTGATAGTTTATAAAGTGTAGACTTTTGCTTCAATCAGTCCATCAATTACTGAAGGGTTAAAGATGAGATTTGGAAAAGGAAGAGGGGGAGTTTTGGTGGCCATTTCCTTAAGCTTTTAGCATTCCCGCATGACAGGTTGAGTCACACCCATCTTTATTAAATGATGCATAATTCAGTGATACATTGGCTTAGCTCTGCCTGTTACAAGTTGGTCTTGAGGTGTTACAGGGGTCAGCATAGAGGCAATGTGGCTGTTTCATGTCATTAGTTTTCTATGAGTTGCAGTGTGTAACTACTCTAACACATGTCTTTCATTAGTGGCTACAATGCATGCTTTGTGTGTGAACATCCTTAGATGGTAAAAGCCAATTTAGAGTGTTCTCACCTTCCTTTTATGGCAGTGAATTCCATCAGCCTCACATGTGTGTGAAGCTAAAGGCTTTTGTGGTGGGGTCAGGTTCATTTCCCATTTGCATTGCATCCTGCCTGGCTGATCCAGGCTAGAAGCTCTCTCTGAAGTTAATGGGTGTTGAGCACTGAATAAGACCATAGTGTCAACTTGCCAAACTTCCTCCTCTGTGGAGTTCAGAAAGCTCTTATAATCCTACTTCCGTTATAAAACTTTCTTTTGCTAAGTGGAAGACAGTGAATTATTTTCTTCCGTTAACTCAGATATAAAACTCAGACTTTTGTTTTCTATCAACACGTACACCCCTTGCCCGCCCCCCTACTGGTCCAAATACTACTAACAATGCAGTTAGCTTTTGGTAAGGTCTCTGTGTGTGCAAGTAGTTACCTACATGTTAATATGTTCCTTTTGGGCAGATAGATCCTTAGTTACTACAAAGCTAGAACTTGTAAACTCGTCTTGTAGAGCATCTACAGTAATAGTGAACACATGTACATTTTATAAAATGATGAAGATCATGATTTCTGTGTCACTCAATCTCCATCTCTTCCTTAGACTTGTTTTCCTAGTTTAGATTATATTTGTTTGGAAAGAGAGTAGTTTAGCTGAAATAGGGGAGTCTCTGTGAGAATATGGCTTTGAGTTGGACCAACAGGGTTTCACACCTGGGCTCTATCCCTCATTACCTATGTGATAATCTCATGTGATTATCTGAGTCTCTGTTTTCTCAGTCGGAAAATGGATATTATAATATTCCTCTCCTGGAGTTGTTGTGACTGTTATATGAGATATTATACACAAATGTTCCTAGGGAGGTTCCTGACACACAGTCAGCATTCATTCATTCATTCATTTATCAAGTATTTTGAAGACCATGTTCCAGGCACTGCTCTAAGTAGGGAGGATAAAAGAGACAAAAAGAAAATTCTCATAGTGAGATGAGAAAGATAATAAATATAGTAAATAAGTGTACTATACTGTATATTAGACAGTAAGTGGTATGCAGAAAAACAACGTAGATTATGGGGTATGGTAGTTCTAATGCCATAGGAGGGTCAGGAAAGGCTTCTTTGGGAAAACAGCATTTGAGCCAAGACTGAGAGGTGAGTAAACTGTGTGGCTATGTAGGGGAAGAGCATTCAAGAAAGAGGGAGCAGCTAATGGAAGAAGTGTCCATTGAGGTTGGGGCAAGAGCGCAGGAGATGAGACAAAAGGGGTGGCTTCAATTTAGGACCTTTAGGACACTGTGAGGACATGAGCTTTAATTTGAAATGGAGAGTCATTGGAGAGTTTTGACCAGAGGAATAACATGATTTTATTTCAGTGTCTTCAGTTGAGTTCTCCTAGAAACAGACTCTGAGATGTATTGTTGCAGGCAGTGGATTTATTTTGGGAATGTTCTTAGGAGCAACACCTCTGAGGGGGTGAGAGCACAGGATGGAGAGAGCAGGGAGAAGCTGAAATGGAATGCTGCTGCAACAGAGGCTTCCACTGCTCCACAGGGAATCCTGGAAGTGGCAGGGTCTTCCAGAGTTGTCCCAAATCGAGGCAAAGGGATGGAGCTTTTGTATCGTCACATTGACCAGTCATTGTTTACACTTTAGAAAAGGGCATAAACTTCAGAAGGCAGCTCCCTTTGAGTGAGGACAATTCCCAGAAGGGGATTCAAATGTAAGCCATTGGCAGCCAATGCTTTTGGCTGCTGGGGTAGTGAGTGCCTCAGTCCTGAAAGGAGGAATCTGGGTGAGGCCCCACAGTATCATGTTTTATCAAGACCATGCTGGCTGCTACCATAGGGGGAAATGGTGAAAGGAAGATGACCAGTTCATAGGCTATGGCAAAACTCCAGAAGAGAAGTGATAGTGGCTTGGACCAGTGTGGTGGTGTGGTGGAGATGAGGAGATACAGGATTCTGGATACATTTTAAATGGAGTGCTGACAGGATTTGCTGATGGATTGGATGAAGGATATCAAAGTAAGAAAGGAGTCAAGGATAATTCCAAGGTTTTTGGCCTGAACAATTGTAAAGATAGTGTTTCTATTAAGGGGTGTGGGGAAGACTGAGAGAAGTAGGCTTGGGAGAGGGGCAATCAGGAGCTCAATTTTAGACATGTTGAGTCAGACTTGCCTATTAGATATCCAAGTGGGTGTATTCAGTAGGCGTCTGGATAGATGAGTTTGATATGGAGAGGTATTTTTGGAATCCTTGCCATATACATGGTATTTAAGACTATGAAACTGGATGAGATCACCAAATGCAGTGAATATATAAGAGACATTCTAGGAATGCTCCCTGAGATCTAGATTCCTTTGGCTACCTTTATGATTAGTAATAAGTTACCACCTTAGAAAAAGAAGATCCTTCCCCCAGCAAGCTATGGGGATCCACTTATAGAAAGATAGTGGTAGACAGAATAATGGTCCCCCTCAAAATATTAACGTCCCAATCCCCAGAACTCCTGAATTTTTTTGTTTTTGGTTTTGAGACAGGGTCTCACTTTGTCACCCAGGCTGGAGTGCAGTGGCATGATCTTGGCTCACTGCTGCCTTGACCTCCTGGGCTCAAGTGATCCAACTGCCTCAGCCCACCAAGTAGCTGGGCCTGCAGGTGCACACCACAATGCCTGGCTAACTGTTTTTTTTTTTCCCTGTATTTTTTGTAGAGATAGGGTTTCGCCATGTTGTCAAGGCTGGCCTCGAACTCCTGAGCTCAAGTGATCCTCCCACCTCAGCCTCTCAAAGTGCTAGGATTACAAGTGTGAGCCACTGCACCTGGCTTTGAATATATTATTTTACATGGCAAAAGGGGCTTTGCAGATGTGATTCAGTTAATGATCTTGAGATAGGAAGATTATCCTGGATCACTAGTATAATCATAAGGTTTCTTAAAGGAAGGCAAGAGGATCAGAGCCAGAGAAGGAAATGTGATGGAAGCAGAGGTTAAAGTGATGTGCTTTGAAGATGGGAGAAAAAGCCACAAAACAAGGAATGCAGGCAGTTTCTCTAGGCTGGAAAAGGCTAGAGCTTCCAGAAGGAGGGCAGCTCTTCGAACACCTCGATTTTAGATTATAAAACTAATTTCAGACTTCCGGTCTCCAGAACTGTAAGATAATAAATTTGTGTCATTTTAATGCAGTAATTTGTTATAGCACCAATTGGAAACTATTGAGCTAAATACAGTTGGCTTTGCCCTGTCTTGCAACAAAATTTAGGAACAAAATTTTGTGTTGGGGAATTAGGAATAGGTAACTGTTAAGGATCTAAAATACTGATGTTTGCTTGTAAGTAAAAATTCCTTTCAAATATTATATCTCTAGATCTATGTATCTATCTAGCTATGTATCTATCTATCTATCTATTGACCTACCTGCCTATCTACCTGCCTATCCTTCTATTATCTATCATCTTCCTTCCATCCATCCAGCTATCCAGCTATATGTCTGATAAATTAAAAAAACTTAAATAATTGTTACAAATTGCCTGGTTCTCTAGGATAGTATTACCACTTTGTGAATGCAAGACTTACACCATATTGGCTAAAGATCACTACCTCCTTTTAAATATATCAGCTAGGTAATACATAAGATCTATAAACAGAGAGAAAATTTAATAACTTACGTTGTATTTCCATTAGGTATGCTTTATGATTTATTTACAAAATCTGCGTTTGTTTGGGGGTCTTCTCTGAAAGGTATCTAGTCAATTTGTGCTTGCCAACATTAATGATGCTACAAGTATAATGTAAAATTCACAAACATTATTTTGCTTTGCATTTTAGTTTAAATTAGTGAGATTTAGTTCTATCGTTGGATTTTGGAAAAGTTTTTTAAAAAATTGTATTGGCGACTGCATTTCTTTGCCTTCTAAGAGACTTAGAATTTTTACCTTCCAATTATTCTGAATATGAGACTCAGTGGAGCAAGTGGTTAAGAGCATATGTTTTGGAATCAAGTAGTACTAATTTTAATGCATGATTTTGGCATGGGCAAGTTATTTTTCTGCTCTGAGGCTCAGTTTCCATGTTCATAAAATGGGAATCATAATTTCTTCCATATAGGAGTGTTCCTTATGGGTCAAGTAAGGGAATGTATGTAAGCCCAGGGCTTGGAATATAGTAAGTACTTAAGAAATGGTGGCTCTAATGATAGTTATTATTATTCTTCCATAGTAGCTGAATTAGGAACAGAAGCCTCAAAATCTATCTGAGAATTTATGCCACTTGTGCTCTTTTATTTTGATAATCCATATATCAGGCCTTTGGTATTCTGCTGCCCAGCAATTTATAGGCCGGTTAACCCTGGTTGCTGGACACGTCCAGCAGCATAACATTGTCATACATGTCACAGACAGTGCAGGGAAAGAAGAGTTCACCGCCTCCAGAGGCACATTATTCACCTGCTCCTCCACCATAAAATTTGCTATGTCTCTGAAGGATCCCTTGGTTATGTTTTTATTTTATAGCACCCTGCATTGACCATTTTGCAAAATAATGATGCTCTTCTTATCAGCTCATCTTCTGCCAGTCGGTAATTTATCCGAATGGGTTCTTTCAGCATCAATATATACAGTACAGGTGTAGGTGAGGCATTGGCTGTAATAACAGTGGGCCTCGGTGCAGCAGACAGGATTTAAAGTACCCACTGCTTACACCAGTGAAATGGATGCTAAGCAGAGTTTGCTGTTTTCTAGAAGGGAAAACATCTGGAACTAGGTACAAATTGTTTCCAGAAGAAAACCCCTTTGAATTCTGGTGCTCATTTGGAAGTCTGGCTAGTATCCATATTTAAGTCTGTGCTCTGTTTATCTTTTATGCTTCACAGAAAGGCAGCTTGGTATAATATAATCAGTTGTGTTAATAATTTTAAGGGGGAAAATACCCTAGACTATAACTCTTTTCTACCATTATCTTTTTTTCCCCCCATACTGAGAGAAGATACTACTATCAAGACTGCTTCAAGGAAAGATTTAATTTTTATCCTACCCCCACCTTTCCACCCCCTTTTCAAGTTAAAATGATTTAAAAAGTCCTTTAGGAAGATGCTGAACGCTTAAAGATTATCCTTATGTCCATTTTCCAGTAGTTAGTTTAAAGCAAATATTTTTAAAAGCTCTACTTTCCACTGTCTTTGGGTGGGAGGGCAATGGAAATTGTAGGGAGAGAAGGAAAGCATGTTGTTGAGGTTGGGGGAAGGTTGTCACTTCCCTGAATTTCTGCATTTCCTCTCTTCAACGGACAGTTGGAAAACCTCTATTGTAGATGATAAATTGAACTTTATTTGCTGCCTCTACGTTTCTCCTCTACCTTTTATGCCTGCTTACTGTTAGCGTGGAAAAAGTGAATGCATTTTAAGCAAATTAAAAAAATGTGAATTTTAAGTGAAAAAAAGTGAATTTGAAGCTTCTATCTAAGCCTAAAATATTTGAACTCCTTGTGTCAGCTTTGATGTCATTGGAGGCCATGCTGATCACTGTCATAGCTTATGAAAGTCATTTGGCTTCCAAATATTTCTACATAGGAACATTTTACTGAAGCTTTATTCATAACATTTAAATTATCCTTTAACCAATTCCGATGATTAATTTTATCCTTCCACTATTCTCAGTCTCCATCCCCCTTCCCACCCCCATTCCTGCCCTTCTGCCAGGTTTCCTAACATAGATACTCAGGAGCAGCCAATCAAATGTTACTTGGATCTTGGTTTTTCTTAAGGAATTGATCTGCTCTTCTGTCTCACACCCTCTATGGCTACCTTTTGTTCTTCTTTGGGTCTGTAATCATGTTGAATAGAGCAGTAGATTCACAAATTATGACTGTGAGAGTTAAAGAACAGTGTCTCACTGTTAAGGCAAAGGGTAATGACTTAAAGCATTTGCTAGTGTTTGTTATGAATTACACAACAGCACTTGTACATGTGGAGGGTTGCAGTGCAACTGCAGAGAGTAATCAAGCTGAGTTTCCCACGGGACAAAGCATCATGGGTGTATTTACTAATGAATGGATAGTTTCCTGTACTCCAAGGAGACTGTGACTTCCTTCCAAAGACCTATATGTGTGATCCTCATGGTGAAAAGGAATTTCCCCAGAAATGGGAGTCTAGGGAAATAATAATTATTTCTTTATGCTGCAGAGACTTGGGTGAATATTCATCAGGCTTTTTAAAAATTCATAACTTGTGAGAAAAAGTTTTAAGGCAGTTTTTGTTCAGTTGTGAATATAATTATGCCTTCAACTAGTAATTGAGGTATAAATAATTCACTTTTGAACATTTTGTAATTAGTTGAGACATAAATACTGGATCAAGGATTTCAATGATAGAGTTTCCATTAGGCTTCATGCTTTGTATTGCTATTTTTCCTCTGATGCAATGAAAACACTCCTAAATATACTCAAACATATGTGTGGGTATAAACACAAATGCTCACATAAGTAGGAGTATCATGTACTATGTCCAACCTCAAAAAGGCTAAAAATTTAATAAATAGGGCAACCCTGTCATGAATTCTAACTGTTTCCTGATGAGATAAACAATGACTCTTAATTAGAAGCTAAAATTTTTAATTAAGATGATTCTGCAGTAATTATCCCAGTTGTCTGCTTCACTGGATTTTAATGAAAAAGATTGATTAAGTATAAAACTAGTAGCATAATTAAACATTCAGGGTTGTGCTGGCCACTGAGGTGAGAGTAATGTGATTAAACCCTAGCGTACATTCCTTAACAAAGTATTTTAGACAGTCGAATCTGGTGCAGTGTCTGAAAGCTTCATTTTTATGTGTAGCTTCAACATCTTAAGGTAAAAAAAAGATTCAGCCACAACTGATTCATTTATGCAAAAATATTTATTGAGCACTTACTATGTGCTGAAGCCGTGCAGTGGTGTAAGGCATGATCTTTGGAATTAGATACATTTGTTCAACGTCTTGGTTCTTTTATTTAGAAGACTTGGGATATTGGAAAGGCCCTATAAACTCTGGGCACAATAGTTGTACCATCTACAAAAGCAGATAATTAATACTTTATGTGGCCGTTGAGTTTGTAAATGAGTCAGTACATGTTCCTACCACAGTTCTGGTACTGGGTAGATGCCTATAAATAGGGGCTATTATTACTATTTCCCTTATTTAAAAAAAAGTTCTATAATTTCTTTCAGTCACAGTAAATATGGTGTGCAGATTCCTACTAGTTTATAGAAAACTTAAGCAGAGGCAAAAATTATGTTGATAGGTGATGTTGAGGACTTAAAAGCATGATGGTATTAATTATCTTTGCAACAGTAGTAAACAGATGTTAGAAGTTCAACAAGTTAATATTTTCAGAATTTGAAGGAAATTCTTACTCTCTTTTTTGCCTTAGTAAGCCACTTCATGGAAATGCAGGAAAACTGGCTTCTGGAATTGCTTCATTTTCTTATTTGCTTTAGACTGTAGGGTTTAATGAACAAATTTCTGCATTTGCAAGGATCAATTCACATTATCTCAACTAGTCTCTGTTGGCTGGGGATACGTTGTTTGCTAGGAAGTAGGAATAAGTGAAGAATGTGTGTACAGTGTTGGACAGATTAATCCAACCTAGCTTTGTAGACATATCCTAACTTTATAATCCTGGTCTCCTTGGCCCTGTGCTGTAACTATCTGAGTTAGCCACTTACAGACAGAACAAACATAGTGTGACTAGGCATGAGTGAAGAGGAAATTCAGAATAATTGAGGTAGTTAGAGGTTAATCACCAAGTACTTCATAGAGCACAGAGGGAGTTGCAGGCAATTTGGACCATGAGGCGGTACAATTTCTGTGCCAGTGAGGTTCTAAGGCATCCTTGAATATTAAGATTATGAGCACCGCATTTATAGCCAGACCGTCAAATCCAGTCTAGAGACCTGGATTTGAAACTTAGATCCTTGATTTACAAATAGTATAATCTTGTGCAAGATAGTTTTCCTTTCTGAGACTTTCTTATCAAATGTAATAATCTTTGTAAAAATAACAAATCATGCAAAACATGATTCATTCATTCCTATATTTGTCAGTTTCTTGACTACCATATATATGGAGTCAATATATACAATATATACAATTTATATATATATATTAAAAACGGTGACCAGCAGCGAAAATTCAAACGTAAATGAGACACACCCATGCCTTCAAGGAGCTCTCAGTTGACTAGTATATAATTCAACAGAAAATTACCATGTAGAGTGGTAACTACTTGGTCTAACAAGTAGTTAGGTCCACTATGGATGGCTTTGGGAGAGAGTGAAGAGCTGTCATTGGCAAGACTTGTTTATAAATGGACAATTATAAATCCTATGAGTTATATGAATCTAGACCAGTGGATGGGGAATATTTACCTTCTGGGCCTCCTGGGCCACCCAGTTCATGGTGCACAATAAGTTCCACCAGAATTTCATAAGGATTCCACTAAACTTGAACTTGAGGCCAGCACCTGGATATCTGGGGACTCCTTATGCCACTAGGGGAATATATAAAAATGAGGACGGTGTTTTTGGCTGGTTTATTAATCTTACCAAGGAGAAATAATACTTCCTGCTTTTTGTAAAAATAAAAAAACAAGTACCAGAATCTTAAATAAATATTTTCTAATAGATGTTGCTGTGGCCAGCTCATTAATATTCTTTCACAATTGTATTTTCAGCGTGGTGATAGTGGTTAGGTGACTGTCTAAAGGTTGGAGAATGACAAAAAGCAGGTGTGGATGATTTCATAAGAAACTTAGCAAAGAAATAGATATCACCTGGAGACTGAGGTTTTTAAGGCTGGCAGTCAGCTTCTGAAGAAACCTGGCCAACTTATAGTTGCTAAACGACATTAAGTTGCTATCTTCTTGGGGAACATTTGAGACTGTACATATGGTGGTTGAATTATATTAAGGGTGGGACTCTTTTAACCTTCAAAAACAAGATGAAGGTTGCTTGTGTCAAGCACATTGCATGTGCGACACAAAGGAAATCAGGCCATGAGCTAGGAGAGTCCACAAGGAGATTCTCTTATGAGGTGGGCAGGTCAGTTGCCATGACCTCTGTTACTGAGATGGCAAAGACAAGGAAGCTCAGCTCAGCCTTTTTCTTGTGTGGACATCTGGACACAGGATGCTGCTGCCCATTCCATTCTTCTCTCCCATTTTCTGGTATTTAGTTTTGAGGAAAGACTATACTATACACTCATTCTACTTACAAGGTTGTCAGCTAATGCTGCCTGCAAAGCAGAATAGTGGAGGTCAGTAACGTTACTGTCCTTTAAAAAATTATTTTATTTTTATATTTAAGAGACAGAGCCTTGCTCTGTCACCCAGGCTGGAGTGCAATGGTGCAATCATAGCTCATTATAATCTTAAACTCCTGGGCTCAAGGGATCCTCCCGCCTCAGCCTCAGCTAGGACTACTGACATGCACCACCACACCCAGCTATTTTTTTTTTTGGTAGATACAGGGTCTCACTATGTTGCCTAAGCTCAAGTGATCCTCCCACCTTGGCCTCCCAAAGTGCTGAGATTTCCTGTGTGAGCCACCATGCCCAACTGTTACTATTTTATATGAACTTTTTTGGAGTAGGTGTTGGTTCATTATTTCAATTTTTGAAATTTAGGAAAAGTAATTTAGGAAACCTGCTTGAGATGGAAGGATCCCAATATTAGAAGATTCTCAGTAATTCATCAGTTTTGAACTCAAAAGCCACCTACTTTTTGTTATGTTAATATGGAAAAAAAGATGGTTCATAACCTGGTCATTTCTGCTCACAAAATTTTTTAAAATAAACATTCATATCACTTATTTTGCAAAACAGAATATTCCAGCTTGTGGCACTCAACAGTTAATTACTGATACTCCTCTTGTATGTATCAGCAAATGGGATAACAGATGGGAAGTGAGTGACTGTTTTATATTAATGCCTAATTAGAATGGAGTTTTTATTTATTAATATAAAAGATTACTAATGTGTAGTTATAAATTACAGATGCATGGATATTTTATTACAGTGCAGAATTGAGGTGTTATTTATAAAAATGTATCTACCATTAATATAACTTTTATAATAACGTTACTGAATTGCAACTGGTTGGAATGTGTCTTCATTTCCTAGCAGTCTGTGAGTTCCCTGAGGCAAGAATAGACATAGTAGACATTCAGTAAATTGTGTAAAAATGAATTGCTTTAAGTTATAATGATGTGCTTGTCATCACAGAATCACACTTAGAAATCTAAGAATTTATGTTTAAATTCCTCATATAATTTGTAGCCAGTCTGTTGTTACCTGAGTGGTTGGATAATATGGCATACGAATTGATGTTTTTTTCATATATGACTATTACTTTTTTCTTTTCCTTCAAAATTTTAGCATTAAATATACTTTAATTGATAATATGCTTAACTTAAATATACTTTATTTCTAATACTCTCTCAATCTAAATTTACAGGTTTCAAGAAATTTGAATGTTTCATGATCCCTGATTGCAGTGAACACTATTCATAGTGTCAGTATACTTTTAAAAATGTGATTATACTGAATATGTGAGCTTTAGTGACCTGCTGTGTACAACTGCTTAAAGGAGTGGCTTTTGAGTGAAGTTAATGTGTATTTACCTTCTTTCCCTGATTATAGTTTTCTCCCATCAATCTAGTCTATAACCCAGTGAAGACTGTGACTGGGTTTATTACAAAAATAGGTAAAATTGGTAAAAAAAAAAAAATTCAGCTATAACTTGGAACCATGGGATGGACACACACACACCCACACACCCACACACACCCCCCCCCCCACACACACACCCACACACACACAGGCTTGTGGAAAATTAAAGGCTTCAGGCAAATTAAAGTTTGAAAACATAAATTATATGCTAAGCTGGTCTCTACAGGCAGTGGAGAAAGTTCTGTAAGGATGGCTATAATATTTGGAAGAGACCATTGCTGTGATCTTTCTATGCATAATTAAAAGACCAGAAATATGATACATTTAGGAAAATAATCAAATACCACAGAGACAAAAAAATCTATATTTTGCTTACTGCATAAACAAAAGCAGAAATAGGGTGAGTTTTTTTCAGTATGATCTTAGAAGCATATAGATTTTATGACTCATTAGTAGGTAGTGTTTATATGTCTGTTCTAAAGGTTTTTAAAAATTTAACTGATGGCTATTGTCTTCATTAAGCAAGCATGTTGGATAAAGATCAAGGTCTTGGGTTGGGTGTGGTAGCTCATGCCTATAGTCCTAGCACTTTGGGAGGCCAAGGTGGGAGGATTGCTTGAGGCCAGGAGTTTGAGATAAGCCTGGGCAACACAGGGACACCTGGTCTTTACAAAAAGTAAAAAAGTCAGCTGGGCGGGGTAAAAGTCAGTTACCCATCTGTGATCCCAGCTACTTTTATGGAGGCAGAGGTGGGAGCATGGCTTGAGGCTGGGAAGTGAAGGCTGCAGCAAGGTGTGATTGTGCTACTGCACTCCTGCCTGAGTGACAGCACAAGACGTGTTTTGAAAAAAAAAATTCAAGCTGTTTTTAAAAGCAATCTTAGTATACATATTAGGATAAAAATTACTATTAAACCTGACAGAAAACCAAACCAAACCAGCTGTCTTATTGGTGAAAAGAGAACATGTATATGTTTTATTTCTTATACTAGTAATTACTGGAGGTCTTGAAAATAACAGAATAAATATGTAAATAAAATTGTAATACTTTTCAAACATCAAGAGACATTGTTCCACGTTTTCACAAATCATTTCAATATGATCTTCAGTAAGCTATGGAGGTACATTGAAATGACATGCTTCCCAACAGCCACTTGTGAGGTTTAAATGATTCTAGGGTTGTCAGGGAGTATTGACGGGAAGTGAGTATACAGAAGGCACTTCCACGTTGACAGCTCAGGAATGACTTGGACCTAATTTTAGTTGGTTTCTGTCCAGAAATAAATGAAAAAGATCTTTGTGTAGGATGAAACCCCTTATCTTTGGAATTCAAAGAGGAAATTATAATAACTAGGATTAGGCTTAATCTACAATCATCATAGTAATTACACCAGTGAAACAAAATATGGAGTGCAAGATATCATCCCCTTTATCCTGCCAGGCTTCGCAGCTGCTAGCCCTTCAGATCCACCCATTGTGAAAATAACTCAGAGAGAAAGAAGTAATGATTGAACTAGAAGTCAAGTGCTTACTAAATCACTATTCAGAAGTAAGCAACCACCTAGGAAAGTCATCACCTTTTGAGTTCCAAAACTAACCACATGGATCCTGAGAAAATAGTACAATGGCAATACCATGAGACACATTACCCAGTGACGAAAAACATTTGATTATTTCAGTCAGCAACTATTTAATGAGTGTACTTTATTCCACTCATTGCCTTTGGGGCTGGGTTGTTTAACAGTGTGAACCAGATAGCTCAGGTCCTGGCCCTCATGGCGCAGACAGTCTTGCTGAGGGAGAAATCAATAATAAAAAGCAATTATATTATAATATCTTCAGAAGAGCACTGAAGTGGCACCTAATCTAGAACACAAAAGGGGTTCTAAAAGAAGTGTACTATGTATGAATGTCACATGAGGCAGTCACTATCATTAGACGAACTGATTCTGTGTTGGCTGGGTGGAGGTGATTCACTAGACATACAGAAATAGGTGTGGAAGGAAGAAGGGGAAATAAAATTTTAAAAATCTTGCATAAAAATTAGCCTGTGCACAAAAACTATAAAACTCATTTAAAAAATCTGATGCTAAGGAAGAAAGCCAAAATAAAGATGAACATAAACCAAACAATCAGAACATGAACTCATTCTGATTAGTTAATTTGAGAGAAGTCTGAGAAAGAATTTGAAATAATTGTTTAAAAAATAGAAGGTGTGAGATGAAACAAGAGAGGAATAAAATAATGCACTGGTAAATAAAAATGATCCAAACAAATATGATGGAAATAAAAATTTAGTCAATGAAACAAAAATGCAATGTGTGGGACATACTCTAGAATGAACATAGTCAAAAAGAATAGTAAACTTGAAGAGGACTGAAGGATAGCCACTATTCAGCACAAATAAAACATATGGGGGAGGAATTAAGAAACATGAAAGATGAGTTGAGTTGCTCCCATATTCATTGAATATGAGCTTCTGAGAGGGAGGGTGTATTAGAGAATCAATAAATACACCATCGATAAATTGTTAATACCATTTCTAGAATTTAAGATTATCATTCACATATTAGAAGAATACTCTTGAGTATGAAACTATATAAATAAAAATAAATTCACTTTTAGACATAAGGAACTATGTTATTGAGAATAAAGGACACTCTTCAAAGCTATCAGAGACAATATACAAATCATCTAAAAGTTAACAACAATTAGACAAACAGCAGCCTTTTGCTCTGGACAACTGATGCCAGAGCAAATGCAATAATATCTTACAAGTGCTGAGGAAAGATATAAGTATACTTAGAGTTCTATACACAAAAATCATGCAAGAATGAGGACAAGGTAAAGAGAATCTGAGATGCATACAAGGCAAGAGAAATTTATCATTCATAGTTCCTAAAAATTTTTTCTTTGGCAAGAAAAAAGATGAATGCAGAGGGAAAATGTAGAGCATGAGAAACAACAGTGAACATAGAAATTAATAAAATATGTTGACCAATGTAATCAACTATCGATTACAAAAAATGCTTTCTTTGTTTAAAAGATAAGTGAAGCTCTATATAAAAATAACCAGATGTGGAGCTGTTCCAGGGTTCAAAATATGTTATACTCAATGTTATAAATAGAACTGATGTACTAAATAATTCTAGATTGTGTTAGAAAATTTTTGGTTAAGTTTCAATCTTAATATGCTAGAGGGAATCACCAAAATAATAGCAATATAATTTACAGCTTTTAAATTAACAGAAGGAAAAACTAAATGTATAAAAATAATCAATCCAACAATAGGCAGGACAGTGAGGAAAGGACCATGAAATAAATAAAAAGAAAGCACAAAATCAGATGGTGGAAATAAGTCCAAATATACCAGTAATGCCATAATCTTAATAAACGTACATGACTAAACTCTCACTTTTTAGAGTGCGGTGGCTCACACCTGTAATCCCAGCACTTTGGGAGGCTGAGGCAGGTGGATCACAAAGTAAAGAGATCGAAACCATCCTCACCAACATGGTGAAACCCCGTCTCTACTAAAAATAAAAAAATTAGCTGGGCATGGTGGTGCGAGTGCCTGTAGTCCCAGCTACTCGGGAGGCTGAGGCAGGAGAAACGGTCAAACCTGGGAGGTGGAGGTTGCAGTGAGCTGAGATTGAATCACTACACTCCAACCTGGTGACAGAGAAAGACTCTGTCTAAAAAAAAAAAAAAAAAAAAAAAAAAAGAAGTTGTATCATCAAGTTGTTACAAAATTCATTCTGCTTTACTTTGCATCCAAGAGAAATTCCAAAACCAAATGACACTGAAAGGTTGAAATTCTAGGGATGCCAAAAGATCTAATGTGCAAATATGAATTAAAGTTGGGGTCCTCAAATGAGACAGAACTTAAAGTTTAAAAAAGGATAAAGGGATACTCTGTAAAATAATTTTAAAAAGAAATTATCTTCCAAGATGTCACAACAATCAATAAATATGTGTATATATAACAGAACACTTTCAAAAATACATAAAGCAAGAACTAAAAGGAATAACCAGCAAATCCTCATTCATAACAAAACTGATAGATTAAGAATATAAAAACAAGATCAAGAAATAAGAAACATTGAAAGCAAAATTAATTCCATCTCTAACTCTTTATATGCATACATTGTATGTATATATGTATCTCTATATGTCCATCTATATATCTATATATCATCTCCAATAATACAGAATATATATTTTTCTATTTTTTTGACCACAAGTCAGTTAAAAAAAAGCTAGTTGAAAAATTGCCATGTATTTGGAAATATTAAAGTGTATTTCCAAATAACTTATGGGTTAAGAAAGAAAACACAATTTAAAAGTTGTACAAAACTAAAAGTACTACATATCAAAACTTGTAGGAGGCAACTAAGGCAGTATTTGAGGTAACTATTAAAAAGAAAAAATTGTGAAAATAAATGATTCATGTTCCATTTTGGAAACTAGAAAAATAAAAAACAGAATAAGATTAAAAATGATTAAAAGGAACATTAAAGATGAGAACAAATATTACTGAAGTTAAAAAACCCCCAAACATAGATCAACATAATCCAAAACCAGTCATTTGAAAGAACTAATTCAATGGAGAAACTTTTAGCAGGACTAATCAAGAAAAAAAGGACACAAATGAATATTTATGATGTTTGTTATGCTTGCTGTCCCGTGGGTAAAAAGTCTTTTAATTCCGACCCTGGAGTCTTACATCTTTTGCTGGCACCCATGAAATTGTGAGAGGCTAACTTGTTAACTTGCAAGTAGGTTAAAATACACCATGGAATACTATGCAGCCATAAAAAGGATGAGTTCACGTCCTTTGCAGGGACATGGATGAAGCTGGAAACTGTTGTTCTCAGCAAACTAACACAGGAACAGAAAACTAAACACCACGTGTTCTCACTTATAAGTGGGAGTTGAACAATGAGAACACATGGACACAGGTAGGGGAACAACACACACTGGGGTCTGTTGGGGGTGGGGAGCTAGGGGAGGGACAGCATTAAGAGAAATACCTAATGTAGATGATGGGGTGATGGGTGCAGCAAACCACCATGGCACATGTATATCTATGTAACAAACCTGCACGTTCTGCACATGTATCCCAGAACTTGAAGTAATTAAAAAAAAAAACTTACACCCTTCACTGTTCTTGACAAAACATAGGACTTTCATTAATAGCTGCAGATTTGGCAAGATCCAAAATTTATTCATGATAAGTTTTTTTTATAGCAAACTAGGAATCAAAAGGAACTACCTTAACCTACTAAAGCATATATAGAAAAAACCTATAGTAAACATATGTAATGATAAGATTTTAGAATTATTTCTACTTAGATGGGGATCAAGACAAAGAATTCTGCTATCATTACTTCTAGTCAGGCTAACATTTGGTGTCGTAGACAACGAAATAAGACAAGACAAAGCAATTAGAGGTATAAGAATTAAAAAGAAACTGAAAACTGAGATTAAAGAGAAAAAACTCAAGGTAGTCTACAGGCAGACTAATAAAATCAGTAAGAAGTTTCAGCAAGTGACTTAGCCTTATGAGCAGACTTGGGGGAGAGAAAAAGATGGAAATCAGCTTTCCCCTGGGAATATTGTTTCCCCTCACCCACACTTTAGTGAAATAGCATTCCAACCTTCCAGCCACTATAACTTCTCTTTTAAAACACATTCCAATTTAGTAGGAAAAGTGAACATTCTTTATATCACGGAAATGCGTTATACTTACATGGCTTTTGTGACATTTTAGAATTTTACTCCAAGTGAAAAATGATGTCAACAAGATTTAGATTCAAATCCTGTAGACATTAGTTGAATACCTACTGTACCTTTGATTTGCAAGTATAAGCAGTATTTCTTGAAAAAGAAAATTCCCTCATAAGATTTTGAATAGTCCTTATAATAATAATCAGTTTCAGTAAAATATTACCTCTGTTAAGATATATGAGGTATCACTGGAATTGCACTTTTGGATGACAACCTGTCAAGTTTTCACCCATTCTCTTAGGCAGAAAATTCCTTCATAAAACAACTTCAGTGAGAAGTTACAATGGTATATAGACACCATAGTATCTTCCAATGCCTTTGCCTGTAATAATTATTACATTAAATTATTGACCATTTTGCCTGGTTAATAATTATTTTCAGTTAGATTTTATAGGGAATAAATAGAGAAATATTTTCTTTCTGAAACACTGTGAAATGTTATGGTAATATACAGCTTGAGTTTCTGAAGATCTTTACTGTCCTGGACTGGGTTGGTACCATGTCCAAGACAACCATCTGTACCATTGCCTCACTCATTTTAAGGGCTGCCAATTCTTCCGGCTGAGAATCCTTTCAACCTTTAAGATAGTTACTAATAAGTCCCAGCACTGGATAGGGGCCAAGACATGCTTTTTTATTTTTCTTCATTATTAGTTCTTTGGCAGACGTAGGAAGGGCAGAGTAGAGTCTCTGGGGAATGAGTGGTTATGTTCAGTTTATTAGTATTATTTTTTTTCCATTCCGTTTTTTCTCTCTCTTTTTAGTTTGGATTTTTGTTTGCTCTTTGGAAAAGAGCCTAAAATAGTATTGGATTGTACCTTCTGTTCTTGTGGATATATTTGCTTGTTCATTTGAGATGAAAAATGTACAGTATTTTTGTCTCCTTTATAAAATTCTAGATGCATGATAATCAATTGAAATTTCAAAATTCAGAACATTTTATCAGAACTAGAAAGATTACTTTCTTTTAGCAACTTGTTTCTTTTTACGACATGAGCTGTAGATGACCATAGCCTTTGTAATCTGCTTCCTCTTCTCTTGTCTTTCCTCTCCACGGAGCACTGGCCTGTTTTGTGTTTGTTCCTCTTGGAGCTTGACACTTGGTGTGTTTCAGGTGTGTACACCTTAATTTAAGCCTCTTTTACCCTCTGACCCTTCTTTGGTGCCTCCAATATCTTGGTTTTAGAATTCTTAAAATATGCTCTGAGATCCGTTTTTCCCTGTTAATTTTTATATCATGTGGGTACATTGATAAAGATGTCATTCTTATATAATCAGTTTTGTAGTGATTGAAATGCTAAATGTAATTATTAAGGTTCTGCTGTGTGTCAAACCCCAGGCCTGGTGTGGAGGACACACAGATGACCCAGGCAGAGGCTCTGCCCAGGGATTCACTAGTCCAATAGGAGAACCACGGAGCTGACAACGTGAAGCTGGGTTTCAGACCCAGTCTGTGAGGGTAGGGAAACTTTTCTGCAGGGGTTAGACCTAAACTGTATCTTAAAGGATGAGAAGAGGTTATTTTAAGTAGGGGAGAGGAGTTGGGTAGAGGGCACTACAGGCAGAGGGGACAGCTTGAGCAAAGTGGTAGGAGGCGCTTGCTATTTGAGACATTTGAGGAATGGCATCTGGCTTAGTCTTCCTGGTTTCGAAAGAGCATGAGGTGAAGCTGCAGAGCCAGAGGGGTACCAGTGGCTTGAATTCTATCTGTATGCCATGGTTCTCAAACTTTGATATACATCTGGCCTTTTGCCACTAATGTACTATGCATAAGAACTCAGCCAGGAATATCATGTTGCATAAGGAGAGCAGGCCATTCTTGATGAGAAATCACTGCGAGAACTGCCCTTACTTTGGGACTCACCTTAGGAAATAGTCATGCTTTTTGGAGGAAAAAAAGAATTTTCAGATAACCAAAATTTAAATGTAGGCAAGAAAGGTTTCCCTTGTTGAATACAAGTAGATTGCTGACATCATTCTTAGTTAAAACTAAATTTAACTCTTTCTTTAAGAAGCTTCATCCAATATCATCTGTGCAAAAAATTCCCACAAAGGGACACTTACAGTATAACTTTAATTAAAAAGTTTTGTTTACACACTTAATGAAATTTTGTCAAAGCATACTTTTGTGAATTGTATTTATTTTTATGGCTCATTTTTTACTATTTTTAAGACCTCAAGTTGGTTTCTAGCAATTAAGCATACACTAAAATTTGGCTTCACCTGTAGTATTTGGCCAAATCTGCTATTCAATTTTTGTATGAGATGAGCCTTTAAGGGTGGGTTAAGGGCTGCATGCTTACTTCAATGTCATTTCTAGTATCTTTGAATTTGTCTGCATGGTTAATGATCATGTGACTGCACTGGATAACATAAACTCTAAACATGTAAAAATGTCAATAATATGAATAAAGAATGTCTTTAAATTTGTAGTTATCTTTAATTTTTATTTTTATTTATTTTAATGTATTCCTAATTCCTAGAAACAAACTTCATTCTTAAAAATAGTTAAAATTTGTCATAAAAATAAACTATACAATTCGCAAAATTTAATTTAATTTAATCTTAATTTTTAGAGACAGTGTCTTGCTCTGTCACATAGGCTGGAATGCAACGGCACTGTCATAGCTCATTGTAACCTCAAATTCCTGGGTTCAAGGGATTCTCCTGCTTCAGCCTACAGAATAGCAAGGGAATGTCACCACATCTGGCGAATTAAAGCTTTTTTCTGTAGAGACAGTGCCTCACTATGTTACCTAGGCTGGTCTTGAACTCCTGGCCTCAAGTGATCTTCCTACCTTGGCCTCCCAAAGTGCTGGGATGACAGGCATGAGCCACCACACTTGGCCAGTTAATATCTTAATATTCACTTTTCATCAACTAAGCAACCTAAATGTAACTTAGTGAAGTATTCTTACATACTTCATATGTTGAGCTCTATCAGTCACTTGAAGTATAAAGTAAAATATAAATCATAAATCGTAGATTGTTATAGCTGTTAATTTAACTTTACATAAACACTCAATTAAGATTTTTCTTATGGTTGAATAGAGAGCAAATATATAGATTATGATCATGAATTTATAGCGTATGATACCTAGATAACTTTAGGAAGAAGATTATATTATTTTTGACCTGAGACATTTAAAAAAATTAAATAATAAGCTATTAGGAATTATACCATAATTCAAATCATTGTAGAATTCTTATATTTAAGTAATATCTTTAAATAATATAACTTTTAAGAACAGTATTTAATATTTAGTTACTTAATTCCATTTAGGCCACAAGTCTTTCAAGAAAAAGTCCTTATTGGCAATTTTTCATATCTCATAAGGATAAGTGAAAGCCATAATATGTCACTTTAAATTTCATTAATGAAGTAATTTCCAGAATATGAACAAAATTATCAGTGATAAATTATCTTTGTTCAGATATAATAAAGAATATAGAGTAGTTGAAAAAAAAGAAGAAAGTGTAAGAGAGTAATGAGGTGCTTCAAATATATCAGGTCAACCTTAGTTGAAAGTGAGCATCTTTTTGTTGTTACAATGTGCTATAGTGAATGACCTCCGGGAAAAATCTAGTAGTTGGCATAGCTGAAAAATTATTTTTTAATATTATACTATAGTACTTGGAAAATTTAATTACGTTTTTTCATAAAATTATAGTAATAATTTTTGGATATAAGTTAGGATTTATTTCCATATTCTAGAAGTTCATTTCTTGATGATGATATTCATCTTTGGCAAAATATTGATTTTAATACTCAGCCACTTGGTATTTGGACAAAATATGTATTTGGTGCTTTTTACTAGGAATGTAACTAATTCAATTTATACCTATCGGGGTAGAATTTATAGAAGCTCAACTTTCAAATGCTACCTGTCAACAGACTGGGTCTTAAGTTGTGGATTTCCTGTATCTATAATCCACATAAAAACCTCTCAGAGGGAATCTGACAGACTGTGACACTCCTTGGTAAATGACAGATTCACATACAAGTCTATTAAATTTCAAAGATTGCATTCTTTTTCATTACACTGCATCCATCTTCTACATATCTCTATTGTTGCTTATAAGTATTAATTGTATTATAAATATTGTAAGCATTGTTAATATTTACTATATTAACTGTATTATAACTATTGTTAATATGTCTGCATTTTCTGCTAAACTCAAGATGAGAACCATATCTTACTCATCTAGATTACCCAGTATCTAGCACAGTGTCTGGCATATAGTAGATACTGATTAAATTGTTGAATAAATAATGTATTGGATACCTAATATATGGGAATATGGATCCCTATACTTTCAATTTATAGATGAGGATACTGAGACTCAGAGAGACTGAGTGCTATCCTCAACTTTACGTAGTCTATTGTTAGTAGAGAAGATTCAGATATTTGAATCAAATTCCATCCTTTCTATATACCTATGTACTTACTGCCTTTGATGCTAAAGTGACAGCTTTTAGTAAATTAGAGAGGCTAATCATTATTTCATATGATCATAGTGCTGATCTGATTTAATAAAACAAAATAAGAACTTTGCTTGAAAGACAATCTTTTGGGACTTTTCTCCTTTCTTTTGTGTCTCCTTTAGATGACATGTGTTAACAGGCTAATGTATTTTCCTCTTACTTTAATGTTGAAGACAGTCTTTAACTAGGCACAGTGCCTGGCCATCCATGGAGGGCACGTACTGTGTTGAATGAATTCTGGTATCAGCATATTCTTGCCCGAATCATCCCAAGTAATTAGTTTCATGGAATGTTGCCTGGTTGGCATATTCACACCCCTATCTTCTCATTCCTAACATTTCCAGAAATGCTTGTCATACAGGATAGGTACAATTAGGATAGAATAACATTTTAATACAATACTTGCTATGTTCAGTTAAACCTCTCCACATTCATGCCTCTGCATTTCTGATCCTGGGAATATCTGACAGTCTGCAAGATGGCCGGAGATAGCAGAAGTTATTCTATTCAGACTTCCTGCCCTGTATCAACAGGCTCTTCTGCCTGTGGCTTCTGGTTAGGTTGACCCAATGTCCTTTTTCCTCCCACCCTGTCCCCAGCAGAAGATTAAGGCAGTCGATGTTCTATGACTCTGCTGTCCAGTCCCAGAGCCACCACCACTTGTGCCTATTGAGCACTTGAAATGTGGCAAGTCCAAAATGAGATGTGTTGTAAATATAAAATACGCACTCAACTTTGAATACTGGATGTGAAAAAAAGACTGTAGAATATCTCATTAATACATTTTCTATCAATTAAATGTTGATGTGACATATTGGATTAAAATAGGTTATGAAAATTAATTTCTCTTGTTTATTTTTAGAAAATGTGGTTTCTAGAAAAGTTTAAATGACATTTTTGGACCTCCTTATCTTTCTGTGAAACAGCACTGGTCTATAAATTCTTCCCCTGCTGAGCACTTGAAACTTTGCTCTCTCCTCATCCCTTCAGTCCTAGATGTGGTAGCAGCTCTCCTGCTGCTAGTTCTGGGTTCCTGCATTAACCTTAGCAGTTCCCCATAGCCTACCCACCCCTTAATATTGTAATTAGCTTTTTTGTAAATAATCCTTCCTGGAACTATACCTAATAACTCTGTTTCTGTTGGGACCCTGACTGATACAATGACTATCTGACACAGGCTGGGAGATGATCAAATTAATTACGGCCTCTACCTTTGGCTGCAGAAATTACTAGAAACAAAGCATTATCCATCTATTCTTATCTAGTTTAAAATGACTATAAAAAATAGTAATGTGAAAGTATTTTTATTATTTTGTTGTTTACATTATTATATTTATCTTCCTCCCCAGCCCTCACTTTGATTAAACCTATACCCTTAATAAGAATAAAAAGATTCGAAACTGATGTTTTACTGTATAGAAAACCATTAGCTCATATGTTTTTTAAACATATAAAGCCTCCTTTGGTATTTGTCTACCCAATCATATCTAAAACATTGATAAGGCCAAGAAAATGGTTTGGGAGGATAATATAATAATACTAATGATAGTACTGCCACTACTAATAATACTGACCACACTTTTGCACATAGAATATTTCTGAACATTGTAATTCAGATCAGATTGTGTGTGTCATAGTAAACAGAAATATAAGAGCAAAAATAGGATGGAGGATTGGGATAAAATTAAATAATTTCTTTATCCATCCCTTCAGCAACAATAATACCACACATTCTGTTGTAGATTTTGTAGAAGTAAGAGCCATTTGTGATTTAGTTCACAGTAGGAAATTAGAAATGGTGATTGCAGTAGCCTCAATACTTACTTCTTAAAATACTTCTCAATTTATTTTTATCACAATAAAATTTGCTAGAGATACTTTTTTATTTCTAGGATCACCAAATGTTTTTGTGGGGAATTTATTTTATTGTTCCAAGTTGACACAAGAGGAAAAATTCTGGATGTGAAAATATTTTGCCATTGCCTTTGTATAGGCTAATCATTTTCCAGCTCTGTTCTCAGGAACTCCAGTGTTCCCTTGCTTAGGGGAATGCAGAGCATGCAGGAAGGAGGCCACACAGGTTGGGTTCCAGCCCCTTTACCTCACTGCCCTCTCCTTTAGCTAGAGTACCTCCGACTTTACACACTTAAGACCCACATGTTTTAAAAAAGGTTAACTTGGCTCAAAAACATTTAAATTCCCTGCTATAAGAACAGTCCTCTACCTTCTCCTCATTCTCTTCCTTCTTATTCCAGTAAAACATCACCTGGAATTTGGTAAGTCAGGAGCAATTTTCTCTTTTATAAATGAGGAAACAGGTTCAGAAAGTTGAAGTGAGATTGTCCAAGGTCACAGAAAAAGAAAAGTAATTGGATGGACCTAGATCCAGGTCTCCTGCTCACATTCAGAGTTCTTGGCCATTTACCGCAGTGCCTCCCCCTCTGGAGTGACACTGATCCGTGTGAAACTGAGAAAGCCATCAGAAGGGGGATCTAGATGAAGACATTTCTTAATGACACTACAGCAAGTAACTGAACAGAACACAAATCAAGACTTAATTGCTTATGTTGTAAAGTACTGGATTGCCCCTTCAAGGCACTTGCTGTATTAGACCACATCCTTCCAAAAAGGTCTTATGCCTTGCAGGTCAAAGTCGTCTCTTCCTGGAACAGGATCACCTGCTGACAATTATAGCTGATTGGATTAGAGATGGGAAGGAGTCTGGCAGGGCAACTGTAACCATGTGGAGTTCTACCTCTTGGTTGGGGAACGGCTGATTCAATCAGGTTCCTTCCCTTCAAGAGTTTGAATAATGAAATATATGGACAGTGGCAAGAAAACCCACAGAAATAAGGTAGTATGAAGAAACCATAAAGTAGAGAGAAGGAGATAACAGTTAACCCGTTGAGCAGGAGAGTTGAGAAGCTGAGTCAGAGTTTTTGAGTCATCTGTGGTACCCTAAGAATCCATAGTGCTTCTGTCTCCCTATCTCTGTTCTGTGATAGTATGTTTTATCCTGAAATTGGTCATCATGGGGGTTTTTACACAACAGAAACTGGGAAAAACCTCAAATCAGGGATCACCCCTCACAGAATCTGTTGTTAAACCATTTATTAGCACACCACCGTGCAAAGCACTAAGTAGGCAGTGATGGATGCCTCTTAGGAGGGAGTGGTTATGGGAGTTCCTACTGGGTTGCTGGAGCTACTGCTGTGTATACAGAGGCATCCTAATCTCTGTGAGCAGTGTGGAACATGAACTGCTGGCTGTGTGGACATTATCTTCCTTCCTTCCAAGCTCTAACTCTCCATTTAAGGTAGCTCAAATATCTCTGCTTTTACAGCCTGAAAGAGCTTAACTGTCTTCATGGTACCGAGCAGCTGATTTAGCTGATATTCACACCTCTATTGGTGCTTTGGCATCATTTTTACCTGGGGATTCCAACCTTTTAAAACTCAGTGTGGATATACTGGTATACTGATCCAGTTAGAAAATTCACAGGATTTCCTTCGTCAAATATAAAAGCCAGCAGGGCTTTGTTTCGGAACGATCAGTGTTAGCAAGGTTCTTGCTGTGTTTATTCGCAACCTATGAAATAACCTTCAGCATGCCAGTGTGTTTCCTGGGTTTGTTTCTGACAATTGTTACAATAGAAAAAATTACTAAGACCGTGTTGGTGGTGTTGGGAATCACATTTTTTATTAAGAAAGTCATGCCCATCAGTCTAAGTCAGGCTGTGAGTCTTCTCCCCCAAGAGGGCTCCTTCCTTCTTTCTTTGTTTTGTCTTCCTCACCTTGTTAACATGTCTGACTCAAAAGCTCTCCTGCTCTAGGAAGCCTTCCCCAATATTGCATTAAATGCAGCGATCTCTATTTTTGTCTTTTCTCTGTTTCCTTAATGCATTCCCGTTCACCTTTCTCAATATATTCATATTTAAGTGATTCTTAAGTGTTTTTCATGTCTATAGTGTTTATTGCTCCAGTTAAATGACAAATTGCTTGGTGACAGAGAAATTACTTTTCTTTTTCTTTTGCTGCTGTCTATAGGTAATGACCAATGTGTGGTTATTAAATAATTAAAACAAAACATTTATAACTTTTTTAAGCATTTATTCAGTGCCTCATATAAGCAAGACATGTATTCTATATTAGCTCAATAAATCTTTAGAGCAATTCTTGGAGGCAGATATTACCATCCCCATTTTACAGATGAGGACATTGAAATTCAGAGTAGTTAACTAATTGCTTAAGGTTATATAGCCAATGCAACTCGGAATGTATCACCACTGTTCTACCTTTGGGAAAAGATTGGTTTTCTTTAATTCTCTTCAAGTACAGATAGTTTTCCTTACACGAAACCAGCATCCCATGTGAAAAAGAGGCAATTATGATAGGAGACACAGAGTCTTGGGTCTCAAGTGATCTCATTCCCTGGTCAAGCCTCCTGTGTTTCTTCCCTTCCTTTAGACTGGATGACACTTTGCCAGTATTTTCCTTTGATTACTGCAAATAGGGTTTCTGCTCCCGAGTCTGTGCCTCTGTTGGTCCACCCTGCTTCGGGTACCTTCCACAAAAGTTTCTAAGTCCTTCTCTGAAGCCTGGGCCTGGCCAGGTCTGGCAATGCCAACTGAGCAGGGCACCTTGGGGCTAGACTGGAATCTAAGTGGGCCTTGATCCTAGCTCTCTTTTGGGGCACTCTTTGACCCTCTCTTCTGCACAAGGATTCAGTCAAGGAGCTCTGGGATTCCTGCCTATGAAGTTGCCCCAGGGCATCATGACTGAGCCCAGTCTTAGGAGGGCAGCCTGCTGAGAAGATGGCTCCTGCTGGTTGGCATGGTATTTTTTTTTTTAATGAAATTGCCAGGATGGTGCTGATGGATTGATTTTGGGTAATTTTCATGTCAAACACAGGATGGAGAATCTTTACATTCATTGATTAGATAGTAAACAAATACAAAAGTACCTCTTCTCTACCCATTATTGTAAATGTTTATTGATAAGTCACTATACTCACATGAGTCCATGAATTTTGTAATATATTTTAAGTCAGATTCTTATATAGGCACAGCCACTTCACAAAATATTTGCCTGGGGCTCTGCATACTCTAGGCATAGCTTTACCCTATAGGGAAGAGTAGCCTGGCTCTCCTCTCATTCTAAATAGGAAGCAGATTTCTATCCATTTATTGTGGCTTTAGCTTTTGAATTCCAAAATCTTTGGCTTTTCTTTTCTTTTCTTTTTTTTTAAGGCATTTGATCTTTATTGCCAAATTGCTCATTAGAGATGGAAACAGCTTCTAGCAAGGTATAATCTTTAGGACTATGTAAATTTTTTAAAATTATACTTTAAGTTTTAGGGTACATGTGCACAACGTGCAGGTTAGTTACATATCTATACATGTGACATGTTGGTGTGCTGCACCCATTAACTCATCATTTAACATTAGGTATATCTCTTAATGCTATCCCTCCCCCCTCCCCCTACCCCACAACAGTCCCCGGTGTGTGATGTTCCCCTTCCTGTGTCCATGTGTTCTCATTGTTCAATTCCCACCTATGAGTGAGAACATGTGGTGTTTGGTTTTTTGTCCTTGTGATAGTTTGCTGAGAATAATGGTTTCCAGCTTCATCCACGTCCCTACAAAGGACATGAACTCATCATTTTTTATTGCTGCATAGTACAGAATGGGAGAAAACTTTTGCAGTATACTCATCTGACAAAGGGCTAATATCCAGACTCTACAATGAACTCAAACAAATTTACAAGAAAAAAACAAACAACCCCATCAAAAAGTGGGCGAAGGATAATGACAGACACTTCTCCAAAGAAGACATTTATGCAGCCAAAAGACACATGAAAAAATGCTCATCATCACTGGCCATCAGAGAAATGCAAATCAAAACCACAGTGAGATACCATCTCACACCACTTAGAATGGTGATCATTGAAAAATCAGGAAACAACAGGTGCTGGAGAGGGTGTGGAGAAATAGGAACACTTTTACACTGTTGGTGGGACTGCAAACTAGTTCAACCACTGTGGAAGTCCATGTGGCGATTCCTCAGGGATCTAGAACTAGAAATACCATTTGACCCAGCCATCCCATTACTGGGTATATACCCAAAGGATTATAAAACATGCTGCTATAAAGACACATGCACACGTATGTTTATGGTGGCACTATTCACAATAGCAAAGACTTGGAACCAACCCAAATATCCAACAATGATAGACTGGATTAAGAAAATATGGCACATATACACCATGGAATACTATGTAGCCATAAAAAATCTTTGGCTTTTGAAGATTAAAAAAGAAAACTTTGACTTTTAAGAATATGGTTTCTGGAAGGGGAAGACAGAGTCGGGAAGGAAATATTGAAAGCCAAAAAACTTACACTGAAGTACATTATATTGCAGTATGCTATGGTTTGGATGTCCTTGCCAAAACTCATGTTGAAATTGAATTGCCATTGTGACGGTATTGGGAGCTGGGACCTTTAAGAAGTGATGAAGTCAAGGGAGCGTCATCCTCGTGAATGGATTAACTGTAGTGGGAGCTGCTTTGTTATAAAAGTAAGACGTCTTTCACATGGGCTCACTTGCCCTTCCACCCTTCAGCCATAGCATGACCCTTGCCAGATGTTGGCACCGTGCTCAGACATCTCAGCCTCCAGAACCATGGGCCAAGTAAATCTCTGTTCTTTATAAATTACTCAGTTTGTAGCGTTCTGTTATAGCAGCAGAAAATGGACTAAGACACAGTATTACAGTGAAATACATCATATCTTACATACAGTGGAATGTACCATGCTATTGCATTACAAACCAGGCTGGTGTGATTACAAAGATGGTGCTCCTTATGTCTCATGACATGGATGCCAACTTTATTCTAAGACTTGTGATGTAACTTAGAGCGAATCATGAAAGTTTTCTAAACCTCAGTTTCCTCATCTAAAAAGGAGGATAAGAATAGTAGTTTTCTTATAGAGTTAAAAATTAAATTATTTTGTCTTACATTTGTAAAAGGAAGTTTTGATCAACACTGCATTTTTGGTAAGCACAGCTCTAGGCCTCACTTCAGTGTCACAATAATCTTTGCACCTGGTGCTCAGTGCTGGGGTATCTGCAGTTGGTACTCATTGTTGCTTCATAAATGAATGAGCAAGTCCATTGTGAAGCATGAGCCAGTGGGAAAGCATAAAGACAGAGAGATGAAATTTCTTAGCATTCATTGCGGAGTATATGAAAATGACGTGAAAGTCCTATTCAGCTACCAATTTGCAGGAAATACAGGGGATAGGAGAACAGGTGAAACAACACTACAAGGAAGCAATCGGCAAGATCCAGACTGTGAAAAACCCTATGGTTTGTTTAAAAAATGAATTCCAAGAAGGAAAAAAAGAATAGCAACCTGGATTAAAGAGACATGAGACCTACTGGCTAGTCACAATGTATGAAATATGCTGGAACCTTTTTAAACATTTTATTTTATTTACTTTTAATTGACAAATGAAAATTGTATATGTTGGCTGGGCACAGTGCCTCATGCCTATGATCCCAGCACTTTCAGAATCTGAAGTGGAATGGTTGCTTGGGGCCAGGAGTTCAGGACTAGCCTGGACCACATAGTGAGATCCCATCTCTACAGAAAATTTAAAAATTAGCCAGGCATGGTGGTACATGGATATAGTCCCAGCTGCTCTAGAGGCTGAGGCAGGAGGATTGCTTGAGCCCAAGAGTTCAAGGCTACAGTGAGCTATGATGGTACTACTGCACTCCAGTCTGGGTGACACAGCGAGACCCCATCTCTATTTTTTAAAAAAGTATACATTTATTGTGTACAACATGATGTTTTGAAATATGTATACATTGTAGAATAGCTCAGTTGAGCTAATTGACATATATTGAACAGTAACTGGATATTTGTGGGTGTTAGGTAATGACTATGAATTATAATGTAATAATGGTATCGGGTAAAAATTTTTGGAATCCTGCAATATTTATAGATGAATTGATAATATGAGATTTACTTCAGTAATCTGGGACTTGGAGCATTGGTGTGTTATAGATAAAACAAGATTGACCAGAATTATTGCAGCAAGGTGGTGCCTACATAGAGGTTTATGCTATTCTTTCATCTTTTATGTGTTTGAAACTTTCCGTAATAAAAAGTAAACATGTAAATTATAAAAAGAAAATAAAAAACAAAAATAGAAAGTTCTGTTAAAAACAATTAAGTGCTCTTTCCATTTAGTGGTAATTATTCTTAAGGACTGTTTGGTGAGAATTTTTGATAAAATCTTATGATTACCAAATTTCTTTTTCATCATTCCTTCATATTTTTTCAACCTTTTCCCTCAGTCTTCTTCATCATTCCTTCATATATTTTTTTCCCAAACTGAATTAGCTGATAAACTCTATAGTTCTTGTACTGTTGTCTTAATATGCATCAAAAGAGAAAACTTGGAACTTTTCTGTTTACCTTTCGTATTAAATTTAACATAAATATAAGAAATAAAAGAACATCAGACATTGCACTTCACAGAGGCAGATAAGTGTAAAGCTCCTGTTGGGGGTAACATTCCTCCCCACCACCCCATTAAGTTTTCCCTATCACCTACCCACAGAAGGTAGGTATAAACCCTTCACGCCCTGCCTCTCCATTCCTGAAAGACCGTACCCAATGTCTGCTCTTGACCAGGGAACCCGCTGGTTGCAGTGAGAGTTCCAGGTAGGTAAGCTGCTGGCCTTTGATCCCTTCCTCACCTTGTGACCACAGGCTTATGTATGGATCTGAGCTATTTCCTGTGACTCTGACTGACCACTTGGGATTCCTATGGTTGGGTTATCTGCAAAATCCCCATTCATTTTCCTTCTTTATGTGTACTGGTGCTACCACCTAAGATTTTATCAGAGTGGACAGGGCCTGTGGTTGAGGCAAGAAATTCAGGGCCCAACTCTACTTGAAAACTTAATGATTTTGGATGAGTCACTTGACCTCTGTCTTCAGCTTCTTGTCTTAAAATCAGGTGTAATATTTACTTGTTCCCATGGTTGCAGTAGGGCCTAGTGACATAACTGATATATTAATAAAAGCCGAAAAGTGGTAGGATGTAATTTCACACCAAAACATGCTGTATAAAATGTTCACATGGGAAATGAATTTACTATTGAAAAAAAACTATGAATATTTCCTACAGTTTTAAAGAAAATAAGGGCATCCTTCTAGGTTAATTATCTTGCTGAGAGGAAATAAATTATAGATCCCCAAGGCCCAAATGGTTTTGCCTAGATTAGAAGACTCTACCTACTCTCCCAAAAAAGATAAATTATGTTCTTAATAATTATGAATTATAATTAAAATTGAATTTTGCCAGAGGACTCTGGTGAAATGTTGGTCTTTTAGAAATGAATTTCTTCCTGAAGTCTTAGAAAATTAATAAATATAACTAGCAGAGGGGCTAGAAGTTCTAAATATTTAATTGAAAATATTTATTGTATTTTGTTTTCATTAATGTTATATAAATTTGATAAAAGTGACTATTTTTGGTTGAGCTTAGTTTATTTGCATATTTAATAGAAGGCAGAATTTTATTCTATTATTGACGAATTTTGACCACAGAATTAAGAAAATAATAATATCTGTACCATATCCCTTATTTGTACTTGAGAAAATACAAAACTACATTACTTTCAAATACAGAGGTTTTTCTTATATATGCAGTGAAAACCTCTTCATACAAACTTCTTTACATAAGGCCTGTAAGACTTAAGTTTACATATAACTTAAAAAAATACTTCTTTTTAGTATTGTTGATATTCCTTAAATAGTTCTCAACTTCTTCCACTGAAGTAGCATGCTCTAAATAAACACAAACATGCAGGTGGTGCCCTTTCTTCAGGCTTTGGTTTTCTTTTGACCTGGATCAAAGCCAAGCAAAAGGAAATTGTAAAAGTTCTGACCTTTGATGGTGATGACTGTATTAGAATGTCATCTCTGACTGTATATGAGGCTAGCCTTGGCTGCAAATCGGTGCCCATGAGAGTGGCTGAGGCTTTACTGTTAGCAGTTAGGTTTTAGGTAAAAGAGAAAATGGATATCTTGGGTTGGCTGCAAGACAAAGAAAAAAAAGAAGAAATGTTACCAGGTGGCACTGAATCGCATCACACTGCATATCTTTTACTAGATTTTTGTGGCTATCAAAATTTTGTAAGTGAGTATGATGCACCTGGTTAAGATCTGTAAGATGGCCGAATGTGCTATGAGTCAGTATGATCAGCACATTTAGGATGTTTTGCTTACAGAATGTCTCACGGGCTTTAGGGAAATGATGATGGTCAAAATCACTTTTGTGTTTTATGGGCACATACAATATTATCACTATCTAAAATCACCTTTTTTTGTTGCTGTTGTTGCTTAAGTCTTTGTCTCTTTTTCTTCCACTATTATGTAAACTTCAAGAGAGCAGGGACTTTTATCTACTGCTGGATGCCTGGTGCCTAAAACAGACTGGTTCAGTAAATATTTATTGACTGACTGCCACTAGGGGTAATTACATATTTGGACTGTATACTAGAGTGAGATAGAGTGAGGTAGGCATTACCAATAATACAGAGATAAACATAGGGTCAACTTAAAAAACTTAGGGTAAAACTTAAAACAATTCTTAGTGAACTATGAGACTACACTCAAGAAAGAGTGCAGAAGAGATTCTTTTCATGAACTATGTTTGCAATAGACAAGTTCAGAGCTTGAAAATTTTCTTAGTAGATGGATGACGAGAAGGACAAAGTTTGGAAGGAAGTGGTTTGGCAGATGAATAGACAACCAGTAATCACATATACAGGGCAAAAAGGAAGTGTCTAAGGAGAAGGGAATGACTGGAGAGGGGAAGAAGAGGGAAGCAGGATAGAAAGCTCAATCTGAGTTAAGGAAACTTTGAAAGGCCAATTCCCAGAAGCACCATGATGGGATGATGTTGACCAACCAGGCCAGAAACTTAATTTTGATTTTGAAGGCAATACAAAATCAAAGGAGAGCTTTAGATATGTAAAATCATTACAGCAGAGGATTACTTTGTAGGCAGTATTTGAAACTGATTTTAAAAATGAGGGAGAAGAGTGTGATTATCATCATAGAAAGTATGTTTTTTATATGTAAGGACAACATTAACCTGTATTGCAAAGTTAGGTTATTATTTCAGTCCTGATACATCATCAGAAGCTGAAAAAATTTCTTCAACAACAAACGTGAAATGGCTGTGTTGGGCAACCACAGGTATTAAATCCAGGAAATAGAAATTGGCTATCTTTCAATATTTGTAATGAAAAATATAACTATTTTCCTTTACTTTTTCCAAGCTTAATAAATCTTTACTCTAACTTCTTTTTAAGATATTTTTTATACATCTACTTCCTTTGCAAGTTTTCAATTCGTGTGTAAGACCGGAAGTATTTGAATTAAGTTTCTCTGGGGGATGATTTGAAAAAAGGAATCAAATACAACTGTTTTTTTGGCAGTATACTACTTTGGTCCTCTGATAGTTTTGTATTATCCCTTTTTTAGATTGAATTTCTTTTTAGACCAGGGACTGAGTGTAAAATCTAAATGAGGAAAAACATTTTTTAAAGCATGATAGTGTATGCATTGTAAATGTAATTATATATTGTGAACCAAGACAATAGGCTTTTGATTATTTAACCTCTTTCAATGTGCAGCAATGAACTAAGAGCTACTATTTAATGGGTTTCTATATATGAGGGTTTTGCATACCTAATTTCCAGTCCTCGCAGCAGTTTAAGGAAGTACTCTGGGCCTCAGTGTTTGGACCTGTCTTCTCTTACCACCCTTTTCTTAGAATTTGGATAAACTGTGGGTCACATTAATACCTCTTAAATTATACTTTAGAATGTAAAAACCTAGTATACCATTCAGAGTCTACACTATATACTATACATGTAAAATATTAATAACTATTATCATTTATTTAGCTACAAGTACCATGCATTATGCTAAGTGCTTGACATGAATTATCAGTTTGAATTCTCCCTAGCAATCTGGGATGGTCAACATATTATGGGATGAAGACAACTGGTTCTCTCAAGTTCATGCAGCTGGGTCCTGAAACCTCTCTGACTTCAGATTCATACTCCGAGCCCTAGGATAGATTGCTTTCCATCACAGCTGTTGTTCTACTTGATTTGTTTAGTAAAGGTTCTTTCTATCTAGAATCTTTTAACGGGAGCTGAGCCATCATCTGTTCTGAGCCTTTCATGTAGTAAATGAGAAAACAGTGATTTGGAGAGGATAGATGGCCACCAAATGTCACTAGAGACAGCTCTGGGAATGAAACAAAGGTTTTCTCACCTCCTGTCCTGACGTCTTCTGTCTCTATACTGTTTTTCTCCCATCTTTAAGTTGGTTTGAAATGAAGTGGTCTTAGGATTATCATTTTTTCTTAAAATAATGAATCAGTGTAAAACTGCAAGCGACCAGCATTATTTAAAGACTGTTAAATGAGGTCAACATGTCCAATTTTGCATTCCAATCACAGAGGCATGGATTCAGTATGCAGTCTGAAGCCAGGCATTCAACCTGTACAGCAGCCCCCAAAGAGTGGAAAGTAAAGGGAGACCATTAATATCAGACAATTTGTACAATATTTTCCCTGAATTTTAAGACATGGGAAGAGATTGGTTCTGTAGCTTTTCAGGTTCCTGACTGCCCCCCATTAAGGCTTTAGCATTTGATTCTGAATTAAGCAACCACTGAATGATGCTTTATTGACAAAAGTGGCCAATCTGCTGAAACAGAGGAGTGTAAAGGATATTAATAGCTGCGTGGATACAAGAGGGACTGTATACATGTGGGCATTTACTGTCCTTACCTTAGGCTGCTTTCACAGCTGCATACTACAGAGTTGCAAAATATATCAGTTTAACACGTATTTCAAGTAGACTCAGCTAATTTCTTTTTATGTTGAATGGGGCTGTTGGCAAAATGTTATCACTAAAGAATGCTTTAAAAACAGGGTTAATGCAAAAACTAAAGAAAAGTAACTGAGGAGTATGTTTATTAGTAATCTTCAGGAAGTGTCACTACTGCCATATTCCTGCTGCATAGTGGGCATATTTTTCATTTTGCTTTAACTCTAATTAAGAAAACATTCTTCCAGTAGTCAAGAATACAGAAAATGTAGAACAGAGTCAGAGAGCATGGCATTGTGGACTCTGGGCATTCCTGAGTAAATAAGTGAAACATGCAGCATCTTGTAGTTCTTTGCTCTTTAGCAATGCAGTGGCAGAGGTCTGCGCATTCGAGGTAACTTGTAACGTATATGGAGATGAAATCAATGTCAGCTTAGACCAACAAGGACAAACACAGTGTGTGACACACAGAGAGGAGGCTCAGCTAAGACAAAGAGAAAAAAAATTAATTAATACCAAATCTGAAAAGATATTTCCTTCAGCTACTCTTAAAGAATGGTTTTTACTAGTTTTTTGGCTAAGATGATCAGGAAATGGATAGCAGACACTCACTGTAAAAATTTTATACATTTTTTGGTGTTAATTAGTGCTAAGACATAAGTGAGTATAATTCTTATAACTGTCTGGGCTCAATCCTTCTCAGCAAGGCTGTCAGTAGTCTACTGACTCCGTGAAAGAATCCCTGCAGGAAAGATGAGAGGCGGACTTGTCTTGGTCCCTACTTGATTATTCAGGTCGAGACTCTAATGTCTAAAGTGGCAACCTAACCTAGGGTTGGCAATGACCCATATACCATTTATATTTATGTGAATGTGCTACACATTATAAACACAAACATTTTGGATCCAAACAGCTTAAAATTTCTTTTGCAAGTAAAAAGATACAAGGATCTTTTTATTCTCTTCATTATACTGGAGGGATATGCTTTATCGTTCATTATTGCCTCATGTTTTCCCAGTTTTCTTATTTTCATCTGTGCATCTATATTTATATCACTTCTCATTATGACTTTTACAGATACAGTCTTGACTCTAAATTATTCTTAAATATTCTATGTATTTTAAAATATGTGTCATGTTACTCTTTAAGTACCTTCTTTTTCCTTCGTTTCACGGCAATCAAAGACAAAGAAAATGATGTCTGACCTGCTGTATATATCAAAACACAATATTCAGTTGGATACAAATTCGTTACTACCTTCATTTACTTTTGAAAACATGACAGAGGTTTAAGTATAAGGCATTAGTATATTGTGGCAGATTTCTCTGTCTTCCATAGTCTACCCTGCTCTTCCTGGGCTCACAGCAGCCTAGCTAGAGAAGCTGGGAGTGGTCACTTGACTAAGTTCTCACTGAAATGTGATTGAAAGGTGTGTATGACTTCCATCTCACTTGCTTGAAAGGAAGTTGCTTGTCTTGCATACTTTCCCTTTCCCATTCATGCAAGCTGGATTCTGGATGGAACTCTTCTTGACTTTGACTTGTAATGAGGACAATGGATAATGTTTTCAAATTTCCCATGGATATTAATGTTTGGGATTCAGGATGAAGTTACCTCAGGAATTCCCCGAGTCACAAGTTATTCTATATTTTTAAAATCACACTCTGTGTGTTTTTTTATATTTAGTGAGTGATCATAATAATAACAACCAAAAGTATATATTTTTAATGATAAGATTATACTAAAAGCTTCAGAGATTTTTTTAAGAAGACATAATGATAAATACATGATTTATTATTACCATGAGCCAATATGTAGTGACAAAATTATATACTTCTGTAGCTTATAGAAATAATCTTTACCTGATATAGACCCTGATAATGGAAAATATTAAAAAAGAAATATTGATACAATAATAATTCCAAATCAAAATTATCAAAAAGAAAAGATATGACCACAAATATTTGAGATTTAAAAATATGAGCTTCACATAAGCTCATATGCTTTTTTAAATTATTATTATACTTTAAGCTCTGGGATACATGTGCAGAACGTGCAGGTTTGTTACATAGGTATACACGTGCCATGGTGGTTTGCTGCACCCATCAACCCATCATCTACATTAGGTATTTCTCCTAATGCTATCCCTCCCCTAGCCCCGCCACAACAGGCCCCAGTGTGTGATGTTCCCCTCCCTGTGTCCATGTGTTCTCATTGTTCAACTCCCACTTAGCTCATTTGCTTTGTTAAGTGATTAAAATATTTGGCGGCCTTGCCCTGGTTTTAGTTTTGCTTTGAAATGGAGTTGCTTTTTCTAATTCAGACTTTAGATCAGTTTCTGATTTCATGTTGGAGTATTGCTTTTTTTTTTTTTTTGAGACAGAGTCTTGCTCTGTAGCCCAGGCTCGAGTGCAGTGGCACGATCTCGGCGCACTGCAAGCTCCACCTCCCGGGTTCACGCCATTCTCCTGCCTCAGCATCCCGAGTAGCTGGGACTGGGACTACAGGCGCCCGCCACCACGCCTGGCTAATTTTTTTTGTATTTTTAGTAGAGACAGGGTTTCACAGTGTTAGCCAGGATGGTCTCGATCTCCTGACCTCGTGATCCGACCACCTTGGCCTCCCAAAGTGCTGGGATTACAGGTGTGAGCCACTGCACCTGGCCTCATGTTGGAGTATTTCACAACATTCATACCTTTTTCTCTTTGCATTTTTTCTCTTAACATAATTATAAAGAATTTTAGCCTATAAGGAAGACTCAAACACTGGCATATGCCAATGAACATTATTTGAGTAGTATTAGAATAATATAACATTGAGCTCTCCCTGCAAGCTTCAGAACTATGCATTAAATCACATGTTGAAATTGCCAAATTAAGGAATTATTTTGCTACTAAAACTTGTTATTTCTTCTAATACCATCCATAAGATTTGTACTATATATATAAATTGATTAATATTTATTTTATTTGCAGAAATGACTCATTAGCAGGCAGGGACAGGAATAGACACTTATAACATGACAATGACTATAAAAAAGATTGGCTGGGCGCGGTGGCTCACGCCTGTAATCCCAGCACTTTGGGAGGCCAAGGCAGGCGGATCACGATGTCAGGAGATTGAGATCATCCTGGCTAACATGGTGAAACCCTGTCTCTACTAAAAATACAAAAAATTAGCCGGATGTGGTGGCGCATGCCTGTAGTCCCTGCTACTTAGGAGGCTGAGGCAGGAGAATTGCTTGAACTTGGGAGGCGGAGGTTGCAGTGAGCTGAGATCGCGCCACTGCACTCTAGCCTGGGCGACAGAGCAAGACTCTGTCTCAAAAAAAAAAGACTGACTGATAGCCACCACTTTTCCTTTAGAGTCCTTCCAACTGATGATTACAAATGGTGATATGTTTTAATTATTATGGGAAAATTATGGCACATTTTCCTGGTTTTCTCACTTCTCAACTGATTTTTTTTAAGGATTCACGATTTGGGAAAACATATATATTCCTCCAAGAAATGCTAGGCAGGAGTTCCCCTTTGGAAACCCCAGCCTAGGGGATAGTGGAAGAACAAGTAACCAGAGTTCCTAAATGATGTCAGGATCAAGGCTCCCTTGCCAGCCTACAGTGGCTGGACAGTTACCTGAGAGGGACAAGAATTCAAGTCTTTTTTTTTTTATTTTTAAGTCTCTCTTCTAAAAGCTTTGCTTTCCCTTAACTAATTAAGAAATACTCTAAATGTCTTATGCCCAGGACTACATGGATATTTCCCTCATAGCTTGTTCAGAGACTTTGTCTTATTATAACCTTGAATTTAAACATTTAGAGATGATCTAGTTCAGCTGCCAAATTTTATAGATGAGTCCAAGAGCTAAGAAATGACTCAAACCAAGGACACTGAAACTTTTTTTGGATTTATCAAGTGTAGTTACTGTGGAGAAAAAGCCAGGTGTGGTGGTGCATTCATGGGGGGCTGAGGCAGAGGATGGCTTCAGCCCAGCAGTTCGAGGTTGCAGTGAGTAATTGCACTACTGTACTCCAGCCTAGGCTACAGAGCAAGACTGTCTCAAAAAGAAAAAAAAAGAAAAAACAAAACAAAACAAAATTCTCTCTGTCAATTAATGCACAGGAATATGCAAAATGTTTTAAAGTATAAAGGATAAAACTATAATTTTTTTGTAATATTAATACAGGTACAGAGTAAATGTGATAATGTTTGTTCCCCTGTATTAGTTCATTGTCTGTTGCTTATAATAGAATACCTTAACATGGGCAATGTATGAAGGAAGAGAATTTATTTCTTATAGTTACAGAGGCTAAGGAGTGCAAGGTGGAGGGGCCATATCTGCTGAGGGCGTTCTTGCTGGTGGGGACTCTCTGCAGAGTCCCTTAGTGGCACAGGGCATCACATGGTGAGGGGGCTGAGCATCCTAGTTCAGGTCTCTCTTCTTGTAAAGCCATCAGTCCCGCTTCCATAACAATCCATTAATTCATTGATTTATGAATGGGTTAATCCGTTCGGCAGAGTTCTCATGACCCAATTTCTCAATACTGACTGCCACATTGGGAATTAAATTTCAACATGAGTTTTGGAGGGGGCAAATATTCAAACCATAACATTCCCATTACAGTGTTAGAAGTCTTTATTGCTTAATCTTGGCTCAGTGTCTAGATATATTGGTGTAGAATGGAATGAGTGGAGTAAAACCATATGTTAAGCCTTTTACATGTTATTTCACTTATTTAGTCCTCACAAAAATTGTGTGAAGTGTCACCAGCCCCATTTTACAGATGGGAAATTGAGAATCTGAGTGGCTAAGACACTATCCTTAGGTTGCACAAGACATGGCAGAGCTGGAATTTTTGGATAAATAGCTGAATATGTGCAGATGGGAAACTTTGAGAAAAAATGTAATTAAAACATTGTCCAGTAATTTTCCATAATATTTTCTTGTTATCATATTGGCTAATATTAGTACACACAGCAGTCCCTTTCTCACTGAAAAGATACTGAACACACTAGAAAATGGGGTGGATGTTTCTTGATATTTTAAGTAATTTATTGTTTTTCACCTTTGGACTCTGTGAATTTTTAAAGCATACAATAAAGAAATACAAAAATTGTTTGGAATAGTTTTGTACAACCAAAGCTCAAGGTAGTTTAGATGAAAATGGGAAATAGAACTATGAGAAACTACAATTGACTTTTAAACAAATATGAGACTATTATAAAGAAATATTGATGTCTTGAATCCTAAATTCCATATTAAGGTCATAGTAATAGCTTAGTGTTTTTTGAGCTTACGTGGTGTTAGTGACATCATATCTTTAATCTTAACTTTGCCTCAAGCAAAAATAAACCTTCATGTTAATAAACTGTATTATAACATAACTGCTTTTTTCAGTAGGTATCATTTTTTCCCTCTAAATATTACTAATAACTTGCTGTGGCTCAAAAAGGAAAAAGAAAAAAGAAATACCTATTCTATTTTGTTGCAGTGGTAAATATTTCTACTATTGTGGAATGACTTGTGGACAGAAACCTTTCTATTTTTGCTTGTGCATTAAATTCTTATGCATTGGTGCATAAATGAGTCAGGCTAAATATACCAGACCAATTCTGCATTTTTAGACCACCTAATTGCTAGATTGCCAGTTAATGTTTAGATCTCACACTTACGCATTTTAAAGAGAAAGCAGGCTCAAGAGATAGACCAGAAAAGGCTCAGCATTTTTAGAAGAAACTCAAGGTTGAAGGAAAATGAGGAGCCTCCTGAGGTCATGGTTTACCAGGAGACATTAAGGGGCTGGTTCCTGTGAAGCTGTGCAAGGAAAGGTTTCAAACAGTTATGACCCAGAAAAGTCTCAGGGTGAAAAAAAGTAGTAGTCCTTCTCACTATATAAAGAAAAGCAAATGTTAAGCAAGCAGAATTTATTAAAGGGATAGGTTCTTGATTTGTAGTTAGAATTTGATATTTCATTTGGCTCTTGATCTAAATTACATGTCTTATAATTAGAAATATGTGTGTCCCTTTCCTAAGGAATTATATCTTTATAGGAAAAACTCAGCTATATGAATTATAAATTTTATCCCCACTTTCCTCTGTACGTGCCTGAAGAAACTGTACACACCAAGTGTAAGCTTTTGTGGATAGATGTAATTCACTTAGTGACAATTACTGAAATTGCAGGCATAGGTAGAATTCTTTTTCCAATTAGGCAGGAGACCTTAGACGTTTTGGTTTTGCAAACAGCCATGTTGTAAAGGAAAGATTTTCTAATCTTGCTGTCTTAATTGTCAATATTCTTTTTGGCTTTAATCCCCATTAGGAAAAGATTTATTTTGTTGGATTTCAGTTAGAATATGGGTTTTTTTTTTATGTTTTAAGTTCTTATTTGCATGGGGCAATGGTATCTTTCTTCCTTTAAATTTTAAGATGAGGAAAATAAGATTAACATAATTTTAAACTAGTAAAATCCACAAAAAATATGAAAGCAATTAGTTTCTCTGGAGAAAAAACTCACTCAAACTCAGAGTGCTTTTTCTATTCTCTCACTCAGCAAGAATAATCACCAAAGAACACTTCTGTGATCCCAAAATATGTGAGTTTTCTCCCCAGTAGCAAGCAAGCAATCAGTTCTGTAGCGGACACCAGCTGGGCATTCTCCAATTTAATTCTGACACTATCTGCCTGAAGATAGTGTTAGATCCCACAGGCTGAGGGCTCTGTCCCCAAGATGGACCCCCAATTCATGCCCATTTCAGTCCCCAGGTTGTTTTTCCTATGTTTCTGACCAACCGGCTATGAATTGGAGTTCCCACAACCCTCTCCTTGGGTTTGATTAATTTGCCAGAGTGGTTCGCAGACCTCAGGGAAACACGTTTACCGGGTTATTATAAAGGAGATTACAAATGATACAGATGAAGAGATGCATAGGACGAGGTATGCGGGAAGGGGTGTGGAGCTTCCATGCCCTCTTGGGTGTGCCACCTTCTAGGAACCTCCATGTGTTCAGCACCCAGAAGCTCTCGGAACCCAGTCCTTTTGGCTATTTATAGAGGCTTCATTAGGTAGGCATGATTGATTAAACCATTGGCCATTGGCTATCAACTTATCTATCAGCCCCTCTCCCCACCCTGGAGGCTAGTGAGTAGGGCTGAAAATCCCAACCCTTTATTTAGGCCTTGGTCTTTCAGGTGACCAGCTCCTTCCTGAAGTTACTGAGGAGCTGTCAGCCATTAATCAATCATTAGCACACAAAAAGATATCACTTTGGAGATTCTAAGGATTTTAGGAGTTGTATGCCAGGAAATGGAGTCGAAGACCAAATACATATATTTCACAATATCGCAGTTGCCTTTGATGATAAACCAAGAGGTTTCGATATTTGACTGAAGAGTTTAGAAACATCTCATATTCTATAGAATAACACGTGAAATGTCAGAGAGGCAAGCCTGGGAAAAACTGATTATAATTCAGCATGAGAAAAGTAATCACCTATATTGTATCCTTTCTGGAGGAAGACACTGTGAACAAATCCAGGTTAGGGGCAGGAAGTCAGCAAAGCTCATAGAAAAAGGAGATCCCAAGAGCCAGAAGTTGGCAGTGCCTGTTCTGTAATATCCTGAAGAGAACCAGAGACAGAGAGATGCAGAATGGGGTGGGCACACTTACAAGAAAGGAGAGAGGTGCTCTTTTGTGGAGCTGTGATAAGTACTGAGGACTTACAATGACTTGTGTCTTTTGGGATTAGCCACCTCCTTTTGTGGTGTCTCTCATTCAGGGTCCCAACAGAACAGAGATGATACGCTGAAATCAGGATAATGCAAGGAGGTGTCTTTCAAAAAGACTAATTATAAAGGTGTGAGTAGGGTATCAAGAAATGATAAAGGATGGTGCAGGTGCCCTGTGTTAGTAATGAAATTTTCACCATCCCTAGGCTTGAAGGATAGAGGGGAGGAAGAGTTTATGAGAATCTGGACAGATGGAGAGAGTCCTGTGGCTTGGGCTGCTTTGAGAGATGCAGTGACTTTGTCAAGAGTCCTAACCAGACAGAGGCAACCTCAAGGAGAGGGAGTAAGGGAATGAATACCCTAACCTCAATCTCCTCCTTTTTTTGATCTCCTGCCAGGGCTCCTCAACCAGAATTCAGAGGGTCTGGGATCTACTGATAAACTCTATAGAGGTCAACCCCTATCAGCAGGGCAAAAGGGGAAAGAAAATAGGACATTATGTATGTTATGAGTGGAGGACATGAACATTCTCGTCAGTGGAAAAAATGTCTCTTCTGAATACTTAACAACAGTTGATATCATTTATTTGTGAGTTTGAGAAGCATGAGTCATCTGGGTGAATCCCATCAGTCCTATATCTCTGATAAAGTTACGTCAGATCACAGTAAATTTGCTAAGGCTCCTGGGCTGTTTTAGGGGACAGGTCATCAGGTCTTCTCTTGGTGACACTCAAATCTTAACATGGACCCCTTCCAAAATATAATAGGAACAAGTTGATAGAACTTACTTGACATTTCTCCTCAAAACATCTCACACTGAACCCAGTTCTGTTCTGAAATTTTTAGTATTCTTTGATCTAGGTGCCAATAAAGCAAGTGCATCAAAGTAAAGATAATAAATGATATATCTTTGAACTATAGTTTCCTGAATCCATAAAACATGAAGTTACTTCATAGATTTTTCCAATGTGCTTCTAAAAATTCAGAATGTTAATTGAATTTTATTACCACACTCTAAATGAGAAATTGAATAAAGAGCCCATTTCTTCATAAAATGCTTTCATAACCTTGTACTCTGCTTTAATGACATCATTGTATATTAAAAAGTCCAGAAGACCCTCAGTGCCCTGCAACAGAAATATTCATTTGAAAATATCATTCTCAATGTTTAGTTGGATTCAGGTGGAAGATTTCCCTTGTGAGCAAAATTATTTCTGTACTTTTTGTAATTTATTTGATGATGGGTAGATTTTCAAAAGAATTTGCCACTGTGATATTCTCTAGCAAATATGAAATAAACTAAAATTTCCAAAATTTGATGTTGTACGTAATATGTAGGAAAGTACAGAAAGGAATCCATACATGCACTTAACATGTATTGATTGCTCATCATGTGCACGGCACTGTATTGGGAACTGGGAATGCAGAGATGGAAAACATCATGTGTGCCCTCCTAATGCTGAGTCTAATGAAGAAAAAGGTGAGGAGGCAACCACTGCACACAGTGACCAGAGATGTAAGAAACATGAGCAGAGGGAGCTTGTTCTCTCTCATTCTGGAACTTCAGTGACTTGAAAGCTAGATTATTATATTCTCACAGTTTTCTGAGGCTGTTCTCATTTTTTTCCATCTATTTTTTTCTTTGTTGCTCAGACTGGGTGATTTCCGTGGTCCCATCCCCAGGAATATTGATTCTTTATTCTTTCCTCTCCATTCTGCTGTTGAGCCCATGCCTTGAGTTTTTTTTTTTTTTTTTAACAATTTTGGTTACTGTATTTTTCAGTTCTAAAATTTCTATTTGGTTCTTTTTTTAACTTAATCATGTATGTATTTATGGTATGTAACATGATGTTTTGAAATACGTATACATTGTGGAATGACTAAATCAAGGTAATTAACATATGCATTACCTCACATGCTTATCATTTATTTGAGAACACCTCAGATATACTCTCTTAGCAATTTTCAAGTATATACATGGTTATTAGCTGTACTACCATGTTTTACAATACATTTCTTGATTTTATTCCTCCTAACTGAAATTTTGTATTCTTTGACCAACAGCTCCCCAATATCTCCACCCTCCTGCCTCTGGTAACCACCATTGTACTCTCTGTTTCTGTGAGTTCCACATTTTTAGGTCTGTATATAAGTGAGATGATGCGGTAATTGTCTTTCTACGCCTGGCTTATTTCACTTAGCATAATGTATTACAGTTTTATTCATGTTGTTGCAAATGTCAGAATTTCTTTCTTTTTAAAGATTGAATAGTATACTATTGTGTATATGTACCATATTTTCTTTATCCATTCATCTATTGGTGAACAGGTAGGTCGATTCCATGCCTCAGCTATTGTGAATAGAGCTTCAATGAACATGGGAGTACAGCTGTCTCTTTGACTACTGATTTCATTTCCTTTGGCTATATATCCAGCAGTGGATTTGCTGGATCATATGGTAGTTCTATTTTTAATTTTTTAAGAAACCTCTACTTTTTTTTATATCGCTGTACTAATATACATTCCCACCAACAGGGTACAAGTGTTCCCTTTTCTCCACATTCTTGCAAGTACATATCTTTTGTCTTTTTGATAATAGCCATTCAAACGGGTATGAGGTGATATCTCATTATGGTTTGATTTGCATTTCTCTGATGGTTACTTATGCTGAGTAATTTTTCATATACCTGTTGGTCATTTGTATGTTTCCTTTTGAGAAATGTCTATTCAAGTCCATTGCCCATTTTTAAATTGGATTGTTTTCTTGTTATTTAGTTGTTTGAATTCTTTATAGATTTTGGAAATTAAGCCCCTTATCAGATGTGTGGTTTGTAAATATCTTCTCTCATTCCATGGGTTGTCTCTTCACTCTCTTGCTTGTTTCCTTTGCTGTGCAGAAGCTTTTTACTTTTATGCAATTCCATTTATCAGTTTTTGCTTTTGTTGCCTGTGCTTTTAGGTTATATCCAAAAAAATCATTGCTTAGGCCAATTTCACAAAGCTTTTCTCCTATGTTCTCTTCTAGTGGTTTTACAGTGTTAGGTCTTACACTTAGGTATTTAATCCATTTGAGTTGATTTTTGTATATAGTGTGAGATAAGGGTCTAATTATATTCTTCTTCATGTGAAAATTATGTTCTTCTTCATATGAAAATGTTCCCATACCTTTTACTGAGGATACTGTTCTTTCCCCCTTTGTGTGTTCTTGGCACCTTTGTCAAAAATCAATTGATTGTAAATGAGTGGAGTTATTTCTGGGCTCTTTGTTTGGTCCCATTGGTCTATGTGTTTCTTATGCCAGTAACACAGTAACATGCTGTTTTGGTTACTCTCTCTCTCTATATCTATCTATCTATCTATCTATCTACATATATATAGATATATATATAGATATATATATATTTTTTATAGATGGAGTCTCACTCTGTCACCCAGGCTGGAGTGCAGCGGTGTGATCTCGGCTTACTGCAGCCTCCTCCACCTCCCTGGTTCAAGCAATTTTCCTTGAACCTCCCAAGTAGCTGAAACTACAGGCACATGCCACCACACCTGGCTAATTTTTGTATTTTTGGTAGAGATGAGGTTTCACCATATTGGTCAGGCTGGTATCAAACTCCTGAACTCAGGTGATCCACTTGCCTCAGCCTCCCAAAGTGCTGGGATTACAGGTGTGAGCCACTGCGCCTAGCCAAGATTAGTGTAACTTTGTGTAGATTTTGAAATCAGGTAGTGTGATGCCTTCAGCTTTGTTCTTTTGCTTCTTTCTTTATTCTATTTCTCTGTTGAGAATTTCTATTTCTTTGCCGAGAGTTTTGCTTTTCTCATTTGTTTTAAATGTGTTTGTGATTGCTTATTGAAACATTTTTATGATGGCAACTTTAAAATCCTTATCAAATAATTCCAACATCTGTGCCATGTCAGTGTTGACATCTGTTGATTAACTTTTCTTATTCAAGTTGAGATTTTCCTGGTTCTTGGTATGATGAGTAATTTTTGATTGTATCCTGGACACTCTGGGTATTACATTTTGAAACTTTGGATCTTACTCAAATCTTGTGTTTTAGAAGGTTTTCTCTGATATCAGGCCATTGGAGGTGAGGTGGAAAACCCACCTGGTTTTCCTTGACACCCTGTCAATGGGGGGACTGATTAAGGTGTCCCCATTAATGCCAGGTGGGTATAGTCATTCAGGCTCCATACTAGGCCACCATTGCCATCACCCTAGCTGGGAGGAGAAGGGGCACCTCATTACTTCTCTCCACTTGGCGTCCACTGACACAGTGGGGTTGGGCCTCATTACTGTTGGAGGGTCACCTCCCTGTCACCTGGTGGGGGTGGAAGTTCAGGTTCTCCATGTGGCCTCCTATGAAACCATGGGGGAGGGACCTTGTTATTGCCAAATGAGGATGGAAGTTCTGGCTCCCTATTCAGCCTTCTCTGACACCACCTTGTAGGGATATTGATCACCTCACTATAGCCTGGCAAAGGTGGAAGGCTAGGCTCCCCAGTTGGTCTTTGCTGACAGGGCTATAAGTGGGGTTGCAGTTTTTTCCATGCTCTTTGGCTGGAGTGGGGCTATTATTGTCTAAAAGTTTCCTGTCTTTCTTGGCTTCCTTTTCCTAGTCTTTTGGCTAGATGTTAGGTTGTATTATATATATAATAATGTGGGTCTTGGTTTTGGACTTATTTGTGTGAAGAAATGACCACATTCTAATTTTTATGTTTGTTTCGAAATAGTATTGGGGTAACTGTTGGTTTTCATCTTCATTTTTTCATCAATAGTATGGTTACTTTGAATAAATAAATTAAAGCTTTCAGTAGTCTCCAAAAATAAATAAATAAGTAAATAAGGGTGATTGGAAGTATAAGGCACTACCCTAGCAGCTTGGAGTCAGAGTCCAAGAGTCCATGCCTGCTTCTCCACTAATGATGTGAGTGATCTAGGATAAGTCATTTGCTCTTTTTGTGCCTCAGTTTCTATTTCTGTAATTGGAGGGTTAGATGTTTGACAGTTTGTTAAGTTTGCACTAACTCTCAAAATTTCTATGCTGGAAGAAAGTGGGGCAAAGCATTTTACACTTGGTTTCTCTGTGATTTAGTGTAAAGTACCAGAAAATTAAAGTTGACATTATTTATTGCTACTTACCTTCACTTGGAATGCAAGAAAAGGTTATTACTGTGCTAATACAATGGAGGGTGACATTTTCCTACAGAGTAGCAGTATAATCACAGTAACAAAAATAAGTAAACAGGAGGTATCTTGGCGGCATATGAAGGTTAAGAGCTGTCAAATGCATTGCTCTTTGAATCAAAGTTTAAAAAATTATGTCAGAGACGATGTTTACTTAAATGATTTAATTACAGGGAGGTAAATGATCAAGACAGAGTGCTAGATAGGTATTTCTTATGCTATAATTATTCACAGCAATAATGGCCTCACGAAAAGAGTTGCATTTTTCCTTTACTTTTGTATGATCTTCTTTTGAATACTCTCTTCGATATCAATTAAGTCTCAAATTGTTTATTTGGTCCATATATATATATATATATATATATATATATAGAATATGTACTCAGTGGTGGAAGAAAATGTTGGTGAAGGATTTCAGGAGAACATAATCTTGTCTCTTCTCCATCATGTCTCGGGGCAGACCCAGGCGAGTAGGCAGAAGAGGAGTTCACCTGTCCACATGGCATTCCAATGTCCTGGCTTGGCCAGGCAAAATTCTGCAAGCCAGTATTCAGTCCCAAGTCAGGGAATGAATTTTAGAATTTATGAGAGAATGTGTTGTATTGTGTCTCCTTTTCTCTTATTTCAAAGATAGCCAGAAAGGAGATAATAAAATCCATGGAATTTAAGGTGAAAAAAGCAGGCTTCCATTGAATTTGTGGTGAGTTAGAATAGTTATTGTTGCAGTTAAAGCTGCCTGTCCTCATTTATAAATAAGTTTTTTTTTCAAAGGAAGGGATTAATTTTTGAGTTAAGGAAAAATACAGCAGGAGTTTTTCCTTCTCAAAATAAGTCAGGGAAGTTGTATCACACCCAGGCAGCTTTGGATAGTTTTCTCAGATACAGTTTCTTGTGGCTGCCCAATCTGATTGGCGTGATGCTCATTTCAGTTACAGAAATCTTTAAATGAAACACTCACCTGTTCTTTCCCTGCCTTGTTAACAGGCTGTCATTCAAGACTGAATGGTACAGACTGGATTTATTTTTTTTTATTTATTAAAAGTTTTGCACTATAATAAATCTGCTCATTCAAAAGAGTTAAAAACAGCAACTTGATTATTTTACATTTTGGTCTTTAAAAATAAGATAGGCTTTTATGGCAATTACTGGATTGCAAAGACATGTAAATATGATGGCTAATGCAGTGACAATTTATGTTTTAAGTCATTTTCTTCCTTATAATTATGAATTTGAAAGACAAGATTGCTAGCATCACAGTTGCCAATATGTTTTAGAAGGAAAGTCACAACAGAATAAGTGCTCCAAAGTGTTTTAAAATGTTTTAGGTGCCTTTTAGCTTTATTAGTACAAGTAACTGTATAATATGATTTATATTTTATTATTCCTTCTCATAGAAAAGTAGAGAGTAGTATGTGAATAGGAAGTTAGTTTGTTAAGAAGAATTCCAGGTGAATCATAACATCCATTTCTTATATTGTGATAGGGTCCTTCCTTCTTTGGACAACCTCTACCGAAGGCTGATTCATAAGTGCATGGCTGTTGTCTTCTCATTGTCATTAGCCTATCTGCAGTGATATGTGTGGCTTGCAGCATCTCTGTTAAATGTCATTACAAGTGTTTCCTTCTGTGCACAAAAATCTGAAGCAAGAATGAAGGTGATGGAGCTAATAAAGATTTTGGATTAATGATTTTTCAAAAAGTCACGGGTTAGTCTAACTGAAGTTAATAGTGTATGTGGAAACCAATGTTCTGAGACTTCAGGCAAGGGTATTCAAGCTATCTTTGATTTCAGAGGATTTGAGGTTTTTTTTTTTTCATGGTTAACTTGATAGTGAAGGAAGTACCTAGGATGTCAAATATGCTTTGGAATCTTTGCTTATTAACAAAGATGTTTATTATTTTCTGTTTATTATTTCCTGAAATGGTCTCCCATTGTATCTATGTGCAATAAATTATGAAAGAGCGATATGCTGTATTGACTATCCAATTTGGAAGGCAGAGGAATACAGAGGACATTCACGTGAGGACAGAAAAAAATTTCAGATGGGACAGTAAAAAAAAACGTGTAGGGAGGTATAAGAAGGCAAGTGACTTTAGGAGACATTAGGGCCCTTAACCAGATCTTGCCAATCCTTTGGTGAGTCATTTATCTCAGGAGGGGAGGAGACTCAACCATCGACATCTATAATGGGGCTGGTGGTTTCCTAGAAAGCAGAAGTGAACCAATCCCAAAGCAACCAGAAGTCTTTGGGGGTGAAAAGCAGGACAAAATGTTGTGATTGGAAAAGGTTAGGGGTTGATCTTGGAGGCAAGGACAGCTTGTACTCTATGAACGTTATGTGAAGGGAGGAGTAAAAGCATGGCCATTTGCAGGTGAGTTGAATGAACTTGCGGGCTACCTTGTTTCATTATTTATGAACCTTTCTATATGATTTATTCTCTTACTCTTTGATGTGTGCACTTTATTATACTTTCTATTAATTAGACATCTCAGTTGAACAATATGCAAGAGACTTTGTCCAGCATTTCTGATGTGACTATGGATACTAGGTATGACCTAGAAATCTTCTAGGAATTTCTTGGAGAGGATTCAGGAAATATTGTATAGATCACGTATATATGTATTCATTATATTTCTAAATTATATTCTATTTTCTTTCAAAAACTTCATCCCAAACATGGAAAGTGACAAAATTATCATTAGATTTTCTTTATTTTTGGGAAAAATTTAAATATGTAAATGAAATACCGCAAACTTATCTTTGGAAAGTTTTGCAAATACTGTACATTACTACTTTGCGGACAACTATGGAAAAGTGTTAGAAATAACTATACTGTATTAATATAAAGGAAAAAAGGAAGGTCAAAACATGCCAGGGTGATTCCACTGAATAAAGAAAACCCTTGTCTAAAATTGAACCATAACAGGAATCCTGGTTGTTCCATGAGAATGATTTGAGCCATTTTGCCACTATCAGATTTGGAAACTGGAATTTTAGACAGCCAGAGAATGGGATGGCAGAGTATCTGTCCCTTTCCTTTCCATCCTGAGGGTTGTCTTTCAATCCCTTCACAAGCTATTTATACTTCTTTGGGGATGGAGTGAAGAGAAAGTAATGAAAGTGAAACACAAAATGGTCAGCTTAACTAAAGCCTTTTTTTTTTAAACAACAACAACAACATAGGTTTTAATGTATCTAGATTTTCTTTTGTCTCAAGTAGTAGATAATGAAATCTAATGGTACACAGTTGGACTCTAGCTATGAGATTATTTCCCTAGTTATATATAAAAATAAATTTCAGCAAATTACATTTATGTTTCTGTTTTCCCAAGGTGAAACAGAAAGACAACACTGAACATCAGGTATTCTAAATATTTCGCCATTGTTATCAATCACTAGCTCATGTTGTGGGGCTTTTTGTTGTTGTTTATGTGTTGTTATATTCTGTAGGATGAAGTTTTATTACTTGAATTTGAATGACTTGACCAAAATGTCTGATCTGTATAATTATATTCATTCTCAAATAGTTTGATGTAAATGGTAAATATATATGAATAAAAGGCCTTGACAGATTTTATTAAGTTCCAACTATGCACATGTTCAGGAAATTATTTATGCTTGCCCATCCCCAAACACACACTCTTTATTTTTTTTTCTCTGAATTTGATATTTTAATAGATATTTTTTGAAAAATATTTATTATATGTTTATTGAGAATATTGCTTTTCAATTTTAAAAACTGTATTTTGTTTTGTTTTGTTTTTAATTTCCTTTAATTCTTCATGGCATGTTCATTCTCATTCTTTTTTTTTATTTTATTATTATTATACTTTAAGTTTTAGGGTACATGTGCACAATGTGCAGGTTAGTTACATATATATACATGTGCCATGCTGGTGTGCTGCACCCATTAACTCGTCATTTAGCATTAGGTATATCTCCTAAAGCTGTCCCTCCCCCTCCCCACCACCCCACAACAGTCCCCAGAGTGTGATGTTCCCCTTCCTGTGTCCATGTGTTCTCATTGTTCAATTCCCACCTATGAGTGAGAACATGCAGACACACTCTTCTTTTTAAGTACAGTACCTGATAACTTACAGATACTAACATAGGCAATGGACAGACTGGTAGTGTTCGTTCTTTTAAAAAACTGAGTGCATTTCTAAGCATTTGTTTTCTTAAGCCAAGGCCTGAAACAAAAATTACAAATCTACTGCTTCAGGAACTAGGGAGATAATGTATTAATTCTAATGTTTTACAGTAATAAAATTCACTAAATATTTTACTTTTAACCTGATGATGATAAGCAGCAGCTGATTCTGATCCCAGCAGAGGATGAACCATAGTCAGGGCCAAGCTGAGATGGAAGGAGGACAGTGGCTGCTTGCTTTCACAATTGATACCACAAGGGAATGTGGGCTTAATGTTGCCAGATCTCCCAGTTTTTCAAGAGGTATCATAAATTTGGGTTTTTATATAAAATATTTCACACTTTACACATTGGCAATATAAAATGGATTTAAAAATCTTTCTGAACATTGCATGAGTCAGTGCTTAAGAGGGCAATGAAAACATATCTTCAGCCCAGATTTGGCCCATATCCGGCAGGCTCTGGTCTATATGCCAATTATGCTCAAAGCTATTTCTCCTGTCTTAAGCTTCAGTATCATATATAAATCTGCCGGGTGGACATTTTCCTGCATATCCCTTTAACTAATATGTTCAAAACAGCACTCATGGGCTCCCCTGCTCTTGGCCAAGCCTGCTCTACAACCAGACTTCCCTTGGCCCAGTGTTCTGTTCAAAGTCAATGACACGACTATGGCCCATATGGATACTACTATCTCGCTCACCTCTCCTTCAGTCAGCCACTAGATCCTCCCAAGTTCTCCTAAATATTCCTCTGTTCAACCTCAATTTCTGCTTATCATCTGTTTCTGTGATTGCAGCCTCCTAATGGTCTCCTGGTTGCCGGAATGGTCTATTGAAAATGCAGATATGATCTGGCTCCTCTCTTGCTCCAGTGTATCCTAAAGGCTGGTCTTCAACCACAGGATGAAGTTAAGCCTCACCTCCTCAGGGTGACAGAGCCCGTCTGTCTTTCCTTCTGCCTACCCGTCTAGTCCCATGTTATGCCGTCTCCCATCTTTCGTTCTGTTGACAGGAAATGCCTGGTTTTCTTAACTACACGTACACTTTGCTGACCTTGTGCCTTTGCTCATGCTGTTCCCTCTTTCTAGCATTCTCTTTTCCTCTTCTTTGTGTGACTTACTCTCATCTGTTCTGCAGAACTCCGCTTAGGCAGTATGTCCCCCCACTCTCGGCATGCATTTCTCACACAAGTTAACATATTGTGTTAAAATGACCTGTTCATCCATTAAGCTGCAGTGTTCCAAACTGCAGGATCCACACATAATTACCCTTTATTTCTCAGTTCCTAGCAGAGTTCCCAGTCAAAGGAAGGCAAGCAAAACCTATTTGTTAAATTAAAATGAACTATGTGGTCCTAGAATCCTCTCAGAGGGCAGCAGAGTGTATTAGTGTGCAGAGTGTATCAGTATGCAGAGTGAGGTGCAGGTTGAAATTCATCTGTTAAGACAGTGGAGGTATTTTGCTGCCCACTCCCTTTCTTACCAACTGCCCCGCCCCCCACCACACAAGGCTATTGTAAAAAAACTAGGCAATTAGTTGGTTGGCTGAGAAAACATTATCAGCTTTGGTTTAAAAAGTCCCTCCCTAGCTGACTTGATGCTTTTCCCCCAAAGACTTCAGGGAAGGTGTATATAGGACTCAATATTACCCAGTTAAGTATTTAGTTCATTGTGAGCTGCTACATGTGACTTTCAGTGGAATCCAGAAGCAGCAGTTTTTAATTTTTAGCATTTTCCTTGGGGCAACTTGACAAGGACCCTTGATGCCATTACTGTGGGACTCTCCAAGATGTCTGTTAATCCAGTTGTCCTCATTCACTACCTGCTGTTTGGAGAACACTCTAGAGGTGCCCTGAAGGTGCCCTCAGAAAACCCTGAAGCACAGGGATGGTAAGTAGGTTTCACCTCACATGTCATTTTTAATTAAATGGTAATGGCTCCAGCACAACAGTCAGCTCAAATCCCTGCTCACAAGGAGTCCATAGTCTAGCTTCAGAGGCAAACAAACAGAGAAGTTAAGGAAGGCAGCAAGGAAGGCAGGCACACAGGGCAAAATTTTAGAGCAACTAGTCAAAGTGGTCTCAGGCAATAAGGAACATGCACCAGAAAGCAAATCAATGCATTGCTTCCTCCTTCTTGAAAATCTTGCCACAAAAAGTGTCAATGGGCTTAAGCAATGTGGATAGCCAGACTACATTGAGGCACAAACCCTGTTACTCCAGGCATATGGGTAATCAGCAGTTGGTGACAGGCTCTCTTAAGGGCATTGTTCTAAAAAACCCCAGAAGGTAAACAAGGGGACAAAATGATATTTGGTTATAAACAAAGCTGTGGTAATGAATTGTATGTGTCAACTAATATGTTAGGGGTTGCCCAGATAGCTGGTAAAACATTATATCTGGGTGTGTCTGTGAGGGTGTTTCTGGGAGAGATTCATATTTAGAGCAACTAGTCATCTATTCGAATGAGTAGACTGAGATCATAATCAAGTGAGTTAAGAAGATCATGGGACTTCTTGGCTTCCATAATCACTCTGTTTGAATGGGTAGATCATCCTCCTCAATGCAGCATCATCCAGTCTATTGAGGGGCTGGATAGAGCAAAAAGGTGCAGAAAGGGCAAATTCTCCCCGTCCTCAGACCTTTGGTCTGAAACTGGATTATTCCTCCAGTTTTCTTGGTTTTCCAGCTTGCAGATGGCAGATCATGGGACTTCTTGGCTTCCATAATCAAGTGAGCCAGTTCCCAAAGTAAATCTCCTCTTATATATCTGTATATATCCTGCTGGTTCTGTTTCTTGGAAGAACCCTGAGTAATACAACAGTCTTTGCCATGCAATAGACTTAGGTTTGTAACCTTGAGAAAGTAACCTCAGAGCCTGAGTTTTCTATTGTGTAAATCAGGCAATAGTGCAAACTTCATAAGTTTCTTGTGAGAATTACGTGAGAAAGTGTTCATAGGTGTCTAAGCCTAGTGGCCAAGAACACTTAACCAATGTGTGTGTGTTTCCTCTTTGAAGTCATTCATATTATTATGCCTAACTCTCCCTGGGAATTTGGGGGCAGCTTCATGGAGCAGGTATCAAAAGTGTGACACCAAGTCCAAACACTGGCAACTGAAATGGACCCAAAAGAGTGCAGCTTGCCAGGCATAGACACACATATTTCTTTTAGACCCTCAGCCCACAACTATTTTCCATCTGGCTGACGCTGCTTAGCTTCTGAGATCAGAGATTGGGTGCATTCAGCCTGCATCTATCTGCTATGACTGGGGTAAAATGACTTCAAACTTAGAATTCTTCAAGCACAGAGGCATGCCAGTTCTTTAATAAGATTTTCTGTAATTAATATTCATTCTTAGGTTCCGGGCTATAAAAAAATCAGCTTAAGCCCTATAAAAAGATGTTTATTCTAGCAACAGAAATGTTAGTCCTATTTGCATGTGCAATAATTTCCTTCAACAAAATAGTTTTGCTTTATTTCTAATTTGTAATCCATAATTTAATAAAGTAAATATAAGATGTAAAATAATTCTGCCTACCTTTAATATGTTTGATGTGAAAATATTAACAGTAACCTAAGCAGGCTCAAAAGTACTTAGTTATTGTTAATTGTCCCTTGTATATATTAATTGAAGCAAATTTTTGGTCATTTTTGCTTATAGAATTGGGAGGGGAGAGGATGAAGAAAAGGAAAAAGGCAATAACATTTATTGAGTGCCAACTACTTGCCAGAAAATTCATATGCCATCTTCATCTTCATTACCACCCTGGGAGGTCAGTAGAGCCATTCTGTTTGAAAAATGAAGGAATTCAAGAGCAATGAGTTTGCATGACAGGGGCGTTTCTTAATAAGCGGGATATACAGATGGCAGGGCCTTTGTTTTAACAGGGTGTGTCCATGTTACACTGCCTCAATAAAGAAACAAATGGGCTTTCAGAATGTTATACCAAATTCAGTCAAGGGATATCGAGTGCCCGGTGTTAAGTATGGCATCAAACCAGGCACTGCAAGAGTTAAAGAGATGGATGAAACTGGCTTCAGGGGTTCAGTAAGGAAGATCCACACACAGGTCTCAGGTGCTGAGACACAGGTCTCAGGTCCAGGAACTAATTACCTAGTACATCCATTAATGTTTGTTTACATATCTGTTTGTAGATACAATCATTACCTAGAGCAATTATTTTGGTGTCATTATTGGTAAACTAGACATACACTTAAATCTTCAAATTTCATTGCTATAAACATCTTCTATAATACTGGGAGCATATCCATATTATAGCACATATCTGTCCCCCTAAGTGGACTGTGATTTCCTTGAGGTAGGGTCGTGCTTTATTCATCTGTAGTGTCTGGAAACTATATGGTCTAATATCTGATAGGTATTGAATACATATTTGTTGAATGATTTGAAGTATTGGAACAAAACATTTAAAAATATAAATAATTATTGTTAACAATATATGTCTACATCAGATTCCAATTTAAGAATCTATTTATTGCATTTACTTCCTACACATATGTATTTATTGTCAACAATCCATAATCATTGTCCAGAGTCCTTAACAACTGAATACTATTTTTCTCTGTCTCTACAGTTTAGTAGGTTTTGTCAAGTATACAGCAGTGATTATTAGATGTGTATTTCTTTTATTTCTCTGTTTTGAATTCTATTTCTCTAATTTGAATTCAAAATGATTTTCATCTTTGTTTCTAAGAGGCAGCCAGAGATTACTTCTAGAGTTAAAAGGAGAGCCCTCATTTGAACCCATTTGAGTATTTCTGATACTCAACCCCTTTGATTCATGGTTTAAATAAAGTTGCAGAGTATGCATTATATTTTTCATGTACTGTGTTATGTTTTACCCAATGGGTTTTAGAAACAATCTTATTTTTAAAAAATGAGGAAGTACTGCTATGGTTTGAGTGTATCATCCAAAGTGCATATGTTGGAAACTTAATCACCGATGCAAGTGCTGGGAGGTGAGGCTTAATAAGAGGTTATTAGGCCACCTCTTATTAGAGGACTAATGCTGTTATTCCAGAAGTGGGTTAGTTACCTTGGGAGTGAGTCCCTGCTAAAATGACTTTTTTGGCCCCCTTCCCCACTCTCTGTCACACTTTCGTCCCCTTTGACACAGAATAACTTGAGACCAGTTGTTCATTTCTTTCTGCTTATTCTGCCATGGTGTATTGTAGTAAGAAGGCTCTCACAAGATGCTGGCACCTTGATATTGGACTTCCCAGCCTCCAGGACTGACTGTGAGGAATAAATTAGTTTTCTTTTAAAGTTACCCAGTCTGTGTTGTTCTGTAATAGCAACACAAAGCAGACTAAGACAGAAAATTGACTACCAAGAAATGGGGCTGTTGCCATTATAAATACCTGAAAATGTGGAAGCAGCTTTGGGACTGGGTAGTAAATAGAAGCTGGAAGAATTCAGAGGAGCAGGCTGGAAAAAGCCTGGAATGCTGTGAACAGAGCACTAAGATCAATTCTGGTGAAGGCTCAGAAGATAAGAGCTATAGGGAAAGCCTGTCTTAGGAATGATTTAAGTGGTTGTGGTCAGAATCTTTGTAGAAATGTGGACAGTAAAGGCCATTCTGATGAGGTCTTAGATTGAAATGTGGAACAAGAAGGCATTGAAAACTGGAGGAAAGGTCATCCTTGAACAAAGTGGTGAAGAACTTGGCTGAATTGTTTTCATGCCTGAGGACTTTATGGAAGGCAGAACTTAAGAGCAATGAACTAGGATATCTGGTGGCAGAACATTTCAAAGCAAAATATTGGCAGAGCTATGTGGCTACTTTTAACTGCTTATAGTAAGATGCAAGAAGACAGACATAATTTAAAGACAGAATTTATAGTTAAAATGGAAACAGAATGGAAAGATTTGGAAAACTTTCAGTCTGACCTTATGAAGAATAAAAAAGTGTGACTCCAACTCAGAAGATCTGCTGAGTGGATTGAACCTAGCAAAGCCATAGGAGCAGGGCTGCCTGAGGCTTTGGGAGTCTAACCCCTACACCAGTGTGCCCAGGATGTGGAGCATTGAGTCAAAGGAGATTACTCTGGAGCTTTCAAACTTAATGTTGTTCTCCCAGTTGGGTTTTGGACTTACTTGGGACGAGTTATTTATTTCTTCCTGCTTATTCCTCCATTTTGGAATGAGAATATTTATTCTAAACCTGTTCTATCATTGTTTTTTTGGAAGTATGTAATTTGCTAACTTCACAGGCTCACAGCTAGAGAGAGAGTTGCCTCAGGATGAATTGTGCCTTGAGTCTCACCCATATCTGATTTAGATGGCACTCTGGACTTTGAATTTTTGAGTCGATGCTGGAGTGAGATAAGACTTTTGGGACTCTTGGGATAGTATGAGGGTATTTTGCATTGTTAGAAGGACATACATTTGGGAAGCTGGGGTGGAATTCTATGGTTTGAATGTGTCTGCCAAAGTTTATGTGTTGGAAATTTAATTCTCAATGCAAGTGTATTGGGGAGTGGGACCTAATAAGACTTCTTATTAGAGAATTAATACTGCAGAGGAATGGGCTTATCATTGTGGGAGTGGGTTCCTGATAAAAGGATGGGTTTGGCCCCCTTCCCAGCTCTTTTTGCATTCTTTTCCCCTTCTGCCTTCTGCCATGGGATGATGTAGAAGATCATCTCACAAGATGCTGGCACCTTAATATTGAACTTCCCATCATCCACAATTGTGGGAAATAAATTTATTTATCTTTTAAATTACCCAGTCTGTGTTGTTCTGTTATAGCAACACAGAACAGAGCAAGACAAGAATATTACCTATAAATAAAGCTGGCATAGTGTTACCTGAATAATTCTCATTTAATTGAATCTTATCTTACTCTTTTGAAAGGAAAACGGAGACTTAGACTTCTAAGTCCTCCTGCAGTTGCTGTGACTTTTTGATTTCTTAATAATATTACCAGCACAAAAATATGTTCTTAATAATATTACCAGCACAAAAATATGTAGCTGTGCTTTGTAGGTTGATATTTTTAATATGTTGAATATCTAAACTCTTATTTCTTTGTAATATTGGTGTTTTCATATATTGTACTATTTTCGTAGCCAATATTTATTGAATCATGATTATATGCTAAGTGCTAAGCTAGGTACATGATTTCCTCATCATGACAACATTAATCCGGAGACTTAAGTACTATCATTTTCAGTACTGTACTGATAAAGAAACTGAAGATGAGGAAGATTATATTGTTTGCCTAAGTTACATAGCTGGGAAGAGGCAGATCAAGGACTAAATTACTGTTTGCTTGAATCCAGGGCCTTAGTCTCCATGTTGTACTGTGTACTGCAAATAGTTGCTTACTGTGTATATTCTTGAGAGAATTCTTATGTCTTCACATAAAATTACAAGGACAAGTAGAGTTATTATATTTAGCAAAAAAGTAAGCATATGAGATTGTTCTGATTATTTGATTCAATTTGTACTTTATTTTTTTTACATTTGTATAGGTCCCTTTGCTCTGGAAAAATGGTGTCTTTGGAAGGCACTGAGAAAACATCCCTGGTTGTGGTATCAGATAAGATGCTTTTAACTGCATATAAATTTGTTATAACGAAATAGGCTCAAATAATTTATTATTTATTATCTCACATAAGCAGAAGCCCTGAGGTAAAGTGGTTCCAAGATCAAATAACTGAACAGGTCAGTGTCATCAAGAATCCAGATTTTTCCATCTTTCTGCCATTCTCAGTGTACTGGTACTTACCTTCTGACTTGATCCTCATTGCTTTAAGATGGCTGCAGCATCTCCTAGCATCACTACAAACTCAAAGGCAGAAAGAAGAATCATTTTCTGGAATATATCCAGCTATGGAAGTAAGGAAAAATGTCCCCAGAACTCCCCTGTGCCTTCCCCCTTAATGTTGCTTTTGCCCTAATTGTATCAGGTGACCGTCTAAAACTCAGTCACTAGGAAGGGGAATGGAATGATCATGACTGATTATGATTAGACTAGTTCAGCTTTATCTCCTCACTACCTGTTATGATCACCTCCCAAGCCTGCAAAGGAGCAAAGGAGTCCAGGCTCTCCTAAGACACATTGTCACCAGAAAGTGTAAAAAATAAAGGTTCTTCACAAAAAAGAAGAGAGAGAGAGAGAGAGAGAGAGAGAGAGAGAGAGAGTGTGTGTGTGTGTGTGTGTGAGAGAGAGAGAGTATTGGGGGTAGGGGTGTGTATGTCTCTTGGGTTAAAAGTAATGCCTAAAATTATTTTTTTGAGCAGGGTAAATCCAAGGGAAGATTGTCACATATATTCAAGTTTATGAACCAATAGTTTGGGACAATCATTTTAACATGGCAGTAGGGATCTAAATCACTATTAGTGGCAATTTGGCTACAAGGAGAATTGAAATAAGGATGATCAAAGACTATTATCAGCAGTTGACAGTACCTGACACCTTTCAAACAAAGTCCTTTATTTTCACTTTCATTCCTGACAAGTAGATTGTCACTGGAGTCTATATAGATGTCTTGGGGACACATGCACCTGCAGGTCATGTGGGAAAATGATGAGTGGGTCTTTGTCATTCTCATCTCCATTCATGAAATCAGTGAATAAGGTGCTAGCAGTGGTTTGCCTAGTTTAACTTATTATCTAGTACATTTCAGGATCTTCGTAAGTTTTATCCTTTGTTAACACAAATATTGAGAGGTTGATATGATAGAAAAACTCAAGAAAAATCTTTCAGGCCGCGTTGATGTAGGTTTAGAAAGATATTTTTCATCCTATGGCTATCGATCATTCAACTCTGTAGATAATGCTATCCCGCATGTAAAAAGGGACATTGAAAAGGAAAAAGGTAGCTTTTGCTTCAAAAAACTTATTACTGCCAGTGATAATCAATTACTTTTACAAACAAACTTATGGAATTAATGCAAGATTACGTACTTGAGCTTTTTCACCCTAGTCACTATAGGATACTCTGAGAGAATTTTAAACATGCTTCTGATTTAAATTATGTATTAATTGGTTCAGGCATCACATTGAAAGGCCTAGTACTAATGATAAAGCCAGGTAAGCAGTCTGATTAATGAAAGGAGCGGGGAAGACTTTGCTACAGGAGCTGAAGCACTTTGTCTACTAGCACTAATCATCATAATTTATTATGGGAAGCTTTTTCCATAGCCCTGAGTCATAGTTGTAATTCCTCTGTCTAGAATGTATTGACTCACTTGTTTAAAAATACTTTCCAGGAAAAATGTTTATTTTAAAATTGAAATAAGAAAATATGCTTCTCTTATTATGAAAATGGAACCAAGAATTGAGAAGTTAGATGGGTTGCTTAGTGATATGTGTACACTTATTTGAAAATTTGGTTCCAATTAGAACAATAGATGCTGTATAGGGTAATCATTTTATATAATATTAACATGTTGGAAAATATTCCATTATTCTTGTAACTGCACTAAGTCCTTATCATTTTTATATTGTGAATGAGATTGTGAAGAGAATGGGGAAACCCAAGGATAGTGAAAAGGAGCTCACAGAAGACAGAGCTGGAAGGAAATTATGTACATTGACATTGTTATTGACTTGATCGTGTAAATGAATATAGTTTGCAATATAAACACTTTAACTACATCTTTCTGTTCCCCAACGTTGCTTGTTAGTTTTTCTATCACATGTGACTTAGAGACTTACTTCAGCTGTGTCTGTAACATAATATTTTTCTAGTCATGTTTATAACACAATGTTTCCATTTATTTCATGTTTTGGCCCAAATGAAGGAGTTGTTCAAGAAAGAGGTGGTTTACATGTGCCGTGTTGGTATGCTGCACCCATTAACGTGTCATTTAATATTAGGTATGCATATGTAACAAACCTGCACGTTGTGCACAGGTACCCTAAAACTTAAAGCAGAAAAGAAAAAAAGAAAGAGGTGGTTTGACTGGTTCCACCTTTGCAGTTGCATCTTTGGATTCTCCTGCACCTCTCTTAAATTGTCTCTCTTCAATTTGTTTCATTCTTTTGTTTTGGCTATTATAATGTTTCTTGAAGCCTGGAACATTTCTGTTCTGTTTTCTTGACACCAAGTAGGATTGGATCCCCCAGGGCTGTGCATTCCCTGGAGACCGAACATTTTCAGCTGGCACTGCTAAGTTGAATATAATTGCCAGTCTCCGTCATTCATTTATAGCCAGGTGTAAATAAATATTTTCTAGGCAGAAGTTACAGAGTTTCCAATAAGAAGGGAACTGTCTTTTTTGGGGAAATTGCATTTCAATGGAAGCTTATAGCTTAAAGGCATTCATTAGAGGTAAAGCAAGAAAGAGATGGCTAAGATGCTTTGAGTTAGCAATAACATTTCTGTTATGTGGTAGAGGTGGACAGGTAAAAGTGAGGGACAAGGATGAAAGGGAAGTGAGAGCCAAATTCTTTGAAAGGATGTCCAGACCATGTTAGCAACAGGTATGACTAATACTGTATTTGAAAAAAAATTTTGCATTGCTATGATGTTAGTCTGTCAGCAGAAGATCAAGAACATCCAAGATGACATCTGGGTTTTATTTATTTGTTTAGTTAAATGTGTATTTGAGGAACATTTATAATATGTATAGTGCCCTTCTTATAGCAGTCCTCCTAGAAGAAGGATGCCTGAAGATATTCTTGAATAATGAGTAGAGATTAAATAGCCAGTGAAGAAGAGGAAAGATGAGAAAAAGAATTCAGGTGGTTCTGTAAAGCAGGAGGGTGGAATGCCCTGAATCATTTCTGTACCTCATCATGCTGGATTTGACATACCTTGCCAAGGTCGCTTGAAACAAGAGGTTTCTATTTTATGGGGAGTTAAATGATGATAACAGCAATATTATAATAAGTTAGGATAACTGTACCTTAGTGAATTCGTCCAATGTGGCAGATGCCGTTTAACTGTTTCACATATATCAGTTTTGTTTTATGAATCACCCTAACAACTTTTGAGGTAGACAGTATCGTGATCCTTATTTATATATGACGAAACTGCCACAAAAATAGCTAAGAACCTTGTCTAAGAAAGGCCATGTTGATAGTGTCCTTCACTATCATTTAGCTCACATATTTAAAGCTTTGTAATGCTGCCAAATTATACATAGACCCTCATGGAACTTACAGACAAGCATTGGAAGTAAAGATCATAGGGAAGTAAAGAAATATATATGTGTATTTACAATTTGTGATGAGTGCAAAAGTAAAGAGAACTGATTTGTGAGAAGAGAGACTGGAAGTAGGGAAACCTGTTGCAAGACCAGCAGAAGTGCAGGTGACAGACAAATAGCCACAATTTAGACTAGAGTTCGAGCTAGTGGAGAGGCATCGGGAAGCAGGGATGGCTTGATAAAGGCTTTAGAAAAAAAATTTGCTAATGCCATCAGCATGCTCTTCTGTAGTCCTCTGGAATCCTGGGGGAGGGGGAGATGGAAAGGGAAAAGGAGAGAGAGCCCTGTTTGGTTCATGTTTTTATTCAGCTGTGTCAACTGTGGCATAGGAGCAAGGTTTTGTCTCTAGCCCAGCTCAAATGGATTATATTTTTATCAAGGCTTAACCACATCTTCTATATTATTAATAATATTAAAAGGCCAGGCATGGTGGCTCACACCTGTAATCCTAGCACTTTGGGAGGCCAGGGCGGGCGGATTGCCTGAGCACAGGAGTTTGAGACCAGACTGGGCAACATGGTGAAACCCTGTCTCTACTAAAATACAAAAAATTAGCTGGGTGTGGTGGTGCATGCCTGTAATCCCAGCTACCCAGGAGGCTGAGGTAGGAGAATTGCTTGAACCCCGGAGGTGGAGGTTGCAGTGAGCTGAGGTTGCACCACTGCACTCCAGCTTGGGCAACAGAGCAAGACTCTATCTCCATAAAAAAAAATAATAATATTAAAAATACCATCCAAGTTTTATTACACTGCATGCTGCCGCTCTTCTTCAGTTTGTTTCATATTTTCTTCCCATGACTAGAATAACCTATATCTGTAATAAGTAGTCAAGTCTTTTTCACAAAGAAAGTGGGGGACATCTGTGTTCTAAGTTCATCCTTGGATGTCTCATCTTCCTCTTGTCAGCTCTCAGTATTTTCTGCTACAGAGTTTCTCAGACTTATCCAGGTTTTACTCAATATCCTGATTGCAATTTGAGTTCTCATGCATGTCCTCCATGAATAAATTAATCATGTAAATCCTACATTCAGCTAGTAAAAATGGGACATCAATGTGGTCTAAGACAAAAGAGAGCCCCACTTAGCTCTATGTTTAATAGGTACAGAAAGCCAAAAAGGTATAAAGCTATAACAGGACATTCTCCTGGAAAATAAAAGGAAAGAAATGCAGTATGTCCTTGATTGTAAATAGTGCGTGTCCTCCCCTGCAATTTAATGTTGCTGAGATGAACATGGGTCTTACATTTGATAGCATCATAGAATTAAAAAAAGACAGTAGCCCCAACAGCTCTGACTCCAGACTCCTACACTGAAATGATGAATCCAGAATAAGAGCTCCTCTGTTTACATTGAAAGGCCCCATCATCAGAACTGATGACACGGTAACTGAGTGTGGAGTGTGTGTGTGTGTGTGTGTGTGAGAGAGAGAGAGAGAGGAGAGAGAAGGGGTGGAGAGAGAGAGAGGAGAGAGAAGGGGTGGAGAGAGAGAGAGAGAGGAGAGAGAAGAGGGAGAGAGAGAGAGAAAGAGAAAGAGAAAGGGAGAAAGGGAGAAAGGGAGAAAGGGAGAAAGGGAGAAAGGGAGAAAGGGAATCGTGTGGAGGATGACTCACACTTCTGGCCCTAACTGTGCTGCTGGTGGCCAAGTTCAATGAGATGAGCTCCTTTGGAGAGGAATTAGGTTTGTAGGTCAAATGGTCAGTTCAATTTTAGACTGTGTAGGATGAGCTTTCTGTAGAACACCAGGAGGCAGTTCGATGTGTAAATCTGAAGCTCATGAGAGGGGCCAGGACAGAGATGGATTTGGGTATTGGTAACGTGTTAGGGAGCAGTTAAAGCTGCAGTTGCATTTGCACCTGGTGCGTGAGGAGTGCTGAGGACACATGTGATGATGAGTGATGAGGGCACACATGATGATGGGTGATTTTCCTTTGTGATCATCCCCTTTTAGAGGTTGTAAATGCAGAGGCTGTCCTTGGGGGATGTGAAAGAATGGGAGTACAGTGACATACGCCATACTAATTTAGGGTTGAATTTATAGTTTGGATTATCTGTTTTAACCCTAAGCATTTGATTACATTTATCAGAGAGTTTTAAAATCCCTGCTTTGCAGACCCCAATGCCTCTCTAGTACTTAACACAGTACATGGCCCATGGAAGGTGCTTAGTAACTAGTTGTTGGAAAAATGTTAAGGAAGACACTGCACCATAAAAATTAGATGGTGCAATTTTTATGTTGATGTTAAAACATCATCACAAAGCAGTACATGGTTAATGAATTAAAAATAGACACAATTCCTAGTAGCCTTAGTCAGTTAGCCAATATGGGTACTATTCTTTAATCTGACTTGTGGTGTAGTAAATAGCAGGCTATCTACATATCAGCACGGAACCAGAGTGTCAAAACATGTTAAACATGAAGTAGGTCTTAAGATTTCAGTTTGAGTCCAATTCAGAAACTTTTTGGGAGGAATTTCTTTGCTTGTAATATTTTTCAAAAGTCAAACAAGGTATTACTATGATTTTTGGCACCAGCTGTTAATTTTACATGCTGATGCCTTTTTAGATTCACTGTCTTCCAAGGCATCACAAGATTTCAACAATGGATGAAAAGTTGCCAAAGCACTATCCCTGTATCATGACCACCATCTTAGCCTCAAACTGAAAATCTAAACCAGTATCCTGCCCAAATGGCTCTTTGCAAGGATACTGGCAATCAGAAGGGTTCCTCTTTTGGCCTCTGCTTTGGTTGGTAATACTTCCTCTGGGGAAGAGAAATAGCTCATAGTATAATCTACTAAGGCCCACAATTTCTTGAGTATTTCAGGCTGTCCTTTCCAAAGCATAAGATCAAGGAATAAATCTCCACCACAGAATGTCATGAACGACATCAGCCAGAGCCTTTGTGAAAAAGAACTGGCATTCCGCAGATATACAAAGGCAGACATAAAGCCTCGACACAGACATATATAAAAATCATGTCAGGAAGCCAAACTTAAAATACTCAAAAAATAAAAGCATTTGCTTTGTAGTGACCTTAATGGTAACCTCTTTTCTTTACTAGTAGATATTACCAGCATAAATTAAAATCTCCTTGCTAAAACAGCATATTTAAAATCTTCAAGGCAGGTAGTGATTTGGAAACTTTGGGTGTGTATGGTTTTATCCCCTCAATTCCTTGCTGAGAGAGCTTTGGGATTCATGTACTTTCAGTTTTAGTGAACATTTCTGAATCTACAAGTTCTGACCTAATTTCTTGATTGGGAATTTGCATGTTATCTGCATTAAAAACACATTAACTAGTGAATCCTGACCTTGACTTAGTGTACCCGAATAACCGGTTTCACATAGTTCTTCTAACTTTTTGATAAGTGAAAACAAATGAGAAAAGCTTGCAATACAACTTGCTTTGAATGGCCATATATTGTGAAACTTGCTAAGGCTTGTATAAAGAAGACAGAAAGCTAAATCAGCCCAGCTCTGTATGTATGACACTTATGAAGAAAGAGTACTTGTTCTAGAAATAAAGCTAAATTTACTTATGCCAGAAAAGCCTGCCTCGGGAGCAGAGTCATAAGGGCAAAATTATTTCAGAATAGGGATGGACTATTTCCAGTATAAAAGTAACTTTCTGATGGCCTTCCTTTAAGACTTAGTTCCTCTTACAGTCTTACTCAGAATAAGGTTCCAGTTTATGGGGAGGAAAATTGTTGCTTGAATGGCTAAACTCATAGTTAAACTCTTCCAAGAATTTAGCCGGTTTGTGTGTGTGCTTTAATAAAGTGAGAATAATTCCTTAAATCATTGACTAGGTTAGATTTTGTTTTCATCTGTAATAGTTAACTTCATACATAATGGATTTGTCTGACCGATAATTTTCATTTAATTTTGATGTTTGTTAACATAGATGCCTGATTGGGTACTGAAATGTTAAGAGTCAGTTTATTCATAAAGAAAATGGTGTCCTTAAGTTTAGACAGCTTCATAATGGATGAAAATAGAATCTGTTGAAATTATATTATCTCTGTATAGTATGAGAAAAATAAGCTACTCTTTTAATTACGTAGCTTCCTGGATGGAGCTCTGGGATATAAAATACATGGAGCCTAAGAGAACACACAGCAACTTGAGTCAGTATTGTCAAATGAATGAACAAATGAACAACAATAAAACCACATAATGAAAAGTTTTCCCCTCATTTAATTCTAATATGCTATAACACAAGTATGTTATTGGGAGTCTTTTCACATGTAATTAAACTATTGAGAGACAAAAAATTGAGTAAACTGAAGGCCAGGGAAGGACAGATAAAAGAATACTAAATTCCACAGAGCATTTTATCAGCTTACCACTATTCTCTCCCTAGTCTGATAATAAGATGAAAAAAATAGAGTACTTAAAGGTCTGGTGAAAGGCTGCATACAACTGAATATATCTTATTAATTAAAGAAGCAGCATTTTTATTTTCAAAATGTAGTTCATGCTTTTGAAAAATGCACCAATAATTTCTAACACTTGGAAGACAGCCACCTGCAGCTTTTCTAGTCCTTTCTGACCTGACCTACATTGTTAAATGAAGGCGTGCTTTCTAACAGGTTTGATATCACAACAGTTTGCTCTTTCTCTTTGCTGAGTGTTTTCACATAATTATTTAAAAGCATGTCTTTATCACCCCAAAGTGCCAAACTCTTCTATGAATGACAATCCTCTGCCTTAGGATAATTTCTTATATGATGTAATTATATGTGGCGAGAGCTCTTGCAATGTTAATCTTTGAACTTTCTTGTATGTGACCCTCCCCTTATTCTGTTATAGGTATTCCCATTGCCCTAAGGAGAAATAGGTTTATAGCAGAGATGCAAAGAGATTTATAGTAGGAAGAATACTTTTAATTTGCTAGATATTTTGTTGAGAAAATGTCTTGAAAATTAAAAGTTCTGAAACAGAATTGATATTCTCCAGTGCCCCGAACTCACTGAGCTTTATCTAAGCTACCCTTATGAACATGCCCTTATTAATGTGCCTGGGGTCTCAGAAGACTCCTGACCCGGAGAGTGAGTTCCTTGGTCCCCAGAAGGACAGTGATGATGATGGAACAAAAAGTCACCAGGACTTATTCATGGAAAGGATTTGAAAGTAGAGAAAACTTGTTCCCTTTAGGTTTCATACTAGTCTTCTTTGGCCTTCTAAGTGTAGGACAAAAAATCAATTCCAAGAGTGATTCTCACTCCCATTGGCCAAGAAGATATCTTAAAATAACAAGAAAAGCATTGTACTGGGGCGATAAACCTTCCATTGTAAATGAATTGCCCGTTCTAGATTGTGATGAACATTCATTAGTAGCCAGAGAAGTCATGTTAGAATTGCAGATGCACAAAGGACTTCAGAGGTCACTCACTTTCACATTCTACTCAACACCAGAATCCTCACTATACCATATATGACCTGGCATTTGTCATTGATTATACTTTCTCTGTGAATAGCTTCACCAGTGACTCCTCATTCATATGCCCATCTTTTTCATTGTTGATACCTCTGGTTGCTAAGATCGTTGTCCTACTGCCCACCACTAGTTTTACAGTCTGTATATTTTCCATCTGGAATAAGACATAACGCATTATTGAGTTGAGTTGAAGGCCCTACTTGTTAGCCAGCTAGGAATGATTTTTTTTTAATTCAGTGGACATATATTTGGGTGGAATTTATTGCATTTTTGATATAGTATCTTATTAACACCTAAAGATCTATCTGTGAGAAAGAAGAAAAAGTTATTGTCTTTTCAATTGATGTAGAAACTGAAGCAGAAAGAAGTAAATTTCACAGTATCACAGAATCAATGGCAAGGTTGAGAGCAGATGGGAGAGGAGCCTTTTCAGTGGAGTGGGGGTTAAGAAGGGAGATCATAGTCAGAAAGCATGTCTTCTAGAATCTGGTTACGTCAGTCGCCAAGTCATTGCATTTTGGTAATATGGAATATATTTACTTGAAACATCAGAAAAAGTGCCCGGTAAGAAAGGCTCCTTGAATAATTAAACTCGCATCACAGGTCAAAATTACCAAAAAAGAATAGGTTGCCATGTAGTTGAAACTCCTTTGAGGGGCAAGAATCCTGTCCTTGTGGCCCAGAGAAGTTTCTGATGGTGCAATTGGCAAAGTTAATCCACAAAGAGCAAAACTACAGATGTGGAGCTGGACAAAGCTCCTCTGAGCAGACAGGATGGGGCAGGTTGACTTTTCGGTTGTTTGAGAGAGGAGAGGAGTACTGTGGAAGTCTCCAGAGGGTCTCTGCTTAAGCACCTCGTGAAGGTGATAGGAAAGGGGCGACCTCATTGCCCTGTCTGCCCAGCAGATGATATAGGAAGAGGAATGAGAATTTTCTCAGCTTCTAGGACCTCTAGGAATAAGGATAAAGCAGCTTTGCCCCTTCCTTTGACTCCCAGATATCTGTGTTTCAACTGGTGCTTGTCAGATTCCCTGTTCTGTGGCTCAGGTCTCAGGAGACACTGTTGTGCTCTAGAGAAGGAGAGGCTGTATCTTGGCCAGGGGGCTTTGGGGGAAGTATTTGAGCCTCAGGTGAGAAGGTATTGATCTAAAGCTTGCCCATAGTTCCTTAAATCCTAGATAAAGGTGAAGCTGGGGGCAAATGATGGCTAGAAATGGCAAGGCCAAAGCGTAGGACAGAGAGCAAATTGAGGGCAGAGCCAAGAGAACAGGGGGGTGCCCAAACAGTCAAGGACGGAGCACAGGGAAAGACGCTATGAAAAGCCAGAGCATTATTTCAGTCCACCTGGTGGACATGAAACATGCTCTGAGAACAGTGGTTCTCAACAGGGGTAATTTTGCCCCCAGGATCATTCGGCAATGTTGGAAGATGCTTTGGTTGTCACAACTGGGGATGACAGGAGCGTAAAAGGCATCTAATGGGTAGAGGCCAGGGGTGTTGTTAAAAATCCTAAAATGAACTGGAAAGCCCCCCACTACAAAGAATTTTTGAACCTAAGGTGTTAATAGTCCTGAGACTGCGAAGTCCTGTCTTACCAACTCAGCATACAGCCCCATGTTAACATTAAGGTTGGAGAAATTCCCATTGCTTACACATGGTTTTCTTTGTGATCGTTCCAGCTGGTCATTCCTTTCTGGGCTGAGCCTTGGCAGTGCATCCTGCACTTGGGACTGTGCCTGCTTGGATTGGTTGGATGTTGTTTCAAGATGTCACACCAGTGTCATGCTGGCCAGAGATGATCCTGACAACCATCCCTGCTCCAGGTGATATTAGGAGAGCCCCGGTCTACACTCTGGTTTACCTGTTTGTGTCTGACCCTCTCCAGCTCTCATCTGCTGACCACCAACTCTCCTCTTGCCTCCTGCATAACCTCCTTTGCTTTACTTGTTTCTGAGATGACCATCCGCTTAACAGTGTCAGAGCTGACATTGATGTGGCCCAACCTCACCCCCCCATCAGATGTGGAAATTGAATTTCCTCTGGAGTGTTCTTGCCCAAGGTTGTACCATCTCTCCTATAACACAGCCTCAGTTATTTGAGAACCACACTGAGGCTCAGAACTCCAACTTTTGTGTTCACTAAGTATCTTCTCTCTCTGTGACGTGCCAGAACTGCTGAGTGAGGGTTGGAGCTATGCTCTTCCTGTAAACTCTCCAAATTTTATTTGCCTAACTTCTGATGAAATGTTTGTATTTGAACCCTGCTGTGAAGATAGATATATATTTTAAAAGCCTATTGGAAAACACTGTGGAAGGTCAAAATGTCCTGTGGAGAGAAGACACTTCTACTTCCACGAAAAAAGGAGGAAGCGTTGTGCAGAGCGGGTAGTGAGGGGTCTGTGGTTTTATCGACGTCCTGACACGGATTGAGGGAGGTGCCAACATAGCTTTCCTAACTTCCCCCGGGAGGGCCCATCGATCGAAATGAGCTCTTGTGCATGTCATTCAGATGTCACTGAGTTTTCTGGTCTCATTCTTTTCTTGGAAGGAAGGAGGATTCCAAAACTTGGGATAGGTTATCCATGCTCTGAGTCTGAGAAGGGGATTTGGGGGAGGCTTAAGGCAGAAACAAAAGATCTCAGTTTTGCCATCCAAATCAACCCATGGCCAGATCAGATTTAGGGTAAGAAATCCATTTTTGTGCTTTGGGCATTTCCCTCATCTAATTGTGTGTGTGTGTGTGTGTGTGTGTGTGTGAGAGAGAGAGAGAGAGAGAAAGAGAGAGAGAGAGAGAGAGTGTAAGCAAGCACACTTTGGAAAAATTTGAATATTGCCAAGTACAGGGGGAAAGTTTTTTTCTTTTTAAACTTAGGTCAGATAACTAGGACACCAGAGTGCCAGGCCTTCCTTAGTATCCTTGCATGGGAAGGGGTCTTGGGCATGTCTGGCTCTTTGGATGGTGCATTTTCACATTGTATTCATTTCCACAGGTTTGAGCTGTGCCTTTTCTTTCTGCTTCAATCAGCAGAAATAGATTTTTTTTTCTTTTTTCTGGTGAATAGTTGACAATGTAGGGGAAGTCAAGTTTTATAGGCTTTACTCTGTATCTCCACATGTGCCTGTTTTTCCCATGCAGGATACTTCAACTTATGAATAGGCTATGTTCCAGAAGTTTATTTTGGATCAGGTTTCTGAACCTGAACAGCATGTTAATGGGCTTCCAGGGGCTACTGAAGTTCCCGAGAGTGCGAGCAAAATTTTGCATGTTTTGTGCACAGTGCATATTTTCTGGCGAGGAAATCCACAGCTTGTATTGAGTTCTGAAAGGAGGCTTTGATTCCCTGGTGTTAGAAACACTGGCAATCAGCTGTTTGGAGCTTTTAATGCATGATTCAGAAATGGACTCTGCCCCAAGAAGCTGAAAGCCTAGCGAGAGAGGTAAGACACAAACATAAATAGCTCTAAAGGTTTGACAAAGTGTTCTGGACATTTTGAGACAAAGGGATGACTTTGGGCAGCAGGCAGCAAAACGGCTGCTTTTTTCAGAGAGAATCAGGTGTATACATAAGACCATATGAAGAGCATGACTTTAAAGAAAAGGGGCCCATTCATATGTGAGACATTTACAAGTTCGTTATTTGTAAACCTTTGCCTTGATTTGAAGATAGCCAAATGGTATCTATGGCCACAAACACATTCTTTGCCAAATATAAAAAACTTCAAAATAAAAAGCGATGCTGATTTTACTGTTTTCTCCTTTAGACCACATCAGTCTCATTTAAGAATATGTTAAAAGCAGACGTTGGATTTCGCTTTTTGGCACTGTAACTGGACGTGCTCTCATAAAGTCATATCTAGGCAATGAATGGAATGTTTTTTCTTTTTTTTGGTCACAGCACGCCTGGAAATTGGAAACAAAAGCAGAATGTCCCTGAGGTCCCCTTCTATTTATTCCTCCTGTAGTCTAGCTTGAAGTGACATTCTCTGACCACTAGATGGCACTCCTGCATAGACGAGCCGAGCCCGGACTTACCCGATTTACTAAGGGCGGGGCTGCAGTCCCCCACGACTCCTGAAAGTGATGACTGCGCCTGATAAATGAACTCATGGAGGCAGAAAGTCAAATAGAGTTGTGTAAAAGAGACTTTCACGAAATCAAATCGATGATATTTGAGATGACAAAATGCAGGAACTGCTTGTCTGCTTTTCACATTTACATTTTTAAAAATTTGAGATGCTTCCGGCATGACTGTCGCTGGGCCCCAGGTACGATAGATAAATTAATATGCACAAAACTGAATTCTCGCCTTCCTTCAAAACTGGTTGTTCTTTTACATTTCCGTTTTTCTTAGCGGGACCGCGTGTTTTCCAGGCTCCAGAGCTGAGTGTTTTCTGAACTACATCTTTGATTTTTCTCTTTTCCTCTCCCCTATGTACCATCACGTCCTGTAGTTTGTTTCTTCAAGGTATCCTCTGGGTCCCCTGTTTCCTCTTCCATTCCAGTGTCATAAAACCTCTGCAGTATTTAAAAGTATATAATACAATTATTTAAATGATCATAAAACCTCTGTGGCATTTAAAAGTACATAATACAATTATTTAAATGGTAAATAAAATTATTTAATAAAATTACTTAAATAGTAATTACATCAAGGTTAATTCAGTAGCCTTTTAGTTGAACTTTAAAAATCATTTTCAATAAGGAAAACTGTCACAGCCTCTAAAATATAGTTTATTCAGTCATTTACTCATTGATTGATTTCATCTACTCCTTTAACAAATTTCTTGAGCTCCTCTTCAGATACTGTTTTAGAGGCTGTGTTAGACTGGGAAGGATTCCTTAAAGATAATGGAAGTGGGTTACTACCCTCAAGGAGTTCCTGTGCCACTTCTGTACTCAAGAATATATGAGTCTGTAGGACCTCTGGGGAAGGGAGGAGTGACTTGTTATGTCGTGAGCTGCCTTGAATGGAGTGAAATTTTCCATTGTTGATCTGTCTATACTTGCTGTTTTGTGGCTAGCAAACTGATTTGCTGTAACCTTGTCTGCTTCTCGAACATCATAGGTAAACAATAAATATATGTGGAATGAATAAGTAAATAAAAAGACATGACTGCAAATTATTCCGTAATTTTCATCACGATAATCCCAAATAGTTTAATAATATGGAAACCTTGCAAAACATTAGTCTTTAAATATTTCTTGAAATTTCCTTAGATAGCTCTGATTATTTCCAAGAAAAAAGACTGAGAATAAAACAATAAACGTCTGTGTATGCTGCTTTTTCAAATTGTAACATTTTGTCATATTTGCTTCGGAGTTATTAAATAATTTAGTTTGTATTTTGATCAGATTCTATGTGCATGGAAAGAACAACATTGTTAAAAACATATAATTGGTATAATAAACAATACCACCTGAATCCCCCTTGTCATAATTTCTTGCTCGTCAGAGGCAACCCATTTCAAATATGTTGCTATTTGCTTATTGGACTTATAATGCTATTTACTGATTTTTTTAGTTTTGATTCTCTACTATGGAATATGAGGATATAGGTGTTTTCATCCCTCTACTACTATCTATAAAATATTTGGAACCTCCCAAATTATTAACTATTTGAAATTCACATTTAAGTGGGTGTCCTGTATTTTTATTTGCTAAATCTTATAACCATAATCCCTAACCATACACATGAATACTTCCTGCTGAAACCTTTAAATTTAGTTACATTTCACTTTCAGCTTAATCACTCTTTGATTGTCTATGTTCTGAGGACCACGCAAATGCTAATCATGGTTGAGCCAGGTAACATATAAAATATCACTCATTTTGCTTCCTATTTTTTATTTTTGTTTTCTTGGATTGAAAATTGCTTGGTTTTAGGTTTGCTCAATTTTCTTTGTATTTACCTAATTTACACTAATTTATCTTCTAACTTCTCCCATTGTGTAATTCTCAACTCAAGATATTATCCGATCATTTCACTTCTCTGGACCTGCTGTCCAGCCTGTGTCTTGGGTTTCTCCCGTCTCCTTCCTCCTAGGGTCCTTGACATTGCTTTGCTGTGAGTGGTCTTCTCTCTGCCTCTGGGGTCCCACGTGTTCCTCTATATTTGTTTACTCCTATATTTTGGTGGGAACTCCATGAGAAAGCTTACTACCTGGATGGTAAATGGATTGAGAGTTTGCATATGTGGAAATGAGTTTGTTCCACATTCACTCCTGATTATCCTTTTGGTTAAGAATAGGATTATATGTTGGGATTTATTTTGAAGGCACTGTTATGTTACTTTCTAACAATGTTGCCGTTGAGAAGTGAAATGCTATTTGAAATCAGCTTTTTTTTGGTCCCAGGTGTTCTGAAATTTTACAGTTATGTGTTTGCCCTAGCATGGGCCAATGTCCATCTGTTGTTCTAGAATCTTGATGGATACCTCAGCCTCCAGAGAAAAATATTAGAAAAAAAATTCAAAATTAGTCAACCAATAAATAACATTCATAACAAATTTCCACCAGAACATCAACTTTTCTGTTGTTACCTTGAAATGATCAAAGTATAGTTTTTTCTTATTATGTAATATTATGCAGAAGGTTGTTACTTAAAAAACATAGTACTGAGGTCATTCCTAATAAGTATCCAAAATATTTTTGGAATACAACTCATAGTTTTTCCTGTCACTGCACACCCTCTGATCCCATTGAAATTTAAATTCAATTTAAATTTAAAATCTAAAGTTCTAAAAATTAAACAAAAATTGTTGTTTTCCAATGTGAATCTTTGTGAAAAGCAGAAAAAAACACTAAACACTGGTTGTGGCCAAAGTTTACTTAAAATACCTGGTTTTGGCCAATGTTACTTAAAATACCTGAATTAAATTTTTTTTTCCTGTTTGAAAAGCTCAGGAGTGACGCGGTGGCTCACGCCTGTGATCCCAGCGCTTTGGGAGGCCGAGGTGGGCGGATCATGAGGTCAGGACTCTGAAGTTTATCCCGGTAGGATTTTCAATTTTGGTTTCCTCAATAATTTCATTTAACCTCATTGAGTGCCACCCCTTAAATGGTTTCTTTTAGGAATAGCAAAATAATAAACTTCAAATTGCCTTGAGCCTGCCACCTGGTACACCCTCCAGAAAGTCTCGCGGGCCAGTTCTGGTCGCCTGCTCCAACATGGAGTGTGACGGGCAGGAGGCACGAGGCAATGACAAGACCCACGGCGCTCTCACAGCTTCCTGTTTTTCTTCCGTAGGAAAAACTTGAAGAACTTTAGAGAAATAATATATGTATCTAATAGTTGTCAAGTAGCTCATTCCAATTTTTGGATATCATGAATGTTTAAATATTAAAAAGAACAATTTGGGGAAATCAGTCATATGTTATTTTGAGGAAATTGCTTCAGCTGCATCAAATTGATAAAAAAGGATGGTTTTTTCCTCTAAAGATTAATGGATTTTTAGATTATTTCTGAATAATATCCTCTACAGAAAGTAAATAAACATCTATTTTCCTAGCAATAGTGCTTTTTATATTGATATAAGTTAGAAATTAGTAGTAGTTAATACCTTCATGAATAATGTATATTGCTGGAAGTACTGTAATGGTCAGTTTCACATATCATATGCTGCCTTTTAAAAGTATATTTTATGGTGTGCAAAAGAACAGTTACATTTTTTTTTCTCATTGCTGGATAGCTGAGATAATTGATAAATATCTGGTAACATCATACCTTGATTCTGATCATATGGAAAAATTGTATTTAGCAAACATCTAGCAAAAGGTATTTTTATCATCAAACAGTATTTTTCTTTTTAACAGAAAACACATTTTTTTCCACCTTCTTTTTTTCTCCATTATAATTATTTGAAATGTCTGCTGGCAAGTAGCATTTGATTAGGGAATTTTTGAGAAGCAGTCTATTTTTAATAGGATTATCAATGGAAAATATAAATATAATAATATATTTATATAAAATTTTACATTTTATAATAAGCATCTGATTTTTTTAATTTATGAACTAAAAACAGAAAAATGTACTTGGTTTTTTATAGTTAAAAAATTGTTTTTTCTTTGGTAGATTTTGGCCTGCACCTTTCTTTTTTAAAACTGAGTTTTAGTTCTGGGTTATTTTTATTTTTTAAAGGAAACTGACATTCCAAGCAGAATTGCTATAGTGGACCTGAGATTCTTTCACATCACTGCATGGGAATATTTTCCATGTCACTAATTCCCAGCGGATGCATTTCCCCACCCTAAATGGGGCATTTCTAAACATTACCATTTCAACCAAAGTTGTTTCATAGATCACTATTATTTATTGATACTGTCTAAGTCTTGCTGCCAACATAATCTTAGTAAGTCATTACAAGTCCACTGGGTAAGCTGTTTTTCCATTTCTTAAGCTTTAGTGCCTGTGCTGTATGGATTTGGCATTTAATAAATCACTGGAGGGTCAGCGAACACATTATATTCCTGTAGTTGAGACTGTCTAGACGAAAGTGCATGGAGAGATCTTTCCACTCTAAGTAGCAGGAGAGCATTTGTTTGCCACAAATTGGTTCTGAATCAATTGCTCAGAAACTTGGAATATCCAGGCTTACTTGGATGCAGGAGGAGGGCAAGACTAAGTGCTGCATAGGGTGCTTTTCTGCCTTCTAGTTTAATTGAATAGACGAGAAGCAGTGCCTAAGAAACAACAGTCCTGTGGGATAATGGCCTAGAATTTTACCCTTTTCAGATTGAAGAATTATTATACCAATCTTTATGTTAGATGAGCTTTGTTTACAAAAAATATCTGAAAGATTTATTAAAGCTGAGTAAATGATACTATTAAGGGTGTGCAGCAAGAAAAAAAATGGGAAGGAGAGAATAGGATTTCTTTCCTGATAGATATATTATGTATGCATATGTATGTTTATCTTGGTTCCCCCTGTGAAGTTCTTTTCTTAGAGAGAGAGAGAGAGAGAGGATGTTTCATTAGTGAGCTTTTTGAAGCACAGCTTTCTTTCCATTTTTCAGAGGAAACTTGTTTTAGAAATGATCAGGGACTGTGATAGGGTTCGATCTTGCCCTTTCAAGGAGACCACTAGTAGTGCTCTTAACTGTTGCTGTTCTTGAAGGTTAAATTAGACTGTGTTGTAAATTTCTTAGCAATATAAGCATCAGCATATCCCTTGAACTGTCCAGGCTATCCTGTTGCTTTTACTAGTTCTATGTTTGTTCTTTTTGTCTCTCTGCTCTTAGTCTTCTGGTTGTGTAACACCTAATATTCTTGCTTTGCATATCCTCCTTAAATTTTCTTAAATTTCAGGTGTTTTTAGCAAAATAAAAAAGAAAAAGAATTATGAAAATAAGTCTAGAATCATGCAGATCTTAATGACACCAATAACAGAGAATTTATATTCAGAAGCATTTGGATTATGTCTCTTAACAATGTATTACCATAATATACTGGCCCTTTTAATGGATTTGAAGCTATTTGGTTTCATTTGTAAACAAAATGAAAAAGAACATTCACCATGGATGTCCATTACCTGAGAAGTGTCCACCCTAAGGGTGACTTATAAAGTCCACTGGTTCAGCTGAATACAAGTTTAATTGACTGTTTTATATATGAACATTATGAACATATTTTTCAGCCTAAAGTATTCACTTGTTGTGAATATGACTCAAATTCCACTTTCATTTTTCACTTTTAATTTTGAGATAGATGAATGTTGAGGAAATAATTGGGTAAGTAAATAAACGAACACATTTGAAGGCAGTAATCGGGCAGCAATGACATTCAAGTTTAATTGCCAAGTTACCTGAGGGTAGAATGCACATCTCCTATCATGAACATTGTAGGTACTTCTGGAGATTTAGGCAAAAGAAGAAATCAGAGGCTTTATATCCTGCCTGGAATAAAGTTTTTCAGCAGTGATAGTAGAATTCCTCCTGATTTCACTAAACAGGCTTAAATTCTATAGTTTCTTGAAATGATTATGTATAGGGATAATTGTTTTCTGTGCTTTAGGTCTTTGACTTTAAAACGCTACTTAATCCAAATCCATAAATGCTCACGTCATCTTCTAGCACTGTGATTATGCTCATCATAGCATGTGATTATGCACCCTTATGAATATGAGCTCATGGATCTGTGACTGCCTGTCAGCATGTTTGTGTTCATAGCGTTAGCATCGTCTGGAGGCAGATTGGATGAGTGTAGGTTTGCAGTCACAGGACAGGTGTCCAGAAGGCTTCTCTTGTATCCAAGTGACTATGTGATACATCTTTCACCAAAATAATCTCTTTGGAGTAAGATTGTCCGACTTCATTTCTGTAATACACGGGAGGTTGGGCCAAGAGAAGGTCTGTAAGTCTTTGGAAAGGGAAATGGAGAACGGGGACAAGAATTTCTGAAAGCATTAATTGGTGGCAGAGAAAGGCAAATTGAAGGAGTAAGGGTCCTTAGGAGGAAATTTCTCTTACTCTGTAGCATTACCTATGGCTAGTCATTGTTACTTAAAGCAACATTTCTTGCCTTGTCTCATTTTTAAATTTAGAATTCTAGTTCTCCAAGTGCAGAAACTTAATATTTAACTCCGTAAGCCCTAGAAGGAAATATTGCATTTTTATTCTTTGCAATTAATAGTTAAAAATCAAACTCTTTTACCATGGATATCAGTAGGGTAAAAATTCCAAAATTTATTTTTTTCTTTCAATGTTTAAGAGAAAACATTGAAAACAATCCTATAATAGGAAAATATTTCTTTTAGAAGTAAAATTTAATAATACTTTGGAAAACATTTCTTTTTTCTCTTTTCCATATGTTTTGAGCATATGGATGCCTGGAATAAATTCAACCTAGAGGCCATTCCGAAAAGGCAACAAAACCAAAGAATTCTTCTGTATGATTGGCAAATCTCAAGAGTGCCATTTAGAAGGATGCTAATAATTAAGGATGCTTCTGCAAGTTTGGGATGCTTATCAAAATCTTCTTTCTGCTGCCAGCTGAACCTGAGAACACTTTGGCCTAGCTCCGAACATTGGCAAAATGGTTCTTTAGTTCCCATTAGCCCCCTTTCCCTCCCTTTGTGATCCTCTTGCATGGGGACTTCTACTACTAAAAGGGCACATCCAGACTGCCCTGGGCCCCTGGATCTCACCTTTTCTGGCTCCTAGGATGCTACCTCAAGCTCACCTCTTTACCTAACCCCTCTTTTATCCTATCTTCTCTCATGCTCAGATTCTAGAGGGTATAAGGCAAAAGTTCACTCATATTCTATTATGGCAATGTCCAATAGACATATAATATGTGCTGCATTATGTAATTTAAACTTTTCTACATTAAAAAGGCCACATTAGCCTATAATCCCAGCACTTTGGGAGGCTGAGGCGGGAAGAGTGCTTGAGCTCAGAAGTTCGAGACCAGGCTGGGCAACATGGTGAAACCCATCTTTACAAAAAAATGCGAAAATTAGCCAGGTGTGGTGGCACGGCTACTCAGGAGGCTGAGGTGGGAGGATTGCTTGAGCCCAGGAGGTTGAGGCTGCAGTGAGCTGTGATGTCAGCACTCCAGCCTGGATGACAGAGGAAGACCCTGTTTCAAAAAAAAAAAAAAAAAAAAAAAAAAAAAGAAAGAAAAAAAAGCGAAGTTCTGTTAGAAAAGTAAAAAGAAATAGGTGAAAATAATTTTATAACAGATTTTTACAAAACCCAATATATCTAAGATTTCATTGCTGCATGTAATCAATATAAACATTATCAAGACGTGCGGAATGTGCGGGTTTGTTACATAGGCAAATGTGTGCCATAGTGGTTTGGATTGACCCATCACCTAGGTATTAAGCCCGGTATGCATTAGCTATTTATTCTGGTGCCCTCCCCAACTGGCCCTCCTCCGACAGGCCCCAGTGTGTGTTGTTTCCTTCCCTGTGTCCATATGTTTTGTTTTTCAGCTCCTATTTATAAGTGAGAACATGCGGTGTTTGGTTTTCTGTTCCTGTATTAGTTTGCTGAGGATAAGCAGCACTATTCACAATAGCAAAGACATGGAATCAACCCAAATGCCCATCAATGATAGACTGGATAAAGAAAATGTGGTACATATACACCATGGAATACTGTGCAGCCACAAAAAGGAATGAGATCATGTCCTTTGCAGGGACATGGATGAAGCTGGAAGCCATTATCTTCAGCAAACTAATGCAGAAATGTTTTAAGTATTTAATAGCTACACATGTCTAGTGGCTACTGTATTGGACAGCACAGTTCCTTAACGTCCAATCAATCCACAGGCAGTTTGAATAGGAGAGGGAAAAAATCTGCTCCTCTGATGTCGTTTTTGATCCTTCCAGGTAATATATGATTGTTTTGTAGCAGTTTCCTGATATAATGCATGTGCTTCTGTTGTTTAACCAAGAGACTTTGGTGAGGACTTTCTGGCAGATAGGATTTCAGAGGAGAAGGATCTCCATTGTAGCTGCATGTTTATTGTGTGTCTAATCCTGTGGTTTTGTAGATCTGCCTGAAGATGGGCCTTGGTTTCTACTCCTTTTGGTGTGACTCTGTGACCCAGGCTCTTCTTAGGAAATTAGAAATGGATTTTAGGGCTTTGCTGTGGCATGCAGCATATGAATTTCTAGGCTTTGGGGATTGTTGGAACCATAATTTTATAAAAAATCTGATCAATTTCTGATCCAACCTATTCAGCCAAAACCTAGAATATTGAATGGTCCAGGTCCTCAAAGGAGTGGAGATGTTATTGCTCAGGTTTCAGAGGTAGATGGGAGAATTCCATTTCTAGCTGCTCCACTTTCCCTACCCTCCATCTCTTCAGTTTGGAAGGTGTGTCTTATTGCCCTTTAATAAAGTGAAAGGGGAACGACAATAACCTTGAGAGGGAAAAAAGACAATATCAGAAAGTAAGACAATATCATAAAAAAAAGTGTTTAAAATAATTCCCTAATGCATCCTCCAAAGCAAATTTAAACCTTTGTGCAAAGGAGTAATTTAAATGATTCGTAGTAAAAGTCGAGCAAATTTATCCAGTCATCAGTCAGTATGCCAAATGATGGTGTTAGAAGAATTGCACATCAAAGGGGAAAATGAAGTTAGTTCACATAGCAACTGGGTTGTTATCCAAATTGAATAATCAAAATGAGAAAAAGTTATGTCCTCCACAGCCATAAATCAACAATAGTGGGCTCCACTGCATTTTTAATTGGCAGCATGTTTCCTTTTGTACACCCAAATATGGATTCAGGAAGTATCTCTTTAGCTGTCTGGGCATTTTTATAATGCTTATCATTATAAAACTGCAGAATCAAGGGAAGTAAAAAGGGGACCACAAGAGACAAAAGCTTTTGTGTGGATTGTAAATTATATGCATTAATGTCATTAAGCCATTACAAAATTCAATTTCTATGTGGGTTTAAAGCCAATTTTTAAAGTCAACTACCCACCAATTAATGCAAAAATAAATGAGGGCTGTTATGAGACTTAGTCTTTAGCTTTAAAGAAGGTTTCTTTCAAATGTCAAGAATGGGTCTTAATGAATATTGGGATCAGTGAATGTTTCATAGCAGAAAAGGGAATTTCTGAATATGAGAAAAATCACATGGTCTTTTATTAAAGACAGTAGGTATGTAATATAGAGAGTTTGAAGGACTTAATATTTTTGATATTTGCTTTGAAAATTAGATGAAATCCATACTACTGTTAAAACAGTTGTCCTCTTGAAGCTAATTGGGTAGTGCCCTGCAGAGACTGAAGTGTTTCCTTATAGCAAACATGCTAATACTCTGAGAATCCAGGACATGCCTCTTGGTGTTATAAAGGTTTACACTGTTGCCCAGAAGTAAGGAGCTGCAGCAGTGGTCTTCCACACATGTGCTAGAGTGGCCAGAGGAGACCTTACCTTTGGGAGGAGCGGGTAAAATTGTAAGGTGTCATTATCCTCCTGACTCCCCAACCTGAGCTTGTAGACATCAACCATTATGTCTTTAACTCAAGGATTTCATCTTAGGAACCGCCTTATTATACAGTAAAAGTAATCCTGATTTGAATTTATAAGACTTTTCAAATTAGCCAAAGTGCAATGAGATATTCTCCTGCAGTGTGTGCAAATGCAAACCCTCAGTGGGCCAAGCAGGAGACTTAATTTAAAGAAGATGAATGAATATGAAGGCCTGGGAGGAAGTGATCTTGCTACTTTGAGAGATTATGCCTGTCTAAGGGGTATTCACTGATCAGGTACAGCTGATCATGGCTCTTCAGGAATTCTTGAGAGATGTCAGGATTCCAGATTTTTATGTGAAATTGCTTGATTTTTTAATGTTCGCAACAAATTCAAATTGACAACCCAAACAGAATGAAATAAAAAAAAAACTTTGTGTGCGTCAAACAAAACCAGCCTGTGAGGCAGGTGCAATCAGATAGCCTTTGAATTGCAATCTCTGTTTTATTGCTTTAAAAAAACTCTACATTCATGAGAAAGAAAAATTCCATGATCACAATTTTCTTTTTGAAAAGAGTTTAGTGCCTTAAAGTAGGCCTTAATTACTCATCTGTTCTTATTTTATACAAGCCCTGTTCTGGGTCCATTTTACTTTGGATTGAATATTTTCTGAGCTGTGAAATATACTCAGAATCCTTAGTCATTTAAGTTCTGCCTTGAATGTAGATTTTATCATAAAGCTATCTTTAATTCCTTTTCCCTTAAGCCATCTCCACGTATTTTTAAAAGCTCATCAATATAAATGTTTGTGTCTGTCTTATTTGTTTCTCATGTTTAGAAGGGGAAAAAGGAGATTGATTACAAGGGTCATAAAAGTAATGATGCATTTAATGAAAGCATGTATTTTATAGATAAAATAAACTTTAAAAAATAACTTGAAGCTAGTACCCAAATTAATGTCATGAAATGACCTTCAGAAAGTAATTTCTTTATACTTGGGTCATTTGAGCCCTTTTTTTGTTTTTATTTATTTACTTTTAATTTGATTTTCTGTTTTAATTTTGATGACTTTATCCTAGTTATAATACTCCAGATTCTTTATAAAACTTTAAAAATTTCTGATAAGCCTTGTAAATTTCTGAGTTTTATCATAGTTATGATGGTTTTAACTGTATAAAATCTGAATGACCTGTTACTTCAAAAAAAAATGCTTATTACTATATCTATTGCATACCCGATGTAGTTCAGGCAGTGTTCTAGGCAATAAAGTTCCTGTTTTCAGGTAGATTACATTCCAGTAAGGGATATAATGTACATGAAAACAGGAGGAGAAAGCCAATAAGAAAATAGAGCTGATTTTAGTTAAAATCCAGATTAGAAAATAGGAACCAGTCTATTCCAGTGGGGGAAAGCCAATAAGTAAATAGAAAGTTAAAATCCACATTGAAAAATAGGAAACAGTCTAGGACTCTTGATTGGGGAGTTTATTATAGGGAGATTTTAGACCCCCCAACAAGACATGGGATACATAGAAAACTAAGTAAATGAAACATTACACAGTTTTGTAGTTCAGAGAAAAAACAAAGTTGTACAAGAAAGGAAATACAGTTGACTCTTGAACAACATGGGTTTGAACTGCACAGGTCCACTTATATATAGATTTTCTTCAGCCTCTGCCACCCCTGAGACAGCAAGACCAACCCTCCCTCTTCCTTGCCCTCTTCAGCCTACTCAACATGAATACTATGAGGATGAAGATCTTTATGATGATCCACTTCCACTTAATGATTGGTAAACACATTTTCTCTTCCTTAGGATTTTCTTAAGAACATTTTATTTTCTTTAGCTTACTGTATTGTAAAAATGTGGTATATAATACACGTAACATGCAAAATATGTGTTGACTATGTTACCAGTAAGGCTTCTGGTCAGTAGTAAGCTATTAGTAGTTAAGTTTTTGGAGTGTCGAAATTTATACGCAGAGTTTCAACTGCCTGGGGGTTTAAACAACCCTTGCATTGTTCAAGGGTCAACTGTATAATCATAATACACCTATCTAATATTGCTTTGCAATGAACATTGACGATTGATGTCTTAGTCTGTTTGTGTTGTTATAAAGCAACCTCTGAGGCTGTGTAATTTATAAAGAGGTTTACTTGGCTCATGGTTCTTCAGGCTGTATAAGAAACATGGCACCAGCATCTGTTTCTGGTGAGGGCTTCATGCTTCTTCCATTCATGGCAAAAGGAGAACGAGAGCCAGTAAGTGCAGCGATCACATGGCAAGAGAGTGGACGCAAGAGAGAGAGGGAAGGTGTCAGGCTCCTTTAAACAACTAGCCCTTAGTGGAATGCTCATGGGAACTAATGAAGCAAGAACTCACTCATTACCGCAAGGAAGGCACCAAGCCATTCATGTGGGATCTGCCCCATAACTCAAACACCTCCCCCCAGGCCCCACCTCTAACACTGGGGATCAAATTTCAACATAAGACTTGACAGGGCCAAACAAACCATATTCAAACCATAGCAATTAACTTAACAAAATGTTATGAAATAACTGACCTGAGAAAATTGGAAAGGGAAATATGGTAGTGGGGCAAGAGCTAAATTCTCATCTACCATGAAGGGAATTAATGGGTGTTGTCTAAACTTGCCAAACCAGGACATAGTTTAACATAATTATTTAGAAATAGGAAGATCAGAATTATAATTTAGCTCCAAGAAAAAGTCGCTGCCCTGTGACATAAGACCATGTAGTGGGGCAAGCCAGTGCTATTTTTTATTTTAAGCCTTTAGCATTTGCATATTTATTTATTTATTTTTTGAGATGGAGTCTCACTCTGTCACCCAGGCTGCAGTGCAGTGGTGCGATCTTGGCTCACTGCAAGCTCCACCTCCCAGGTTCACACCATTCTCCTGCCTCAGCCTCCTGAGTAGCTGGGACTACAGGCAACCGCCACCACACCCGGCTAATTTTTCTTTTGTATTTTTAGTACAGACGGGGTTTCACCATGTTAGCCAGGATGGTCTCGATCTCCTGACCTCATGATCCGCCTGCCTCAGCCTCCCAAAGTGCTGGGATTACAGGCGTGAGCCACCGCACCTGGCCTCATATTTTATTTTTAATAAAAATAATAATTCTACCTCTCTGCTTAAGTGTCTTTTAAAAAGTCACAAAATATCCTAAAAAAGATGATTCATAAAATATTTAGTTGATACTTCTCTTTTGACAGTGTATTTCTACCTCATTTGACTGTTTCTTGTGGATTTGCCTTATTTTTTTGATGAGACCAGAAATTCCCAAACATCTGTTTTCTTGCATTGTCACTTACAACAGTGGGAAATAACTCCTTCATATTATTAGGTCCTTTAAAATGGAGGCTGTTAGTTTTTAAAAAATCTTTGTAGCACCTAGTAGGCACTAAATTTTTTTTAAATTTGTTAAATATAGTTAAATGATGAGTTATTGTAAGTTGGTTTTAGGATACAGAATAAAAATTCACTTTTAATTAGATGCCCTAATTTTCACTAAGCCAGGAGATGGATAATATGTTTTAGACTCTTGGCCCTTTCTTTCTTAGTCTTGTCTAAGACAAAGGAATCTAAACAAACTATTTCATTTCACAGGTAAATTGATTTAATGGTCAGGAATACATTTGGTGGCCAGTCTTCCAGGGGGCCCATGATAGTTCAGGGTGAGTTGTATGATGATTGTTTTATAGTAGAAATAAATGATTGATAATACCCGCTTTCAACTTCTCCAGGAAAAGGTAATATTTTTCATGCTTTGTATTGTCAGGCTCTAAGGCTTTAATGACAAATTTGTTTCAGTGCCCAAACAGGTCTAATGCCCTTTCTGAAGGCAGTTTGGTGCTGCTGGAAGGTACTTTGATAGGACGGCATTAGGACAAGGGTGTATCTGACAAAATAATGTCAGACAAAATATTGTCCCTGGCACTCTGAGGGTGGATCTCTGCCATTTGGTAAGGAGTTTCACCTTTGGTAATTGCATACTTACTCATTCACACTATAAATATTCATTGACTCCCTTCTGTATGCTTGGCATTGTGCTAGGTGCTGAGGTTATGGTATAGGAAGCAAAACATGCTTTTGTCTATTGAAGAAAGGCAAATGGACTATGTATAAGAAGTACCATAATTGAAATTCCAGAAAGAATGCTTGAAAAACATGATTTCTATTCCATATAATAAATCTCCTATAGTAGAATTTCATGTTTCAGGTGCCTCGTAACCAGAAAGATATTTCTGGTAAGGAGGCCTTTAAATCACACCTCCATGTCTGTTGCTGGTATCTAAAGCAAACTGATATTTCAATCAGCAATCCAAAGTAACTGAACTTCAAGAAAAGGGCCAGAAGATCAATGCTGGGAACTCTCTTCAGTGGCTTCATGCCTAGCATCTATTTCTCCAGAATAGACTCTCTCAGCTGTCACACTGGGTCAAATTGGAGATCTAGAAACCTTCATGTCTGGGCTGTAATACTTCAGCTGTAGGTAAAAATGCCTTCATAGAATCAGGATTTCACACGATGTCTCTGACTTTTATAAAAGATGGGCATAAGGAAGCCTCTGAGTCTTTTGTAAACTTACATTTGAGGTTTAATCATTAACATTTTCTTTTTTCTTCCCTAAAAATACAGGTGACAAATTTATTTGGATATTGAATTCCCATTTAGCAGGAGTATACCTGGCTCATAGTAGTTGCCACATAAGTATTTGCTGAATGAGTGGATGAATGAACTAGTATATATTGAGTCTAGTATTTGCCAGAGTTTGTGCTAGGTGATTGGTGATTGTACATGTTATCTATTAATTCCTCTGGTAACACACTTTTATGTTTTAAAATCTTTTAATAAAGTAAAAGTTTTATAAATCATTATGCTTCCCTTTTTGCCTTTCTGAAAGAAATATAATTGTTTTGCTACACTCAATTCATAGGCAGAACTCCATAGCCTCTTACAATCTCCTTTTTCCCTCTGTCCCAACATGTGTACATCACGCACATACACACACACTCATGCGTGTGTATGCACAGCTTTTCTTACTCTGCTGTGTTTCCTTTTTGGAAATAAATGGAGTATGAGTAATAAATAAATGACTATAGGAATACAGGTGGTACATTGGTGTTGCAGATCTTTAATTCTGCTGTGATTATTGTGATAAGAGATTGGTTTAGGAATAACTTTTAGCCTTTTTAAGCACATGTCTTTGATAAGTGTCATTGAAGCATACAAATAGTTCTGTGATCAATACCAGTTAGCTTTTCTTTATGAAGGAAATTTAATCATTGGCCATTAGCGGTATATAAGTTATTTGCTCTTATTTCAACAATAAACATGATGTCATATATGCCATTAGGCTGTATTTTTCATCAAATATTGAACTGTTTTACTCTGCCCATCTCATAAACAGAAACAATTAGGGTGATCACAAAATATGTAGATTTATTCAGTGTAGCAAGATGCAATAATATTCCAAATTAGACTCAAGTAATTAAATCTTTTTTTTCCTTTAATTCAAGTCTACTGAGTACAGAGCTGGGTTTTCATGTGCATAGAAGCTTTACAGTATTCTTTTTCCTTCTTGTCTGAACTCCCCTCCTTTGGTTTCTTTCAGTTTTGTTAATCCAAATTTAGTTACTTTAGTTCTAGAATTCCTAAAGTGCCTTAAGTTGAGCAGATGGCTTCCAAAATTCAAGAGTAGTAAATTTCACTATACATACCAAACAATAAATATGACATCAGTTGATAACGATGGCACATTTCAGATTGGAAATATTTTGTATTCTAAGGTGCCTCTCAGAAGCCACTTGATTTTTTTCACTTTGCAGACCCTTTCGTCTTCTAAAAGTAAATAATGGTCCCAACATCCCTTAATAAACCTCCAGTGAATTTACAAGGGATATTTTCACAATGCAAAGCTAAAAAATAAAAACACATTTTAAGGCATCTCTTCCCATAATCTGTGAGACACATAGTTTTAGAGAACCACAAATGTGTAAGTCCTTTCAGAATTTTGGGATTTGGGATTTGGAGGCAGCCTCAAATACTTTGCTCTTTATCTTCAGTCACATTATGTGACAAATTTAAAAATGCAAGCATTATTATTTATCTAGAAAAATACTGTTCTGTATATTGGGAGTGCAGGCAGATAGAAGGAATTTCAGAGAAAGGGGTAACCCCCTTCTCCTGGGGATTGACTTTGAGGGATTGACTTTGAAATCTGTGGGGTTCACAAATGAAAGCTTATGCCACAAAAGCTGCTTGTGGGTTGAAAATAATAGTGATTTTCCGGGTAAAATAAGCCAATAAGGAAGATCATCCAGAAAGTTTACCTTTGTCAAATCTGCCCCTGGGACAATAAAGATAACTGCTTTTCCTTTATTCTATTGGGTTCAAGCAACCATGTGAAATGCTATATAATCACCAAGTAAATATTGATCATGCAATTATAGAGTAAATATTATGTTATGACAATATAAGTAGCAGATATCATTTCTGCCTCCTGAACTATTATCTTTTGGTCATGTCTTAACATTGAAAATTCAATGGTGATTATGTTTATAATATCTTTCAATATTCTTTCTGAATGTTCTACCTGGTAGTAGATTATATAGATGGTAATGTTTTCTAAATTGCTGTTGTTTTATGTTCAACTTAATTTGGGGCTCTATGCAATTTCTTGCATGGATGACCAAAATAATACTCTTGTAATGCTTTGTAGTTTTGAAAGGACTTTTACACATACCTTTTGTCAGATAGGCAACAGATAGATGACTCTTCCAGATCCAGATTAAAAAACACAAAAATCCAGAAGTATTACCAGAGTCATTTCATGCAGTTTATGCAGCTGAACTTCCCAGGTGGGGTTGGTGCATAATTTTCTGATTCTTTGGCTAGCACTATTTCCACTTGTTCATCTTCCATCTGCAACAAACATGTAAAGATTACTTATTATGTGTCAGGCATTGTTTTAAGGGGCCGAGGATCCATTATGGCGACAAACAAATTATAGAATGAAGGAACAGGCAGGGAACTAACAGATTGGTTGTAAGCTGAGATCCAAAAGGATCTGGCCCAGGGCAAAGCAGCTGGGATAGAATGGTAGGAATGTATGTGAGGGATATGTCATAAGATGGTTTATGGACATTTGTCATTCTTGTTGGCCCTGCATCAGTAGGACTATCAACTGTATATAAGAGCAACCTAGACCAAATAGGGGCTTATTTATCTCATGCAGTAAGAAGTCTGGAAGTCTTGAGAGCAGGGTGGTTCCTCAAAAATGCAGTCAAGGAACCAGGTTATGCTGTCCTTTGTCATGCTTGAGAAAACCTTGGGGCCACAGACCTATCGACTGCGGGGGCCTGCCCCTTCCCAACCATTGCTTATAACAATTACATGTCAGGGTTCAAGAGACTTATCTCTTTCAATATGCAGGACCCCATGTTGTGAGTTTCTTAATGAAGCTAGGATTGTGGGCTTCAGACAAAAAGCATCTCCTTTAACAAAGTGGTATTTCCTTCCATCTCTGTTTGCAGACTGGTAGTTCCACTCTGGTTCATCCTTCTCTTTTAGGACATGGCTGAAAATAGCAAGGAGATAGCAGATGCCAACTTTATGAAGAATTTTCCTCCATACCTTCTAACACTACCACTCTCGGTGATGCCTGCTCTGCATTTTGCATCTATTAGGTTGGTGCAAAACTAATTGCGGGTTTTCACTATTAAAAGGAATAGCAAAAAATGCAATTACTTTTGCACCACCCTAATAGTAGGTCACCCCAATACATATTAAAGGTCAGCAGCTTCCTAGTTGTCAGTGAGCTAACTTCATATTTTCCACTTTTAGTTTCCAGATTTGGTACTATGTGACCATAACACCAACATACACGTGACCAATGCCCTACCAAAAGCCAGCCTCATAATGGACAAAAAGGAGGAGAAAGTGGAAGAGATTGTGCTGCTTCCATTTTCCTGGCCAGAATGGTGTTGCTGTAAGGGCTTCTAAGCAAGTGAGGTTTAGAAGACAGAAGGGGGTTAGACTGAGTGCTGAATACCTAGTACCTGCCTCAGACACATAGCAGCTGAACCTGTTTCTTATGTTTTCAATGCTCCTGTGGCTCAGTCATGAAGACTGAGCTCCGCTGATCAGATCCATCCACCCAAGACATTAAACTGAACATTAGTGACATGAAGAGATAAGGATGGTATAAGATCCATTCTGGTAAGGGTGACAGTAGCAGTAGTAGCAGTAGTGGAGTGATCTGTGCCCACTTCCCAGAGATATCACATAGAAATGATCATTCTAGAGTTCTGGCAGCAGCAGTCTGGGCCCAGAGGGTCTGTGTGTGAGCTGCAGGGATTATGCCTTGAGGTGGTGGCAGTTGCATCCTGCTAGGATGTGTGCAGTGTGCACAATTTTGGGAACTGTTCTTGGTTCTCTGGTCTCATTCTTTTGCTTTCCCAAACATTCTGTGAGTTACTCAGCATCACTGAACAAATTATGATTCTACTGAAACTAACCAGAATTAATTCAGCTTCTTGTAACTTAGCTCTCTGAAGGATTCAGAAGGATCAGTTTAACTTGGTGGCTGCTGGAATGCAAAAGGACCGTGGACAAGGAGGAGGATAATATGACTTTTGTTCTAAGACTGGGTGGCTGGAAAAATGATAGCATCATTAATTAAGTTTTAATAGAGAATAACATGGCACAGAAGCTGGCAAGTCAGGCATGATGTGTTGTGGGACATCCTAGTGGAAAAACCTGGCAGACTGGTGATGACAGGGGCCGGGAGCTTGTGGGAGAAGCTAGAGTTAAGTATATAAAGGACCTGAGCTAGACCAGACCCTTCACGTTTGTGCTGGGCTAGCAGGTTTGGAAGAATGATAAAGGGGACTCAGCTTAAATTGTCTCCATCTCAGTTTTTTTTTAATTGAAATAACAAACAAGCAAAGGATGTATGAGATAATAATACAGGTGAATGAGTAGACTCAGCTCCCAGGTGCCTCTTTGTTTCCTTTTGGAGGTGAGTCCACAATTCAGTGGTCAATGAAGTCCTCATGGGAAGAGAAATTTTCCAGGTCAAAGAAGGCCAGGGCTGTGTACTTACTGCTTCTGTGCTGTTAGGCCTATGGATGTCTCATCTTAGCAAGCTAGGGTCTACCCATCACCATATAAGACAAACCTAGCTGTGCCACAGTGATATACTTTCATGTCCTGTTTCCTAATGCATCATTGGGCCTACAGCAAGCCTGGCCTTGGTCCATCAGAGGAATCTAAGCATTTTGTTCAGCTGAAGTAAACAGATATCCTGACACTAAAAGATAAGGCTGTGGTAATCTGCTTAGGACCTTGTTGAGGCATTAAACGTCGATTAATTACAAAGAGGACAAGAGCCAGAGCAAAGAGCATCTCTATTAAGCTGGCAGGGCCTGTAAGTCTTGGACAACACAATAGTTGCAGTGACCCTGGGGCTTATTTGTTGGGGATCACAGTTTTTCACTTTGATTCACTAATGGCAGATCTACCAGCCTTGCTAGAATTTGTTAAAAGAGATAAATTCTGCAGGTAAATATAATGCCAGGTGTAAAATATGAAAGAGGGCAGCTAAGACATGTTCTGAGTTGCCCAACTGGGAGATAGGGCTAGCATACACACAACCACTCTTTTGGATGAAATGTTTAGAGTCCATAGAGTAAAATTTCATCCCTGCATATTCTAGTAATATTACCATACCTTCTGGAGATGTTTCTTGATTTAATTCCCTGGAAAATTGCTGGCATCATTCAGACAAACAGAGTAAAGTTAAATTAGGTTTCACATTTAAGTGGGTATGGAAGAGCTTGGCTAACTATTTAGTCTGGGTTCACAGCTGGACTGCATTTCCCAGACTCCCTTGCTGTCAGGTATGGCCATGTGTGGAAGTGATGTGGGCAATTTTCATTCCTGGAACCATTCATGCATGTACTTCTGTGATCATGGAAGGAGCCTGGTCCCTAAATCACCACAGGGTGAAAAGCTGCTCGCTGACTAAGAACATTTATATCAGGCTCTTTCGTGGGTGAGAAATAAACTTTTCTTATGTTGAACTGCTGAGATGTTTGGGTTTATGTTTTCCCTTAACTAATGTGGATTGTTATAAAAATATCAACAATTTAAGGCTTTGTTTGTATTTGTCTTGACTGTGTGAAGTTCACCCTGTGTTAGGTAAATCAAGACTCTAGTGACACATTTAATTAATCACCTCAAGTTCTTGTCAGAACTGTTTACATTCTTCTCTGACTGTTGGATTCCATTTCTCTGCAGTCTTTTATTCTACATCTTCAGGTTTATTAGTCACTTGGGTTTAATTCCATAGTATAAGATAAAAATATGGACTAGACATTTAATTGGTAGAGCTAACTACCTATATAAGGCTTTTAAATCTACAAGTTTATTCAGGGGTTATACATAGAGTGAAAAGAGAAACTTTCAATGGCTAGGCTGAAACAGAAGTTATCAACACTGCCTTTTCACATGCGTGTCATCAAATTACACAGATCTGCCCTACACTGACAATACATCTGTTTTGCATATACTTCCTGAAAATGTAATTTTGAACTCTGTGCTTTCCAAACTCGGTTTTAGAGAACTAATGATACCCATCTATATATCTACTAGATCAGAGACTGGCAAACTTTTTCTGTAATGGGTCATATGGTAAATATTTTAGGCTTTGTGGGCCAAATGGTCTCTGTCACCACTACTCAACTCTTGAAAGCAGCCTTGGACAATATGTAAACAAATGAGTGTGGCAGTGTTCCAAAAAAGTGTATTTCGAAAAACAGGTGACAAGACTTAGTCTGCCAATACCTGCATATCCAAATTTTATATGTGGATTAAGCCAAGTCATCAAAGAGCTTGTACCAGAGACTATTTATTTCATCCCTTTGGAATCTGGTTTTTACTGAATTGTGCTTCGAAGTATATAACTCAGCTTCCCCATGAGAGTGTCCACTGTTTCCATTGACATTCTCAAAGGACATCGGGTTAAGATGGCCAAATGGCTTAGATTAGAGCTTTTTAAATTATCTATGCTTAAGAGATAGTTTTTTTCTTTTTAAAATTTATAATCTAGGCAGAGTGTCATTAAAAATATGATAAAAATGAATTAGTAGAAAAATGAAATGCTGGATGTTGTAGCAGTGTCAGATTGCTGTGTGAGTTTCTAAATGATTACTCTCAGTTTCTGTGTTTATCTAGTGACAGACCAGGAATTAAAAAAATTGATTAAGACTTTGGTTAGAATAGGTATCAATGATAGAGTAAAATGCCTATAATTTTACCATAGAAACTAGAAAGGCAAGTCTCTTTTGGCCATCTGCTAGGAGTAGCATCAGGAAGTGTCTGGCTGTTGGCAGATTGGGATCAAAGCTCACCCCACAACCAGCCATGCCAAAACTTGAGACATTTTGAGAGATGTTTTGGCAATTGTGTGCACAACAGTCAATATAACCCTCACCAGGTTGATGCTTTTAGGTAACTGGGAATATATTTTGCATTTTGTAAATCAGTATGCCTGTTGGGGCACCCAATTAAGAAAAAGTCAAGAATTCTAGAGAAATGGTGTATTAATCTGTTCTCATGCTGCTGATAAAGACATACCCGAGACTAGCAAATTTATAAAGAAAAAGAGGCTCAAGGGACTTATGGTTCCACGTGGCTGGGGAGGCCTTACAATCAGGGCAGAAGGCAAAGGAGGAGCAAAGTCACGTCTTACATTGCGGCAGGCAAGACAAAGAGCATGTGCAGGGGAACCCCCCTTTATAAAACCATCAGATCTCATGAGACTTATTCACTATCATGAGAACAGCATGGGAAAGACCCTCCCTTATGATTCAATTACCTCCCATATCCAAATTATGGGAGCTATAATTTGAGATTTGGGTGGGGACACAGCCAAACCATATCAAATGGTTAGAGATTCTGTATCAAAACAATCTCTTCCTTACTTCTGGCTCTGGTCCCAGGACTTTTACCTAGTGCTTGGTGGTTCATTTTGGATTTGAAAAATCTTGAATAATTTTTTTTAGCTTTTTTCTGCAGTTTTATCTCTAGTCTGGTTTGATGCAATATGATTTGAGAAACAATATAATCTCAATCAGGACAGCAACACAAATCCATTACTTTGATTATTATAACATAAACAAAACTATTTCTGAGTGCTTCTTATTAAAAACAAATAGAATTGCTTTAACTGACCATGAAATCCAAATTTTGAGCACTAATTAGTAACTTCATTCTTGAAAAGTCTACTGTCCTATGCTCTAAGCTAGATTGAATTGAAATTCAGGAAAGCAAATAAAATGAAGATGCTTATCATTCATCTTCTAGATTTCTTCTGAATTTTGTCCTTGGAGGTGTGGGAAGAATGAATATTTGAATATTCATACTCAACATGAATATTTTGGAAGCTGGGCTTGAAAGTTAAGGTGTGGTGCAACTATGATAGATTTAGAGCAGGGAGCCAAGGAAGATTCAAAAGACCAAATCTGGAGGTCGGTTGAGGGTTCCAGGTGAAACTAGAATTGAGACTAAGCAAACAGTCCAAATGACAGAGACGTGAAGCCTAGTTATAAGGCAAGAGAATGAATACCAGGTAGACCCAGATGGAACAAACAAGTTTGAAATGGAGGGTTGAAGGCAAAGGCTGGACAGATTCCTTGAAGCTCTGGAGTGAAGCTATAGGGTCTTTTTTAGAGCATTTGTATTTGGCCTGGCTCATGTAAGGGCCAGCCACTGTGAAGGAAACAAAGCCAGACTAAATACTTCATTTTACAATTTAGACCACTAGAAAATCATAGACCTGTACTGTATTACTCTCACTGTATGAATAAATGCCTTAAATAGACTATGATTTGAAATATAGCCTTGAATTTTTTTAAACTCAAGGGTGAGTATGAAAATAGCCAAATGGAGAATATTTCTGCATGCTTATAAAACTTCTATTGAGCAATTACTATTCTTTTCAACAATAAATTGCTTTTTGAGTTCAGAGTTAGGGAAAAAAGATCTCTACTTCTTTAATAGTATACTTTCTAGAAATGGTATTAATAACACAAAAAACAATTATGTTCGTATTTCTGTTTTATAATCTAGAGAGCTTATAGGACAACTGTCTAGAGCCACTTGTTTAGAACTATTTGATTTGTTAGAGAGGCCTTTTCATCTTTGTTCCAGTGGTTCGGGTATACTGCTTGGTGCGATTAGGGACACACAGGTGAATAAGATGTGGCTCTTGAACCCACAGAGTTGAAAGTCCATGGAAAAAAATAACAATAGGCTACTGTATAATACAAGCTGCTAAATGTGGTGACAGAAAAGTATATAACATGAACCAGGAAGGCTACACACAGGAGGTCACATCTGAGCTAATCCTTAATGAACAAGAGCTCATCAGATGAAGCTAGGGAAGAGCATATTCTTGATACAAGACTCTGCATGAGTGAAAGAAACGTGATGTGAGAGTGTGTAATAGAATAGGAAATGGATAAAAGTCCAGTATGGGAAAATTTAAGGACGGTCAAGATCTGAGGGGTGTGTCTGGAGATTTGTTGTAAAGATAAATTTGGTCCTGGTGGTAAACCTTTGGCGACCTTGACAAGAGTAATTGAATGCTACCTCATTGGCCATTGTTTCCCCAGGTGTTGCACGCATCCAGCTTTGGGAAGTTACAGTTAGTAATAATTCTGTAAGCTGGTTTATAAATGGCCACATTTTCACCTGTTGAATTACTGGCTCTTCTCTGTATGGCTGTTGACTGATGAGCTTGTGTCATATCATCCTCATAGGTTCACTGAAAGCTAAAAATGAGATGAACTCAGTGAAAGTACCGTGGAAAGAGGCACCTGGCTGGATATTTGAATCTTCCTAACCCTGAGCTCTGCTTCAGTCTCATCTGTTGTGTTCATGACATGACTTTCTAATCACTGTGGGCAATTGGGAAAATGGTTATTTTCAAAAAGAAATTGACTTGCCTCTTCATAGTTTAATGTAGAAGCAGGTATAGTTTGGTTATGGTGAGATCTGGGAAGTTGGTCTTTGTGATAATACATACCTTTTGGTTTCAGAAAACATTGTATACTTATTTTCTATATGACTAATTTTCTGAGCACTTTTCATTCTTGATAATTTATTTTCATCCCCCAAAATTCCAGCAGAAACAGTTCTTCCTGTTTAAGGTATTTTAGCAACTGGTACCCAATTTATCTAATGTATTCCCTTAGCCTCTAGGAGAAATTAAAAATAATCTGTGGAGTACTGAGTATAGTCTAATAGCAGAAGTGTACCATAGCCCATTGTTTCCAGCCATTTGCATCATTTTTGGCAGGTCCAACGACGGCATCCACAGATGAAGCCAAAGCTTGAATGCCCTTGGAGCCTATACTGCTTTTAGGCCCTGGCAGAAACATGGTTTTTAAATCACACTCCAAAGGGCAATTACCAACAATGAATAAATACATCATAACAATGGGGGAAAGCAGAAAATGACTTTAGAAAGACAGAGTGATCTTTTGAGACACAGTCTATATAATTCCTAGGAAGCCCTGATAGTGTCATCTTGGGAAAGCTCCCTGCTACAGGAAACTGCCTTTCTTGATTTCACCTCATTGCCTTTAGTTGCAGTTATTTCAGGTAAACAGACCTCCTTTTAACTGTGACTCTTCCTCAGAGAACCAAAATATGCTTTATTTTTTCTTGGACCCTATAGGATCCTGGTTTGGGGTAAATCTCATATGTCTATTTTCCAAAGATCATTTTGGTTTCTCTGTATTTCTAAATGCACTTGATCGTAATCACAAAAGAAAAGACAGTGATGCACTGTGTTGGCTCTGAAGAAAAACATTGACCAGACAGAAAGTCTTCCCCACCGCCGAACTGAGCTATAATGACCGTGCTTTTCATTTCTCCCAGGAAATAGTAATATAATTGGTCACTGTAGTACAGTAAACAGTTTGTTCATTCTTTGTTCAGCAGAAAATGTTTGGGAGATATGTCTCACATAATATGCTGGCTTCACGATAATAAAGACTGGGAATAGATTTGTTTCTAAATAAATCTCAGTAAATACATTGGTAAAATGAACACAGTAGGAAGAATAAACAATGCAATTAGGAATATCTTAAGTACATTTACATGTGATAATTTGCAAGTGATCATTGCATTAAGACATGTCTTGGGCTGATTTTCTCAAGGGCATTTGTGTGAAAAATGAACATTTCTGAATTAGAATTTTTGTCATGGAATAGAAACAAGAGGTAAGAACATGTTTTCGAATATGCAGTAAAAAGATCACCTGCTCCTCTGAAGACCTGAAACCTGACATTCATCTTAGTACATAAAAGAGAAAATATGCTGAGGATGGGCAATGTAGGAGCAGGAGCTATAACAACAGCTGCAGAGGTGACTGTAATTCTAATGGATTGCTTGTAGTGACATTGGCATGCTGCTGAATTTGGCGGGAAAGTAATGCACAGAATTAAGACAGCAGCATTAGTGTTGTGTTTTCTTATTAGAAAACCTCAACAGCTCATTGAATGCAGGAAAATTTTAGAGATTCTATTTTGCAAGAAGCCAATGTAGTGGCTGCAGAAGTAATATCACCAAAATTGAATGCACTAGGGAATGTAAGCAGCACAGGTTGGTACATTAGTTTGAGTTATTCAGCCGGTCCTGAGAAGGGTAATATCCCATTTGAATGACAGGCAAAGGAATTCAGAAGGATAACAGTCATTTTCTTCATTGTCGTTATTGTTGTAGTTGCTTGTTTGTCATTTTTTATTAGCTATTTTAAGCTAAGGCAGCTTTTTAAAACAATTATACAATTATACAATTATAAATCTGCACCCTTTCATTCATGAATTTTAAGTTATATTCTGCATGTTGAGCAACCTGCTCAAAGCAGAGAAAAGTAACTTGTCCTTTAACTGGTAAGCCCATTGTAAGGCATCCTTGCACATTTAACTGGAAAAAATATCTAAACAGCACTTGATAAAATTTCAAGAACTTGTATATAAGTTTAATTTTCTCTGCAAGTACAGTTAGCATTATTTTTTACCCCCACTGGTCTCTAACATACTATTTTTGAGGAAGAAAAAAAATGTTTTTGCTACCATGGCAACAGTATCCTTCTCTTGCTTTCCATCAGAGACTATAGTTTCTGAGCATAACTAGGAAAATTGAAATGTGGGTAGCTCAAAACGATAAGGCCAAGCATGGTAAGCATTCATCTAAATGAATATTTGTGTCATTGTTCTTGCACTCGTGGTAAGACTAGAACTTTCAAGGTCAACATATTTGTTCATCGTGTTCACAGTGGCACTCATAAAAGATTATTTCCACTTATTGGGCAACTACTCTTTTCACTAAATATCTTATTAGCATGATTTTCCAAAGACGATAGAAAATTAAAACACTCCATAGTACAGTTTATTTTATGGTTTTGAGGAAATGTAATACAAAGAAAGGGCACATATTCTAGTGAATTCTAGAAAAGAAATGATCTGCTACTTGACCTGGAGCATGTGCTGGGGGTGTAGGGGGAGGAAATAGCAAAGGCTTATAGAGAAACTGATTGAGCTCATTCTGTTATTTGTTTCAGGGGTGACTCCAGGATGGTGCTTCTCTTTGTGATGCTCTTGCAATAACAATATTCTTTTTATTTTCCTTGATCTTTCACACCCTGTGGATATTTCAGCTTGCAAGGTAAAATAATGTTTTTGCTCCATGGCCAGTTTTTAAAATCCTCCCTGGCTCTGCTATGACACTAGATTTAAAAAACAACAAAACAGCCTTTGTTTCCCATTGCTTCTGCTTCACATTTCCTCTCTCTTCAGTTTTTCCTTAATCTCTGTCCACATTGACTTTGATCCTTGAACTCTTTTGCCTAACCTTATTTGGATGGGCAATCAGATTTTAAACTGGCCAAGCAGCCTGACCTTGGCACTTCCCTGAGGGAATTGCACTGTGATGCCACGTAGCACACCTACTAGAGGCGATCTTGGGGATACTACCGTGTCTTGTTCAGACATTAAGGACTTCACCCTGCTGACATCCTCTGTGCTCTCTGGGTTCAGCCTGTCCATGCAGGAGCATAGAAAAATGTCCTGTGGGTCAAAGACTGACCTGGACCTCACAGGAGATTTGCTTTGTTGAGTAGATGGCTATATATTTTTCTGCCCTGTCAAGAACACATCTTACTACATTTGGCAAATTCAAGACTGCTTCACAGACAAAACTGATGAACCAGGGGTAGACTGGAGTTTACACTCTTGCCCTTCACTCTACTCTGGTTTCAAAATAATCATTCAATTCCACCTTCATATGATTACATGTCCAGGAAATATATTTTTTGTTTTTAACTCTTGAATTGATTCTCTGTGTCAGAAATGAAGGGGTGCAGAATGCTGGTTTGAGAGTTTTGGTTATATGGCAGCAGGAATTGGCTCTTTACATGGCTGCTTTAATGGGCCTAATTAGATCCTTAGGAAAGGCTTTGTAGTGCCAAAACACCCTGGCTTTGGGTCACATTTTCAAAGATTTAAGTGCCATCTCTATCACTTACTAGGTCTATCACCAGGTACACTAGTAAGTTTTTTTTTTTTTTTTTTTTGAGACAGAGTCTTGCTCTGTCGCCCAGGCTGAGTGCAGTGGCATGATCTTGGCTCGCTGCAAGCTCTGCCTCCTGGGTTCACACCATTCTCCTGCCTCAGCCTCCCAAGTAGCTGGGACAACAGGTGCCCGTCACCACGCCCAGCTAATTTTCTGTATTTTTAGTAGAGATGGGATTTTATCATGTTATCCAGGATGGTGTCGATCTCCTGACCTCGTGATCAGCCCACCGTGGCCTCCCAAAGTGCTGGGATTACAGGTGTGATCCACCACACCTGACCTATTAAGTTTTTTTAAAATGAAGATATAATGCTTATGTCAAGGCTAATCTGAGATGCAAATGACAGAACCACAGTAGAGCAGGACCTAGTATAAAGGACGTATTTAATACATAACTTTCTTCTCTCTGATAGGACTGTAGGGGCTTGAATGGAGTTGCATAGCAATTGTATGTTGGCATGCTTCTCTTCACTTACTATTAGAGTATCTTCCATTTAATAAACTTTACTTTGTCCAAGATGGGACACACAGAAGATGCTAAAAAATTATTAGTTTTACTTTTACAACATTGAAACAAATTGATTCTTAATTTTCACATCAAAATTACTTAAGCAGCTGTGGTGAAGTTAACTTCTAGGTTAGAAGTTAAATGTGATATTAGAGCCTGAATAAATGAATAGAGTGGCAACCTTGGTCCCTTCTTCCACTGGCCTAACAACTCTTGAGGCAGAAGAGGGCATGTCTGAGGATGTGAAATGGCTGGCCTATGGCACGGCCAATCCATTCCTTCCAGCCTTCTAAGAATTGATGTGAATTGCAGCCAGATCAATTTGGCTGTGGCGATTGGTATCAATTGTGTAGACGGGCAAAAAGAATGGATTTGCCATGTCACGGAATAGTTCATTTGCCTCTTGTAGATACTACAGTAGTCCGGAAAAAATTTCACAGTGGTGAAAATCAAGAAATGAGGCCTCTTTTCGTGATCCTTTCTTATCTTCGTCTTGCCTTGTGTGACTACTGGCTATATAGCTCCATGTAGGTGCTTCTATGGGACATCTGAACATGTTCTCAAACTCATCTTCTTCACTCTAAAATTACTTCCTAATTGTCCTCAGGGGTACTATCATGTAAGTTTGAATGTTCAAAATCTTCCTTAACTTACCTCTCTCCTTTGTCTGCCTTCTATCCATTCCCCAAGCCCATTCTAATTATGCACCAGATTTGTTTCATTCTTAGAAATGTATCTTAAACTTTTTACCAGTGTTTTCTATACCCTCTGCCAGCCCTCTTGTCTTGTCTGGAAACTATTCTACCTGCAATCCTGCTAAATATTGCTGTGCATGTTCTCTTTTTAAAATGCTGCTCTGATTGTTTAATTCTATGACTTAGAAATTTCCCCAGCTTCCAATAATTCAGTAGAATCTTTAAGAACCACCCCTCTGCTCGATTGGGTGACTTTGAAAAAGATGGATATTTCATCTTCTGTACTTTCTTGGCAGGCTGGCAGGCTTGGTGAGGCAGAGATAGAGAGCAGTTCATCAAAATGCATGCTGCTCTTTCACAGCCTAGAATGGTCACCAAGTGACAGCCTAGCTCAGGGCTACATTTTCCAGTTTCTGCTTAAATCCAGGTGACCATGTGTCCAGTTCTCACCAATGGAGTGTGAGTGGAAGTGATGGATATCTGTTCCAGGCCAAGGAGCTTGACAAGTGGGTATATCCTGGCTAGATGAGAAGACTCTGAGGCCTTGGGAGACAGTGGGACTCCAACATGGAATGACCCTAGATACCTGAATCACGAAGTGGAGAAAATATAACAATCAAGAATATCTACATTGATCTATTACATTACCAAGAAACAAATCTGATGGTTTTACATTGAAATTTTGGGGCTCCCCACTACCACTTTTATTTATGTCTTTTCATCTTCCTAGAAAACCCTGCTTATTCCTCTCTACTAATCTCAGTTTTACCATATTTATAGATTCAGTTCAAGCTTCATTGCTGTTTAGCCTTTCTTAATTATCCCAAACCAATTTGTTGTCTCCAGTCTCTGAATTTCTTCATTGCTTATTTTCCATATTGCTATGCAGTTCTTCTATGGTAATTATCTTTTTGTTCATTCTTCCAACAAATATATAAGTAAAAGTGTACTTTGTTTCCAATTACGACTAGAGCCAAAGTTGAAAAATATACGTGTCCTGTTTTCCTAAACTTAGCATGCCTTTGTTGAAAGCAAAAAAAAAAAACAAAAAAAAAAAACTCTACTATATTCTTCAAAGTGTCTGGTGTGCAGGATATTATTATTTGAAATTGTTTTCATTTTGTTGTTTAGAGTTGGTATTTTTTAGAATAAGTGTGCTAATTTAATCAAGTACTTTGAGCACCTTAATAAAAAGGTCTACAGTGACTCTAAGGCTGTGGTATCCAGAATCAGTGAAGGTGCTACCTCTCAAATTGAAGAGAAAGATTCATTCATACCACCTCTATGGAGCAGGCTTGGTAAATTCCCAGAATTCCATCCCCTGGTTGGACTTCTAGGTAAATTTTACCTAAGCATGGCCAGGAGGCAATTAATATATGGCAGTCGCCATCGTCACAAAAAAGATTTGTTTTTTAAATCATGGAAGATTCATACTTTTTCCCCTTAGGCAAGACAGGCACCAAAACATGAATAGAAAAGTTGGGTTCTTCTAACTTCAACTTTTAAACTGTCCGATTGTTTTCCAGCTATTATACAAAATAAAGTTGGTGGTAAGAAACTTGAGAATGTTGAAGACGAATGCTTTCTGTATTTCATAGTTTTATGATATCTGGATACCAGTGCCTTCACTCAAAAATGACTAGATGATGTCTCATATTTCCTTTTTATCTTTAACAATATTGATACTTCTTTCTTTTTCTTTTTCATAGATTTTTTCATTTTTACTTCTGTAAAATGAAAAGTAATGTTCAATTCAATGTTGGCTGACATTGAATAATAATTCTTTTTCTTAAAAAGTACAATCTGAACTTTTACAGCATAAATGATAAGTATGTTAGAAAAAATGCTATAATTTAATAATACAGATGCCGTGCCAAGTAACGTAACACTGAACAATAGTTTAGTTTGAATTTGGAGAAACTACACATCTAGGTAAAGCATAAAGAATTACGGAAATGTCAGTAAGATACATGTATTTACAGTAAAATTTACTAATGGTGAAAGTGGAATATAAACTCAGTTTCAGTATAGCCATATCGGTATAACATTTTAATAAAACTGGTCAAAAATAAGACAACCTTGATTGATTATTAGTGTATTAGAGCCAAAAGTAAACTTTAATTCATCATAGTTTCTTTTTAATCAGAATAACAGCAGCATTGTGGATTGGAGGATAGTCATTTTGTAGTGGTATGATTAAAACAGTTTATGATAGTTTAATAATCTAATAAGGAATAAGATGGAAAGATCTTTGAAAAGACAGTTAGCTGCATGCCTATAATAAGCTGGATGTACTTTCATATGAATTTTATCTATGATACCAAAAGATGTGTTCCAAACGTAAAAGGGAAAATTAAATTTGGAGAGGAGGACATTTTTTCCTCTCTAAAACGTGCCTGACCCTGTATAGTTTATGGCATGGTTTAATCAGAATATTAAAATTCTCACAGTATTATTTATACAGAATTTATCTGGGGAAGAGATATATTGAATAAAATTGTTTTTCTGTGAACTTGTGTAAAATTAAAAGTTATCAAATTTAACTTTTGAAAAAAAAATTGCAAAACAGTTGAAGAACAATTGCTTCTGAGTTTAAGAAACAGAACATCAGAAGTGTCACTGCCAAACTATAAACTCCTGTTAAGAGGACTAAACTCCTTTATAGAAAGGACTATGGTGCTGCTGGTAAGATCTGAAACATCACTGTGACTTAATGGAAAGTAATCCCCTTTTGGTAGAAATCACATTAATGTTCCTAACTGATACTTATAAAGTGAACCAATCTGCTGTGCTTAAAGGAAAAATACAATTATCCACATACAAAGCAGTGTGTTGAAAATATAGATTTATCCCCCTGTATGTTTTCTGTAACTTTTTACTAGATGGCAACATTGGCTGTATCTAAGCTGGTTACTATATAAGGCACAAAAAGAGCTCAGAAGATAAGACTGAACAACTGCCATTTTTCTTGCTTAAAGATCTTCAGTACTACAAGAGTGGGCCCACCATTTACTCCTGAGCAGTCACTGTCCTTGTAGTTGCCATTTTGTGCTTGGGTATTCTCCAAAGCCTCTTGTTCCTTTGAAAATTATATATTTTCAAACATTGGTGTTCTGGTCCTTGGATCATGGCTATACCATGCCTCCTGGAGTTTCAGTTAATGTGGTAAGTGTCACTCTTGGAGACCTCAGAAATCCTTCTATTCAGCCTGACATAAAATTACACAAGGTTTTTCAAAAACTTGTTTTCCAAACAAAATTCTCTATTACTCAGGGTTTAGCCACAGTAGTAGATTATTAATATATATAACATGTATACATAAACTATATATATGAAAACTATGTGTCTATAGACAACATATATGCAGTTATTTTATATGTGTGTGTATGTATATGTGTATAATATACATACTATATATATATAGACAGAGAGAGAGTAAATTAAATTTCTTTGCTTTTGTTACAAGGAGCTTTCACAACTGTGAATTGTTGTCTCCACATCTGATGCTGGAGCTCGAAGCCTACAGCACAAGCAGTTAGGAAGGGAAGGTCATAAGCAGGCTGGAACCCACAAGCATGAGCTGGAACCCTGCAAAGATGGACTGAAACCCTGTTTATTCTTGTTGCCTCTGACCCTAGTGACGTGTGTGTTCTGCAGAAGCCAGGCCCTTCATCGTGGAGTTAACCTGACACCTGGCCCAGGAGTCAGAGGCGCTGAAGGAGGATTCAGGGCAGGTGGATCGAGTTTGGGCCCAGATGCTGCGCAATACCATGACAGTGAGCCATGAGCTCAGCAACAGTGTGTGTGAGCTACAGAATGGCTGCATCACTTCTACTGCTCCAAGAAGCTCACACAGAGAAAAAGTAAATCCCTTCATAAGGAGCTGAGATAACAGAATGAGGAAATTGGTCCTAGGCCAGAAAAGAGCAATGTAAGGTTATTAATATAAAGGAATGTAAGTGTGTGGTTTAAGTTCTTTTTTTTTTTTTTTTTTTTTTTGAGACCAAGTCTCGCTCTGTCGCCCAGGCTGGAGTGCAGTGGCGCAATCTCGGCTCACTGCAAGCTCCGCCTCCGGGGTTCACGCCATTCTCCTGCCTCGGCCTCCCGAGTAGCTGGGACTACAGGCACCCACAACCATGCCTGGCTATTTTTTTTTTTGTATTTTTAGTAGAGGCGGGGTTTCACCGTGTTAGCCAGGATGGTCTTGATCTCCTGACCTCGTGATCTGCCCGCCTCGGCCTCCCAAAGTGCTGGGATTACAGGCGTGAACCACTGTGCCCAGCCTTGTGTGGTTTATGTTCTTAACATAACATTTATGGACACACATTTTGGCATATGCAGTGCATTTTGTATTCAGTGCACATCTCTTGAATAGTTCTGTGGAGCACTCCTCTTCATTTAGAGGATGCACTTTTGCTCATTGTTGTTATACCTGTTGTTCTTTGAATCTCACCTCTACATTTCATCAGTGGCTAAGCATGTGGATTTTAGCACATGTCTATGACTTTTTGGTGAGTGGAACTTGAAATATCTGACAGAAATTGGAAGTCGGTAGTAGAAATAGATTAATCACTAATAAAAAAGATTCACAGTTGCCTTCTGTAGTGTAGCTTAAATTTAGTGGCTGATAGACAAAAAAAGCAAATGGAATTATGAAAAGTGGATGGAATTGATTTTTTTAAGCATAAGGAGTTGTGAGGAAAGACATAGCCATACTGATACAAATGCAGCTTCTAGTAAATCTCATTTTTCTTAGCCGTAATTATGAAAATCCTCTTGAGCATTCCAGCCTGCTGTGAGCTGCTTTGCTGTTTTTCACAACACAGACAGTTTCAGTTATCTTAGAAATCTGGAGCTGTCTTCAGCCCAATGCCCAGAAGAATCCGCTAGTACTGTGCTCAGGGTCAATTGTTGCTTAAACTACTTTTAGAGTCTATTCAACATGACAAGCAGATCAATCTTTTCAATTCAGAACTGATGAAATTTTACATTTTAGAAAGCATTGCCTGGAGAGTATGAATTCAATAGATGTGTTTTAGGACCAGTTGCTGTTTCTTTTGGCTATTTTACTAGGGCTTCTCTAAATGCAGAACACTAAACTCGTTTGAAGCTTTTAAACAGGCTTCATTCTCTCAATATATACGTGTGTTCTAGAGTATAAGGAATTAATCTTAGAGCTTCATCTTGTAGTATAACCAAGTATGGACACTGATTTTAAGCAGTTCATGTAGAATATGGAAATTGACATTGCAGTTGTATTTATATCTTATTTTTTAAACTTACGTATCCTATGCCGAGGTATGTATAAAAGAAAATGCTAGGGTAAAATGTCCTATTTCTAGGCTATGGCAAATAGGATGAAAACTCACATTGCTTATCCTTTAGGTTTACATTACAATAAAAATGCTTTCATATCTGAGTCACAGTAATTTTATCCAAAAATATATTGGAATAAGAGCAAATAAATGCACCTTGGAGAGGTAAACAGGCAGCAGCAGGATCAATGACACTGGTAGTGTAATCACCTGTGAAAAAAGTTTTGATTTTTGTCTCTATGTAGTCAAAATAACAGTTTATTCTACGTAACAAAAGAATTAGTGGAAAAAATTGAATTTTTTCTTATGCTTCCTGAAATTGTTTTCAGTTGACTTTTTGATGGACTATGCAGAATAGACTCACCTGTTTTTAGCCTGAAAATTGGCCTATGGCAGTGTTAAAAGGATGCCACTGAATCTGTAATGAGATAGGCAGCGAAGGGGATTGGCATTCAGTCCTGGGTGGAAGAATGGTAAAGAAACTTCTCTTTTCGGTATTTAAAGAGAACAGGATAATGTTGGGGGGCATAACATTTTCCAATGAGGACTCCTTAACAATGACGTTAGGGCCTTCCAGCAGCCGACATGAAAATAAAGCTGCTGTGTAGTAGTCTACACAGTTACCCTATCTGTCCAAATGCTAAATCCATGAATCTGGCATTGACATTTTATTTATTTATTTTCCATTTTGCAAAACCTATTTAATCAGAATAAATAGAGTCCCGGGCAGGGCTCTGGCACCCCCACGATGCCAGCTCCAGGTTGCAGCTTTCACAATGGGAAGCAGCATTACTTTGTCATCATGGTGTCTCAGTGAGGTCATTGAAAGGGACCGGTGTGGTCTCAGGTGAGCATCTGTGCCTGCAGGGTCCTGGGAACAGGGTGACTGGGGCTCAGGTCCAGCCTTTGAGGCCCATTGCTATCCTGTCAGCCATCTCATTCGTCTGTGAGCAGGGCAGGGAGTGGCACAGCCTCCTTCGTTCTGCCAACCCTGCCAGGAAGGGACATCAGCAAAGAACAATCACATTTTCAGTAAGCAATAGTTTAACAAAACAATTATGTGAGAAAGGAAGGGAGACAGAAGATACCTTTGTCTGGGCCACACATTGTAAGGCACTGTAGTGAATTTAGTGATATACAAACAATTTGAAACTGCGTTTGTTTTTACCAACCTCTGATTTTAACATCAGATATTTTGATTATGAAGCCCATTGAACATTTTGATGTGTTTGATAGAGGTGCTATTGTTGTTTGCTCTCCATTATAGTAAAGGTGTCATTAGGAAAGGTTTAAATGTGCCTAACAACCCTCCTGCCTGTGGAGAGATCAGAAATGTCACACAGGTGCCATGCAGGAGAGAAGGCTCTGAACCATTTTTGTCCTCTGCATTTTGATTGGTTGATGATTTGGCTGCTTTAAAGGCTGCCAAGGCTGCAAAAGGAGTGAAAACTAACCAGCCACTAAATTTTGAAACACCAAGGAGGTCAGAGAAGCTGGGGTTATTATCATCTCTCAGAGAGCAAATAAAACATTAAACATTTTCAGTCTCATTTTTTGTGACAGAGATTTTGGCAGGAACATAAAATAAAAACCTCACAAATTTGTGCTGGTGACAATGATTATAACACAACTGGGGAATGGTATAAATGTCAACATTTATAGAATCGATTTGAAGATTGTGATCTTGCAGACCTCCGCAGACACCGCAAATGACTACAGTAGAATTTCCCCACTTATGATTACTTTATTGGAAGAAGTGAAGAAATTTCAATATAATACCTGACAAAAAAGAATTTAAAACCCACCACCACATTCTGAAGAGTAAGACATTTTCACATCATTGTGAGATTTCTTCTCGAATCTTCTTGCGAAGTATATAAAACCAGCCCAGTAATTTTCAAAGAAAGACCTTCATATAATAATATTTTGATTCAGATTAAACTTGTGGTTTCTATTGAATTAAAAAAACTTAATCTTTCTGTTGTAGTTATGTATGTTATTTAAGATTTATAGTTAGACTCTCTTTACCACTAGCTTTTCATGGAATCATTTTTGGTTATAGAATAAGGTCTTCATGCAAAATAACCAAACTTCTTTGGCCATGGACTCTTTTTAGCCTCGTAATAGAATCACTAGATTAATAGAGATGAGTGTTTTGGTGAAGCTTGTACAAAATGGAAATTAAACACAACTTTAAAGAAGCATGAGAAAGCAGAGAGCACACATTATCCTAACAATCTGTGTCTTATTTAAAATTTCTTAAAAGGAAGCCTTTTTATTTTTATTTTTATTTTTTTACTTTTCAAGGGGAAAGTTTTTTTTTTATTATTATACTTTAGGTTTTATGGTACATGTGCACAATGTGCAGGTTAGTTACATATGTATACATGTGCCATGCTGGTGCGCTGCACCCACCAACTCGTCATCCAGCATTAGGTATATCTCCCAATGCTATCCCTCCCCCCTCCCCCCACCCCACAACAGTCCCCGAAGTGTGATGTTCCCCTTCCTGTGTTCCTGTGTTCCCATTGTTCAATTCCCACCTATGAGAAAAGGAAGCCTTTTTAAAACTGCTCCTTCCCTAATCCTAAATGTTTATCTGAAGGGTCAAAGGAACCACTAGGTGTTGCTCTAAGACAGCTTCCTATAGACAAACCAGTAAATTGCTTTATGGTTTTGAGATTTCATCGGTCATTATAATTTCCTTAAAAATGGTAAGATTAAATCTGAGGCTTAGAAAATTAGCCTTAAATAGTACCATGATCATCTATTAAAATATGTATAACATCTGCACATGTGCCCCTCCCCAACATCTCTGAAATGCCTTTTAAATGAAAATCAAATATAAAATCCTATGTATTACTGATGGTTGTGTGCACTTAATACCAAAATAACCAGTTTGAATTGGAGAAAATCACCTTTCTTTTTGCTATACTCAAACGGTCCCCAACAGTTCATTTGGTTATTAATTACTGACATTACTGAAATGAGAGATTGTTCTAGTATTAGGGAATGGAACTTTTATTTTAGCTGAGGTTTTTACCACATCAAGCAGCTTCTGCAAAAGGAATTTTGGATTTGGGCAGTGTGACACCCATTCTCTCTCTCTCTCTCTCTAAGCTAACAATCCAGTAACCCATCTAGTATTCTGTGGTGACACTTGGAATACACATGAAATGAGTTTTCTTGGTTCATTGATGTTTCTCCATAGTTGAAAACTACTCTGTGCTATCGCTTGACAAATTTAGACTGATCATTGCAAAAGCCAGGACTAAATTATTAGAAATGTGGCAATATAAAAATGAGGTGAACTAGAAGAACTTTGGGGAAGATGCTGAATAACACCTAGTTTCTGCACGGGAGTTTCTGTGGCTCTGCGTTTTACAGGACTTTCTAGTTTTGTGAAGGAGAAAAGGATGTAAATGCTATTCTGGTAAACAGAACGTTGATATACCATTAACAATGACAAATAGCTGTCTCTTTGAACCCAAATCATTCATAGTTCTTAATCTTTTAATTAACATAAAGGAATATAAAAAATTAAACTGTAATGAATTGTGATTTTCTTTCCATTTCATTTTTTGTAAAAGTCTGGGTATGCTGTTTTCCAAAAGAGACAGTAAAGATCCTTTCAGGCTGGGTGTAGTGGCTCATGCTTGTAATCCCAGCGCTTTGGGAGGCCAAGGTGGGTGGATCACCTGAGGTCAGGAATTTGAGACCAGCCTGACCAACATGGCGAAAGCTCATCTCTACTAAAAATACAAAAAGTAGCCGGGCATGGTAGCGAGTGCCTGTAGTCCCAGCTATTTGGGAGGCTGAGGCATGAGAATCACTTGAACCCGGGAGGTGGAGGTTGCAGTGAGCCAAGATCACATCACTGCACTCCAGCCTGGGCGACAGAGTGAGACTCTGTCTCAAACAAAACAAAACAAAACAAAACCAAACCAAACATTTCTACACTCTTTTTAATTCTGCATCTTTGGCTGAGATCGACTATTGAATCAATGCATCAAGGACTTAATCTTGTCTTGCCAAGGAAACAGCCCTGTTGATCTAATACCTTTTTAATATCACCAATGATTATGATGTATCATTTATTAATACAGTTTTCCTGAAGAAATATAAAATAGAAAGTTTGCAACTTAAAAAATGTCAGATTTTTTTTGTCATTTTGCACATACAGTTACTACTGAGTGACTATTTATGCTGAATTTGTATATACCAACGTTATTAATATGTTTGGGGTAAAAAGCATTAACAGAGAAATGCACAAGAGCTTGTTTATCTTGGAAGTTAAAGAAATGGCTTCAAGAATTAGGGAAATTGATTTGAATCCAGACTTCGCCATTTTCAAGCAAACTAACCCTTTTAAATCTTCAGTTTCTCACCTGTTAAATTGGGGAAACAATAGCACCGATCCCATGGTGCTATTGTAAGAATTACAAGAAATAAAACATATTAGGACCTGGTTCAGTGCCCATATGATAGAAATGTCCAATAACATTATCTTGAAGTCTGTTTTTCTGAAGATCTGTGAATTTGGTCTCACGGAGATTCACAGTGTTCCCTAGAAGTGACTATTGCAAATAACTGAAATTTATCTCCTTTAAAGAACCAAACACCTTTTCTGTTTTACTCCTTCAAGAGCATTCAGGTAAACAGCATGAGTTTGGTGCATACGTTCTCACCTATTTTCACTGCTGTTCATAGGCATTTTTTGCTCACCTTCTTGATGCTGGCTGTGTTCTGGATGATGGAAGTTTAACAGGTGATATATCTGAGTCAATGAGGTGTTACATCTTCTTTTCTTGTTAGACCAAGAGCGAGAGACTTGACATGCCATGTACTAAATGAGAAGACATTGTCATTGCCTAGAAATGCTGCACCTCTGTCTTCAACTTTATTATCTCCTTCTTTGAACCTAAACTTCCATTAAACCATCTGACTTCTGTTCCTTCTGTCTGTCTCTTTTCGAACCTCAATAAACTCCCAGGACCTTGATTCTTCAATTTTTCTTTGTCATTGGCCTCTATTGTTTTTATTTTCTTCTCTAGCCTGAGAAAATTACATGATCCATAGCTTAAATTACATCATTTTTAAAACTTTACCCTCTTACTTATCCCTTTCATACTTTTATTTCACTCACCTAAAATGTTCCAACTGTGTATCAATGCAATTAACAACTTGCTGTTGAACAAGATGGGGGTGGGAGACAGAGGTGCAGTAAACAGATCTAATAGATCTAGAAAACTTTACAGAATGGGGACAGGAAGACCTCTGCAAAGACCAGCGATTTCCTTCCGTGTTGCTTGTCATCTGCCTCTCCAATCCCCATGACACTGTCACATGCACTGTGACTACTCTCATTTGGTCTCATGTTCTCCCAAAGCCTTTTTACCTAGCAAACCGTTTCACTTCCCACATCCTAGAGGATCTAGAAGTTATCACAAGCTTCTGAACTTCTTGAGTGCTGCTGACCCCATCTGTTTCTTCTTTCCTTTTTTTCTACTAGTTCAGTGGATGAATTGTCTCTTCTCTTACATGAAATTGTTCTTCGATCTGTGCTCTGCATACCGTTCCCTTTTGCCTCTTATGCACATCTGTCCATCAGTAGTATTCTCTCCCACCTCTCTTATCAATTTTTCCTCTTTACTAGATCCCTTACAAAACATTTCTTTCTCTTGGCTCCCACTGGGCAAATATGAGTTAATTTGAGACTCTAAATAAATAAATAAACCAGCAGAATTAAATAATAATCCACGAGTCCAAACTGATGTAAGTAAACACATTAAAAATAGAGAAATAGTGGAGAAAAAGGTATTTCTTACATACCAACTAATAGGTGGCAAAATTGAATTAGAAAAATCACAATTTGGGATAATGTTTTTAGGAATAACAGTAAATTCACATATTCTCAAAGAATTTCCCCACAAGATACAGAGGGGAAATGAGTGACTACATAGAAAAGAAAACCAGCAGATGCCACCTTGACTAATGATCACAGTTAATATTACCAGCAATGGGACAAATAGATGTCTGCACTTCCAAATATGATGCAATGAAAAGGACATACCTCGCTTTTGTGGTATTCCTGCCAAAAATGCATAACCTGAATCTAATCATGAGGAAACCTCAGAAAAACCTAAGTTAAGGTAAAAATCTACAACAATAAATGGACTTCAGTCTTCAAAAATGTAAAGACCATGAAATCACAAAAGAGAAAGAATGTGGGATTGTTAGATTATAGGAGAAAAAAGAGATATGACAACTAACTGAAAGTTCTTTGTGATTCTGGGTTCTGGGTTGGAGTCTGGACCAGTATTTTAAAAAAAATTTGCCAAATCTTATTAGTAGGACAGTTGGAAAAGATTTGCACGAGGTCTGTAGCTTAGATTATAATTTTGTATTAATGTTAATGTCTTAATTTTGGTAATTTTATTGTGGTCAAGTAATGAGGAAATGTGTTTACTAAAACACACATATTGAATACTTAGACTATTTAGGGTTAAAGGTGCATCATGTCTGCAACTTACTCTCAAGTATTTCAGAAAATGTAATACACACAGAATATGGCAAATATAAAATGTTGAGATGTGGAGAATCTGTGGAGGATTTATGGGAATACTTTGTGCTATTTTTTTTTTTACAGCTTTCTTGGAAGTCTCAAATTATTTTGGAATAAAAAGGTAAAAAACAAGCTATCGTACTACATTTATTTCTTTCTAGGACTACGGACAAGTACAACCACATCTGGATAATTATCATTTTTCTTTTTTGTGGAGATGGAGCTTTGCTGTGTCTCAAACTCAAGCTTACCCAGGATGGTCTCAAACTCCTGGTCTCAACTCATCCCCTGCCTCAGCCGCCCAAAGTGCTGGGATTGCAGGTGTGAGCCACAGTGCCCAGCCTTACTTCACTGTTTGCCAGCAGTTTACCATTTTGAAAACTTTCTTCTCAGCCAGATTCCTCTATCTAACTTTGCATTTGCCACATACTACAGGCATCCTGTGATCGCAGGATTCCAAACTAAATGTATCATGTTGTCTCTCCCCCTCCTCTCTACTCTTCACTTGCTAAACATGCTCTTCCCTCCTTTTGATTCTGGGGAATGACGTTGCAGTCCATCTATGTAGCTGGGTCAGGAACCATTTATTCTTCACTCTACCTCATATCAGTCATAATTCCTACAATTCTGTAAATGCCTCTCATCTGTTCTTTCATTTTTATTCCCATTTTTATATCTATTGATTTAATTTAAACTGTTTTATTTCCTTGCCTGGGTTACTTAACTATATTACACATTTTAGATTCAAAGCGTCTTGACTTGGGCTTTGTAAAATCAGGTGAGTCATTGTTATGGTCTGAATGTTTGTGATCTCCCCACATGTATATGTTAAAACCAAATCCCCTTGTGATGGCATGAGGAAGTGGGACATTTGGGAAGTGGTTGGTGCCCTTATAAAAAGAGCCCTGGAGTGACTCTTGGCCATTCTGCCATGCAGGATGCAGCAAGATGTCCATCTCTGAAACAGGCAGTGGGTCTGTCCTCGGCTACTGCCTTGATCTTGGACTTTCTAGCCTCCAGAACCGTGAGAAATAAATTTCTATTGTTTGTAAGTCACCGGATATAAAGTATTTTGTATAGCAGCCTGAATGGACTAAGGCAGTCATCACATCCCTGAGTCTCAATTTCCTCATTTGCAAAATGAGCATCATAATATGCACATAAGGATATTTGTGAGCATCAGATGAGGAAAGGTACCAGGCAGATTTTGGTAGCTGTGGAGGATTATACGGATGTTAGTTGCTTTATTCTACTTTTCTAGAAGTTCACCTCTTATACTGGGTCTTTGCTTTTACAAAGCACACACTGCCAGGGTGTTCAGGAGAGAGTGAGTGCATATGGAGAGTAAGAGAGTGAGACCATTCTGCTGGTTCCAGTAAAATGCCTTTCTCTGAGCACAGAGATCAACAAATGTGCTCATGTCTATCTCTTGGCATTAAGCAGTCAATAACCATGTGAAGTATACTTTTACTTACAATAATGTTTAGCATAACACAGGACCTCCACAACTCCTTTCTTATATTTTACAGGAGTAGCTCTTTAGCTCCTCAGGTTTTTTCATTAGTTTACCAAGGAACAAATGTGCCTTGGTTGAGATTCAATAAAATCAATTAATTAGGCAACCCTTTAAAGCAACAATGGAAACAGGAGTCAGGAACTGTGTTAATGCCTTGTCTTGGGCAAGACAATGCTCCGCACTTGCTCCTGTGCTAAAAGCACAGCCACACGGGTCATTATTGTGTTTGTTGAAAGACTGCCTGGGTATTTCACTGAATGGATGCTGCAGCTCTTGTGTCAGGTTTTATATAGCTAATTTAATTGTTGCCAATGGCAACAGCAGGGGGTCATGTCAGCGACTGATGCCATTTATGCTGCTGAAGTAAAGTCTGTGCCAGCATTTCCATTAGAAATCTGTTTAAAAGAATACTGATTGAGTAAAGAAACAAAGGGAAAGAAAGAGGGTTGAAGAGTTTTGAAGATAATGTAGATGTGACCACTCTTGTTCATATGGATACAGATGGTATATAAGTTTGTTCATTCATTCATTCAATAAGTATTTACTGAATACCTCTTATGTCCTAGTTACTATGCACGATATAAATGTTTAGCAAATAATAGTCCTAGATCTTCATGGAGCTTACAGTCTAGAGTGGAAGACAAATGATAAGTAAATAATACATAAATAAATAGGTAATTACTAATTGTGATTAAGAACTGTGAGAGAAATAAACAGCTGCTGAAAAAACTTTAACTGAATGGGGAGATGGAAGCAGTGAAACATCTCAGGTGGCGACATCTAAACTGACTTGAAGGGTGAAAAGCAGTTGTGAATGGTAGGCAAATTTGAGTCAGAGACCTGCGCATTTGAAGTTCCCAAGACTAGGAGGGGATTTGGAGTGTCAAGAGACACAGCAAGCTGACTTGCTTGGCAGCATTGATCATTCACTTCAGTCATCATGAATTTATAGTGATGCCAACATGTCCAGCTTTACTGTTTCCTCTAGCATCATTTAGCTACACAGGTAAAGGTATGGACAAGATAGACAAGGTCGGGTTCATTCAGATTAAAATGAATTTTTCTTAGGTGAGTGTGATGGTGAAGGGAGAGGCAGGGATTTGGGCGAAGTGCAAGGAAGGGCAAAGGAATAATTTAACGAATCAACCTTATGATCTAAAATGAAGGATGGAAGTACAGACAGGAGGGCTTGTAAAGATTAAGGAGCAGAGGAAATAAACTGATGGTCTGTGGCTGGAGAGGTAAAGACAACATTTAAGCAATGACTGTGAGGATGCTGAGGCATTTTTGGTAATGAGAAGTCAAGAATAAAGGAGGGGTTTAAAGTAAAGACCTTCTACTTAGATTAGGGGTTGTAGTGTCCTTAGAAGTCTGCCTGTGGGCAGGGTGCAGTGGCTCAGGCCTATAATCCCAGCGCTTTGGGATGCTAAGGTGGGAGGATCACTTGAGCCCAGGAGTTCAAGGCCATGCTGGACAATATAGCAAGAACTTGTCTTTAAAAAAAAAAAAACACACACACCCGCACACAAATTAGCCAGGCATGGTAGTGCATGCCTATAGACCCAGCTACTCAGGAGGCTGAGGTGGGAGGATTGCTTGAGCCCAGGAGGTTGAGGCTGCAGTGAGCTATGATCCATGATTGTGTCACTGCACTCTAGACTGGGTAACAGAGCGAGACCCTGCCTCAAAAAAAAAAAAAAAAAAAAAAGAAGTTTGTTTATATTGGTAGTTTTATGTCCTCTAGGTTTTTCTTAATTATCCCATGTTCCCTAATATTTTACTGTTGGGGCTACTGCTCACCCCTCATTTCCCATTCCATATGAATCTGTCCTTTCTTGCCCTAAAATCCTCTTGGAAAAATCCATTCTCATTAAAATTTACTTGTTTATTTACCCCATTCCCTGGATCCCTACCAGCTGATATGTTAGTTAACAAGAGAAACAAATTCAGTTAAATATTAATTTGGGATGATAGTTTAATTTGTTATTCCAGATAACACATTTGCATTTTAGCAGAGGCTTTTAATAACAAATAGAAAAGGACATCTAATGTAGAAATTTAAGCCAGAGAGAGAAATATTTTGGTGCAGAACATTTTTTTCTTTCACTGTGTCAAATCCTGGGGATCATCACTTAATTTACTTATATGTAGGGTCAAACCTGAAGACCAGATATAAAAGTTATTGTTTTAAAGCTGTAACAAAATTGGAAACATACTAGAAACTTAATCCCATTCTGACTTTTCATGGTAAGGAAAGTAAGCCTTGAAAACAAAATGAGTTCTTCACCTAGTTAATAACGCGGGTGGACAGCTTCTTAAACCCCAGTGTATACCACACAGTATACACTGCACTTCTTCTTATCTACTAGAGGCATTCAAATTCAACCTTCTCCAGTAGGTAAAAGAAGGTCTTATTATAAAAGATATTCTGAGATGGAGACCCTACAATTTTCTCAAATATCCTGTCCAGTGTTTACTAACCTTTAATGTCTGGAAATGATCCATTTCAATTCAGCAAAGTGTAGTGGAAAAAACAGTGGGTTTGGGATAAGGTGTGGGTTGTGATCATAGTTGTGGAAGGCAGCCTCTAAGATGGTCCCCATGCCCCCACCTCCTCATACTCATGCCTGTGTGTAATCCCTTCCCATTGAGTGTGGGCTGGACCTCATGATTTGTTTCCAATGAAGAGAATATGAATAAAGTACAGGAATGTTATTTACAATATTGAGTTCTGTAAAGACTGTGGTTCCCATCTTGAGAATTCTCTTTGCCCTCTCTTGGATTGCTTCCTCTAGGGGAAGCCAGCTGCCATTTTGTGAGGCAGCATGTAGAGAGATCCATGTGGGGAGGAATCAAGGTCTGCCCACAACCCCAGGAATGAGTTTGGAAGTGGATTTCTCCTCTCTTCTCCATCCCTCACTTGCCCAAAGGGTTGAGCCTTCAAGTGCAATTGCAACCCTGGCTGACAACTTAGCTGGAACTGCAACCTCATGAGACACCTTAAGCCAGAGGTACCAAGTCAAGTCGTGCCCCTATTGCCAACCCACAGACACAGTGAGATAACAAATGTTTATTGTTTTAAGCTGGTTTGGTAGCATACTTTTGCGTTAGTCCTAGCCTTTCTGTGCCACAGTTTCTTCACTTGTATATGTTTGACAATTGAACCAGATGATTTTATTTCTGAATAACAAGGGAATTTATTGATGCATAAGTGGAATGTCTAGAGGTAGAAATGGAGGTTTGACCCAGAAGCTTAAAGATGTCACCAAAACACATATTTTCCCCAATTCTGAATTAGATGATCTTTGAGGTGACTTATATATACACAATTATCTAAATTCCTCATGTGTTATTGTAAGCCAATTCTATTAATACTATCTTCAGTAATGATGAAGAATATTCAGCCACAGTTCTTCCAAAAATAACTCTTTATTAAATCATATGAAATTTTAAAGATTTGATTTTATCTTATTATTCTCCAGTGCTAAATTTACTTATTTCTTTAAACCATAGCATTACATTCAAATGCTATGTCACATAAATCTTATTACACATAAAATTCTGCAAGAAAAAAACACATACATGCATTTTTGTCCATATGATGTGACAATGGTTTTACAAAGCTTTTATTTCAAAGATAAAAACATCTCGATTGGTTCTTAATTTGACAAAACAATCTCAGAGATTCAGACTATTGACCCTAGATAAGTTGAGCCCCCTGAAGATGATTTCAGAAGTTTGTTTTCAGTATCTATTTGGACAAAGTGAATGTGACATGGAGATGACCATGTTCTCAGAAAAGATTTCCCCTAAACATGCAGCAGAGGTCTTCCTTCTGGACACCCATTAGGTGGCCAATATTTTCTCATTTCATTGATCCAGATCCCAGCATATGTTTTCCAAACAGAACAGAAAGTACTCTGTTGGCATGCTGGAGGAATGAAGCCAATTAGTCCTCAGAAAATCCTGGACTCTATTCTGTCATGGTAGTTCTATACAGCAACTCATTAAAAATAATACGAGTGCTATGTAAAACCTTCTCTGGGTATTGATTTCTACTTCTCAATATGTTGTATTTGAGCCAGAGCCCTTATTTTTTCCACATTACAGGCTATCACTTCATCCGTGAAGCCAAAGAAATGTGTTTATTTGGTTTGGTTTCAAGTGTGTGTGTGTGTGTGTGTGTGTGTGTGTGTGTGTGTATTTGTGTGGCGTGGTGGATAATTTCCAAAGGAATGATTGTGGTGTCTCATATTAACTTTGTCATTTCTTTGTGTTATTAAACTACAGAAGTTAGCCAGAGACAGAAACCACATTACAGACAGATGTTTGTAATCCTTAATACCAAAATGATCTCAAAATAGGTATTTAGAAGCTAATAAAATGCAAATACAGTCTGTTCTATGCAGCATATACGCTATTCTTTATTTTCTGTCTTGTGAATTCTCCTCCTCTTCCATTTTTCTGAAACTTGTTAAAGATGCTGGGCCTTAGCCACTAAGGTCCCAAATCTCTTCAGTTATCCACGAATCTGATGCTGGCTAATCAGTGATAGGGAGTGCCCGCAGTGCCCCCAGGCCTCTTCCCACTCCCTGCTGTCTCCACCACACTTCCAATGAGAGCTCAGGTCTCATTCGTCCTTGACAGAGGCCATGGACTGAAAGTGCTAACTGTGCACTGTGATGGCTCAGTTAGTGATGAGGTCACCTGTGGCTCAAGGCTCAGGGAAGACCCCCGACTGCTTTCAGCTAGGTCAGTGACCAGCTGTCAGTGGGAGGAGTCCCCTGTCAGTGCCAGGTTGGGGGAGACTCGGAGCTCTGACCTGGAGGGGAAAAGGTAGAGCTTCACAAGACTTGCCCTATTTGCATCCTAATGACAGAGAGTGAGGTGACTTTGGGAGGCAGCCCCTGTCTTCAGACCTCCCACAAAGAAGCAGATGCATTTAAGGGGAGGGGAACTGGGGGAAAGACAGAGCTCTCTTCCTTTGTTGATTCACTGCCTGATGCTAATGCTACTTTAAAGGCAGAAGCTTTCCTTTATTAGGAAATGTACTGTAGACTAGGGCTTAATATTGCTTTTCGTTGATTTCTTTTTTTTAAACTTGGTCTCATGAATCCTTCAGCCTGATGTTAGGTAATTTGGAAATAAGAAAATGAACAACTTAGGTTTTTTTGCAGAGTTAGAAAGTGGCTTTTAATCCTCTAATGTTTTCTTCAGTCATCACCAAGCTTTAGTGAAGAGAACAGCCTGAAAAACAGAAAGCTCTGCAATGATTCGGCAGTGTGTGCTGGAGAGACAGTGCCTGAGAGCATCATAAACACGAGGGGAGAGTCACTCCATAAATATGCGGGTAGTTATTTATTACAAAATAAATTATGTATTGACATGAGGAATTACACCATAATTTTCTGTTTGAGATGGTACCAAACTAAATTGATTTCTATCTAAAAGGTCACATGGAATGCTGGCTTTGTGTTCCTGTCATGACATTTGCCTTATTGGCATTCAGGTGCATTCCCTCTGCTTCATGCAATCACTGTCTCCTTTCACTGTGTTTACAGATAATCCAGCAACTTTGCAGACCAAAAGGCGTTCTGAATATGAGCCCACAAAGCATTGAATCAGACAGCCTCCTGCTTACAGAGTTTTCAGCACAGTTCAGCCATAAGGCAAACATCAATAATTGCTTTAGAAGGGAAAGTGACAGGAAATTGTTCATAATTTGCCATCACAATAATTAAGAGTGGCTAGGACTATTGCAACCACTATTTAATTTCTCCTTCTTTAAAATTAACTCTGTTATTGTCACCAACTGCTCTGTGGTGAGGCCCATTAACACTGTTTGTCTGAGGGCTTCTATTCCTAGGAACAAATCATTCGCTCACCTTCATGTCAAATCAACGATGCATTTTGATCCAAGCTATTTTACATTTACGCATTTACAGTAAGGACTTGCATAAGCTTTAAAAGAATAGCCCAATTGCTAAGCTGTGGTTGAGCGCGGCTCTGCAGGCTTCTCGTGAAACATACTGTACTGTATATAGTTTAGAACAAATAGCCAGGAGCCTTAAAGCCAGGGGGAAGAAAAGGAAAATAAACAGTGTTTTAACCATTGTTCAGTGGTTTTCATGCCTGATCTGGTAGGTAAAGGTTATCAAAAGTCAGTTCAAGTGTGCTTAGAAAGCACAATGACATCTCTCAACTCCCTTGGCAGGCATCTCATGAAGGCGAGCAGGTTATAGGAGGCCAAAATTAGAAGCCCCATCTTTGGTAAATGAACTGATTAGTGTCATCCTATGTCTTTGCTGCCCACAGCAAGAATGGCTGAAGTTTTTGTCCTGGGTGTCATACTTAAAGTACTATCTGAGGACTCCCAAATCACGCTGCTGTCTGCACTCCTCTCAGGGCTCAGAATATCCTGCCTCTTATTGCACAAATTTGTGTGTCAACCTCACCTCTTTTACTGAGCTTTAAGCCCTTAGAGGTCAGAATTTTGGATGCTCACAGTCCCCTGCATGTAGCAGAAAATAGTTGCTAAATAAATATTTGTTGATTGAATGGATGGATAATTGACACTGCTCACACAGGAGTCAGGGGAAAAAAATCTCTCCACCATAGGTCCAGTGGGCTATTATTGTCTGTCCCAACTCATAAACACACTGGCTACAGGATTACAAATTAGATTCTACTAGAAGGAAAAGGAAGCACATTACTCTTAGATGAAAGTTTTGCTAAATTCCTCATTCATTAGTTCAACATAATTTGTTGAATTCTTAGCATCTGCTAGGCATCATTTCAGGCTCTTGAGATTTGTGAATGGTCATTACGATTCATACAGTTGTGGAGCTTACATTCTAGTTCAAGCAGTCACATAATAATAAGCATAATAAGTAAATTGAGCAGTGTGCTGGAATGGGACAAATGCAATAAAAACAATGAAGCAGAAGAAATAAGATTGGGGTACTGGGGTAGAATTTGGGTACAGATGGGTCTCAATATTATTTTATTTATTTCTTATTTTAGAGGCAAGGTCTTGCTCTGTCACTCAGGCTGGAGTGTAGTGGCACCATCGTAGCTCACTGCAGCCTTGATCTCCTGGGCTCAAGCAATCCTCCCACTTCAGCCTCCCAAGCAGCTGGGACTACAGATGTGTGCCACTATGCCCTGCTAATTTTAATTTTTTTTCTTTTATAGAGACAGGATCTTGCTACATTGCCCAGGCTGGTCTTGAACTCCTGGCTGCCAGTGATTCTTCTGCCTTGCCTTCCCAAGGTGCTGGGGTTACAGGCATGAGCCACCACTTTGCATGGCTGGTCTCATTTTTAAATAATGTCAGCAGGGTAGGCCTCATTGAGATGATAGCATTTGGGAAAAGACTTGAAGTCAGTGTGGAAGTTGCTATGTGGCTGTGAGAAGAGCATTCAAGGCATGGAAATGCCTGAGCAAAGGCCCTAGGTTGGGAGCATGCTGAAGTGTCCCAGTAACTGCCAGGAGGACACCTGGATTGGGGCAAATAATGGGAGCGTAGCAGGAACCAAAGTCAGACAGGTAGTGGAGTGGCTCATCCAGCGTTTGGCAGACAATCGTAAGGCCTTTGACTTAAGCTGAGTGAGAGAGTTAATTTAATTCACTCCTTCCTTTGTACCTGGAACTCCCATAGCACATTTATACCTATCCAGCAGGTCTTCAAATAATGTCGTTTTGTTCAATGTTGTTTTATTAAAATGTTGATGAGAGAAAACAATCAATTTCCGGCCAGGATCATGGTCTGTGTGCAGCTTGCACATTCTCCCCACGTCTGCGTGGGTTTTCTCCAGGTCCTCTGGTTTCCTCCCATATCCCAAAGCTTTGCGTCTTTGGTTAATTCGTGTGTCTACATGGTGCCAGTCTGGGTGAGAGTGTATGTGTGTGTGTGTGTGTGTGTGGTTGTGCCCTGCGGTGGGATGGCATCCTTTCCAGTGTGGGTTCCTGCCTGGCACCCTGAGCTGCCAGAATAGGCTCTGGCTACCCACAACGCAAACTGGAATAATCAGATAAATAATTATTTTACTTGTTTTTATTAGTCTTTTAAAAATGTATGTATAGCTCACATTTATGTCCATGTTTGATATTAGAAGTGTTTTCGATCTTTATTTGGAAGTTTGGTGATATTTGTGGGACCAGAAATAATGCCATAGAAACTTAATTCTTGTTTATGTCTATTAGTCTGTGGTAAATTGGTTTTGTTATACACCATTTTGCTTAAAGTTGCAGTTTCCAAGAACCTATTCACAATGTTAGGTGAGGACCTACTGTATTTATTTCAGCAAGCAACACATCACATTTCCCCTGTTAGACTCTTAGGTTCTCAATGTTATTTTCCAGTATTATTCTTCTCTGGCCCAGAGAATGAATGCACATTATAAACATTCCATTACTGTTTGTTGAATTGAAATATAACAAACAAGTCACAGTAGCAGGAATCACACAATGTTGTAAAATAAACATACACCAAGTCACAGGTAGGAGGCCAATGAGTTGATTTAAGAATGTGCTGCATACTCTTGAGCCATAGGCTAATATTTTTCTTCTGAAATTCACTGTTCCTTTTGTTTTGTGCAGTTTCCTCACCACCCTCTGTTGGCTGCTCCTACAGTCAACTGCAGTGCTGATGTTGACACTACCCTTCTCCCTAGGGTAGCTTTGGTGATTAAGCTACTGGTCTCACGAGCTAGGCCTCTTGATCGCAACCACGGATGCACATTGTAGTCACAGGAGAGCATCTGTAAAATCCTAGTGCCTTGGCCTTCTCATAGAGCAGTTGAACCAGAAGTTCTGAAGGTGAGACTCAGGCATAGGTATATTTTAAAAATTCCTCAGGTCATTGTCATGTCAAGCCAGGGTAGAGAATCATTGATCTAAGGCTGTTGTAAGACTTTCAGAGGTGGACCAAGCTTTCCATGAAAATTTGAACTACAACAAAGAAAATATGGAGAATTTCCACCCAAATCTGTTGATTCCTGTCAGTGACTCAGCTTTTGTATCCTGGTGGCAGCTCAAGGGTGTCTTGTTATGTTTATATAGGTGCACGTGTGTTGGTGAAAGGAGAGAGGTTTGAAAGTTACCTGTTTGCCAGGATAGCAATGTGTTTGTAAATCAGCCCACCTGCAATACATATGCTGAATCAGGAGCCAGTTCCTAGGTTTTCTCAGACAGGAACACATAGCTGGCTGGTCCCGTCAAGGTGAACATCCATTCCGGGAAGCAGTTGTACTGGCCACGTATCCCCATGGATGAATGAAACTACTTTTCATCCCAACTGGGTGCTCCCCATAGGTTGAAGACTCCTCCTTCATGGTTTAACACATTCAAGTCTTGCAGTTGGGAAGGCATGCTTGTGGCCCCAATTTAGGCAACCTGTGCATCGTCCGATTGCCTAGGGCTTAGATGTAAAGTGCTGGCTACTCCAGTGTAGCTGATCCTCAGCAGCCCTGTGATCCTGCTTTCCTTTAACCTAGGTGTGAGCGCTGGTGGTCTTCGCTGTCAGCCTTGGTCATGTATACATTTTCTCTTCACAAAATTGTAAAGCAAGTCTTTCAATATATTGGGGAATAGATCTTGCTTTTTAAATATACTCATTGTCTACACAATTCTCAGGGCCAGAATAGGCCATGCCCTGTAAGGCTTTCTGAATGTGTGATGAATTTAATGCTGTCACATCTTCATTTCCCCTTTATTTGTTTTTAACTGAATACTTCTGGAGTATCTACTGTGTACTATACTACATCCTGGGAGCACAACCTGAGTAAGACTCTCTTCCTTCAGCTCACATTCTAGACAAGGAAATGGACACACACACAGATAATCAGCACACAATACAGGAGCTCACCAGGCATGGAGAGATGGGAAGTAGACAGAGGGCCTTTCAAGGCTATGAACACCATGAATTCAAAGTCAGGGAGTTAGGAAAATGCATCAGGGTTTGGAGAGCAAATGTATTCTTGAAATAGAGGAAGTAGAAGGGATGGTGGTGGAGGTGAGGCTGGAAGCATAGGTTGGGATTATAGTATAAAACATCTTCGTGACACGTTAGAGAATTTGAATTTGATTCTGAGACGCTAAGGTGGGGTAAATGAAAAAAAAAAAAGAAATACTTGAACTTTGTGGTTAGAAAAACCTGATTGAATTCTAGCTCTGCCACTTACTCATTATATAATATTGTGCTAATGATTAGAACTAGCACAGTCTCTGTTCGTTGTCTGTAAAAATAAACATAACACCTAGCTTGCAGGGTTAGTATGAGGGCTACATGAGACAGTGCTCATGACAGTACAGACAGCTGCATGGTAGGTTTTAGAGCTATGTCATCCAACACAAGAGTCACTAGTCACATGTGGCTTCCTAAATTAATTGAAATTAAATAAAATTTAAAGAGTGGCTTTCTGATATGTGCTAGCTACATTTCAAGTGCACAATAGCCATATGTAGCTAGTGGTTGTCACACTTGAAAGCCCTGATAGGGAACATTGACATCACAGAGAATTCTATTAAACAACATTGCTCTAGAGGGATGTTTCCTTGTCTTCCTGAAAGCATCAGCATCTTAACTGATGTAGTTAATCTGTTGATAGTATGTGCTATGTTGTATTATATTAAAAAGTCATTCTTTAAAATAATACTTGGAAATGGGCTCAGATCAAAACTGAGTTTCCCTCTGAGATGTCAGTCAAGAGTGCATATACAGCTCTGTGCTGTCATGCACATGCTACCCTCAGCTCTCTCTTGAAGCCATGCTGCCTACCCTGGCTCCCTGACTCTCGGGTTGGAATTATACTGGTTTTATTGGACATGGCTGGAAAACTGCTCCAGACCTAAGACACACGTGTTTCCCTGGATAACTTACCCTGGGATGTGACCTGTATTCGCTATGAGATTGCCTGTAGGAGTGACTCATGCCATTTCAGATAACAGCTTAATTCATCCTGTTCCCTTTACTAAGGTTTTGTAACCCAGAACATCAGGGATGATGGCCATTTCTGGTGACAGGTAGACATCTGCACTGAATTTTCAATTCCATTCAACTTAGATCACTTTCCCAGAAAGAGTATATTAACTTCCAGTTTCTACTTAACTTGAGTTTTGCTCAGGGAGTTATAGCTGAACTGGTAAGTACAGGTTCTTTTACTACATGAAACAGTTATTTTCAAGATTAAAAAATTTAGGGGGCCTGTTTGGAGGATTGAAGGTGTAAAACTTTGTTGGTAAAATAAAATAAATAAGTAAATAAAGGTTTCCTTAATCACCTTGGAGAAAAAGAAGGGTTCTTGCTGACAGTTGTATCATGGTACTACATTGCTATGTAATTTATTTTGTACATATAATTGACTTTTACTTGGGAAGCAAGAAAGCCACATGGAAATGTTAAAAAGAAGCCAAGTGAGAGATCAGCTGAGAGAAATTAAATCCATCAATATGCAAATATAATAAAGGGAAGGGAAACTGGCATTTGTTGAGGGGTATATGCAAATGTAGTAAGTTGCCAGAAGGGAAGTTCTTTTCATTCTGCAGTGACTTGGGGGAATTTTGAAGAATTGGCAGAGCTTTAGCTGGCTATGAAAAGTAGTTGGAATGAAGGCAAAAAGTGGGGAGGGATTTTAGATAGAGAAGAGGTGCAAAGTTGTAGAGATGGATATGCACCTATCCTCTTTAATGGGAAGTGAATAGGCCATTGAACACAAACTGCAGTATGTGGATGAGAAATAATTGGAAAGTAAGTTTAGATACTCAGCCTAGACTAGGTAAGAAGGGGCAGACCTTGAATAATACAGTAATCATTAAACATAAATTTGTTTATTGCATACTTTGGGTCAGGCAATGAGCTAAAACATTTTTTAACATACATTATTGAATTTAATCTTGACAACAATCCAATGAAGTAGGTATTATCAATCACATTTTATAGATGAGGCAACTTAAATTTAGAGAGGTTAAATAGTCTTCCTAAGGCTAAAGTTTTGGGAGACAATTCTTCATGGGTTTCTTGCATTTCTGTACATCTTGACAGCAGGGCCACTGACTGTGTTTGTTCTGGACTACATTTTTCGTGGATATTTGCATAGAAAATAGCTTTGAAAGATAGAGATCATGTCTCCTTCTGAAGCAAAAGGCAGGTTTATTTATAGTTTGGCATTATGAGATAATGTGTCAACCTAGAGCCAAGTATGAGCAGGCTTACTGTCCATTATAAAAGATTCAGGTTCCCTGAGTACAGGGTTCCTCTCCTGTAGTGTTACCTACTGCATGTGTGTATAGGAGTCACCTGACCCTTTTACATTGCCCTCTGGAAATTGAGGCTTGGGAAAGTGGTGTGAGTGGTCACACTTCAGGTACTTACTGCTATTGCTGTAAGTAACAAAATACTTTGTCTCTGACCCCAGAGTTTTGTATCTTCTAGAATTTATGAAACTGTGGCAAACCAATTTGTTAACTTGCAAATAGGCTAATTTCTCAGACCATTCATAGTTCTTAACTTAAATAGTGAAATAACCTTAAAACGCTTCAGAAATCAACTATTAGGTGACAAGGGCCTGTACTAGAATGGTTTGAAAGGAACAAAATTGATGCTAGAAGTACAAAGGAAGAAATAGAAAGGACAAAACAAGGTTTGGACAGAATATTTTGGGATGAAGTGTTGGGCAAGAGGTGGTCAGAAATTATAAGGTTAAAGGAGATATGAAAATTCTGAGCTTGAGAGATGAATATGGAAATTAATAAACTGGTTCTTGGAAGAACGGGTGGCAGCTTGTTTTGTGCTTTTAGAATTTTACTTCTCTGAAGTTAAAAACTGGATATTTAAAAATTCTCTGCATAGGATCTTAACAGAGAAAACATGCATAAAATATATCAACCAGATCTCCCCTTTCCTCACTTCTTCTCAAATCTGTGAGTTAGAGCTGTTGAGAGGACCTGGAAAGTACCTACTTATGGTTGGCATCTGTGTGTGTGTGAGGTTGCAGAGGGGAAGAGAAGAGAGTGGTTGGGGCAATGGCCCAGGTGCTTTTGAGGCCATGTCAAGGCATTCTCAGGCTGGCTGTAGGCTGTGTCTCACTCCTAAGGAGAGCGCTTGGCTCCTAAGCACTGTTTTTTTTTTTGGCAAAAATACCACTGAAACTATGCTGGGTGAATGCTTTACTTTTTAAATTTTTCTGTTTTTTTTTTTTTTTTTTTTTTTTTTAACAGCTTCTCACTCTGTTGCCCAGGCTGGGATACAGTGGTGCAATCTCAGCTCACTGCAACCACCACCTCCTGGGGTCAAGCAATCCTCCCACCTCAGCTTCCCAAGTAGCTGGGACTACAGGTGCATGCCACCATGTCCAGCTAATTTTTGTATTGTTTTTGTAGAGACAGGGTTTCACCATGTTCCCAGGCTGGTCTTGAACTCCTGAGCTCAAGCAGTCCTCCTGCCTCAGCCTCTCAAAGTGCTGGGATACAGGCATGAGCCACCACATCTGGCCTGCTTTGTTTTCTTAACTGTGAACTTTTTTTAAAATAAAAAAACTTGGATGAACTTTTTTTTTTTTTTTAAATGAAAGCACAAAATGTCATTTAATGTTCCTTCAGTATCCCTTATAATGTCAGCAATTTGGCTGGGCACGGTGGCTCATGCCTGTAATCCCAGCACTTTGGGAGGCTGAGGTGGTTGGATGACGAGGTCAAGAGATTGAGACCATCCTGGCTAACACGGTGGAACCCCGTCTCTACTAAAAATACAAAAAATTATCCAGGCGTGGTGGCACGCACCTATAATCCCAGCTACTTGGGAGGCTGAAGCAGGAGAATTGCTTCAACCTGGGAGGCAGAAGTTGCAGTGAGCCAAGATCGCGCCACTACACTCCAGTCTGTGTGACAGAGTGAGACTCCATCTCAAAAAATAAAATAAAATAAAATAAAGGCAACAATTTAAATATTTTTACCTTTGTTGTCTATATAATATTTTGGGGGGGAGTTTCCTAAGAAGCAATAAAAGGCACATTAAAGGAAAGGCAAATCCGTTCCATCTATTTGTGTATTATCATCGCCGAGGCTCCTCTGCTTTAATTAATTATCAGTACAGAAAATCATATTAGGTTGTATTTTTGGAACAATAAATCCTCCAAGAGAATCCACATTGATGAAATCTGAGGGGCACAGTTGCAAAGCTCACTCTATCGCATTCCTTAAGGGAAAAGAAGATTTCTCAGTGTTTGCTATTTCTGAATCAGTTGCCAATGTTTGGTGCATTTTGTTCCCTGACACACATTTCCTTAGTGAGTGGCAAATTACGCAGTGACAAGATTATGTTGCTGTCCTCTCCGGGAAGTCTGTGGAGCCAACACTTCACGCATCTCTGACTGGAGTCTAAGGTGACTTGAGAACATAATAGCACCATTTAGTGGCAAAATGATTTTAATCTTTAAAAAAGGTGGCATGGTGTTTATTAGGTCATTTTAAGAGCTATGGATTAGTCAGCCATAAATGTACTATGTAGGCATGAATCAGTTTTTCTTTCTTTCTTTTTTTGTATGTATCACTTTTAACATCTCTTGTATCTATGGATAACAGGTTCTCAGGTGAAGCGCCAAGTATGTCACTGAAAGCCCAGTGGAGTTAAGTGTGCAAAGTCAGTCTGAACATATGCTGTAATGGATTTGACCTCAAATAGCACTACAAAGAGAAATTGCAGATAACCATCTGAACTGACTTCTGAAGCTTGTAGTTCTGACTCCTGCGATACAGAGAGAAAAGTGAGACCAAACAGGTTGGAGCAAACAACTCAGAGAGACCAGAATGAATATGAGTCTAACTTTAAAAGTAAATAAAATTAAATAAAAATGATTTATTCTATAGCTCTTTGTCTTTTATTGGTTCCCACACAATGTCCACACAATAAACAGTTTTCAGCACATGTTATACTTTTTCTGATCACATTGGTGTCTGTTAAAATGAATATTTGATCAATATTAAACATATGTATAAAATATGAAATCAGTGAAACCTTAGACTTTAAGTGTTACACAACATAGAGGTGACTGAGTCTTACCCACTACCCGGGAGAAAAAATAGTCTTAACAACAGTAATTTAGGCTAAGAAATGAATGCTTCCTGTGATGGGCATCTCGGTAGTTTATGGTTGGTTACTATTTAAAATTGCAGATATTATGAGATATTATAGTAAGCATTACTTACGCCATTTTTTGCCATGGCCAGCCTATTGATAGCATCTACACTACTTTGACTGCCGAGATCTACTACTGTATATGTTTGAAGTCTTTATTTTACGTAGTCCTTTATAATCAATAACTAGTATTTGTTATATGGTGAGATAGACTAAAGTCTGAAGCATATGGTCATGAAACAGCTTCAAGCTAAGTGGCTTACCAGGCATTCAGATCTGCTACCTTGATCTTATGTTACCCAAACCTGTAGATAATATGCTCTAATCAGCTAGGCCATAGGAATTTTGTATAGACTCTCACCCATATGAACATAAACATACACACAAAGGCCTCCCTATTTGGAAAGTTATTCAATGGTACTAGAAAAGGGACTATAGAGATCATATGGATTATGTGATTTTGGATTTTGCTATTCTATGTACAAGCATACATGTACACTGTAAAATAAGGAATAACGGAAATATAAGAGCAAAAGTTCCAGGAATCATAGAAAACAGGGAGATTTACCAGACAAGGCAGAGATACATTAATTACATTGATTTAACTTGAGGTTACAATGAACTTTGATTTTTTACTTTCTTTTAAAATTGTTTTCATTTGTAGTGAAATGGCTAGGTTTTCACATGAAACATTTTTGAAATCATTTGTTACCTAGTTGCAGCAATACATTCTTATAAGTATCAAATTATGTGCCAGTAGTTATGGCTGCTATGCTGAACAGTTATTTCTAAGTAATGCTTGCAAAATACTCTACTTAATGTAATTCGTTCCTGTAGTTGTAGATCTACTGATGGCACCCTTTAGAAAAATGTTTCTTTACAATTAACTCTCATGGTGAAGATGGAGCAAAATGGCTTCCAAGTCGTCTTGTATTGTCATCCTCTTTTCTGCTGGGTTTTTCCCTCCTGTTGTTTACAGTCTGAGACCAGTGGAAATATAAGATCATGCCAGATATATGATGATGCTAAGAGGAGGCACAGTTGCATGTATGCAAAATGTCAAGCCCTAAGCTGCCAGGTTTGCATTTTGTTTGCAAATGATATAGAGCCAAAATGCTGAGTGTGCTATTGTAGGCCTGAACTTGCTCTAGCTAAAATAAACAGATAAAATAAGTGGTAGCCTGGAATAGAGGAAATGTTTAATATAACTGCCAACAGAAATATTCAATGCTATAAAACTACAATGTGAAGGCAAACATATTTACAATGGACATTATTTGGATAATTTTTTTGTGTTTCTTGCTCTAATTTTGGAGACTCAGAGCAAAGAACAGACAGTATGTAGAGAAGCATCTGAAAGTGATAGTTTCTGTTTGTTTTGCCGCATGTCTGAGAGTGAAGCGACTCAGCCCCAGTCATTATCATTTTGCTGGTTTTTTAAAAGTGCTTTTTCTTGTTTTATGGAACATGCAGAGCTAAGTGCAGCAGCATGAGTGACACTGTGCCATGGGGTGGGAAGTTGAAGTCATTGAACACTCTGAATTCCCTCAGTGTGTCTCAGTGGCAGAACCCCTTGTACTAAATATGTGTGTGCTGTTCCACTGAGAAAATGTTCAATAACATTCTGTGTTTCTCATTTCATACCTATGGAGAAGAAGCTCAGTGGCTGCCTGTCGAGTTTCATTGTGGAGTACAGATGGTCTGGTTCAAGGTTCTTTCAAAGGCACACAGAGAAAGAAGTTATGTTTCTGCTTATTTTTCTAAAATTATGTGCATTTTTTTCCTCTTAAAATATATGCTTTGCACAGTCAAATATGATGTTGTTTTAATTTTAATGTAGGTAGAATACATGAAAACTTTAACAATTCTTCTGAAGAAGTAGACATGAGGACTGCCTTCTGCCAGTCAATCAAGTAGTATATATAAAATCAATTGTTGTATTTTCTCTAGTCTCTTCTGGGTAAATGCTGAGTTTGTATATAATAAGAATATATATAGTTGCACTTGCATTGTGACTTTTTCTAAATGCAGCTAAGTATCTCTTGACTGACTGAATTACCTCTTTTGAAGATATTGTTAGTGAATGCCTCAGTCTGTCAAAGTAAAGGAATTAGCAGAAAGATAAAACTAGATGTTAATAACATACAGACAATATTTTTAAATCCTTCAAAACATTAGGAAAAGTCCTTGAAACAATTAGATAGTTGACATTTCATAACACATTTGTTAAATGGTTAAGCACTGAATGGAGAAATGTCCCTGCTGTTTCATAAGCAGTTTTTGGCAAATGATCTCTTTGCCCAAGGTATACCTGTGTCCAGCCTTATACTTGTCAGGAGACTATATCTTTCAATGGACTTTTAGCTGGTAAGGGAATATTAACCTCTTTTATCACATGTAAAAAATTTCTTCTCTTCAAAGCAGAGAAATGGTATGCAGTTGACTTTAGCTTTCTTGCAAGAAAAGTGTGATGGTGTATTGTGTTAGAGGATATGTAAATGGAACTTGAAAACTCGCCTGTGGATTTACCTATGAACACTACTTGAACTATCTCCAATGGCTTGAAAAGAAAATCATGACAACTGAAACTGAGAATGGAAGAGAAAAAGTGAAAATACAAACAATGTAAAGGTGGGAGTGCAGCTTTAAATGGAGAAACACATTGTAATATAAAGTGACTTCACTGAGTCCATTTCCTTTCTGAAAATAAGCTTCTATTTCATATGTAATTATTAAATAAAAAATAGAGCAAAAAGGGGAAAAGCAGTTTAGGTTCTGGTCATATGTCAGAACACACAAATGCCAACCCAACACAAAACAAGCAGACAGATGACCTCTTGCCCTAGATTGTGGTAAGTTATTTGTTTGATAGATGGTTTTGAGTTCACCATACTGATGCTTTTGCATTGTTTATAAAATACATTCTATTTAAATAGGAAGTATAGACAAGCTGTTTAGCAAAGTACTTCAGAATATTTTGAAGCTACATCACAAATTAAGATATTCAGTTTTTTTTTCTCCTTTTGGAGGAGAATGTTCCAAATACAAAATTGATGAGAGTGAGATTCTTATGTATAAAATAAATTTGACTTGAAAGGAATCTCTGCCCTCAAGTGGAGTTGAGATTTGGGTTTATTAATATAGAAATTACCTTGAAGCCAGGTGCAGAGTTTTTAACCACATCATCAGTCATTTATGAAGTTAATGATAACATGCTAATAAATTGCTTGTAAGGGGAAGCTTTGTTCAGAAAGAAATAAAGAAAGAAGAAACACTTTGATGATTGATGTTGATCATGGAAAAAAATGTTCCTACAAGGACTGAATGACATTGGCTTAAAAAAATAAGCAGAAGTTAATAGAATCAAGGATAAAAAGCAAAAATAAAAATGCAGGATGCCTGACTAGGAATGAGGGTGATAAAAAAAGAATTGGCTGCTATAATTGACCAAAAAATATGTTCAGATATATGAATGTGTTTGACTCTTTTTAGGTTTACTAGATTAAAAAGCCAAATAATAGATTTGTGAGTGTAAGTACAAGTTATAGTCATCATTGGTGAGCTGTTGTGAAAAAACAAATCCAGTATATTCCTAGCTTACATTAAGGACAGAAGTGAAAGAGATGGGCCTGAAAACAATCTATCTTGACACCAGTCAGAAAATTACTAGGATGTTGTGCTTCATCTTGTTTCATATGCTTTTAAAGTCATGTGGCTAAAGGAAATAAGTTTATAAAAGCATATCATAGATGTTAAAGTTTGGAAAAGGGTCAATTGGGTTGAAATTGTTAAGTGATGTAGAGTTTTTATGAGGTAAATGTATGGTAATTGTTTCTGACATCCATAAGCTGAACTACTCATTAGTTAATAGTATGTTTATGGAAGGCTAATACATGGGCACTTTGCCAGGTATTACATGGGGTTCAGAAAAGTCTTAGAAGTCTTTGTTGTAGAAGAAGTTTGCAATCTACTCATGGAAGACATACCAGGCATTAAAAAATTAACAATAAAATAAAGTGATGTGGCTATTGATTATAAGAGCCATAGAATTTAACAAGAAAAGGGGTATTAGCATGATTTGCTGGAGAGGGCTTCTTAGAAACTATGGTTTATTTGGGTTTGCAAAATAAGCAAGACTTGGGAGGAGGGTTGAGATGAGAACATTTTGGCGAGAGATGCAAGGTGAGAGGAATGTGTATACAGACAAAGGAGCAGAGACGGTTGGCGAGAGTGCAAAATGTTTATTTTGGTTTCAAACTGATGTAAATACAGTCCTGAATTCTGAAAGTTTCATATTTATTTTTGTTGGGATTGCCACATTGTGTAGTAGATAAATATATATGTTTGGCAATGCTGAAGTTAAAATGAAGAAAATTCTGGTCTCAATATTTTAAGATTAGAAATGACCTTAAATATATGTCAACTTCTCATTTCACGTGTGAGATTTAAAGAGATGAAGTTAATGATGAAGGTTACCCATCTTGTTAATCCTAGGATGGGGATAAAAGTCAGATCCCTTGATTCCAGGCTGGTGTTATTTTTGCTAACACCCCCTGAGTTTTTTGTATGAAATGAAATGACGATTTTGATCCTGTTTTTAAAGACTTCTTTCATACTTTTGAACCAATGTTTTAAAATTTACTGGTTACCATCCTTGGAAAACAAGTCTGATGAAATTTACAAACAATTGCTGATCATAGGTGTTTATGCATTAAATCCATTGAGATTACTCAGGGGTGAAAACTCCTTGTGTCGTTAGTGATATTCTTAAGCGATCTGAAGGCTATCATCAGAGCAAAGAAAAATTAGTTTTAGATTTTCTTTATTGATATATGTTGACCTTTTAATCCCACTGATCGACAAAGTCACTGAAGATATGTTCTTTCTTCCGTGGCTCCCAGCCCTGGCTGCCTTCCATACTCATGTCAAAGGTGCTTTACATTCTGCTGCTGCTACCATTTTCTACCAGCTGGCAATGGGCTTGTCTGTCCATTAGTGGTGTGGAAAATGATTAATAAGCTCCCCAACCCTACACCCGAAAAAGGAGGGGCTCCAAATCATTCATAAATGCACAGGGATGAATTTATGCACAGGAGACAGTGACCTCCTTTGGTACAGTGGCCCCATGGGCACCTAGCAACTGAAATATAGAATGAGATGTTCTCATGCTAATGTGGAAAACCTGAGAGAAAATGCAAAATTCAATTTCACTTATCATTGTGTACACTTATAAATTTTAATGTTGTTTTTTACAATTCAAATTAAGGCTAGGAGATATAATGGGCTACCTTTTAAGGTTTTTGAGTGGGTTCAATTTTTATTTATGTTACTAATGCCAAACATTATTCTAAGACTCATTCCCTCTTGAGCTTGTCCATCTGTTATGTGACCTGAACAACCTTCCTTATTCCTTCTATATTTATAGAATTTTCTTTCTTGGTTGAATTAAAAACAGAAAGAATAAAACAGCCTTCTTTCATTTAAAGTGACTAACAGACAACCATAATTATATATATATGATCATATATATACATGTATATGATGTTCTTTCTGCTAACACCTGCTGAGGCCATAATTATATATATAATTATATTAATTAAATATACGATTATATAATTGTATATAATACATAATTAATTATATATAATAATCTCTCCTATATATACATATATAATAATAATCTCTCCTATATATATAGGAGGGAACTGTTCTTTTCCCAACGCACATCATATCCTTAATTAATATAGGCCACCTGAGGCATTAATAAGTATTTTGCATTAAAAGAATTGAAAACGGAAGGTAAACATTAGGAAAGGAGGGTCACACAGTGAATGGTTTCAGGAATAATTCTAAAAATATCTTAAAACTATAAGAGCAGTCATATTTATAAGGCACCCACAAGATGTTGTTTTATTTTGAATTAGATTAAGTAGTTGGAAATTTTTTACCACTGAACCACTTGGAAAATCACCATTTTTAAAATTTAATTCACTCCAGTTGGCTAAATCACTTGATTGCTCTGCATTCTTCAAAGGTGCAATAGTCATCACCATTTGATTCAGTAAAAAGCAAAATCCTTGACATAGATGAGATGGGGCCATCTAGAAATTATTGATTAAATGACTGAATTTTTTTTGACTTGATTGATTTAGTATCATTTTTATTCAATTTTTGGGCTTCTTTAAAAAGAGTCAGGATGGTCTACAGTAGAAGAAATATCAAGCTGAATATTGAATTTTTCTCCTGATTGTTTAGTTTTCTGGAAGATCTTGGCTAAATTTCAAACCCCAAGTTTCCTATCTGTAAAGTAAGAGCAGAACAACATAATATAAATATCTGTAAAGATAAAATAATACACATAAAACATTTTGAACTTCAAGATGCTATAGATATTTATTTCATTGATATTACAAGTATCTGAATTAGTTTCAGAACTTTTTTTCTGTCATTTTTTCCCACACTCTAATAATGCTTCTTTGCAATGCCTATGTTTTCTTCCTCTTGTTTTTCTCAACCACTTTGCTTCCTGTTTCTTTTTTTTTTTTGCCTTACTTTTACCATTTGAAGCTATGAGGTTTCCCTATGAATATCGTTCTGCCTATGTGCTCGTTTCCCTCTTCATTGTCAGGATGATCGCTAGCGTCCTTAAGGATGGTTTTAAATTTTCTTTCATGGACATTGGTATATTTGAACTTGCCATTTTTTTTTTTAAGATATCATTATATACTATACATTTGAACTTCTTTTGTGTATGTGCATCACATCCAACTATGGTGTGTGGGTGCAGTTAGGGAAGGAGAGTATGTTTTATGAGAATTTGCACTTCTCTATGTTAGACATTACTGAGTTTAGTAAAATGCATTTTGGAGTTCAAAGATGGAACCAATTTTTAGTAAAGTTGTGAAATCATGACTCTCTGGAAGGCCTAGAGATAAGAGGCAAATCTGTAGGTTCTGGCTCTTTGGCAACCCCATGAACAATAGCCACAGTGATTGTGCTTGTGGTGTACATTCAGCACACGTTTTCTGTCTCCCCATTTAGCCTTGACCTTTGATCTTTTCTGTAACAGAACTATGAGCATATTGTCTGACCTCTTTAGGAGAGGCACTGAGGAGCCACAGGGAAACTAACATAGAGATTTATCCTCATAGCACCTCTTTGTTGATCTTGTGGCTGCCCTGATTAAACATAGTATTTTTATTTATGAAGAACTGTTATGGAGACATTGTTTATTAATTTAAAAATATTTATTGAAGATGTACTATAAATAAATCACTGTTCAAGGTGCTAGGAATACTTTAACGAAAAGGGAGGCATGATTATAATCTAACAGGACTACCCTTAGTTTTGTTCCTTTGGGTATAGGTCATGAAGATTAGGGAAATCATGGGACCATTGCTTGCAGGAGGTTATTTTCATTTGAAACTTTGACAGATCCTGTGGAAATACCTGTTTAGTATATTTTATTCTTTGCCACCATTTTTGGAAATAATATATTAAATTTGCATATTTTTTTCTTCTCTGTTCACATTGTCAATCACAGAGTCATGGAGTTTCAAAGATAACAAAATTTGCAATTTTAGTATACTCTATGAAATCATACAGAGATTATTTCTGTATTGTTCATTTTAGAGAGAAAAAATTGTATTTTATTTTCATGGGGCCTTGCAAAACAATGCTAACAAAGTTTTTCTGGCAGTGGATAAAGAACTGTTTTCCTGAATTTCTTGATGCATTTTGAATCCACAATAATGTTGCATTTAAATGATTTTTAAAGTTGTCCTCTGTGAATTTACTAATTCATTTGTCTATTTATAATTTTTATTATATATTATTTAAGATCTACTGAAATGTGTAAAACTTTTGTATATTATGAAGCATAATAGAGTGCAGCCGGGAACATGCCTACCTGGGCTGATGGTGAGTAGGTGTTCACCTTAGTGGCTGTTCAGGTCATTTCTGGCTGTTTCTGTTCTAATTGCTTTGGGATTATGTCCCACCATCGGTTAAACATTTTGGATATTTCCCCCATCACCATCCAAGTTTTGAACAAGGGCATTATCAGTACTGCTGAATATATCTTTGCTCCCTTTAACCACTATCCTGAGTTGTGTGTATTTCATTTATTTGCTTTTTTTTTTTTTTTTAAGTTTTGCAACAAAAGAGTATGTCTCTAAACAAGATATTTTGCTTTCTTGTTTTGGGTTTTATAAAAATCGTATACTCCTATATACATTTGTATAATGCTTGCCATTTTCACTCAGTATTTTGTCTCTCAGATTCACTGAGTTTGTTCTTGCAGTAGCTAATGCTTTTTCACAGCACTCTGCAATGCCACTTCTGCCATAAATTACATTTTCTTACGTCTAGGAGCCTGTTTCTGGGCTGTCTATTCTGTTGCATTGGATCAAAGTTTCTTTCGAAATTCCCTACTCTAATAACACATTGTTGTAATTGTCCTTTGTAATAAGTGTTGATATCCACTAGGGAAAAACTCCCATTTTGCGCATATTCCTCAGGAACATCTTGGCAATTCTTGAGCTTCTGTTATTCTATAAAATTTTTAGTATGAGTTTTTCAAGTAACTTGAAAAAAGTTGGGATTTAATTAAAATGTACTCATTCCAAAAATAATTTTGAAGAAAATTAATGCTTTGTAAACTTCAGTCTTCTTTGTAGCAGCCAGCATTCAATCAGAAAAACAAAACAAAACAAAACACAAAAAAAAAAAAACAGAGCCAGCAGGAGATGTTTATCAAGAGATTTATGGCAAGGAATTGGCTTACATGACTGTGGGGCTGTCTAGGACATGCTGTCAGGAAGGACAGGCTGGAACTTCTGGGACATGCTGAAACTATTGTCCTGGGATTTCTACTTCAAGGAAGTTTCAGCTTTGCTGTTAAGGCCTTATAACTGATTGAACCACGCCCACCAAGGTATATAGGGTAATCTCCCTTATTTAAAGTCAACTGAATTTAGACTTTATAAAAATACCTTTATAGCAATGAGGCAGGAGAATAGGGTCTGGAGGCAGGGAACCTAAGGCCATTTCACACTGACTTCCTAGAACTAAACTGAAAGGAAAACCCTAACTTTCTACAACTAAGTAACAAAAGGACCAGAGGCTACTACACCCTTTGCAAACCCCCACCTTTTCTGATGGGAAATTGAAAGTACCTCTGATTGGTACAACCAATCAGACATTTGCATAAGAGTGTAACTTTGTAACTTCACCCTCTAATTGGTTGCTTTCTGCAACCAATCAGACTGATTGTGGGCCACCACTTCATTGACATGGGATGAAAACCAAGCAGTCAACGGGAAACCTCTAGGGGGTATTTGGACCCGAAAAATTCTGTAAGGGGGCCCTTTAGCCGCTGCTCCAGCTACTCCCACCCTGTGAAGTATACTTTCGTTTTCAATAAATCTCTGCTTTTATTGCTTCATTCCTTCCTTGCTTTGTTTGTGTGTTTTGTCCAATTCTTTGTTCAAAATGCCAACAACATGTGTGTCCAGAATTGGTGGGTTCTTGGTCTCACTGACTTCAAGAATGAAGCCGCAGACCCTCGCGGTAAGTGTTACAGTTCTTAAAGGTGGCGTGTCCAGAGTTTGTTCCTTCTGATGCTCGGATGTGTTCAGAGTTTCTTCCTTCTGGTGGGTTCGTGGTCTCATTGGCTCAGGAGTGAAGCTGCAGACCCTCCTGGTGAGTATCACAGCTCTTCAGGCAGTGCGTCTGGAGTTGTTCCTTCTTCCCGGTGGGTTTAGTGGTCTCACTGGCTTCAGGAGTGAAGCTGCAGACCTTCATGGTGAGTGTTACAGCTCATAAAGGCAGTGTGGACCCAAAGAGTGTGCAGTAGCAACATTTATTGCAAAGAGTGAAAGAACAAAGCTTCCACTGCATGCAAGGGGACCCCAGCGGGTTGTCGCCGCTGGCTCAGGCAGCCTGCTTTTATTCTCTTATCTGGCCCCACCCACATCCTGCTGATTGGTCCATTTTACAGAGAGCCAATTGGCCCATTTCACAGAGAGCTGATTGTATGTTTTGACAGGGTGCTGATTGGTGCATTTACAATCCCTGAGCTAGACACAAAAGTTCTCCACCTCCCCACTAGATTAGCTCCCCACTAGATTATGTCCACAGTGTGGACACAAAGGTTCTCCAAGTCTCCACCACAGTAGCTAGATACAGAGTGTCGATTGGTGCATTCACAAACCCTGAGCTAGACACAGGGTGCTGATTGGTGTGTTTACAAACCTTGAGCTAGATACAGAGTGCTGATTGGTGTATTTACAATCCCTTAGCTAGACATAAAGGTTCTCCAAGTGCCCACCAGACTCAGGAGCCCAGCTGGCTTCACCCAGTGGATCCTGCACCGGGGCACAGGTGGAGCTGCCTGCCAGTCCCGCGCTGTGCGCCCGCACTCCTCAGCCCTTGGGTGGTCGATGCGACTGGGCGCTGTGGAGCAGAGGGCGGTGCTCGTCGGGGAGGCTGGGGCCGCCCAGGAGCCCAAGGCAGGAGCCCAGGGCAGGGGGGAGGCAGCTAAGGCCTGGTGAGAAGTCAATCACAGCAGCTGCTGGCCCAGGTGCTAAGCCCCTCACTGCCCGGGTGGCGGGGCTGGCTGGCCGCCGCCAGTGCAGGGCCGCGGAGTCCATGCCCACCCGGAACTCACGCTGGCCTGCAAGCGCGGCGTGCAGCCCTGGTTCCCGCCCGCACCTCTCACTCCACACTTCCTCGCAAGTTGAGGGAGCTGGCTCCGGCCTCGGTCAGCCCAGGAAGGGGCTCCCACAGTGTAGCAGTGGGCTGAAGGGCTCCTCAAGCCCTTCAGCGGGCTGAAGGGCCCCTCAAGTGGGTGCCAAGGCCGAGGAGGTGCCGAGAGCGAGCGAGGGCTGTGAGGGCTGCCAGCAGGCTGTCACCTCTCACCTGGACACCCTCCACCGGTAACAACAACACCTAGAATAATATTTGATGAAATAACTGACACAATTTGGCACATAAAACTGACCATCACACTTGTCACAAACTTGGTAGGTTTCTCTATTTATTTATATTTATTTTTCCATATTGAATGCCTTTTTATAAACCAATTTTCTCTGTACTGGTCTACTTTTTAATTTATATTTTCTAGCAGTAACACCTCTTGGTGTAGGGAAGTGCAGTTGGTTTTTATATATGGATTGATGTATCTAACTTGTTAAACTCTATTTTTAATACTCTTTCTGGAGATTCTCTTGGGTATTTTATTAATATGTATGCAGTTATATCATTTGTAAAGATAATAATTTTTATCTATTGTGCTTATGTTTTTTAAAGATTAATTTTGAAATTACATATGGTGAAATTTATTCTTTGTGTTGCACAAAGTTCTATTACTTTCAGCAAATGCATGAAATCATCTGTTTACCACTACAAGCAAAATAAAGAATAGTTTCATCATCCTCCAGAACTCCTCTGTGCCACACACTTGTGCGCAGTTCTTCTCTCCCACAAACTCTGGAAGCCACTGATTTGTTTTTCATCCCTGAGTTTTGCCTTTTTTAGAATGTTGCAAAAATGGAATTTCACTGTGGGTGTTGTTGTTTTTCCTCTTAGGAAATTCCTATGAGTGTATGTTTAACTTTCTAAGAAACAGCTAAACTGTTTTCCAAAGTGTCTGTACCATTTCCATTCTCACCAGAGTTCAGTTACGTTGCATCTTTGTTAGTACAAAAAGATGTTCTTACTTTTTTCATTTATTATGCTTGAGTTTTAAGGGTTTAACACGTTCTGAATACAAGCCTTTTATCAGATATGTAATTTGCAAACATTTTCTGCTAGTTCAAGGTTTTTCTTTCTTAATAGTGTCTTTTGTAGAGTGAAATATTTTTAATTTTGATTAAGTCCAAGTTATTATTACTTTCTTTTCTATTTCATGCTTTTGGGGTCAGATCTAAGAAATCTTTGCCTAATTCAGCATTGCAAAAATTTTCTCCATGTTTTCTTCTGAAGTTTTATAGTTTTACATTTTATACTTATATCTATGATATGTTTTGAATTAATATTTTGTATAAAATGTACAGTGTGGGATGAGATTCATTTTTTTTGCATATTGATATCTAATTTTTCCAAGACTGTGTGTGTGTGTGTGTGTGTGTGTGTGTGTATGGGTAGGTGTTTGAAACAAAAAGACAAACATGCTTGTTTCTACTACCCAGTGGGAATTTGGCTCTTATTGGTCAAGAGTAAAAGAGTAAAATATGCATATTTTAGTCACCTCACATGGGAAATTTAGCAGCTCAAACACATTGAACACAAATACCCCAGTTACAATAATGTAACTGCACATGGTCTCTGATGTGGTTACTGCAGGCATATGAATAGAGGGAAAGTGTTATTTTATATTGCAGTAGCAGAAATTTCTTTTTTTGAGACGGAGTCTCGCTCTGTCACCCTGGCTGGAGTGCAGTGGCACTATCTTGGCTCACTGCCAGCTCCGCCTCCTGGGTTCATGCCATTCTCCTGCCTCAGCCTCCCGAGTAGCTGGGACTACAGGCGCCCACCACCATGCCTGGCTAATTTTTTGTATTTTTAGTAGAGACAGGGTTTCACTATGTTAGCCAGGATGGTCTCGATCTCCTGACCTCGTGATCCGCCCGCCTTGGCCTCCCAAAGTGCTGAGATTACAGGCGTGAGCCACCGTGCCCGGCCAGTAGCAGAAATTTCTGCTTTGTATCACCTTCCAATAAGACTGTGTATATTTTTTTAGTATACTTTAAGTTCTGGGGTACATGTACAGAACTCGCAGGTTTGTTACATAGGTTTACACGTGCCATGGTGGTTTGCTGCATCCATCAACCCGCCATCTACATTAGGTATTTCTCCTAATGCTATCCCTCCCCTAGCTCCCCATCCCCCGACAGGCCCTGGTGTGTGATGTTCCCCTCCCTGTGTCCATGTGTTCTCACTGTTCAACTCCCACTTGTGAGTGAGAACATGTGGTGTTGGCTTTCTGTTCTTGTGTTAGTTTGCTGAAGACTGTGTGTTTTTAAGATACCTAACTGTTGCAGCAAAATTTCTAGGGAAAAAGGGCAACATCTGTGTAATTTGGTCAGTCGAGACTATCAAGTATTTGAGCAAGTGTGATGTGACAAGTGGTATACAATCCAAAAGGTTTTTATAATGAGGAAGTTCTGCAAATTGACTGCTGGACTCCACCTGTAGCTTATAACCATAGAGAACATAAATCAAATATCAATTCCCTGAAGTCTGTGTCCATAAGCAAAACCTTTTCTTCCAACCTGTTTAGTGATAATCAAATCTTTATACCTAGACATGATGTCATGGGGTAAAGGGAGCTAGTAGTTATTAAGCTTCTGCTGAATGGTACCACAGAATACAGTGTTTTACATACATCCAAATTCAATCCATCTTCACATAAATCTAGTGTGTTAAGTATTAGTATCATATTTCCATGGTTTAAGAGACTGAGGTTCAGAGAGTTATAAGAGTTTACTCACAGTCATACACTTAGAAAATAGAGGAGCCAGGTATCAAACACAATTATGCTTCCAAAGCTCATGAGTGAAATCCAGGAGTGATTCTTTTCTGTAAATCCTTAAATCCCTTTTTTATAAGAACATTCTCATTGTTGCTAAGAAATGACCTTTCCTTGCTTTAGAAAGCTTGTTGCTTAGTCCAAAGTCCTCAATATTGAAGTTCTTTTGGCTGAAGTTGTTGATTGGACTGGTTTAGCTCCTCTTTACATGGTTCTAGTCTGTTCTAACATTATAGCTCTGCTAGGCAATGGGGCCATATAGCCTTGGCACTGATGGAATTAAAGAAAAATAATGAAGTTTCCATCGTTCACAAAGTGATCTTCTACCTTAGGGAGAGCTATAAAAGGACATACAAAAATCAAACAACTGAAAAATCGTGGTTGTTTACTCTCAGCAAGGAGGATTGATTTTTACTTTTTCTGTTTTCAATTAATTTACCTAATTTAACCTTTAAAAATGTCACCTTCCCTTTCAACCTCAGTAATAAATGTAAGTTTTTTCCTGATTTAATTTCAGAAGCCTCCCCATTTACTTTCAGCAGCTGCTTCCCTTTTGGGTTGAGTTGGATTGGGAGGGAGGAAAGAAAGATGTGGAAAGAAAGTTTCTGCAACGTGCCATTTCTTTAACTCACACTAGTACAAGCTTCCAGAGTTGTGTTAGTTTATTAAGCATGTATAAATGTGTGGATACAATGGTAGGGTTGAAGAAGAATAACAAATTGATGAGGAGTTAATAAAACCAAACACCATAAAAAGTATCCTAGCTATTTTTGAAACAAATGATTTCAAGAAGCTGTTACTGAATGAAATAGAAACCTTTTGCTTTGCAGTTGACGTATATTAGTGCCTGTGTGTTACACCTTCACTCAGCTCCCTAGCATGGTGCCAGAGACAGTGCTTCCCAAAATTTTATATGCATTCAAATCACCTGGGATTGTTGTTAAAATGCAGATATGCTCTGCACATCAGGTCTGGGGTGGGGCTTGAGACTGTGGTTTTCTTTTCTCCTTCCTTCCTTCCTTCCTTCCTTCCTTCCTTCCTTCCTTCCTTCCTTCCTTCCTTCCTTCCTTCCTTCCTTCCTTCCTTCCTTCCTTCCTCTCTTTCTCTCTTTCTCTCTTTCTCTCTTTCTTTCTTTTTCTTTGATGGAGTCTTGCTTGCTTTGTCACCACCAGCCTGGAGTGCACTGGTGCGATCTCAGCTCACTGCAACGTCTGCCTCCCAGGTTCAAGCAATTCCCCTGTCTCAGCCTCCCAAGTAGCTGGGATTACAGGCACACGCCACCATGCCCGGCTAATTTTTTTGTATTTTAGTAGAGATGAGATTTCACCATGTTGGCCAAGACAGTCTGGATCTTTTGACCACATGATCTACCCGCCTCAGCCTCCCAAATTGCTGGGATTACAGGCGTGAGCCACCACGTGGATTTCTAACAAGCTCCCAGGTGATGCTGGCACTGCTGGTCTTTGGTCTGCCTTTTGAGTAGCAAGGATGTAGAAATTTTAATCTTTGAAAGTATAATCTTGTTAAGGATTCTATATGGGAAGTCTGGCTACGTTTACATATACTTTACCTATATAAAGAGAAGAATTTAGGTTAATTTTTTTTTTAATGGAAAGCTTGCACTCAGTATTTTTAAATAAGGAAGACAAAATGAATAACAGCTGTACTTGATGACTTAGTCTATGCCAGGCACTGTGCTAAGGTCTTTACATATATTATGTTATTTAATTCTCATATCCATGATGAGAGACCTAGTTTATTATTTACATGTATGATAAGTAAACTGAGGCATAAAGCAATGGTTCCATAACTGTGTGAGGCCAGAGGGTTAATAAGGCAGTAAAGGCTGCATTCAGACTTTGGTTGGTTGTTGCCTCTAAAACTTGTACTGTTAATCACTACTCTATTATAAAATATTGGATAGTGATTAAAAAACCCTTTTCTATGGAATGAAATGAAGATGAGCATAAACTGTAAGTTTGATGTGGGTTCAAGGCCTGAGTCTTATATTTAACCCTGAGAAAATCTTGTAGCTCCAGACACCTCATTTGAAAGCAGAGATTCTATTTGCTCTGCTCTTGTCTGCATATTGACGTTGTGAAGTTCAAATGAAATTATGACACGACATATTTCGTGACTTGCAAAATAGCACAAAGAGGTAGCACCCCCGCCATTTATTGTCCACTGCATATGAAAAATAGGCATGATGGCTTCACAAAAACTCAAATATTTGGTCCAGTCTCATTTGATGCTTGCCAGTAGGAGAATCTTCATGAAATGGGGAGGTTGCTGCATTTGAGTCACAGCACAGAGTGAAAATATGTCTGGTTTAGGACACTCGGTACTCTCTTGCCCAATCTTGGGCCAATTTCCTTATCTTCCATTTGAAGAAGGTGAGACGGTGGTCTCTAAATTACTTCCCACATCTAACAGCTAAGTTTTTGATTTTTGCTTCCAACTGATTGATAACTGCTGTCTTGCAAGATTTGGATGATGATGATAATAATGATGATGACGGTTTTGCGACTTTGCCTCTGTTTCTTTGTGGATAAATTTTCTCAAATTCTAGTAAAGAAATTAATTTTCTTATAAGCTACGACTAGTTTTCAGTCGGAGTTAATTCAAAAGTAGGAGAGAATGTAAAAGGATGATAAAATAAGGTACAATTTGCAGGCTGGGAGTGGAGATTTCTGGTCAGTACACAATATTTCAGACAGAGGCCTGTTTTAGGGAAATGTGTGAACTGCAACCCAGCTTTAGGAGATATTACAAATCTCAGACCCGAGGAGAAGCAGCAGGAACAAAGTTATTTGCTCAGCTAGTATGGAATCAGGAAAAAAAAAAAAAACAGGACAGAATAAATTCCTAAGCTCCATGGAGAGAGTGGAGAAATAAAAGTTGGCCATGTTTAAGTGGAGATTCAGAAACCAGACAAGTGCTACCGAAGAAAAGTGAATGACTCAGATGTCTGTGACACCACAGGGAAAACATAAAGAAAGGGCGTGCTTTTTACATGCCCTTTTAGTGCTTTTCAATTTACACATTACCATCAAGTATAATGCTGCATTTTATTCTGATAACATTCCTTTGTGATATAAATATGTATCTCCACTCCACAGATGAAGAAGTTAAGGATTAGAGAGGTTATTTATTTACTCCTGAAGTGGAGACACTATAATAGAGACTCTAAATTCCATGCATTTCTCACCTATTCTGTAGGCTCATTTGAGCCAAATTTAATAGAATGCATTCATTCCACAAAGCAATAAAACTTCCCATGTAAAATTACTTTATATATATTCTTCTTGTTCTAAAAATTGATTCTCACAACTTAGATTATGCTAGCTTCAATTCTTTTATTATTATTATTATTTTTTGAGGCGGGTCTTGCTCTGTTGCCCAGGCTGGAGTGCAGTGTTGCGATCTTGGCTCACTGCAACCTCTGCCTCCTGAGTTCAAGCAATTCTCGTGCCTCAGCCTCCTAGGTAACTGGGAATACAGGTGCACACCACCACACCCAACTAATTTTTTGTATTAGTTGTACATGTTGACCAAGTTGATCTTGAACTCCTGATCTTGGGTAATCCACCTGCCTTGGCCTCCCAAAATGCTGGGATTACAGGCGTGAGCCACTATGACGGGCCATATTAGCTTCAATTCTTAAATCTGTTCTAGGGGAATTAAAAATGCCTCTCTTTCTGCATCTATGTACCCTATAGCCTCCCACATCTAGATGCCTCTTAGAGCTGGAAAAAATTGTGTCTTCTTGCAGGGATTGGCAGGTACAGGAGGGAAGGGAAGATCATGACTGCCATTGTCTTTGTGGACCTTCATTTAATATTTTCTACACTGTCTAGACTACCTAGAGTATGGTATTGGTAATGATAAAGCTCCTGTGGATTGGCTAATATTGTAAAATATATAAAAACAATATTTGCAGAGGTAATAAAAAGGCAAAGACCCACTAGCTGTCATATAGTAACTTTTTTGAGTATTTTATGTCTCCTGCCCAATATGGGTCTCGTTTTCCTAGTTTTTCTATCTGGCTTTGACTTTTATAAGTTACTCAGATCTGTAGACTGTTTTTTAAATTATGTTTACTCTTAATTGACAACCTCCCAGTTAAATCTGATGAAAATTTGATCATATACATTATATATAAATATATATATTTAAGGAGAGCTTCAAGACTGTGTATCTCACCAATAATCATCTCTCTGCTCTACCTGCTGCCACTGAATTGGTGACTTCTGCAGGCTGGGGCCTATTCATACCCTGGGCCTGCCTCTGCCTCCAGCTTGGAAAGAAGAAATGTAATGCCTTTGGTCAAGCCTAGTCTGGACTAGGAAGCAGGTACACAGCTGGAACCTTCCATTGCTAACCCTGCAATCAAACCTCTTCTGGGGGAAAGATTTTCTATGTGTTAATATTAAAAAAGGCAATGTTATTTATATTTCCCACATTAAAAAAATTAAATAAAATTGCTTTTCAGAACTACCCAGTGAGATACAAGGGGAATAGGTGCTTTTTACTACTAAGCTCCTTGGGATCAGGTGTCATTTTCATGTTTGGCTACCTTTTATTTGACATTTTCAATTTTTTTGTTGTCGTTGTTCTCAGGCTCAGGTGAATGTGCAGCCTCCCAGAACCCTCATTTAACTGCCAGGTTTGGCACCTGGTTAAATGCATTGGCTTCTTACTTGCTTTTGCATTCTCTCTCTCTCTCTCTCTCTATTGGACTTGGTGTTCTGGGCCACTTGCTTGCTAGCATATTCTAAAATGAAAAAAAGAAGCAAGTAACATAAAGTCCTATTTTCAAATGTTGAGACTACAAACTGAAATATTGGGACTTACTGCTAGCTCTTAACATGTGCATCTTCTTCTTCCCTAAACATATTATCAAAGAAAATTGGCCCCATAGCAGTAAAAAACAAACAAACAAACAAGCAACAAACACAACTTTTCTAAATGGAGATTTAGTTATATATGAAAGATTCCTGGTAATTGATAGGAAAATCTTATTTCTGACCTGTTTCTTGATTCCTGGGGGTAATGTATCACTGTTTACTTGGGTATGTTATAATACTTTTATTTGTAAACACCTTCCCCCACTGTTAGCTTTGGTTTAGTTAATTTTTCGCTTTGTAAATTTTCTGTCTCAACAAGAAAAACCACATCTTATTCATAGGAGGAATAAGGGTAATCTCAATTTAGTTAGAAAAAGAGTCATGGGAAAACCAGCGATGATCTTGAGATTAGATTTGTGTTATATGATTCTGGTAATGTGTATTGTTCACAGGTAAGTGCTTTAGAAGTTCCTATTTATAGGTATTTATCCTGACATATCAGAAAAAAACCTTTGTCATTCAATAATTTCTACCTGTTAGCAGAATGTACTTTTATAGTTTTTTTTAAAAAACTTTATTATAGTATTTATTAAATGCATACTCCAATTAATTTTTTAGAATGATACAAAGGCGGGCCAGGCGCGGTGGCTCATGCCTGTAATCCCAGCACTTTGGAAGGCTGACGCAGGTGGATCACCTGAGGTCAGGAGTTCAAGACCAGCCTGACCAACATGGAGAAACCCTGTCTGTACTAAAAATACAAAATTAGCCGGGTGTGGTGGTGCATGCCTGTAATCCCAGCTACTTGGGAGGCTGAGGCAGGAGAAAAGCTTGAACCCGGGAGGCGGAGGTTGTCGCAGTGATTGTGCCATTGCGTTCCAGCCTGGGCAACAAGAGTGAAACTGCATTTAAAAAAAAAAAAAAAAATGATGCGAAGGCTACTTTTACTGAAAGTTTTTATTAACTTGTTGACATTTGAAATGAGATGTTATGAAAGTATTGCTTATAATGGTAAAAGTAGACAATGGTGATTGAAGTTAGAACAGTGAATTTCTTGGGAGAGGGTGTGCACGAACAGCAGGGCCAAGTGAAGCTTCTGGGTGTTGGAAATGTTCTATGTCTAGATCCAGGTCATGGGTACATGATGTATGCATATTTAAAATTTCACTTAATGTTTGTGTACTTTACTATATGCATGTTATACCTCAATCAAAAAAAGTAGAGAAAAAAGATGCAATGTTTCAAATGATACGGAATGAATTAGTTGGACTTAGGTAGGTGAATATCAACTTTACCTTCTCTTGTTTCACAAAATATTCCTAACTGATATAATAAAGGCTTTATATAATTCAAGTACCAATAGGTAACAAAAACTGATAAGAAATGCATTAATGCCCCAAACTTGAAATTGGTAAGGGGCAGGAAATGAAATTTCAAAAAAGTGGAAATCCAATAATCAATGAACATATCAAAAAGATGTCCAAAATATTTACCTAAATAGAGAAGCTGAGGCACAAAATATAATTTTAAATAGTTTACTTAAGGCAAAGTAGCTGCCTTAAGTAAACTATTAAAGAGGATAGCTGTCCAGGGCACATTTCCAAGTTGCCTTAGAAAGTGCTCCACTTGGCCTCTCTTACAAGCAGGTTTTTATTTTATTTGTAATTTTTTTCAAACTTTGAAGTTCATGGGTACATGTGCAGGTTTGTTACATAGGTAAGCGTGTATCATGGGGGTTGTTGTGCAGATTATTTCATCACCCATGTCTTAAGCCTAGTATCCATTAGTTATTTTTCGTGATCCTCTCCTTCCTCCCACTCTCCACCCTCTAACAGGCCCCAGTGTGTGATGTTCCCCTCTATGTATCCATGTGTTCTCATCATTTAGCCCCCACTTATTTTATGTGAGAACATGTGGTATTTGGTTTTGTCTTCCTGTGTTAGTTTGCTAAGGATAATGGCTTCCAGCTCCATCCATGTCCCTGCAAAGGACATAATCTCATTCTTTTGTGTGGCTGCATAGTACTCCATGGTGTGTCTGTACCACACTTTCTTTATTCAGTCTATCATTGATGGGCACTGAGGTTGATTCCATGTCTTTGCTATTGCAAGTAGTGCTGCAATGAACATATGCATGTATGTGTCTAAGATGGATTCAAGATTTAAATGTAAAAACTCAAAACCATAAAAACCCTGGAAGACAACCTAGGCAATGTCATTCAGGACATAGGCATGGACAAAGATTTCATGACAAAGATGTCAAAAGCGATTGCAACCAAAAATTGACAAATGGGATCCAATTAAACTAAAGAGCTTCTGTACAGCACAGCACAGCAAAATAAACTATCAACAGAGTACACAGAAAACTTACAGAATGGGAGAAAATTTTTTGCAAACTGTCCATCTGACAAAGGTCTAATATCTAGCATCTATAAGGAACTTAAATTTACAAGAAAAAAAATCCCATTAAAAATGGGTAAAGGACATGAACAGATACTTCTCAAAAGAAGACATACATGTGGCCGACAAGCATATGAAAAAAATCTCAACATCACTGATTACTAGAGAAATGCAAACCCAAACCCAAACCACAATGAGATACCATCTCACACCAGTCAGAATGACTATTATTAAAAAGTCAAAAAATAACAGATGCTGGCGAGGTTGTGGAAAAAAAGAAAAGGAATGCTTATACACTGTTGGTGAGAGTGTAAATTAGTTCTACCATTGTCGAAGATAGTGTGGCGATTCCTCAAAGACCTTAAGACAGAAATACCATTAGATCTAGCAATTCCATCACTGGGTATATACCCAAAGGAATACAAGCAGGTTTTTAAAGGCAAAAAGGAAAAAGGAGTGGGCTGATATGAAATTATTTGACAGGCTTTCTCATTGGCTTGTAGAAAAAGTATTGATTAGTAGTTTTCTGTACATTGTTGAACTCTAGGTTATGAGTTATGGTGTCCAGAGCATGGCATTGTTAGGTTAGTTTTATAGGTGCTTGGCATCAGTCAGTCTAGAGTGCACATAGCAAGTGGCTTCAAGAGATAATTTTTTAGCTCAAGAGGGGAATGAGACATGATTGCTGTCACATTTCAATGCTTCTCTGGGCTTGATAATTTAGGAGGGCTAGCATTCGTCAGATAAAAAGTTAGAACAAGCCAAAATTTTATTAATCTTATTAGTAAAGACAACTGAGAAAGAGATGTTATTATTTAACATTATTAAAAAGGCAATATTATTATATCTCACACAAAATTTAGAGAAATTCACTTCTCAGAAAAAATGCATAATAGGTACTTTTGTAATGTAACTGCAACTAAACCCCTGGAGATCAGGTACCATTTCTTAAAAGTTTGCATTCAATTTCTTAGTTTAATACACCTAAGGGTTTTAAGTTCTTCTTTTACAAAATTTAAATTTTGTTTTACAGATCATTACAGTTGTGAGCTTCGTGTAATTTTTCAGGAATCCAAAAATTGAGGGATAGATAGCCAATTTCTCCTGAGTTACTGGGCTCAGAGACTGACAAGATACCACAATTTGCTATCCACCAAGAAACCTTGCGCCAGAAGAGTTCACAATGCTGACTCTTGTTAGGAATTCTGAAAATAAAAGTATTGGGATGATAGGCACCAGCGTGTAAAAGATTTCAGAAGTGGAACAACCTCATGGTCAGCATACCCAGGGACATAGATGTACCTGGGGCACTTCAGGCTCAGGAATAGTAAATAATGGCAATAAGTTTGTACTTACATATTGTCATCATCTTTGAGCCTTGTTTTCTGAACGATCTCAACTGTATGCTTCTCCCAGAACAGAAACCCAGTTTGTTTCCTCTGGCTGTCAATCCCTTTTCCCTGTAGCCCACAAGGTGAACTAATCCTTTATGTGTCAGCTTAAATATCTGACATTTGTCTTCAGGCTTCCATCACGCCTCTGTCTGTAGCTAGGCAGTCTTCCCACAAACTCCCACACCACTTTCTACCTGCCCACTCTGCACTGGGCTGTCATTATTTGCATATAAGATCATGGTGTGAACCATGGTTATTCATGGACCACGTGTTATTCAAATGAAGGCGCTTTGTTTCCAGTGCCTGGAGTCTAAGTACGTTAATGTATATTTATGCAATGGGTGAGAATAATTAAAATCACACTGGGAGGTTGTGTGGCAGAGAAGAAAGAACCTTGGAATGATGGGATACACTGGCTATGTAGGTTCGTATCTGTATGACCTTGGAAGTTATTTAACTTATCTGAACCTTAGTTTCTGTGTATTCAAAATGAGAGTAATAATTCTCACCAAGTTAAATGATGGGAACAAAATATAGGGATTACATGAAAGAACAGATGTGAAGATACCAGAATTTCAGCACACAGTGACATTTTCTTCTCCTTTGTTCCTTCCTCCTTCCCATCCCCAGAAAGGCTTGAGATTCTATTTTTTTCATTAGTGTGCAAGGATAAGGACCAGGTACATATCTGCAATGCTTGCCTGTGGGTCTGTGCACACACACATATACACAAACGCACTTTTCCATGCACTTTGTTACAGAGACTATTTCCACCTTGGACCCTTTTGATAACATTTATAACAGGATTTCAACGTTAACTTCAACATTAGCTGGAAAGTTCACTAATTTGTAGTCCCGTTTGGGATGCAAAATAATTTTTGGGGAGGCATCAAGGATTATTTTGAAAATCAAGATTATTTGAATATTTGTCCCACATATGCCTTTCTCACAGAACACACTGTCCTAATGCTTTTGCCAATAGCCATTCTTCATTTTAGCATTTTCATTATGCATTCTGATTTTTAACCTTGAAGGTTTTTAATGGAGCCATATAAATTTGCCTCAAGATGACATGGAATATTACCAGATCTCGTCTATATAAGTTCTTATCACCTAAGCAGGTATTATTTTTGGTAAAACCTAGGAACATGTTACCCAAGTTAAGTCAAGTCAATGCTTATGCTGATAGCATAAGATTTTTAAAATTGTATTTCTGCATTCTAATTAAACTGAGTGGGAAGTATTTGTTGCTGAGAGTTTAGTTATTAAAGATGCTGGCTGCTACGCTTAACCTTCATGTCCTTTTAGACATGTGATCCAAGAAAATTTATTAAAAATTTTCTCAGCCTCATCAGTTCATGATAAGCTATCTTTCAGCCAGGCTTTAACCCTCATTTGAAACTTCTTTATTGTCAAGTTCTTATGCACTGAAATATAGCTCTCTTGGATTGCAAATTTTATTCTTTCAAATATCTATATCTTTAATTTCCTCTTACCTGACTTTTATCTTATTGGAATCTCCAATTTTGCAGCTCTTTCCACATCTCTCAGTTAATTCCCCTGTATTGACAGCAACTACCTCTTCTCTCTACCTGGATCCCATGGGCAGCCATTTCCTTTGTATTTGCTCTTACATCTTTCCCTTCCTCCTTGTTCTTCTGTCAATTCTGTCTTTGATTCTCCAACTCTGGGTAATTGCCACTGCCCACTTCCCCTGAGAGAGAACCCACTCATTCTTTCATTCGTTCAGTACGTATTTATTCAGATCCTTCTATGTGCCAAACATGGTGCCCAATGTTAGAACATAGTAGCAATAGTTTCTACGTTCTTGAAGTTTAACATTTAATGGGGAGATTACTATATATTAATGTGACTGCTCCCACCCGGAAACCCTACTGCTACTCCACAGTCCTTTTGCTTATAGCTAGAAGGTTTCCTCTGGCCTCCATCTAGATTATGGTTAACAGCGTTCCCAGAGAACCTGATTAAAGAAATGCAGTGTTAGGTCTGGTACTGAATAGATATCTGCACTTTATTAAGAAACTAAGGTGATTTTTATGCATGTTGGAGTTGGAGAAACACTTTTTGATGGAAATCCCCATAGCAAAGATTCTCATAGTTCTCCACTTCTTTCAGGCTTTTACTGAGATTACTTTCTTAATTTTAATGGAGGACCCTGCTTTTTATGCTGACAAGATGTTTCAGACCCTTTAGTATGAGTTCCTTCACGTTTCTCCTGTTTACCTGAAGAGCTCCGTCTATATTGTGACTTCCCCTTCTTACCTTCTTAACTCATGGTTTGCCTCTTGCATAGGCAAATGTTCTCTTTGACCTCTTGATGTTATTTCCTCTTTCCTTTGTCACAAACTTACTCATTGTAAGAAAAAGTTACTCATTTTCTTTACCTACATTTGCCATATCTCCATTCTTCAAAACTGTCGCTCCTTGTCTTCTAGATAGGATACCTTTCTCTCACACTGAAAATCTTCCCTTGATCCTTCTACTCTTCAAGCTATGATTCCATATCTGCATTGCTCTTCACTATGAGAGAAGTCTTGCATCACTTCCTTTATTTCTTCACCACCGATTAACTTTTAGCTCCTTGAAATCTAGATTCTTCCTCTACCCTCTCTATTAAAACAAATCTTCTGGCAGTCAAAAGTGGACCTCTGATTGCCCCATCTGGTTCTTGATTCTCATCTCCTCCTCCCTATGTGGGATCACCTTCAATGAAGCTGCTTACACTTTTTTTTTTTTTTTTGAGACAGAGTCTCACTCTGTTTCCTAGGCTGGAGAGCGGTGGCTCAATCTTGGCTCACTGCAACCTCCACCTCCCAGGTTCAAGCAATTCTCCTGTCTCGGCCTCCCTAGTAGCTGGGATTACAGGCGTGCACCACCACTTCCAGCTAATTTTTATATTTTTTGTACAGATGGTGTTTCACCAGGTTTGCCAGGCTAGTCTCAAACTCCTGACCTCAGGTGATCCACCTACCTCAGCCTCCCAAAACGCTGGGATTACAGGTGTGAGCCACCATGCCTGGCTGTATCTTTTCTTTGGCATCTATCAACCCCAACCTGACCCCTTGCCTCTCTGAATTGATAAAAGAACAACCTTAGACAAATTAAATTTAACAGAGTTTAATTGAGCAAAAAAAGATTCATGAATCTGGCAGCCTCCTGAGCTAGAGCAGTCTCAGAGACACTCCACTGTAGCCATGTGGGGTATATTAGTCTGTTCTCAGGTTGCTGATAAAGACTTACTTAAGCTTGGGTAATTTATAAAGAAAAAGAGGTTCAATGGACTCACAGTTCCACATGGCTGGGGAGGCCTCACAATCATGGCAGAAGGTGAAAGGCATGTCTTACATGGTGGCAGGCAAGAGAGAACTTGTGCAGGGGAACTCCCTTTTATAAAACCATCAGATCTCGTGAGACTCACTCACTATCGTTAGAACAGCATGGGAAAGACTTCCCCCTATGATTCCATTGCCTCTCACTGGGTCCCTCCCATGACACATGGGAATTGTGGGAGCTACAATTCAAGATGAGATCTGGGTGAGGACACAGCTAAACCATATCACGGTGGAAGAAGATTTATGGACAGAAAAAGGAAAGTGATGTACAGAAAATGGAATTGAGGAACAGAAACTGCCATATAGGTGACAGCTCAGTGTTTGCCTTATTTGAACACAGTTTGAACAGATGGCCCATTGTGAGTGGTTGAAACTCGATGATTGGCACAAGAGTAGGTTACAGTCTGTTTACACATCCAGTTAGGTACAATTCATTATGTAGGGACAAATCTTTAGGTTGAACTTAAAATATGTGAGGAAACAGCTTTAGGCTAAACTTAATTCAACAGAACACTTCCTTTTGAAATCTTTTCTGTCGTTTTTTTCCTCCTTGTAACCACTAAATATAAGCTTTTATTTCTTTTAAGTGAATTTTGTTGAGGTATAAATTACATATAACGAAGTGTTCCCATTTAAATTGTACAGTTCTATGAGTTTTGGCAAATGCATATATCTGGGTAGCCACCACCACAATCCCACTAGAGAACATTTTCACACTTGATCTTAGCCAAAAGGTCAGGAAGTGATAAGAGAACATGTCCATCATCTCAAAAGTTTCCCTTGTGCCTTTTGTGGTCCATTTTCCCCCACCCTGGGCAAGCACAGATCTGCTTTCTGTCACTACAGATTTGTGTGCCTTTTGTAGAATTTTATATAAATGGAATCATATCTATGTACTCTTTTTTTCTTTGGATTCTTCCAGTCAGCATACTTATTTTGCAATTCATCCAAGTTACCCTGTGTGTTAGTAGTTCATTCCTTTTTACTGCCTAGTGGTATTCTATTCTATCCATATACCACAATAATTTTTTATCCAAATGTAAGCATTTTTCAGGGCCATCTTCTTTCACTTATCTTTCTTTCAGAAACCTTATTTACTTTCATAGCAGCAGACATCATCTCCTTTCATATGGCTTCTCAATCTCTATTGCTTACCTTTGCTTACTTCATGAATTTTAGAATTTTATTTAAAGCTGTGTGCTTAACATCTGTTTCTAGGTTGCTCACTAGCAATTTAACGTTATTATTTCCAAACTAGAACTCCTTTTCTTCTCCATAAAATAATGTCTATCTGGTACCTTGCCCTTACTGTTTCTCTTAATGGTACCTTGTCCTTTCTGTTACCCGGGCAAAGTATGTCCACTTTGCCTAAAAAATTGACTTGATTTTCAAACTGTGTTTGTTCTGTTTTTTATTATCTCATATCCATCTCTCTCTTTTCCTTTTTTTTTTTTGAGACAGACTCTCGCTCTGTCGCCCAGGCTGGAGTGCAGTGGCACGATCTCGGCTCACTGTAAGCTCTGCCTCCCGGGTTCATGCCATTCTCCTGCCTCAGCCTCCCGAGTAGCTGGGATTACAGGTGCCCGCCATCACGCCCGGCTAATTTTTTTGTATTTGTAGTAGAGTCGGGGTTTCACCGTGTTAGCCAGGATGGTCTCCATCTCCTGATCTCGTGATCCGCCCACCTCGGCCTCCCGAAGTGCTGGAATTACAGGCTTGAGCCACTGCGCCCGGCCCCATCTCTCTCTTTTCTGTTCCTCCTGCCTTCGTCTTATTTCAGGTCTTTTTTGAAAATTCTTCTTTCTCCATTTCTGTTTATCCTCTTCCCAGGGTCCACACTTATTTTGCTAAGGGACGGATCTCATGATATTATATCCTGTACAAAAACCTTGTGGTCCTTCCACTTTTTCCTGGAACAAGTGTTAATAGTAGGCCAGACATATAACACTCATAATGTGTGGCTACAAGTGCTTGCTAAGCTGTGGCAAAACATTCGGTATATAAAGGAACTAAAGGAGACATGATAAATGGTCTGCAATTTCCCTCTTGGTCTTGAACCTTGCCTGCTTCTCTGCTTCTCTCTTTAGGTTATCTCCCATGACTCAGGAAGCTCACCTAAAGAACAACTAAAAGTCTTGAAAAAATGGGTAAGTACTTTTCCTAGAATTGTAGGAATGGGTTTGCACCAATGATCCTGAACAAGAGGCATGAAAAAACAAAAAACAAAAAACAACAGACTTCCAATCTATTTCAGTCTGTCCCTGTTGCAATAACAAAATACCTAAGACTGAGAAATTTATAAATAATAGAAATTTATCTCTCACAGTTCTGGAGGAACTGGGAAATGGAAGTCCAGGATCAAGGTGCCAAGAGGTTCAGTGTCTCTCTGCTATTAAGATGGTGCCTTGTTGCTGTGTCCTTTGGAGAAGAAGATGGATGCTGTGTCCTTACATGGTAGAAGGGACAGAAGGGCATAAAAGGGTCTAGCTAGTTACCTCCAGCCCTTTTATAAGGCACTAACTTCGTTGATTAGAATAAAGTCCTCATGGCCTAATTATCTCCTAAAGGCCCCTTTTCTTGTACTTTTGCATTGGGGGATTAACTTTCACCATAAATTTTGGGGTAAACACAAACATTCAAACCATTAATTCTGTAGCACTGACAGAGAAACACTTTTATCTGGACCAAATCACAAGAACACATAGCATACACATAGCCTCTCTTCTCTTCACTCTATGAAGCTCCAAGTTTTCTACCAGGAAGTTACCTTCTACCTTCTTCTCTTCACTTTATGAAACTCCAAGTCTTCTACCAGGAAGTTACCTGATCTTCAGGTGTTTTCTGATGCACATCAATGGAATCCTTTTTAACTGCTCTTTTAATTATAACTATTTTTTTTTGAAAGGCAAAACTCTCCTGTGGTACTCTGGAAGGCAGATCACCTGCCTCTGCAGCTGATGGTTCTAGGAGAAGTGACTAGAAAAGCTAGATGTTGTGTTTTGGCTGCTTTTTGGTCTTTGTAGAAACTAATGCATAAGAAGGCTCAGTTCAAATAAGTGCTGGCCATTTTGCAGGTGGAGATGGGAAGCAATAGAAATTTGTTAAGAGAGGCTCTCTCTGCCTATGGCCTACAATCTAAAAGGAGTGGGAGCTCAGTAGTTTTAAACAAGCCAACTTCTTTTGTCCACCAAACAGCAAGCAAACAGATTGTTGCCTAGGGATTTCTAGCAGGAAAGATCAGGTCAAAGATCAGGCCAGCCTATTGTTTCAGATGGTTATGGGACAGCTTCCATGAAAGTGAGGAAGAGAACGATGGAATAAACACAGAAGTCAGTGACTGACAGAGGAGAGTGGTAAGCTTAAAACCCAGAAGAGAGCTCTGCCTGTGTTTACTTTTGCACAGAACTGACTGGAAAGCAAATAGATTAGAAGGCTAGTATGTTTTGGGGGAAACTGTATTGCCAAGGTAACCAATGATGGGCCTGGAAATTCTGTGATGTTTCAATACCTAACACAATTAATGGGTTTCCTAAACTGTATGAAGAGGAAATAGTCTAAAAATTGTGCAGTTCTCAAGCAGAGCATATTCTCCAACACCCAGTGCGTATAGGGCCATGGTGAAAGTGGAGAAAGAAAATCTTCAGAGCAGATGTTGGCCAACTGTGGCCCTCTAACTAGATAAAATAAAAATAAAAATAAAAATAAATAATAAATAGATCTGGGTCTTATTTTCTGTGGCCTGGGAGCTAAGAATGGTTTTTACAGTTTGAAAAAATTATAAAAGATAAAAGAAAATAATAAAAAAGGAAAGATATGCAGCAGATACTATATGTAGCTCATGAAGTCTAAAATATTTCTTTTATGGCCCTGTAAAAACAAATAAAGTTTAGCAACCCCTGTCCTAGAGAACAAAGCCAAGGACCCTGGGCAATGACCAATTAGTTACTTCAAGAGAACAAAACAAGGGACTCTGGAAAGGAACAATTGAGGAACTTAGGTCATGGATGTTGCAGAGAGTATCTGTGGTTCCTATCAAGGAGGATTTGATAGTTGCCATGATTGGTTGATCCTCTATTCTTCCCTTTTCCATATGGGAGTGATTAGTATGATTTTTCTATTCCATTGCTCTTTATTTGCTTATTAGATGTTGGGAAGCAGATACCTTGTCATTTGGTTTATAGGTCCCTAGAGATTGACAAGGTACATCTAAACATTACGAGAAGGACAGCATATCACCCCCAGAATCTGGGCTGTCAACTGGCTGCAATGTCAGAATGGGTTTTGAGTTACCTCTTTGGGTCAGGGGGTGAGTGTGTTCTGTACGTAGGAGCAAGGGTTAACATGGAAACTTGATGGGCCAGAGGTTTATTGAGTACTATTCAGTGTCAGTTCTCCACTTTTTCCTCTTGAATATGGAACTGTCTGTGTTTTTGCTGGGCACATGGTTGCACAGATAGACTACCTCTGCCAGCCTCCTTTGCAGCTAGGAACAGCCATGCAAATAAACTATAGATTATAGGGTGTGAGTAGAAGTAACAGTATTTCTTTAAGTTTGCCACTTAGAGAGGATTGTTTGCTGTGGACTTCTATTTCCTCCTTCCTTCTGGCTGAAAAATGTCAAAGTCTGGAGCAACCATGGAATTCATGAATTAAGAAGATGGAGATTCTCTGCTAGCCCTAGACCCTCCCCTATGGTCTCTTATAGGAAGAAGAAGTATTTAGTGTCAATAAGTTCTCAGTCTGAATTCCTACTTTGCCAATTACTAGCTGTGTGATCTCAGGCAAGAAACAACTTCTCTAAACCTATTTCTTCATTTATAAACTAAGCAAAACAACATCTATTTTACAGGGTGTTCTAATAATTAAACTTATGTATATATAGGAATTTTTAATTATCTGAAGTAAATCACAGCCATTATTTCATCTGTAAGAATTTCAGTTATATGTTACTAAAAGATGAGAACTTTTGCTAAAATACAACCATGATACCATTATGACAGTCCCTCAAATTGACAAAAAAATTCTTAAAATCATCAAGTATCTTCTCAGAGTTTAAATTTCATGTTGTCTCACAAAAATGTCATTTTATGAGTTTATTTTGGAAAAAAGTTATAAATTATATATAATAAAAAAATGCCAAATGGATAATTTACAAAAAAAATTAGCTTTTTAAAAATTTCAACCCCACAAAGTGAAGACATTGTTTCTTTGTATTGGTGGAATGAAAGATTCCACATCTTATTCTCTTAACAACTCAGGTTATGACAATTCATCAAGATGTGTAGTAAGTTTCCTGTCAGCGATCACAACAGAGATTCACTGCTGAAATCCCTACACATAGTTTCTTTCTGTTTAAATAATTTAGTTGTTGCCTGCTGCATATATGGCTTCATCGCTTCTCATCATCTTTAAAGATGACATTGGAGATATTGTTAGTTCCCTGTGGCATATTTCTACTGTTGGTAAGATTAAGGTTTGAAATCATTATCAAGAGAATGGATTGCATTTTGCACTTTCTGCCTTTACCCTGAGTATATCTTTGCTCTCTGAAGGCATGTCCAGGGCACCTCTTCAAGGGCTAGTTCAGAGGTAGGCTCTAGGGGTGGGAAATACAGGAAGCAGAAGATGTGGCCCCTTCTCCCTAGGAGCTCATTGCCTAGCTGGGGAGAAAACATACACATAGAAAATGGCATAAAACCAATAAAAGCATCACATTCACAACTGCAAAAGCGAAGGACAGACAGAGTTCATGAGTCTTGATAGGGTGCAGCACCCTGGAGAGATCAGAATCAGGTGGGTTTAATCGAAGAAGGCTTTTGGAATAGGTAATCTTGAATTCAGTTTGGAAGGAGCTGATAGACATAAATTTGAGTTGAATGAAAAAGGCATTCTAGGTGAGAGGAAAAAAACCAGAAGCAGAAACAAGGAGTCATTAGTGGGAATTGAGTTTCAAATGAGAGGGGCTTGGATTAATGAGTTTTTATTGCATTGGTTTGATGCGAATATAGAATGTATATTAAGGAAAACATGAGCCATGAATGGATATGACTTATGCAAATTTTAAAAACCATCACTTCACTATTATAGAACTTTTCAAATGTTTCTGACTGCAGGAATTATTATTGTGTAGGCATAGATGTTCTGCAAGCAAAGACAAGGCAAGCATAATAGCCTCTAAAATGAAACCGGCACAACATCTGGGGTAGCATATGGGCATAGCATGGAGGAAGCTGACTTGGGTGTAAGTTTAAAAAACAAATTCCAATCTATGTGTGCCAGTTGGTAGCTGATAGAATTTTCTCTACTCATCCAGGAAGTATACAACAGTAATAGAGCCATAGACATGTTGGGCTCTGGGTGTGACTGTAATTCAAATGGAGGCAAAGAAAGTCCAAGTTGCTCTGTGTGTCAAGAGTTAATAATAATGATTCTAATTTATAATTCTTGTAATTGATACGTACTTTTTGTTATTCAACTGATTTTCACTGAGAAGCTATTGGGTTCACTAATCAATTGCACTTGTATGAGATTTCAGTTCTGAAGTAAGCAATGCTGAGGAAGAGGTCTATGTGCATCCATTTTGCTGGCAAAGGAGAAAGCAACAGCATTGGAGTTTTGCACACAGTGGTGCCTGCAAAACTTAGTCTCTGTCAGAAGTGGCACCAGTATTGTCCTTGCAGTAGAGTTGAATTAGTGGTAGGAATTCAGACTGTAGCATGTGGTCGAAGTGTGAACGAAATGGCAGTTGCCTAAGGCTGTTCTTAAGGACTGGTTTGGGGCCGTATTTCTGGGAACTTTGGCCTCAACCTGGTTCTTCAGCCCTTCCAAAGATTCTGTCAACTACTCAATTTTTAAAAACAAGTTTCTTTTCTGTATTATTCACCAGAATTAACTTCTAATCCTTGCAACTAGGAATCTCGATGTAGAAACTAGAGGGAGAGAATTTCAGAAGGTGTAGTCCTTTGGGGTTTTTTAAAGACAGACAGGTAAAAGTGTTCATACTGTTACAGAGGCAGAGGCTAAACAGCAAAACTGTGAAGAGCAAAAAGTTTTGAAGAAAAGTGGCTTCAAGTAAGACAGACGCTTGTTGGGGAGGAAAGTTAAGGGAAACATAGAACACGGAAGGAGGCAATGCTACTAGACCCAACAAGGTATATATGTGTGTTGTGGGGAAGGTGGGTGGGTCCAAGGGGCATGTGTGGAAGGAGTAACATTAGAGAGATTGGGAAAAAATTTTCCTTCCTTCCTCCCTCCCTCCCTTCCTCCTTCCCTTCCTTCCTCCTGCCCGCCCTCCCTTCTTTCCTTCCTTCCTTCCTTCCTTCCTTTATCCTGCCCGCCCTCCCTTCTTTCCTTCCTTCCTTCCTTCTTCACTCATCTCTCCCTCCCTTCCTTCCTTTTCTCTCTTACTCCTTTCATGTCTCGTTTCCTCCCCCACTTTCTTCCTTCCTTCCAAAAGAAGAGCGAGGAAGAGAAGAAATTGGGATGATGAGATGATCATGTGGAGAAATCATAAAATTATGAGAGAGGGAAGTGGAGGAAACACAATAATATATAGAATGTAAGAGGATATGCAGGGGTGGTTTTGAGGGTTTGTGGGTAGAGAAATTTTAGGAATTTGTGCAATGAAAATGATAATAGTTAACTAAATGAATAAAAAGTTGCTGAGTGGCAACATGTTGCAATTGAGGTCATGTAGTGTGAATGTGAAGTGGCATCACTTAGCCAAGCCTTAAGATTTTCTAACAACCCTAAGAAGTCTATGGCCAGGGATGGCGGAGGAGCCCATGGGGCTGGGCACCGCGTCTATTGTTAACAGTATGGTTTACTTAAGATTTGAGATTGGCAATGCTGGGGAAGCCTAAAGAGTAAAAGCAATGTTGAATATTTTCTGTTTCCTAGAAGTTCTCTTTATCTTTTCCACTCCCCTGTCCTCTCTATTATATTTGCCTGCAATGTCTTAAAATTCCCTTAGTAAATTTTTTCAGTTTTTACCCAATTTCTCTCTCTTTTTCTCTTCCAGTTCACCTTCCATCACTTCTGCTTGTCACTTCATCATGTATCTGCCTTGGGCTCCTGCTATTCTTCTCTTGCTAATTCCTCATCCGTTGGCCTTCTCCCTAAAGTTTATTTGATTTTTCTCTTCCACTTTCTCAACTTTTATCCGTTTGTTTTTAATCAACTTACATGCTTTGTTGTCTTACATTTCAAACTTTCTAGTCCTCCAGACTTTATCCTCTAACTTTTCCTTCCTTCCTTCCTTCCTTCCTTCCTTTCTTTCTTTTTCTTTCTTTCTTTCTTTCTTTCTTTCTCTTTCTTTCTTTCTTTCTCTTTCTTTCTTTCTTTCTTTCTTTCTTTCTTTCTGTCTTTCTTTCTTTCTTTCTTTCTTTCTTTCTTTCCTTCCTTCCTTCCTTCTTTCCTTCCTTCTTTCTTTCCTTCTTTCTTTCTTTCTCCTTCCTTCCTTTCTTTTTCTTTCTTCTTTTTTCTTTCTGTTTTTTTTTGTTTGCTTTTTAAATCAGTGCCTTTCTTTCCTTTTTCCTACTATGCATTTTAGCCCACATTCTGGACTTATCCCTCCCCATTCTAAGGGACTTCAGGCCATCACTTTTCCATATTCTTTGCCATTTCCCACTTATTCTCTTCTTAATTGCTCTTTGGCTTCCAGACTTGTTTTATTTCTAACTCAACTCAACCTAGTACAATAGTACTTCTTAGTCTAGGTAGGTCACAAATGAATATATGACCCCTCCCTGTTAATAAGACTGTTTGGAGTGGGATATGGGGAAAAACAGCAACAGTAATAAACTTTAACCCGTCATTACTTAGGCTTCAAATCTAAATGCTTCTGCTAAATTTTTAACTTCTTCCATGCTTCGGCCATGCTTCATCTCTACAGTCTTATTCTCCATCATTCAAACCTCCTTTAGTCAAATGAGTATCTTCACTAACCAATGAATGTGCAATCTTAATTCCTAAATTCTTGCTGTTGTTCATATTATTTGTTTGCAATTACATAGTATCTGCATGAGTTTGCTGAGGCCATTACAACAAAGCACCATTGACTAGGTGGTTTAAATAACAAAAATTCATTCTCTGAAAATTCTGGGGGCTGGAAGTCTAAGATCAAGGTGTTGGCAGGGTTGATTTGGTTTCTTCTTAGGCCTCTCCTCTTGGCTTGTAGATGATTGTTTTTCCCCCCATATTTTCACATGATTTTTACTCTGTGTATGTCTGTGTCCTAATCTCTTCTTCTTATAAGGACATCAGTCATATTGGATGAGGGCCCACCTTAATAAACTCATTTGAACTTAATAACCTCTGTAAAGCCCTGTCTCCAAATGCAGTCACATCTGGAAATACTGGGGGTTAGGACTTCAACAATGAATTTTGAGGAGGCACAATTCAGCTCATACAGTATTCTAACTATTTTCCTGTGTGTTAGTTTACTTTGGTCAATTGTAGAGGAAGCTCTTTGAGAACAGAGCTTATATTTTAAAATTCTGTATCATCCACAACATCTAGAATGGTTTTGAGTACATAGTAGGCATTTAACATGGTTGCTTTTTGAATTATATGCCTCCTATGGCATAATTCACATAACATTTTTAAAGCCTACTTAAAATATAAATTTTGCTCTGAGATTAAATGACCAAGAGGCCTGCTATCATTTATTCCATGCACCAATGATCAGTGCAACATTTCCTCCGGTGTCTTCCTGAGTTGGCAGGAGCCAGCCATTCATTTAAATTGGCAACAGACATGGAAATGAATTTGTGTGCTGTCTTACTTGGTAATAAAACTTAAAGTGCAGGGTAATTTGTGATGGTTTGAAGCAGTAATGCAATTTTGGCAAGTCTGCTATATCTCTACAAGACTTACAGTTCGAACATTTTCAAGCCAGTAGGTTATAGACTCTCCTCCTAAAAACAATTGATTGAAACTACCTGTTTCTGGACTTAATCCAATTCTTATTGGAATAAGCAAGGCATAGGTTAAATTTTTGGTTGAAGTTTTTAGCATCAGACCAAGCTGGCCTTTTAATATAATTTTTTTTCTGGTTTGTTTTCATCACCACATATAACACTTCCTCTCCTAATTTAAGAGATAGAAGATAATAAAAAGTGTATCCAATTGTAGTTGAGTTTGGAATTGAAACAGTGAAGAAAATAACCTGTGACCCAAGGAAAAAAGTGATGGGAAAAAGAACATAAAATTATTTCACCTTTCCAACTTTCTCTACAGAAATCATACTCACATTCTTGAATATGTAAATATAAAGCAGTTGGATGTCAGCGTGCTAGATTTAATAGCTTTTCAATAGCTAGCTCTATCTGGAGTTTCAAACCAGGGAAGTAAATATTTCTATATGTAATATCCCCCAACCCAGAATTAATTTCAATAAAGCTAATTCTAAAAAAAAATCTGAATTTATCTTTGTTCCTTCCTTCTAATAAAGCTTTTTCTTAACTTATTCCCAGGCTTTCTATTATGTTGGTGTCTTCAGGTCTAATGATCATTCTTAAAATGATTTATGGCTTCAAAGTTGCAAACCAAGTTTACTAGAATCCATCTTTTCCTGCTGGATAAAATATATTAGACTCCCATGACACCTTCATGTGTTCATCAAAAGCGGTAGATTTATTAGCCACCTCCGTAGTAGTAACTCCCAGTGACAGAGTAGTTCTCTTAGAAGTCTCTTCTGGGAGGTTTACCAAAGAGAGCACGCAAATCTTGCTTGATTTAATTGGACTCCTATAAACAGCTGTCATTGTATTTTCAAGGGATTTGCTTTATCAGGGAGTCGAAAAAGTCATAATTTTCATCAGGGAAAATAACTTGGTCAATACTTTCTTTCCTCACAGTTGATGAGCTACTTTTCTGCTTTATCCCCTCAGCTTCTTCCTTGCCAATGTCTTTTCACATCCCCATCCTTCCAACTGTCTGTTACATCGCCCTGAATATCCTCAAACGTTGAATAGTCCAACCATCCTAGGTTACTCTTCCTTCTCTCCCATTTCTGGAGAAAATTAGACACCCATCAGATTAGTGCAATTTTAAACATTCCTATTGGAAACTCCTAGAATCAAGCTATTAACCAGAAATTCCTCAGTCAATACTTGAGCTGCTTTTCTCCCATTTGCTAGAGTAATAATTATAAAATTTCATCAAATTTTGCTGCACTCTTACCCTAACCCTGACCCTAACTCTCTCATACCCACTCATTGATCTTGCTTCCTGCTTCAGATAGAAAAACAGAGGCTATCGAATATGAACTGCATGTACTCATCTCCATTGATGGCTGGCCTCACTTCCTGCCCATCACTAGGAACCATAGTCCTTCCATAAAAGCTCTACCATCATCTTGTGCTTCACATTCTCCTCTCCCTCATCTTTTAAAGATATTGCTCTTTCATTTAATCCTATTTCTGGTCCGTCTTCAGTCTCTCTCTCTCTCTTCAGTGCTACAGATTCCTTTACTTTGGTCTAGGCAAGTCACTCTTGCCTATAGTAGACAATAAGCCTATTCACAAATAGTGATATTTTCTATCCATTCATCATATATGGTTGTACTTCCTGTTCCCCTCAGAGTTGTATATAGCCATGTGACTTGCTTTGGCCAGTAATAGTTGAGTGGTGGTGATGAGTTTCACTGATGGCTGGAAGCTTTATGAGCTTAGGTAATACAGCCTCTACACTCCTGGGTCCTTGAAGGGCTATGGTGAAAAGAACAGGTTCCTGCTGACCTGAATTGGACTTGTAATGTACAGGAGAAATCTAGCTTCAGAATTTTGGGGTTGTTTATTACTGTAGAATAACTTAACCTAGCCTGGCAAGCACAGTCTTCCTTCCTAAAAATAACTTTCCTGAGACTCTGCTTACATTTGCTTATATACATTTATTTTTTTCTTAACAACAGCTTTCCATGAACGAAACTTAACTTTATTAACTTTTCCACTTCTCTTGGATTCCTTAGTCCTATTAAATGTTTTCTGACCCCACCACATTATCAGAACCATTCTTGCTAAAACTGCCAATAACTTAATTTTCAGATTCAGTAGACTGATTTTATTACTTTACTTGACCTTGTATAGCATGTAGCACTGCTGACCTTTAGAAACTTTCCATAGTACCATTCACCTTTCATTGTCTTCTTTCTTTTCCTGCCACCTTTTGCTTTTCACGTGGCCTCTCTTCTACTATTTGCTGCTAATGTTGGTGTTCCTTAGCATTTGGCTTTCTCTACCTCTAGACACTCTCATCTCTCTTGTCGTATAGGTTCAATAAACAACTACTATTTAGCTATGATTCCAAATCTATATGCAATAAAGAAAATAGGTTGCAACATTAAGCTAAGGCATTTTGATTTTCACCATTAAAACATGAACTTTTCTTTCCCATCTTAATTATGCTGAAGCCATTTCTTTGATAATGAGGGAGAGTCACTCTTACATAGCGAGCTTCTCCAAACATTTTTAATTGTGAGTGGAGCAACAGCCTCTTTCCCTATGGTCTGTTAGAAAAAGAGGGCTGGCAGCACTTTGGGAGGCCAAGGTGGGGGGACCGCTTCAGCCCAGGAGTTTGAGACAAGCTTGGGCAATATAGTGAGACCCCAGCTTTACAAAAAAATGCATTTCTATAACAACAACAACAAAATAAATAAATAAAGAAAAAGAGGGCTGGTATTTTATGTGTTTGCATAAAAATGGGCTTGAAAGCCAAGTTATATATATAAAGGGTGGATTTGCTAAATTACTTTTAAACAAAAGGAGTTAAACACAAAGGAGTCAGATTATTGAATTCTCCTCCTGGTGTAACAAATACGTTCCCATCTATTCTAATCTATTCCAAGGCTTAGGCAGGAGGCTGAGCCAGGGAGAAGGATCACACATATAGGAAGAGCTTTTTATTCTTTCTTAAATTACCCTTTCTGCTCCTAGGGACTTGCTAAGTAAAAAAGAGCAAAATGGAGAAAGTGAGTAAGGTTTTGGTATTCCTGCTCCAGGCTTAAAATGAAAAGGGGATTATTTTAAGGGAGCAGAAAGCTTACCTCATCCCTATTGGGAGCTTTAGGATAAGACTGCTATGTAGACCTCTAACCGGTAACAGCCTTAGCATATTTAGGCAAACAAAGCCCCATGATCAGGTGGAGAGAAGAGTCTAGTCTGACCTGCTAAACCTCCCTTGGTGCAGTCACTAAGAGCTAGGGCTTGCCTTGAGGCCTGCTCTGATGGGCCCATAGCAGAGACTGGGAGTGGATCACTGTGGGCATGATGGGCCAGATAGAGAACAGGGAAGTGACTCAGAGGCACTTACAGCCATGGAGTAACAAGGCAAGGGATATCGTTAGAGAGGGGCCACCAAGCTATGACTAAACCAAAAAAGGAACCAGACAGGAAGTAGACTATGGAAGTTGTAGAAGTCAATAGATGGTATAAATGTACAAAACTTGGTCAACCATACTTCAGAGGACAGCTGACTGGCCTTTTGCTTCCAGTGCCATGATGGTAAAGGGAATGCTATATGGATCTGAAGACCCCCTTCACTCTCCTGTTGGGAAGTCACATGAACACTCCACTCCCACACCCCTGATAACAAAGCAAAAGGGTTATGGGAGGGGCAGCTGGAAATGAGAGACTAGATAATCTTAAAGGAGCATTAAAATTAGTTGTTGAAAAATGCTTGATGTCAGATGGGCCATTTAGTTACTCCCACACTATCCCCTTAGAAAGTAGGACTTGTACTTTCTAAGTACAAGTAGACCAATAAAGAAACTACATTTTATATCTTCATTCAAGTTGTACTGTAAATTAAATTTATAATCCTTACACACACACACACACACACACACTTCCATTCTCTTTCATTATATGATTCATAATTCAACTATTTCTAGTTACCATCATAGTCACCTCACATTCAAGACATTTCAAATCCTGTGTCCTCTCTGTCAAAATCTGTCCCATTTTAGTAAATTTTCTGTCTCCGTCAATGGCACCACAAAACACAAACCAGTGGCCTGTTAGTTTCTTATAATCTTGTCTCCTACTCACTCTCCCTACACCCTAGTCACCAATTCTGTAAACCCAATCTCATCATCGTCATTGCTTTCATAGTCACTATAGAGAGAAATGGTGTTTGTAGAACTAGGAAAATAGATACTCTTTAGGCTTTCACAAAAATGAAACTGGTGGCCAGTGTTTTGCAGAAAGTGTGAGAGGAAAAGGGAAACTTGATAATGTCTATGTCATGAAAAACAGAGAAAACTGGACCTTTAAAGTTATGTACGTAATAAAAGTATGTAACATGATGGCATGCAAATCATACATACGAACTTCTCGACAGTGGCCAACTCTACAGAAAAGAAAAGGAAAAGAGATGGAGGTCGGGGAGCCAAAATATTTTGATTTTTAATAAGAGAAAACTGATATGGCACAATATTTGCCTATGTTAAATCTGGGTGATGACATAGTTGTCTATGAATAATTCATTATACCAGAGCATTTTATAAATACAAATATTAAAATCTTGGTATTGAGTTATTGAACAATGGCAGCCATAAAGATCATTACTTGCAATTAATGTTAAACAATGGTTTCAACACTTATCGCGTTTGGCTGATAGGTGGTAAATAAAAATTTGTGGTGTGAAAAAAGAAACAATATATTCATAGGATGGGAATGGTGTGGGATTCAGGAAGGGGAGCTGCTTTTCTTAAGGCAATTTAGTGTGTTAGAAAGAACAAGGATTTTGGTACCATGCAGACTTGGTTTTAAAACTCAGCTGTGACCTTTGTGACCTCAGGAAGATTCCTTAAACTCTGTAAGCTCTGAATTTTATATATATATATATAAAATTATATATATGAGAAATGATTAATGTAACCCTTTCTCTCTCTCTTTATATATGTACTATTCCTCACTAAATATTAATATCTTTCCTGATATTTTAAAGAGGCTTGCGAATTCTTTAAACACAAAAATTAGAGTGCTCTGCTAGAATAATTAATGTGGCAAAAAGTTGTATTAATTGGGATTTGTACTCCTTTATATATGGGAATGGAGCTATTAGAAGTCTAAGGCATGAATAAATTATCTTCCTAGTTCTTATACTGAAAGGACCATATAAATAAATTGTTAACTCAACATTTTTCTTATTTGAAACATAAAAGTGGCTAGAAAGGCCATGACCTCCTAGAGAAGAGAAGCTTGGTTTTATTGTTTTAATGATGATGTTAATTTTACAGTTAATTAAATAAAATTCTCTTTACATATGGATCCAACTAATTTAAATCAATCCCTCTATGTTCCTTGTAATATCCCAAGTAGAATTCCTCCAGGTATTGGCACAGATGTTTGGTCCAGGTGGACACAAATGAGAAGGTCATCAGCTTTGACTTCCAGACAGAGCTGACTAGCTCTCTCCAGCTAGTTGAAGTAGCTTCCATCACAGAACGAAGCCTTAATAAGGCAAAGTTGCACAACTATTTCATAGTTCAGATTACTCTTTCAAATCCTAAGGACACAGTAACCATCCATGTGAGCTTACTTGCTTTTCATACCTCCTCAGTAATGTACCAAGTCAATTAAAAGTTAAATTCCTGCAATCAAATGAAGAAATTTACCAGTCTTTCAAACCAGCTTAAGATCTGGTTTCTTGGTTTATATTAAAGTTCAAAACCTTTCTGAAGTGCGGCAAAAGACAAGTAGGGTATGCTGATACTTATTCATGTTGATAGTCTTGGTGCCTGACTGAGCTTTCAATATTCAGTGATTTAAATAAATGAATGAACTCAGAGACAGAGCAGAAAGAGTGTGGGCAGAAATCTACCAACTTCAGAAAACAAAGAGAGTAAGGGAAGCACAGGTAGCTTTCCTTCTGTGAATGGGTGCAGAAACAGAGTCCTTGATGTTGGGCTAATAAGCAAGCATGTGTATTCAGTATATATATGTGTGTGCACCTCACATCTTAGACAAGATGTGTGGAAATAAGTAGACTCTGGTAAGATTCCAAATAATAGTTGAAAATATTTGCAGAATTGTCGCTTATGCTTGGCTTACAAGATGTCTAAAGATTCATCTAGCATTCATTAATTTCATGATGATAGTGATTAAAAAACACATAATGGTTACACATGTAGAAAATATACCAAACACCTAAAAGTTCCTTGATATTGTTCATTAAAACTCATGTATTGTTACTTCCTCTACACTTTCCATTGAAAATAGAATTCTAAAGAATATAGCATTTCTTTAATGTTCCTGGAGTAACAACTGTGTGAGATAATTCTGAGATAATTCTAAGCTAATTAGGAGAAAAATACTTGAAACCAAGCACCAAAAGGCTAATCATGATTGTATTTTAGAATCATATGTATTTTTCCTATTTTTGCAAGCTGAATAATATATTACTTTAAAGTAATATGTTACTTTAGTAATGAGAAAAATAAATGTTTTTAACAGTGCCCCCAGTAATGTCATAATTAGGGGTCCTGAATGTCCTTCTCATGGCATATTTTTCTCAGATATACAGTCTGCTCTGTGGGGAAGTCCACTGAGTGTCTTGCAGATGGTGGAATAAATCTGCTTTTGAAAGAGGGAAGGACCTGTTGAACTGGTTCCTCCCACAGAGAACTACTAGCTATTCCAAATCATTCTGTTCTGCCGTGTGCCAAGAAGTTTATTACTGGAGCTTGCTTTTTTAGGAAAGTATTTATTTACAGATCAGATCTAACTAACTCTACAGTAACTATGCAACCACGGGCCCTATTCAGGTTTGTCAATAAACTCTTCCCCCAGCCTGGCCTCTCTTTCCACCCCGCTGGCAGCCCACAGGTGTTCATGACAACCTAGAGTGGAAAGATGCGAAGCTTGAAAAGTCACTCCATGATCCCAGTGGCCATAAAATTTAAAAAAAAAAGAAAATTCTATTAATATAATTTTATTTATGATGATAAAATTAATGGATTTTATGGTTTTACATTATAAAAGTTAATATTATTCATACCCATCCCTACTGAGAACCCTCAAATATGGTCCTTCAAGTAAATTGTGTCCATTAACTTCATCAGAATATCAGTGGGAATAATCATTCATATTGGAAAAGTTCCCACCTCCATTTCAGACAACGGGTCACAAGTTCACCCAGCAAACAGCCTGTGCAATTGTACTAAAATCATCTTTTAACAAACATCCATTTTATAGACAGAAGAAAACTTTAATGTATTGACACGAACCTGAACTGTGCCCTTGAAGTGTTTTAGAAAGGCATACCTTCGAGCGTTGAAATGCTGCAGAATCCACGATTAACTACTTAATATGTAAATTATGTTCTCTCTTGTACCACCTGTAATGACTGCCGACTCGTATTAATGAGCTGGTGATACAGTAAGAAACAACAGTGCCCTTTCAAAGCTATAGGTGGTAGCTGCAAGCTGATTTATGATCTAAGGCTTATCTTTCTCCATTATCAGCACCAGTTGACGAGTATCTCCTCCCACCTCCTTTCTGTTGCCCCATACCTAACAGCTAAGCTGCTGGGACATCTTTTTTTCCACCCTGACAGCACCACTGACTTCTTTGCAAAAGTATCACCCCAACCCAGTGATCCAGAAGTGGAACTCAGTCATTCTGCACAATAAAGATAACAGCCCCTGGCCAAGGTCCTATCTCAAAGCTTTCAAACCCACTTGTAAATGATCGAACTTGACTCCTCTTCATTCAGCCTTAGTCTGTGTACTTGTTCAGGGGTTACGATAAAACTTGAGCAGAGGTGCTCCAGTGCCCATACAGAACAGCATGTCATTTTTGACAAAAACTAGATTGCTGTGGCTTTTTATTCCTAAACAAACAAACAAAAATTACAAATGTTAAATCCTCCTCACATATCTACTGAACATACTTATGACAAACCCAGGAGTCATATTTTAGCCACAAAATCATTTAGAAACCAACCCCAGAAGGAGGAGGGCTTTGGGTTGGTGAGTCCAGACTCCTGCTGCAGCTCTAAACATGCACCCTTTTTCATCTCCTTTGTTCTCTTTCAGGAGAGAATTTTCAAAAGACTAACCCAGCAGTTCGGTCTCACATATACTGCATGCTCTGTTCATTCCCTGGGTTCAGCTTTGCTTTGGCATTACAGTGTTTGGATTAAATCAGAATACAAAGTTTAGCTCTGCAGGAGGGAAGGGTTGGTGCCTTTCCTCCCCATCAGGGCCACAGGCAACACTCTTGTAACAAAAGACAGGTTAACCAGAGAAAAGCATAACACATTTATTTAATCAAAGTTTTACATGACAGGGGAGCCTTCAGAGTTGAAGACCCAGAGACCCAGGGAAAACTGTCTCTTATGCTTAGGTTCGATGGAGAGTGGAAGGCCATGTAGAAATGCAGCTGGACAAAAGATACGCTCTACTGACAATAGTTTGGGGGCGGAGGCAGCAAGGCCTGCCTCTTCGGGTTGTTGTTGGCCTCTGTGTAGCATTCCTTCCTCATGGTTATGGTGCAAGACCCCTCTGGAATGAGAGTCTTTAAAAGAGAAGAGGAAATGATCTTTCTAGGATTTTTTGCCAGGCTTTGGGAGAGGGGGGTTCTGGTTTCTGTGACCCACCTTGCGGAGGACGAATTCTGATTTCTGTGACTTCCTTCAGAGGGAGAAAAACAGGTGGGAGACTGGAGGGCAGGAGAAGTTCGGAGAGATCTTGCTTCTGAGGCCTGCCAATCTCCTCAGGACAAAGTACTCAGCATGCCAAAGTGCCATACTTCGGGATGTTGCATTCTGAGCACCAACAGTGCCAAACCACACCTCTTGGCCTTCTCTTGATGAATTTCGATGGTGCCTTTGCTGAGTATGGAGATGAAGTCAGCAGCATCTCTGGCCAGCAATTACCCTGCACAGGTCTGGCTCCTCTTACTTCCACCAGTTCTCATTTCTATTTCAGAACCATTCTTAGTCAAGGATGCTACAAATAGGTTCTATCAGTCCGAGGGTAAATAAGCCTAAAATGAAATCTTTCAGCACAGAAGAAAAATGCCTTATTATTAAAATGCATTTTAGGCAAGTACCAATAGTGCTTTGTTACAGACCCACTCCCTGCGAACGTTAGTGTTCCCCTGGAAAAATATCGCACTTCATGATGTCCTGTACAGTCTGTTTTTTCTTTTCTTTTTTTCTTTTTTTTTTTGTTTTTTGAGATGGAGTCTTGCTCTGTCGCCCAGGCTGGAGTGCAGTGGCGTGATCTTGGCTCACTGCAAGCTCCGCCTCCTGGGTTCACACCATTCTCCTGCCTCAGCCTCCCAAGCAGCTGGGACTACAGGTGCCCGCCACCATGCCCGGCTAATTTTTTGTATTTTTTGTAGAGACGGGGTTTCACTGTGTTAGCCAGGATGGTCTTGGTCTCCCTCATGATCTGCCCGCCTTGGCATCCCCAAGTGCTGGGTTTACAGGCATGAGCCACTGAGCCCGGCCTACAGTCTAGTTTTATGATTACATTCTGATGGAACCCTGGGTAAGTAGAGGTGAAGATGGCTTCTGGATGGGAAAACAACCCACTTGTAAACAGTGAAGCCCCAGACTCCATAGAAAAAATGTTCCTTCCTGGCCTTAGAAAGAATTAGTCCAGAGCCACATCTGCAATTTCAGGTTGCTTTATTGAGGGACCCTCACTTACCTGGTCTTAGGGAGCTGGGTTTGAAGGAGCCATGTAATTCCACAGTCTTCTTTGGTCACTTGTTTACTTTCCTGTTCAGAGTGAGTACAAAATTAGCCAAGTGCTGAGGCAAAATGAGAGGAAAAACAGTAACACCCTGTCCTTGTCACTCCTCTTTTTGTTTCAGTTACATAAATCATAAGGGAACTATGAGTGTTTGTTTATGGCCAACAAGACTATTAATGGTGGCATGTTATCATTTCCAAAGGCAATGAGGTCCCAAGCTAACCCTACCTTGACATACTGATTTCAAAACCATAATTTTTTCATTTTCTGAGAAATTTCAAGTTACTGTTACATGAAATTTATGGGAGGGCATTTTTTTTGTACTGAGCTCCTGCACTAGGTCCAACAGACCAGACCAAATCAGAATGGAGTCACTCATGCTAGGTGCCACATAACCAGACTGAACTATAAACGGGCCAGTTTTCCAAAAAACAGGAGCTTCATAGCAACCCATCAGAAGGGGCCCAGCTTACCTGAGCCGGCATGATAAGGGAGTCCTCTCCAGTTTAATCCTATAAAGGAAGTAACTCGGCCAGGCACGGTGGCTCATGCCTGTAATCCTAGCACTTTGGGAGGCCAAGGCAGGCAGATTGCCTGAGCTTAGGAGTTCGAGACCAGTCTGGGCAACATGGTGAATCCCTGTCTCTACTAAAATACCAAAAAAATTAGCCAGGTGTGGAGGTGTGCACCTGTAGACCCAGCTACTCAGGAGGCTGAGGCAGGAGAATTGTTTGAACCCTGGAGGTGGAGGTTGCAGTGAGCTGAGATCCCGCCACTGCACTCCAGCCTGGGTAACAGAGCAAGACTCTGACTCCAAGAAAAAAAAAAAAAAAAAGAAGAAAAAAAAAGGAAGTAACTTAAAAATAACCAATCTGCTTTTTATTCTCCATTTCTGCTTCCTTTTTGCCTATAAAGCCCACCTCCCCTGCTCAGCCTATTGGAACATCTTTTCTAGGTATTTCGATGGGATGCTACTGAAGTCATAGATTTCCATTAAAATGTTATTAAACTAATTTGCTGAAATTTTGTTTTGTAACATTACTTTGAATACTGAACGCAGGTTTGGATAGTTCATGTGTGACTGAACCAGATCTTAAGGCTTTCTAATTTTCTTTCTTTCTTTTTTTTTTGAGACAGAGTCTCGCTCTCGCCCCAGGCTGGAGTGCAGTGGCACGATCTTGGCTCACTACAAGCTCTGCCTCCCGGGTTCATGCCATTCTCCTGACTCAGCCTCCCGAGTAGCTGGGACTACAGGCACCCATCACCATGCCTGGCTAATTTATTTATTTATTTTTTTTTAGTAGAGACGGGGTCTCACCGTGTTAGCCAGGATGATCTCAATCTCCTGACCTTGTGATCCACCTGCCTTGGCCTCCCAAAGTGCTGGGATTACAGGTATGAGCCACTGCACCTGGCCAAGACTTTCTAATTTTCTTTACAATCTCCCAGGCATGAAGTTGGTTAAAGAAAGAGATATGGTTTATCTGTACTGACATCTAAATAGGTAAACTTGCAACTTTGAGTATTTAAGAACAACTGCAAAAGTCTAGGACCTATGGTATTCATTCAGCAATTTAACAATTATTGAATGCCTTTTGTGTGTGTGTGTGTGCCAGTCATTTGTGTCAAAGCCAGATATAACAGTGAATAAAATAAAGAAGGTTCCTGTTCTTGTGGAACTTACATTTTAGTAACAACATCTCATTTGGATAAAGAAGGAACTTGAGTCAAGCTCTCTGGCAGGCTCTTGTGTGAGGTAATTCATTTGTCAGATGTGGAAATGGAGCTCATTGCTTGTACTCTCTGTCCTGACAAGATGTTGCTGTTTTATTTTAATTATTACAAAATGAGCAGCTCTGTTGAAGAGCTTTGTAGTGTTGTTGGGAATCCTGGGGATTCTTGAAATTGTTGAGGTTGTCTTTTGAATCTACTGAGTTTGGCACACACTGTACTTTTGTTTTAATGCTAAAATTGTTTGGGGTCAACACTTATCTAATAATATATAGTAAATCTTATTATTCAGGCATTAAATATCTTCATTTTCCACCATCACCTTCAAAATTCAGAGCCTCACACAGGCTGAGTTTCTTGGTACTAAGAAGTAACTGATTCAGTTATTTGACAATCAAACCTTCCCTCTCTATCTTTGGGCTAATTATCTTTACTGTGTGACAAATTTTACCTTCCATTTTATTATAGCTAAACCTATTTTAGATAAGTGTTGGTTTAATAGACTCTTTACATTCTGTATACTTTGTATACATTGAAGTAATTTGCTACACAAATATTCTTTTGAATTTTTATCAGTCTGTCTTTTCCATCCTGTTGCTGTGCCTTTCATCTCAATCTCCCCAGAGGTTCTATAGCAGAAATGAGATAAACAAGTGTCAGTATAGAAAGAGGAATATACCAGCTTATTGTGGTTTATAAGAAATAACTGAATGAGGAGGCAGGGAAGAAATATATTTCAGAGACAGTCAAAATGAAGATATTGCATCATTTCCTTGTTCGTTTTCAAAGTAAAGTTTTTCACAATTTGACACCATTTGTTTTATTTTGGTATTGATTGTGTTAAGGGAATATCAAATTCTTAGTCAAATGCAACACATACAAACTGTAACACTGATTATTTTAGAATTATCAGTCCTTTTGATCATTCATCCTTTTGATATCCTCTATGAATGTGAAAAACAAATTCACTGAACAGTCCTACAACCATGAGTAGGCAGACGCCTGTTAAACCAGTTAAATGATCTATCGGCAGAAATTGAGGCACAGAGAGATCAAATAACTTGTTTAACAGAACTAGTGAATGGCAGAGTAAAGATTTAAACCCAGACATCCTGGCTTTCGGTCAGTGCTTATGCTTTTGAGATCTAGTACATACTGTTTCCTAAGTACTATATACTTTAAAGTATATACTTATGAATGTTTCAGAAACACCTGAAGAGTTTGTAAAAATGCAGATATCTAGGTCCCATTCCCATAGAATCTGATTCAGTTGGCCTGGGATGGGCATCTTGAGACTGTTGTTTAATGACAATTCTTAGGATGGGCATAGTCCATTGGTCATTCTTTGAAAAAAACAGTGGTTTGTGGTCCTGTGAAGTATAGTAAAGCTGTTAAGTGCAGAGGGCCAGAAATTGAATCACCTGAGCTGGTATTCTAACTCCTCTACCTGTGGACAAGTTGCTTCAACTCAGTTTTTCAACTTCTACAATGGGATGGCGATAAGGGGTTTTGATGAGGATTTAGTTCCTTAGTACATTTAACTGCTAAGTAAAGTGCTGGCAAATTGTAAACTCTCAATTTGTGTCAGCATGCCTTAGTGCAGCACAGGTGATGTGCGTAGTTAATTCAGGTGTTGTGTATGCAGATACCACAAAAAATAACATATTTTTTTTTTCCTTTATCCAAAGAGAAACACCAAGGTTCTGATCTTTATTGATTTCTAACATCTTTTATATTTTCCCCAACTTTAAAAACATTTCTCCATAGCCTTTGACTTTAGCTCTTGGGTTCCTGGCTCTCTCTCTCCATTTGTAAGAATAGGAATCTGTTTTTCTGCCTTCTTCATTTCCTGCTGAGTTGACCTGATTGTGTAGCTTTAAATTGGGCCAGCTGGGGGGAAAAAGGTGGGGGTGGGAGAAGATAAAAGGCTTTTATGGAAATCTGAGATTAAATTCTCACCAACCCGCAAAAGTGTCATCCAGGTCTTTGTTCTCTGTGTCTTGTTTAGTGCTATTGTGGTTACATGACATAAAGGTGAATTATTTAAGTAATGCTATTTTACTCCTCTTGGCGTAATCACTGTTCTTTTGCTTCTTTCCAGTGATGACAGACAAGCGCCTCAAAGGATATTCAAAAGCCTTTGTAGTAGAAGGGAACTGAAAATGAACCAATACCTCTTACTAAAAGAAATCCTGACTGAACTGTTTGGGGAGAGTATGGAGTTTATCTTTAAATATTCTGATATTATTCTAGTTATCAACTAGGAAAAGCAAATACTATATCATGTAGCTGGGAATTTGGTCTCCTGTTAGGTTGGAAGAAGGAAGAAATTCAAAACAGAACATGAAAAGGGAGAGCCTGCCCTGTGGCCCCATTGTATAGTCCTAATGTGTTCCTTGAGTCCTTGACCATATAAACGTGGTCCCATTGAGTTGAAGGAGAAATATGTGAGGATTGGTCAGGACACAGAAGGAAGGGAATCCTAATTGTCTTATACCCAGTACTATCTGGAGCTGCTTAGGAAATAGTGAATTTTAGTTTTAGTGATTTTTTTTTTTTTGAGACGGAGTCTCACTCTGTCACCCAGGCTGGAGTTCAGTGGTGTGATCTTGGCTCACTGCAACCTCCGACTCCTGGGTTCAAGTGATTCTCCTGCCTCAGTCTCCTAAGTAGCTGGGATTACAGGTGCCCACCACCACGCCAGGCTAATTTTTGTATTTTTAGTAGAGACAGGGTTTCACCATGTTGGCCAGGCTGGTCTCGAACTCCTGACCTCAGGTCATCCTCCCACCTTGGCCGCTCAAAGTGCTAGGATCACAGGCGTGAGCCACCGCACCTGGCCTAGCAATTTCAGTTCAGACTGTAGGATCCCATATCACCTGGTCTCTATTTTGTTCTCTTGGCAATGTTCTGGAGGGTCAAGAATTTTCCACCCTTTTATGGAGTCAAATTGTCTCTCAAAGCCTGGTGGGTGGTGTCATCATGTTACCTATCTTAACATTTTTTTGTGGAGGAAGAAGGTGCTGAAAACCACCTGACCTATTTTTACTTCCTGTTATCACCAAATCTGTATACGTTTACCTTTTAGTTTTTTTTTTTTAAAGGTGAGATTATTTATTAACATTATTTTCCAAAATTACATTATCAGATTAGCATTCACTTCCTACTGATCTTCTGAAGCCATCTCACTAAAAATTATGCTTTCGAAACAAATTAATGAGCTTAATTCATTTTCTATGAGTGTATGTTTTGACTTACTTCGTTGTTTTTTTTTTGACACGGAATTATTTTATTTTATTTTATTTTATTTTATTTTATTTTATTGTTATTATACTTTAAGTTTTAGGGTACATGTGCACAATGTGCAGGTTAGTTACATATGTATACATGTGCCATGCTGGTGTGCTTCACCCATTAACTCGTCATTTAGCATTAGCTATATCTCCTAATGCTATCCCTCCCCCCTCCCCCCACCCCACAACAGTCCCCAGAGTGTGATGTTCCCCTTCCTGTGTCCATGTGTTCTCATCGTTCAATTCCCACCTATGAGTGAGAACATGCGGTGTTTGGTTTTTTGTTCTTGTGATAGTTTACTGAGAATGATGATTTCCAATTTCATCCATGTCCCTACAAAGGACATGAACTCATCATTTTTTATGGCTGCATAGTATTCCATGGTGTATATGTGCCACATTTTCTTAATCCAGTCTATCATTGTTGGACATTTGGGTTGGTTCCAAGTCTTTGCTATTGTGAATAGTGCCGCAATAAACATACGCTTGCATGTGTCTTTATAGCAGCATGATTTATAATCCTTTGGGTATATACCCAGTAATGGGATGGCTGGGTCAGATGGTATTTCTAGTTCTAGATCCCTGAGGAGTCACCACACTGACTTCCACAAGGGTTGAACTAGTTACAGTCCCAATGTTGGTGGGACTGTAAACCTTTTAGTTTTTAAAGACGTTCACATTGGAAAGAAATGCTGAGGACTGAGCTGCCGTATCCTAACAGTTTGACACAATCCCTGTTTCTGTCACAATCCTAGAAAAATTAAACAGTCCTGAAATGTGTTGAGCAAATATATATCACATGCCATTTAAACATGAGAAACATGGTATATAAAAGACAGAAAAGTAGAGGTATATAAAAGACAGAAAAACAGAGGAAGTGAAACTAATTATATAAAGTAATTAGTATGAATTTGCATAGTGTTTATATATGTGTTATATGTATAATGTATACCATATGCTCTTTACTTTAGACCAGTTAAATTTGCTGAGATGATGGAAATGTTCTCTATCCGTGCTGTTCACCAGAGTAGCCAATTAGTTACATGTAGTAATTGAATTCCTGAAATGTTGCTAGTGTGATTGAGGAACTGGATTTTTAATTTTATCAAATTTTGATTAATTTAAATTCAAATAGCCACATGTGGCTAATAGTTACAGTATTGGACAATGTGGGTTTAGACTGGTCTGATTGGAGTAGGGAGAAAGACTGTGGTGGAATAAAGACTCAGTTTTGGATAGGTGGGTCCACTTGGAAATATAGTCTGCTCATTTTTAAAGAAAACATATTTCCTGTGCTTAGGTTTGTTTATTGAGAATAGAACAAAGGACTGAAAATGTAGAAAATAAAACTGTTGTTTCTTTGTCACTGATTTTACTGTACCTATATTTTGGTGAAATAGATTAAAATAAAACACACAGGCATATACTAATTCATACTCATGTTTATATATAACAAATAGAAATTTTATTAAGCATTGAAATATTTTAAAAAGTTTTTTATTGAGGTATAATTGACAAACAAAAATTATATATATTTATGGTACATCGTGATATTTTGACTTTTTTATGCATTGTAAAATGATTACCACAATCAAGATATTATATACCCATCACCTTATCTAGTGTCTTTTTTCTGTGGTGAGAACATTGTAGATCTATTCTCTTGGCAATTTTCAAGTGTACAAAGCATTATTATTAACTATAGTTACCATGCTTGCAGTTGATCTCTAGAATTTATTCATCCTGTCTAACTGAAACTTTCTAGTCTTTGGCTGACATCTCCCTAATCTCAGCCACTATCCCCCTTACCCACAATCTCCAGCCCCTGGTAACCACCATTCTACTTTCCAAGAGCTTGACTATTTTAGATACTCAAATAAGTAGAATCATGCAGTATTTGTTGTCTTGTGACTGGCCTATTTAACTCAGTGTTCTCAGGTTTCATTCACGTTGTTGCATATGAGAAGATTTTCTTCTTTTTAAAGGCTTTATAATATTTCACGGTATGCTTATACCACATTTTCTTTATCCATTCATTTGTTGATGGACATTTAGGTTGCTTCTATCTCTTGGCTAAAGAGATAGACAATATTCAATGAACATGGGTGTGCAAATATCTCTTTTAGATCCCACTTTAAATTCTTTTGGATATATATCCAAAAGTGGGACTGTGGAATAATATGGTAGTTCTATTTTTGAGGAAACTTCATACTATTTTCCATAACAGCTTCACCATTTCGCATTTTCACCAAGAGAGCACCAGTGTTCCAATTTCTACAAATCTGAAGGTGGGCATCCTAGCGAATGTGAGGTTATGTCTTACTGTGGCTTTGATTTGCATTTTCCTGATGATAGTAATATTGAGCATCTTTTTAAATGCTCATTATCCATTGGTTGCATGTAGTCTTTGGAGAAATCTCTATTCAAGTCATTTTCCTAATATTTTATTGAGTTATTTTGCTGTTGTTGAGTTGTAAGAGTCTTTTATATATTCTGGATATTAAACTCTTATCAGATATGTGATTTGCAAATACCTTTTCCCATTCCATGTATTGCCTTTTCACTCTTTTAATTGTTTCCGTTGCTGTGCAGAAGTTTTAAGTTTGATATAGACCCATTTGTCTATTTTTGCTTTTGTTTTTTGTGCTTTTGGTGTCATATCCAAGAAATTATTGCCAAATCCAATGCCATGAAGATTTTCTTCCATGTTTTCTTGTGGAAGTTTTACAATTTCTGGCCTTATGTTTATTTCCTTAATCCATTTTGAGTTAATTTTTGTATATGGCATAAGATAAAGTAGAAGTTCATTCTTTTGCTTGCAGTTATTCAATTTCCCCAAAACTATCTGTTGAATATACAATTCTTTCTTCATTTTGTAGCCTTGGTGCCCTTGTTGAAGATAATTTGACCATATATCCGAGGTTTTGTTTCTGGGTTTTCTATTCTGTTTCATTTGTCTGTATTTCTGTTTTTTATGTCAGTGCCATATGGTTTTGATATTGTAGCTGTTATGAATGGAATGTTTGTTTCTCCTCCAAATTCATATGTTGAAGCTGTAACACCCAAGGCAACTGTCTTTGGAGACAGGGCCTGTGAAGAGATTACAAAGGTTAAATAAGGTCATAAACGTGGGGACCTAACTCGATAGGGCTGATGCTCCTACAAGACGAGGAAGAGAAACCAGAGCTCTCTCTCTTCACACGTGCACAAAGATGAGGTCATGGGAATGCACAAGGAGACAGCAACTGTCTACAAACCAGGTAGAGAACCCTCATCAGGAACTGAATGAGCTGGCATCTTGATCTCGGACATCCGATTCCCCAGAACTGTGAGAAAATAAATTTCCATTGTTTAAGCCACCTTGTGTATGGTTTTTTGTTGTAGTAGCCTGAGTAGACTAAAACAGTAGTCTTGACACTATGTTTTGAAATCAGGAAGTATGAGGCTTCTAGCTTTGTTTTTCTTTCTTAAGATTGTTTGGCTATTCAGGGGCCTTTGAGATTCAAGGTGAATTTCAGTTTGGTCTTTATATTTCTGCAAAAATATGTCATTGGGATTTTGATCAGAATTACATTGGATCAGTAGATATCTTTGGGTAGGGTGGATATTTTAACAATATTAAGTTTTCAAATCCATAAACAGAGAATGTCTTTCCATTTACTTATTTCTTTCAGCAACATTTTGTAGTTTTCAGTGTACAAATCTTTTACCTCTTTAAGTTTATTTTTAAGTATTTTATTCTTTTTGATGCTATTTTAAATGGGATTGTTGCCTTTTCTGATTTTTCATGTTTAGAAATGCTACTGATTTTTGTATGTTGATATTATGTACTGTGATTTTTGCTGAATTTATTTACTAGTTCTTACAGTTTTTTGTGTGGGAGTGGAATCTTGGAGGGTTTCCTATACATGAGAACATGTCATATGTGAGCAGAGAAAGTTTTACTTCTTCCTTTCCAATTTGGATTCCTTTTATTTCTTCTTATTGTCTACTTGTTCTGGCTAGGACTTCCAGTACCATGTTGGATAGAAGTGGAGAGAGTGGGCATCTTTGCCTTTTCCTGATCTTCTAGAACAGGCTTTCAACTCTTCACCATTGAGTATGATGTTAGCTGTGGGTTGAGATAATTTCTTTCCATCTCTAATTTGTTGAGTGTTTTTTATCATCAAAGGGTACAATATTGCTGATTTTGAATATGGACGAAGAGTTCCATGAATCAAGGAATGTGGGTGGCCTCTAGAAGCTGTAAAAAAGAAGGGGAAAGAGTCCTCCTTAGAGTCTCCAGAAAGGAATGCAGCACTAGGCTTGAACCTTGATTTCAGACGAGGCAGATCTGTGCTGAACTTCTAACTCACAAAAATGTATGATAATAACTTTGTGTTTTAAGCCACCATAATTAGTTATATCAGCAATAGAAAACTAATACATTAGGCCCATCCACACTGGGAGGTTTTCTGTAAATGGGCAGACTCATGTAAAATAATAGCCTCAATACATAGTGCTTCACGGTTTGCAAACCATTTGTGTCCATCAGTCTGTCATTTTATTTAGCCGCGTGATGTTTAAACTTGCCTACTGTGACTGTGATTTTGCTAGGCTTTGGGGAAATGAGGTGAATAAAATGATATTTATCCCTTACCAGACACTTTGAGATATTTACTTTTACCTCCCTTTCCAAATAAAAAAGTAGTTAGAGCCTGATAAATTTAGTGACTTGTCCAAGGTAACACCAATAACCTTCTCACTTCGAACGTAGAGCTATTTCCACTAGAAAGTCTTAGAAGAATAGCAGGTTGTGTTTAGCTGGATGTCTGTTCTGATGTAACTTGAAATTGCTTTGTCATTTCCTATCTGTTGCATGAACCTGGGTAAGGCACTTCACCTTTTGGTGTTTTGTTTTCTGTGAAATGAGAGATAAATGCTTAACCAAATACCCCAAGGATAAATGAGATGTGGGTAGGGCTTTTTGACACATCTTGTAGGAAAATGTTACTAATGAATGCTGTGATTGTGTCTATTATTTTAGACCTCAGGATATTCTGGGCTACATGTGCATTACTTTTAATGAGCATGGAATTTAGCAAATAAACATTAGTAGGTAGACATGGAATTTAGCAAATAAACATTAGTAGTATCCATGCTATTAAATGCATGAAATAGTTATACCAGCAGACAGGTTATGGCCATAAAGAATGTTGACCTTAAGTATCATCTGCTTATTATCTCATTTGCTGAAAAATTATTTTGCATCATTATAATTCTACAGATGTTTCACAGATGTTTTTAAGGATATATTTCTGTGGGTTGTTATTAAGCTAACTTCTGTGTACTACAGCAGATTTCCATAGCATATTAATGGGAACATTATGGAATTGTAAATAAATACGTTTGTAGCTATCAAGATGAAGAGCAGAACTATAAAAATGGTTATAAAAATCTAATTAACATTTTAACAGTAAAAGCTTGCTGCCTTGATACCACAAGGGAATGGTCTCAGTCAGTAGATAAAATGAAGAATTCCCAAGTGGGCTTAAGAGTAGGTGAAATACTGCTATCAATATTTAATGGGATGTGTCGGATTTTACCACCATTTGAAAGGATGCAAATAGGGGTTACCATAGAAATCACCTTGACAGAAAACTGCACAAAATGCAACATAAACTATCCCTCAAGCAGCCTTGCAGGGATTGCTTTGATGTCCGACTATAGTCTTCTCATGTAATTGATAGTGGGAAAAAATGTCTCGTTCGTGTGTGTGTGTGCGCGTGTGTGTGTATGTGTGTGAGTGTGCATATATGCCCAACATAACTAAAGAATTATAAGAACAGTATGGAAATTCTAGAGGCAGGTATCTTCATATTTCTTTATATCATAATTACTCTTTGATAAAGCTATAAATGCCAAAGTTATTTACAGCTTTAACAAGGTATTCATCATAGCCATGCTGCTGAAAGACAAAGCAACCTCAGAGATGTTATATTTAAATTTAATATTCTTTTTTACATTTTAGTGGCAATATTCTTTTGTGTCATGGCTCTGAGATAAATAATCATTGCATTTTAGCAGCCTGGTCTTGGACCAATTAGATGAGTTTCCTCCTAGACACAAACTTCTGTTGTTGAAAAAAAAAAAACATTTTTTTTCTTTGAAAAAAATTAGTACACATGCTCTCCTTTAACTATTCTACAATTACAACACAGGGACTAAGCTAAAAAGAAATTACACTTATTTCACAGGCTCTTTCAGCAAAAGGAGATGATATTATAAATTTCCCTCCCCATTAAAAATGGGTGCAATAGAAATCTGAGGTTGCAATAGGAATTTTTAAAATAATCATTAGTTGTTAAACCAAAGGGAAAAAGAAGCAATTTTAGACATATGACTGTTTAAAAAATTGTAATGGTTATCGAAAAAGACGAAGAAAAATCTGACACAATTTTTTCTTCAAATGACTTATGTATGTTTGAGTTGGATGAATATCATTTTCATATTAATAGCATAAACACATAAGCATTATCAACAAATAAAAACTCTCAAGTTCTACTTTATGACCCATTAAGGTAGACATAAAGAGGAAAAGAAAATGGAAATACTTATGGAAAGGACAGAGTGGGCACTAGAGATAAAGAGAAGCCATGAGAAGGGCGAGTAAGAGAGATACAGGAAGCTTTTGACCAAAGACAGGCTGTGCTAGGAAGAGAGGGGAGGAGAGGAAACACATGAAGCCAGGTGGAGACGCCCTCTCCACAACTTTCCCTGAAAATACTTTACAGATTTAAAAAAAAGAGGGGTCACATCTCTCAGAGGTATGTAAACACCATACACAATTGAGAAAAAGAAATAGACCTTTTTCCTGTCAGATTTAGAGCATTGTGTTTCTTTTTTTTGTATTAGGCCTTGAGTTTTATTCCCACTGGTCTAAAAACTCCTAACATTTTTTAATCTTCCCAATTCAAAGCTCCTAACCACAAAGGATTGAAAGACATAAAGAAACTACAAAGAGAAACTGACAAACCTACAAACATAGCAGGAAGTTAAAAATATTTCTCCCCGTAACACGGAACAAACAGCTGGAAAAATTGAAGAGAGAAAGAAAAGGAGATTTGAATAACCTATTGAAAGCTTGCTTTAATAAATATGTATAGAAGCTTGTATCCAACTCAGAGAATGAACATTGATTCACAGTACATAGAGATTATTTTCAAAATTCGCTTGGGCAAGGCTACAATAGAAATCTCTACAAATTCCAAAAATGTCAACAGCATATTGATTCTCAATCACAATGTAATAATATTTTAGAAATAAGAAAAATGTAAATTTTTTTTCTTTCTGACTATCCTGCATGATTTGGAGGATGGGTACAGTCACAAACAATTTTTGGGTTAAAGTGGAAATTAATTAGAAATCAGAAAGCATTTATCACTCAACAATTTCTAAAGCACTATGTATCAAAATTTAGTGGATGCAGTTAAAGTGAATCTTAGAGAGAAATTTATAGTCTAAATTTCTATATTAGGAATATATAAATACTTGAAAACACAAGATAACTGTTTAATTTGAGGTACATGAAAGGAAAAAACAGTGAAACTGAAGAATTTAGAGTAAAGGAAATTAAAGAGAGGGTAGCAGAAATTAAAGAAATGGAAAAAAGACTTCAAAATAAAAATCATTAACAAGGGTTTCCAAGCAAAATTAGAAGGACTGATGAAATAGACAAACCTCTGCTAAATCTGATCCAAAAGGTAAATAAGACAGGCTCAAATAAAGAATATTATTGGTAGAAAAGAAAATATAAGTGCAGATATAAGATGTAAGTAGAGATTCAGTAATTCAAAGAATGTCAGATAAGAAACTTGATGCCTTTATATTTCAAAACTCAGAAAAAATGTAAAAAGTTTTACGAAAAATATAAGTAAACCAACAGTGACTCAAAGAGAAAATGATAACAAGGAAGAGGTATCAAAGTTGTTAAAAAGTTCCACTTGCCTATCCAAAACAACAGACGCAAATCAGTTTTTGGAAGCTAGTTTATTAGTATTATTTAGCATATTAACCAGGAATATCTTATACAAACTTCTCAGATTATATAACAATAGTAAAGCTACCAAATTCATTTTATGAGGTTAATATCATCTTGACATGGAAATTGTAGGAGCAGATTAAAAAATAATAAGCCAATTGCACTTATAAAACTAGATGTGAACACTCAAAATCAAATATTAATAAGGAGAATCTAGTAATATATTAAAAATAAAATCTCATGATTAGATAGGTTTTATTCTGGGAATGTAAGCATGGCTTGACGTTTGAAGATTCATTAAAGAGCACCTAGTTAAAAATGAACTGGACACAAATATTTATCTTTACTCTCTCCAAAAAAAAAACAACACATGAAAATGTGGCTGAAAGCAAAAGAAAGTTTAGATTTGTGGGAACAGTTAGTGAGAGAGGAGATAACACAAGATGAGAAATGCCAATACAATTTTGGAAGCACAAAAGCAAATGAATGAATGGTTACAGATTTAACAGATTGTTGGAGTGCAAGAAGGAAATCCAAGAAGAAGCAATCCAATTAAGAAGATGAAACTTAAAAATCTCAAAAATTGGAGGCATCAGATACTTGCAGAGTCAGGAAAACTGGTTTAAAGACTATTAAGAAGCAAAACCACACGTCACCTTCCCTGCCCAACAGAACTGTACAACTATTTCTCCTCCACCCACAGCAGAAGACTGGATATTTGCTTGTGGGGGTTGAAAGAAATGCACTCTCCACGCATAGACATAAGGCCTGTCTGAAAGATTGGGAACAATTATGAAAATGGGATTGCATCTGAGAATCTTAACCCCTGTTTTTCCTTTTTGCTCAGAGGACCCTGTCAACCAGGCTTACATCCCTCTTGGTGGAAGACGAGAAGATTCATTGATGGGGAGACTGATCACTGTTTTTTTGTTTGTTTGTTTGTTTGAGACGGAGTCTTGCTCTGTCATCCAGGCCGGAGTGCAGTGGCACGATCTCGGCTCTCTGCAAGCAAGCTCCGCCTCCCGGGTTCATGCCATTCTCCTGCCTCAGCCTCCCGAGTAGCTGTGACTACAGGCGCCCGCCACCACGCCCGGCTAATTTTTTGTATTTTTAGTAGAGATGGGGTTTCACCATGTTAGCCAGGATGATCACTGTTTTTGTGTGTGTGTGCATATGCATACACACATGTGTACATGTGCATATGGTGTACATGTATATGTGTATTATGTACTTACTGTATGCCAAATAGATACACTAAATATTATCTAATTGAATTTTTATCTGAGAACAGACTGGGATGAAAAAGGATGAAGGAAGAAGACTGATGATTAGAGAGTCTTGTGACAAAATATGAGAAGTAATTAAAATAATTCTAAATAAGTATGAAAGCATTTGTTTATTCCTCCAACAGACAAATATTGAGCACATACTGTATGCAAGGTCTTTAAAAATGCGCCTAACATTGCTTTTTAAAACAATTATTGACATGATCTTAGAGGATAGGGAAAATTGAGTGGATATTGACTTTGTTATCCTTACAAAAATTGATTAAAAACAGATTATTATATATTTTGGGAAACTGAATATTACTGATGACCCAATATTACTATTTTTCTATTAAAAAGTAATGTAAAGACAGTATAGCATAAAATTTCATGTGATTATATGATTTTAAAATAATGAATTACAAATTAAGTCAGTTATTTCCATATAATACCACTTTATTTGAATACAAAGAATTGCAATAATTTTTTTAACATTAATACCTTTTATTTATGGTGAAGTGACACTGCTTATAATTTAAGATGAGTCACAAACATGATCTCCTTGGTTCTCACAACAAACCTTTGAAGTATTTGGAGGAAACGGCAGCAACTTTATTTGCAGATGTTAAAACAGTTACAGCAGCACTTTTAAGCATAGGACTTGAAATTGAGAACCTTAAGTTGGGATCTTAACTGTGCTGCAATTAGCACTGTGAGCTTGGGTGAGCATTTATCCTGTTTGGACCTCAGCATTCTTAGCTATCAAATACAAAGTTTAAAATTCAGTTTTTCGGCCAGGCATGGTGGCTCACGCCTGTAATCCCAGCACTTTGGGAGGCTGAGGCGGGCAGATCACCTAAGGTCAGGAGTTCAACACCAGCCTGGCCAACATGGTGAAACCCGTCTCTACTAAAAAAATACGAAAAATTAGCTTGGCGTAGTGGCAGGCACCTGTACTCCCAGCTACTCAGGAGGCTGAGACAGGAGAATCACTTGAACTCGGGAGGCAGAGGTTGCAGTGAGCCAAGATCTTGCCATTGCACTCCAGCCTGGGCAACAAGAGCGAAACTCTGTCTCAAAAATAAATAAATAAATTTAAAAAAGTTTTGTTTTTCATTGCATTCTTGTGTCTGTAATCTGAGAAAGAAAACTTCCCTAATTAGGAATTGTTCCAATTGGTACCTAAACTATCACTTAAAAATATTTTTTAAAGTTTTAAAATTCTATGGTTAATTTAGTTTTGTCTCCTCACCCCTTCTGCCCCCTTTTCTTTTCCCTTCTTTGCTTCCTTCCAAAAATTATATTTGATAGATTATAGGAAAAAAAAAAGGCCTGAGAGAGCAGCTTCTGGGTTGGTTGATTCTGCCACTCAGTGATGACATCATTGGAACTCCCACTCTTGTCAAATTTTCACTCGCTTTCCTCAGCATAGTGACTAGGTTTTGACTAGTGCTCCTGTTTTCAAGATAACTGAGATGGTTCCACTGGAATATAGAAACAAGGCAACGTCCAGTAGAAGAAGAGAGACAGCTTTTCACTAGTTCTCTTTGTATGTCTCTTTTCTTTGCCAACTTCCCCTCCAGACTTCTTGCGTGTCACTCCATTGGCTAAGATTGCTTCACATGTTCATACCTAACTGATCCCTGGCAAGGAAAATGGAATCACGGTGAATGGATTAAGCTAGTCAGAATCCACTCCTCCCCTCTGGAGCTGGGGCCAGAACTCTTCTTTCTTGCTCCAAGTATCTTGAGGAAAATGGTGTCTGCATGTGGCATTGGCTTCATTCCCTACTGTATTGCATCTTTAGATGCTGCTCCTGTGGTCTGAAATTTTATTCTCAATTTTCTGTCAGAATATCTTTATTCATCTTTCAATATACATCTCAGTTGTTATTTCTGAGTGGCTCATGATAGTGATGAATAAAACCAACATAAGTGTGTACACTCAAGTTTAATATTTTAGAAATCGTTTTCAACATGAAAAAAATTGCAATAAAAACAGATCTAAGAGTATGAGAGCAATTAAAAAAACAAGTGATTGGACATCAACTATTGCCAATAATATATAATGGGAAGCAAATATTCTTGTTCTTTAAAAAATCTGAGTCACTAAAACATATTGTTTGCACTTACTTGGAAGGAAACCAATTCGCATTAAGGTTTTCAAAATGAGGAAGTATGGAACTTTGAAACACTCCTTCCATTATAATGATGTGGCAATCCGCATTGGGGATGTGCAAGTCCACTCTGAGTACAGTGGGGAGCAATGTGGAATGTGTGGGGTGGATACTGATCACCTCAATGGAGATTCTTAATGGAAACCTGGGTAGAGTTGAAAGAGGGAACAAAGAAAAAAGATACTTTATTTATTTATTTATACCTAAACAGGATATATAGCATCTGGAAAATAGCAGACCTGATATTTCTCCTATCTGGGAGACAATCCGTATAAATGAAGAAACACTAGCAGATTCTTGTTCTTCACTTTTTTTTTTTCTCTTAAGCTGTTGGCAAGGACTTGGTCTGCACTGAGAGACAGAGGAATTCACTCCACTGGCAATGCTTTTGGATTGAATTAGGATCATAGCCATTGTGACAGGTCTCTTCCATTACAAAACTGTCTCTCAGTTACATTTGAATCCTGCAGTGGTGTTGTATTTGTCAGGATACCAATAGGATATAAGGTTGTATCTAAGAGGAGAATTATGGGAATTGGCTAACGCAATTATGAAGGTCAAGAAGTCTCATGATATGCTGTCTGTAAACTGGAGACCCAGAAAAGCTGATAGTGTGATTTGGTTAGAGTATGAAGCCTGATAACTAGGAGAGCCAATGGTAGAACTCTCAGCCTGAGGCTGAAGAACTGAGAACTTGGAGGGGAGAAGAGGAGGAGGGTGCTGATGTAAATCCCGAGGTCTGAAGTCCCAAGAACCAGGAGCTCTGATGTCCAAGACTGAGGGAAGATGGATGTCTGTCCCAGCTCAAGAACAGAGGGAGTGAATAAACCCTTCCTCTGCCTTTTTGTTCTATCCAGGCCCTCAACAGATTGGATGATGCTTGCTCACATTGATGAAAGCAGATCTTTACTCAGTTTACTGATTCAAATGCTAATCTGCTCTGGAAACATGCTCACAGACACACCAGAAATAATGTTTTAGCATCTCTCTGGATATTCCTTAGCCCAGTCAAGTTGACACATAAAATTAACCATCACAGGTATGAAATCATCTGTTGCATGAGTTAGAGAGTTATGGTAACCTTTTCCAGGCTACCTTCTCTGATCCTTCACTACCGTGAATAATATCACTTTCTCCCTCTGTGTGTTCTCTGACTATTGCTATTTTGTTCTGTCTTTTAACTTTTTGCTTGTTTTTCAATTTCCATAAGATTGTGAATGTGATAGAGTCCTCCTCACTTTTATCTTTAATCTCAAGCCTTTTATATAGTGGGTGCTGAACACGTGGGCTAATCTTACCATACTCCGTGACTGCATCTAATCAGCTAAACAGAGGTAGCAAAAAAAATACAACCATAATTATTGGCTTAATGTTAAATTTATGACCACAAATCTCAGAGATGGCTTTAACTGCTGCCCCCCAAAACCTTGCCTTTCTCTGGCAATTCACTGAGTAAAAGATTTTATGCTTTCTTTTTTTTAAACCTCTAATACTATCTTTTATTCTCAGCTGATGACCTTGCTTTTTATTTCACTGAGTAAATGGAAGTAATGGAACAGAATTTCCACATGCAACCTGACAAAACGCACCAAATTATCTATGTCCTTATAATGAACATTCCCTTCTCTTGCAATGGATGGACTACCTAAGGCCTCACCCTTTCTAGTGCACTGGATCTTATCCCTTTCTGTTAAGGATGTCAATCCAAAAATGTTTTATCTCTGCATCATCAATATTCGTCTCTATAGTGAACCTTTATCAATAGCATACAAATAAATACGTTGTAATATCTTCCATTACGGAAAACCCTTTTCTCCACATTCTACTCTAATAATTGCATCATTTATATGTCTCCATTATAACAAAGCCCTTACCCTTAGAAATTGTTGTCTCTTCTTGCTAGCTCCATTTCATTTCTCTCCTACTTAGAACAGATTTCTGTCTCCTTTTCACCACTGAAACAGCTCTTGTAAGGTTACTCCTATCAGCTGAATAGCATCCTCATTATGCTCAATCTACCAGCTGCACTTTTTACACTTGATCGTTCTTCCTCCTTAAAACCATCTCATATCTAGGTTTCTGAAATTCAGCTTTCTCTTGTTCTCCTTTGCCCTTACTGGCTGCTCCTACTCAGTCTTCTATGCTGGGTTATCCTCTTTCCAAATTCAGTTAGTGAGGGTGCTTCAGGCTGTGTCCTTGGGCTATTGTCTTTTTTAGCAAAACTCACTCTCTAGGTGTCCTATTTAGGCTCATGTCTTCCATCTTAGCTTGGGCTGACTCTAACAAAATACAAAAATAAACAACAGACATTTAATTCTTGTAGTTATGGAGACTGGAAAATCTAAGATCAAGGAGCCACAGATTTGCTTCCTGACGAGAGATCTCTCCCTGGCTTGTAGGACATCTGCCTTCCAACTGTCTCCTCACGTGGTGAAGAGATAGAGAGGGAGAGAGCTCTGGTCTCTTCTTTGGGGGCACACAAACATTCAGTACATAACAGCTTCTCTACGTTTATTTCCAGTCAAGAATTGTGTATGTAACTACCCATTTGAAACTTCCAAGGGAGTTTCTGACCGATATTTCTTTTTTTTTTAATTATTATACTTTAAGTTTTAGGGTACATGTGCACAATGTGCAGGTTAGTTACATATGTATACATGTGCCATGCTGGTGTGCTGCACGCATTAACTCGCCATTTAGCATTAGGTATATCTCCTAATGCTATCCCTCCCCCCTCCCCCCACCCCACAACAGTCCCCAGAGTGTGATGTTCCCTTTCCTGTGTCCATGTGTTCTCATTGTTCAATTCCCATCTATGAGTGAGAACATGCGGTGTTTGGTTTTTTGTCCTTGCGATAGTTTACTGAGAATGATTATTTCCAATTTCATCAATGTCCCTACAAAGGACATGAACTCATCATTTTTTATGGCTGCATAGTATTCCATGGTGTATATGTGCCACATTTTCTTAATCCAGTCTATCATTGTTGGACATTTGGGTTGGTTCCAAGTCTTTGCTATTGTGAATAGTGCCGCAATAAACATACGCTTGCATGTGTCTTTATAGCAGCATGATTTGTAGTCCGTTGGGTATATACCCAGTAATGGGATGGCTGGGTCAAATGGTATTTCTAGTTCTAGATCCCTGAGGAATCACCACACTGACTTCCACAATGGTTGAACTAGTTTACCTGACTGACATTTCAATCTTAACAGTGGAACTCTTGACTCTTTTGCAGCCCCAAAACTGTTCCTCCCATAGTCAGCCACACCTCAGTCAATGGTGCTTTCATCATTCTAGTAGCTCATTCCAAAATCTTAGTGCACCCTTTATTGCTTTGTGTCATGCCACTTGTCCTATCCATCACCAAATCTGTTTAGTCTACAGTTGCAGTATCTCACCACATCTGAACCACTACTATTCTAGTTCAAGATACCATCACCTCAAACCTGAACCATTGCAATAGCCTTCTAACTAGTCTTGCTGCTCATCTTAGCAAGTCTATTTTTCAAACAGCTGCAAGAAAGAACCTTTAAAAAAGATGTTAGATTATATCACTCTTCTGTTCATAACGCTTAAATGTTTCCCATCTTAATCAGAATAAAATCCCTGGCCCCTCACTATTTTTCCAACCTTGTCTCCCATGTTCTCGTTCTGCTCCAGCTACATGGATCTCTTGGGACTCTTTGAGGATGCCAAGCAAGCATCTGCAGCAGGGACTTTCTTCTCTGCCTGAAATTGTCTTTTCCCACAAAAGCATGACGTGCTTTCTACTTTACTTTAGCTCCTCATTTAAACATATTATTATCAGAAAGTTTTCCCAGCCAAATGTATATAACATCTGGCCCCTTTTCACAACCCCCTACTTAGTTTTTCTTCTAAGCCATTTTCCTCACCTAGCATATATATTTTTAATTTCTTCAAAACTTTACTAGTTTTTAAAATTTTAATTCTTTAACTGTAAATGGATGATTTATACATATATATGTATGAGGTAGAAAGTAATGTTATGATTTGTGAAGACAAGGTGGAATAATAATAATAATTTTTTTAGAGACAGGATCTCACTCTCTCATCCAGGCTGCGGTGCAGTGGTGCAACTATGGCTCACTGTAGCCTCAAACTCCTGGGATCAGATGGATCCTCCATCCTGAGCCTCCTGAGTAGCTGGGACTACAGGTGCATGCCACTTTGCCCAGCTAATGAAAAAAAATTTTTTTTGGTAGGGATGGAGTCTTGCTGTATTTTCCCCGATTGGTCTCAGCTCCTAGGCTTAAGTGATCTTCTCACCTCAACCTCTCAAAGTGCTAGGATTATAGGTGTGAGACACCTTGCTCAGCCAATGTGGAATAATTAAATAAAGCTAGTTAACATTTCCATCACCTCAAATACTTAACATGTTTTTGTGGTGAGAATGTTTAAAATTTACTGTCTTAGCAATTTTGAAATGTACCCTGTTATTAACTATATTTACCACAGTGTGCTATAGATCTAATGAAGCCATATTCCTTATGTCTGAGATTTTATACCCTCTCACCATCATCTCCCCATTCCCCCCTCTCCCCAGTCTCTGTAATCAGTATTCTACTCTCTGCTTCTATGAGTTTGATTGTTTTAGATTCCACATATTGGTGAGAATATGGGAAGTTTGTCTTTTTCTGACTGGCTTATTTCACTTAGCATAATGTTCTCCAATTCCACACTTGTTGCAAATGACAAAATGTCCTTCTTTTTAAAGGCTGAATAGTATTTTTATTGTGTAGATATACCACATTTTAAATCTATTTATATGTTGATGGACACTTAGGTTGATTTCATAACTTGACTATTGTGCGTAGTGCAGCAAGATACATGAGTGCAGACATCTCTTTGACAACTGATTTCAGATCTTTTGGGTAAATACTCAGAAGCGTAATTTCTGGATCATATAAAATAATTCTATCTTTAGTTTTCTGAGGAATCTCCATAGTTTCCCATAATGGCTAATTTACATTCTCACCAACCGTGTGCAAGGATTCCCTTTTCTCTACAACTTTGCTAACATTGTTATGTTTCATCTTTTTGATAATAGCCTTTCTGACAGATGTAAGATATGATCTTTTTGTAGTTTTAATTTGTATTTTCCTAATGATTAGCAATGTCGAGCATATTTTCATATATCTGTTGGCCATTTGAATGTCTTCTGAGAGTTTATTCAGGTTCCTTGCCCATTTAAAATGTTTTTAATTGACATAATAATTGTACATATTTATGGGGTACATAGTGATGTTTTGATACAGTGCATAGTGATCAGATCAGGGTAATTGGCATATCCATCACCTCAAACATTTATCATATCTTTGTGCTGGGAATATTCAATATCCTCTTTCTGTGTATTTCTTATTCATTTTAAAATTGGGTGTCTTGTTTTCTTGCTATTCAGTTGTTTGAACTTGTATTTTTTGGATATTAACCCTTTAGTGAATGTATGACTTGCAAATATTTCCCTCCCATCTGTAGGTTGTCTCTGCACACTGTTTTTCCTTTTCTGTACAGAAGCTTTTTAGTTTGATGTAATTCTATTTGTCCAATTTTGCTTTTGTTGCCTGAGCTTTTCAGATCAAATCCACAAAATCATTGTCTAGACCAATGTCATATACTTTTTCTCATTTTCTCCTATAGGTTGAATACCAATTATCCAAAATGCTTGGGACCAGAGGTGTTTTGGATTTGGGATTGTTTTTTAGATTTTGGATATTTCATATACATAATGAAATATCTTGAGGATGGAACTCAAGTCTAAACATGTAATTTGTTTATGTTTTGTATATTTCATATACACCTTATATACACAGCCTGAAGGTAATTTTATACAATATTTTAAATAATTTTGAACATAAAACAAAGTTTATGTTAAGGAGGCATTTGTGGAATTTTGCACCGTGTCATGTCAGCACTCAAAAAATTTCCAAATTTTGGATTTTCAGATTAGGGATGCTCAACCTGTAGTAGTTTTATAGTTTTTGGTCATTCATTTAGTTCTAATCAATTTTGAGTTAAATTTTTATATAGGATGTGAGATAAGAGTCCAATTTCATTCTTTTGCATATGGATATCCAGTTTTCCCAATACCATTTGTTAAGCAGACTATCCTTTTTCCCATTGTGTATTTTTGTCACTTTGTTGAAAATCAATTAATGGTACATACGTGGCTTTATTTCTGATCTCTCTATTCTATTCTATTGGTTGATGTATCTATTTTTTGTGTGTGCCAGTACCATATTTTAATTACTATAGCTTTGTAGTATAGATATTAATACTATAGCTTTGTAGAATTATCCTGTTATAATTTTAATTTGTGTTTTCCTAATGATTAGCAATGTTAAGCATTTTTTCATATATCTGTTGACCAGATATATTTTGAAATTGTGTATTATACCTTTGTTCTTTCTGTTCATGATTGGCTTACCTATATGCTTTTTTTGGTTGTTTCATATGAGTTTTAGTATTGCCTTTTCTAATTCTGTGAAAAATGACATTGGAATTTTGATAGAGATTACATTGAATCTGTAGATAGCTTTGGGTAGTATGGGCATTTTAATAGTAATAGTTCTTCCAATCCATACACACAGATATTTTTCCATTTATTTGTTTATTTCAATTTCTTTCATCAATTTTTTACAGTTTTTAGGGTAGAAGTCTTTCACCTCCTTGATTAAATTTATTCTTAAGTATTTTATTTATTTGTTTGTAGCTATGTAAATGATTTGTTCTCTTGATTTCTTTTTTGGGTAATTCTTTGTTAGTGTATAGAAACATGACTAATTTTTGTGTGTCGCCTTTGTATCCTGCAACTTTACTGGATTTTTAAAGTAGTTCTAAAAGTTTTTTAGTGGATTCTGTAGGGTTCTTAACATAAAGATTATGTGACCAAAAAAACAGTGACAAATTAACTTCTTTTCATACTTGGATGCCTTTTATTTCTTTTTCTTGCCTAATTGCTCTGGCAAGAATTTCCAATGCTATGTTGACTAGAATTGGTGAAGAGTAGGCATCCTTGTCTTGTTCCAGATCTTAGAGGAAAGGCGTTAGATTTTTCTTTTCACTGTTCAGTATAGCGTTACCTGTGGGCCATATGTGACCTTTATTATGTTAAGGGGCATTCCTTCTATACCCAATTTTGTGAGAGTTTCTATCATGAGAGAATGTTAGTTTTGTCAAATGCTTTTTCTGCACCTAATGAGATGATCATATGGTTTTTGTCCTTCATTTTGTTAGTGTGATACATCACATTCATTTATTTGTGTATGTTAAATCACCGTTGCATCCCAGGAATAAATCCCACTTGACTGTGATGGCTGATCCTTTTAATGTGTTAATAAATTTGGCTTTCTAGTTTTTGAGGAGTTTTGCATTTATGTCCATCAAATATATTGGCCTGTAATTTTCTTGTAATGTCCTTATCTGACTTTGGTATAAGGGCAATACTGGCCTCATAAAAAGAGTTTGGAAGCAGTCCTCCCTCTTCAATTTTTTTGAAATAGTTTGAGAATGATTGGTGTTAATTCTTCTTTGAATGTTTGGTAGAATTTAGCAGTAATGTCATCAGGTCCTGATCTTTGATGAGAGACTTTTTATTACGTATTCAATCTCTTTATCCATTATTGGTGTGTTCAGATTTTCTATTTCTTCATGATTCAGTCTTGGTAGGTTTTATGTGTCTGTGAATTTACCCATTTCTTCTAGTTTATCAATTTTTGGTGCATAATTGTTCATAGTAGTCTCTTATGATTCTTTGTATTTTTGTGGCATCGTTTGTAATGTCTCTTCTTTCATCTCAGCGTTTATTTTTTTGAATTTTTTTTTTTCCTTAGTCTAGTTAAAAGTTTGTTGATTTTGTTTCTCTTAAAAAATCAGCTCGGCTGGGCATGGTGACTCACACGTGTAATCCCAGCACTTTGGGAGGCTGAGGCAGGTGGATCCCCTGAGGTCAGGAGTTTGAGACCAGCCTGACCAACATGGAGAAACCCCATCTCTACTAAAAATACAAAATTAGCCAGGCATGGTGGCGCATGCCTATAATCCCACCTACTCGAGAGGCTGAGGCAGGAGAATCACTTGAACCTGGAAGGTGGAGGTTGCGGTGAGCCGAGATCTCACCATTGCAATCCAGTCTGGGCAAGAAGAGTGAAACTCCGTCTCAAAAAAGAAAAAAAAAAGAAAAATCAGCTCTTAGTTTTGTTGATCTTTTGTGTTGTTTTTCTAGTCTGTATTTAATTTGTTTCTGCTTGATCTCTATTATTTACTTCCTTCTATTAACTTTGGGCTATTTTTTGTTTATCTAGTTCCTTCAGGTGTAGCATAAGTTGTTTATGTGAGATTTTTCTTTTTCAGTATAGGCATTTACTGCTATAAACTTTCCTCTTAGAACCACTTATGCTGTATCCCATAAGTTTTGATAATTGTGTTACCATTTTCACTTGTTGGAAGATTTTAAAATGTCCCTTTTAATTTTATCATTGACCCATTGGTTGGTCATTACCATGTTGGTTAATTTCTATGTATTTGTGAATTTTCCAAAACCTATTGTTATTGATTTTTAGTTTCACAACATTGTGGTCAGAAAAGATACTTGATATAATTTCTATCTTAAATTTACTTAGACTTGTTTTATGCCCCAGCATATGGTTTATTCTGGAGAATGTTCTGTGTGTACTTGAAAAAATGTTTATTTTGTTGCTGTTGAATAGAATGTTTTGTATATGTCTCTTAGGTCCACTGGTCTAAAGTGTTGTTCAAGTCCCATGTTTTGTTATTACTTTTTCATCTGGATGACCTGTCCTTTGTTAAAAGTGGGATATTGGAGTTCATAACTTTACTGTATTGCAATCTATCTCTCCCTTTGGATCCTGTAATATTTGTTTATTTTACTTTCTTCTTATTATAGATTCAGAAAGTATAGGGGCAGGTTTGTTACATGGACATATTATATAATGCTTGGGATTGGTCTTCAAGTGAACTCATCACCCAAATAGTAACACAGAACCCAATGGGTGGTATTACAACACTTGTCCCATCCCACCTTCCCCACTTTTGGAATCCCCAGTGTTTATTTTTTCCACCTTAGTGTACATACATACCCATTGGTTAGCTCCCACTTATAAATGAGGATATGCTCACTTACTAATTTTCTGTTTGAGTTATTTCACTTAGGAGGATGGCCTCTAGCTGCATCCATGTTTTGGGGAAGGATATGATTTCCTTTTGGGGAAGGATATGATTTCATTCTTTTTTTTTTGGATGTGTAATATTCCATGTGGGGGAGATATATATCTATGTATATGGATATATATACATATATAAAAATACACTTTATACATATATTTTTTATATATATGTATATATATCCATATATATATAACCTAAGTGTTCATCAACAGTGGCTTGGATAAAGAAAATGTGATATATATATATATAATTATATATATATATATATATATATAAAATCACATTTTTAGAACAGTGGAGAGATATATATATATAAAATCACATTTTTAGACCAGTGGAGATATATATATATATATCACATTTTCTTCATCCAAGCCACTGTTGGTGAACACTTAGGTTGATTCCATGACTTTGCTATTGTTAATAGTCCTGTGCTGTGATAAAAATATGAGTGAAAGTGTCTTTTTTATATAGCAATTTCTTTTCCTTTAGGTAGCTACCAAGTATTCAGATTGCTGGGTATATTTTATTTCTTTCAGAAATCTCCACACTATTTTTCATAGGGGTTGAAGTAACCTACATTCCCACCAACAGTGTATAAGCATTGCCTTTTCTCCGTATTCTCACCAACAACTGTTGTTTTTTGAATTTGTAGTAACAGCCATCCTGACTGGTGTGAGATGGTATCTCATTGTGGTTTTGATTTACATTTCTCCGATGATTAGTAATGTTGAGGATTTTCTCATATATTTGTTGGCTGCTTGCGTGTCTTCTTTTGAGAAGTGTCTGTTCATGTCCTTTGCCCACTTTTAATTGGTGTTATTTGTTTTGATCTTGTTGATTTGTTTAATTTCGTTATAGATTCTAGATTTTAATCCTTTGTTGGAGGCATAGTTTGCAAATATTTTCTCAGACTCTGTAGGTTGTCTTTTTACTCTGTTGATTGTTTCTTTGTTGTGCAGAAACTTTTTGGTTAAATTAAGTCCTATTTGTCAATTTTTGTTTTTGGTATATTTCTTTTTCTAGATTTTGGTCATAAATTCTTTGCCTAGGCCAAAGTCCAGAAGAAGGTTTTCTAGATTTTCTTCTAAGATTTGTAGTTTCAGGTCTTACATTTAAGTTTTTAATCCATCTTGAGTTAATTTTTGTGTATAGTGAGAGGTAGGGGTCTAGTTTCATTCTTCTGCATATGGCTAGCCAGTTTTCCCAGCACCATTTATTAAATAGGGTGTCATTTCCCCATTGGAAATTTCTGTCAACTTTGTTGAAGACCAGTTGGTGATAGGTGTGTGGCTTTATTTCTTGGTTCTCTATGCTGTTCCATTGCTCTATATGTCTATTTTTGTACCAGTACCATGTTGTTTGTATACTATAGCCTTGTAGTATAGATGGAAGTCAGGTGATGTAATGCTTCTGGCTTTTTTCTTTTTGCTTAGGATTGCCTTGGCTATTCAGGCTCTTCTGGTTTCATGTGAATTTTAAAATTGTTTTTTCTAATTCTGTGAAAAATAACATTAGTAATTTGTTAGAAATTGCATTGGACCTGTAAATTGTTTTGGTCATTATAGTCATTTTAACATTAATGATTCCTCCTATACACAAACATGCAATGTTTTTCCATTCGTTTGTGTCATCTGTGATTAATTTCATAAGTGTTTTTTAGTTCTCCTTGTAGAGGTCTTTTGCCTCCTTGGTTAAATGTATTCCAAGATATTTTATTTTTTTGTGGCAATTATAAATTTGATTGAGTTCTTGGTTTAGTTCTTAGCTTCACCATTGTTGTTGAATAGAAATGCTGCTTATTTTCATGCATTAATTTTGTATCCTAAAACTTTACCAAAGTCATTTATCAGGACTAGGAGTCTTTTGAAGGAATTTTTAGGGTGTTGTAGGGTTTAGCATCATGTCATCAGCAAACACAGTTGAGTTGACTGTGTCTGTTCCTTTTTGGATGTCTTTTATTTATTCATTTTGCGCAAGTATCCTTGCTATGGCTTCCAGTACTATGTTGAATAGAAGTGGTGAGAGTGGACATTCTGTCTTCTTGCAGTTCTTTGGGGAAATGCTTTCAAGTTTTCCCAATTCAGTCTGATGTTCCCTAGGGGTTTGTCATTTGTGAGTCTTATTATTTTGAGGTCTGTTCCTTCAATGCTTAGTTTGTTGAGGATTTTTGTCATGAAAAGATGTTGGGTTTATCAAATGCTTTTTCTGTATCTATTGATATGATCATGTGGCTTTTGGTTTTAATTTTGTTTATGTAGTGAATCACATTTACTGATTTATGTATGTTGAACCATCTTTGCATCCCAGGAACAAAACTGCTTAATCATGAATTATCTTTTTGACATGCTGCTGGATTCTGTTTGCTAGCATTTTATTGAGGATTTTGCCTCTGTGTTCATTGGAGATATTGGCCTGCAGTTTTCTTTTTTGTTGTTGTTGTGTCCTTGTCAGATTTTGGTATCAGGATGATGCTTGTTTTGTGACATAAGTTTGAGAGAATCCTTCCTCCTCAATTTTTTGGAATAGTTTCAGTAAGATTGGTAGTAGCTATTCTTTGTATGTCTGGTAGAATTTGTGAATTTGTCTGGTCCTGGACTTTCTTTTTGATTGGTAGATTTTTTTGTACTAATTCAATTTGTAACTTTTATTGGTCTATTCAGGATTTCAGTTTCTTTCTATTCAATCTTGGAAGGTTGTGTGTTTCCAGGAATGTATTCATTTCCTCTAGGTTTTCTAGTTTTTGTGCATGGAGGAGATGTTCATTGTAGTCTCTGAGGCTCTTTTAAAAAAAATTCTATGGTATCAGTCATAAAGTCACCTTTGTCGTTTCTGGTAGTGCTTATTTAATCTCTCTTTTTTATTGATTAATCTAGCTAGCCAACATGAATTTTGTTTCTTCTTTCAAAAAACCAACTTTTTCTTCTGTTGATTTTTTTGTATAATGCTTTTGGTTTCAATTTTATTTAGTTTGTCTCTGGTTTTTGTTATTTCTTTTCTTCTGCTAGCTTTGGTTTAGTTTGTTTTTGTTTTTCTAGCTCCTTTAGGTATGATGTTAGGTTGTTAATTTGAGATCTTTCTATCGTTTTGATGTGGGCATTTAGCATTATAAACTTTCCTCTTAACACTGCTTTTGCTATATCCAAGGGGTTTTGATATGTTGCATCTCTATTTCCATTTGTTTGTAAAATTTTTTTTGATTTTTGCATTAATTTCATTATTCATCCAAAAGTCATTCAGGAGCAAGTTATTTAATTCACATGTATGTATGTGGTTTTAAGAGTTCATCTTGGTATTTATTTCTAATTTTATTCTACTACTGTCCAAGAAGATGCTTGATATTATTTTAATTTTTAAAAATTTATTGAGACTTGCTTTATGACCAAGCTTGTGGTCAGCTTTAGAGAATATTCCATGTGCAGATGAGAAAAATGTGTATTCTGTGGTTGTTGGGTGGAGTATTCTGGAGACATCTATTAGGTCCACTTAATTAGGAGTCCAGTTTAAGTACAGAGTTTCTCTGCTAGTTTTCTGCCTCAGTAACCTATTAGTGCTGTCAGTGAGGTGTTGAAGTCCCTCACTATTATTGTATGGCTGTCTATCTCTTTTCATAGGTCTAGTAGTATTTATTTTATAAATCTAGGTGCTCTGGTGTTCAGTGAATATGTATTTAGGACAGTTTAATCTTCTTGTTGAATTGAACTTTTTATCATTATATAATGTCCTTCTTTGTATTTTATTTTACTGTTGTTTTAAAGTCTGTTTAATACAAGATACAAAAATAGAAACACTTGCTGTTTTTTTTTGTTTTTCATTTTCATGATAGAGCTTTCTCCATCCCATTACTTTGAGCCTGTGGGTGATGTTATATGTGAGATGGGTGTGTTGAAGGCAGCAGATGGTTGTCTTTTTGTTTTGTTTTGTGTTTTAGAATCCAGTTTGCCACTCTATGTCTTTTAAATGGAGACTTTAGGTCCTTTACAGTCAAGCCTAATTTTGATATGTGAGATTTTCTTCCTGACATAGTATTGTTAGCTATTTGCTTTGTAGTCTCGATTGTGTGATTGCTTTATAGGACATGTGAACTTTGTAATTATGTTTGTTTTTATGGTAGCAAGTTTTGTCCTTTCATTTCCGTGTTTATAACTCTTTTGAACATTTCTTGTAGGGCTAGTCTGGTAGTGACAAATTCCCTTAGCATTTGCTTGTTTGGGAAATGCTTTATTTCTCCTTCCTTTGTGAAGTTTAGTTTGATAGGACAAAAAATTCTTGGTTGGCATTTTTTTTTTTTTTTTAAGGAGGCTAAAAATAGGCCCCTAGTCTCTTCTGATTTTTAAGGTTTCCACAGAGGAGTCTGCTGTTATTCTGATGGTATTTCCTTTATAGATAATTTGGCTCCCTTCTCTAGCTGCCTTTAAGATTTTCTATTTTGCATTGACCTTGGATAGTCTGATGACTATATATCTTAGTGATGGTAGTCTTGTATAGTATCTTACAGGTGTTCTCTGAATTTCTTATATCTGGATGTCAACCTCTCTAGAAAGATTGGGGAAATTTTTCTGAATTATTTTCTTAAGTATTTTCTCTAAGTTGCTTACTTTTTTTTCTCTCCTTAGAATGCCAATAAATCATAGGTTTGGTTGCTGTACATAATTCCATATTTCTTAAAAGCTTTGTTCATTTTTAAAGTTATTTTTTCTTTATTTTTGTCTGACTAGGTTAATTCGAAGGACTTGTCTTCAGGCTCTAAAATTCTTTCTTCTGCTTGGTTCAGTGAATCGTTAAAGTTTCTGATGGTATTTTGAAATTCCTTTAGTAAAACTTTCAATTCCAGAAGTTCTATTTTTTAAAAATGCAGTTGTCTTTTATATTCTGAATTGTTTTTCTGGTTTCTTTGTGTTGAACTTCAACTTTTTCTTGATCTGAGTTTCCTTGCAATCCATATTTTGAAACCTTAAACTGTCATTTCAGACTTTTCATTTTGGTTAGGATCCATTGCTAGAAAATGAGTGCAATCCTTTGGAGGGGCCAAGACCTCTGGCTTTTTGTACTGCTGTAGTTCTTGCGCTGATTACTTCTCATCTGAGGGGCTGTCTTATTTTTTAATTTGTTATCATTTGAATGATACTTAAAATTTTTTTCCCTCGAAGGTGTGACTGTGGTATATGTTGTGTAGGACTGTTCATCTTCATTTCTTGATACTTTACGGAGGCCAAGGTTCTGTATAGGTTTTTTGGTTGTTGATAGCTTCTGTGCAGTTTCTTTCTCAGATGCTACTTGTTGTAGCAATGTAACGGATGTATGAACTGACACACTACCTCCTGCATGGCTGAGGGTGCATAAGTCTCAGGAAGCTTATTCTATGCACTAGCACTAAACCCTTCTCACAGTTGGTTTTTTATTTGGTAGTGCAGTTCAGGCTCCAGTCCAATGGGGGGAGATTGTGTTGCAGTGCACTGAGGTTTCAGGTAAAGGGGCAGGGCCTGGTGCACTAGCTCCTCATCCTGAGCAGGTAGGAACGTGATCCATTTCCCTAACATGCCCCCATCACAGGGCTCATGTCCTTCAGTTCATATAGACTTTGTCCTTTGGTTTCTGGCTGCAGTGCTGCTATGAACTATGGATACTACCTTCTGGCTGCTACTACCAAAATAGACTTGAGACAGAGCCTCTTCCCCTAGTCTAGAGAATACAACTCTGCAGTTTAACTGTTCCCTGTTTCTGAGATGCTGCTGCTCTGTTTAGGGACAGGGAGTTGGGCCCCACCTTTTGTGCAAGCCCAAGCAGCACAGGCTCACTTACTGCAGGGGAGGAGCTACCACAAAATCATGAAAAACACTTTCTTCAGGGGCAAATGCATTGGCCCCCAGTGGGGAGAATCGTTGCTGCATCTGCAACGGTGGACAGAGGGATGGGTGGGAGATGATTCCCCTCTCCATTTTCATTCCCAGCTGTTGGTGCTTCCCGCTTCAGCTATTGGTACTGCACCCACCCCACATTCCTTTGTTCCAAGGGAGGATTTGGTGGGCACACTCTTCCCTTCCTTAGCAGTGGCCCGCACCAAATGCTGTATTTCCAGCAGTGCTGCAGCTCCCTGAGGATATACTTGTCCTCTGTGCTTCCACAAGTTAGAGCAGCTTGGGGAGTATGTTTGTGGGAGATCTGGTGATGTGACTGAGGGCAGAGATTCCCCAGGCAGGCCAGTGGCCCACCATAGGTACCCAACCACTGTGGCACCCATTGTTTCAGGTCAGTTCTGAGAGGAGTGTGGGCTTGCCTATGTGAGCTGGCCCTGCCACCTGGTTCTCTGTTCCTAGAAAGTTCCCAAATTGCCACTGATAGTTTGCCCTGGGTCTTGAGGGTAAAGGGGATCCACAACAGTTTGATGGTCAGCAGATTGTTGCAGGGGTGAGCAGAACAGAGGAGCTCTCCCAACTGTCCTTTCCACTGGACTCTGAGTTCCTTAGGGGTGAATCTCTGCCACACTCTTGCTGCTTTCCCTTTCTGCACTCCAGATTCTTCCCATGGGCACTCCAACAGGTTCCTGGCTTTCTTCCCTCAGTTTTTCATTCAGAACATGTTCAATCGCTAGTAACCTTGATTTTCTTTCTGAGAAGAACTGGCTTCCAATGTCCCTAGTCAGCCTTCTTGAAAACAATCTTTCATAATATTTAAAAAATATATGTAGGTACTCCAATTTTGAGGGCACATGTATTAACAATTGTTATGTGTTGTTGATGAATTTACCCTCTTGCCATTATATAATGCCCTTCTTTGTTTCTTTTTTTAAAAAAATTTATTATTATTACACTTTAAATTTTAGGGTACATGTACACAACGTGCAGGTTTGTTACATATGTATACATGTGCCATGTTGGTGTGCTGCACCCATTAACTCGCCATTTAGCATTAGGTATATCTCCTAATGCTATCCCTCCCCACTCCCCCCACCCCACAACAGTCCCCGGTGTGTGATGTTCCCCTTCCTGTGTCCATGTGTTCTCATTGTTCAATTCCCACCTATGAGTGAGAACATGCAGTGTTTGTTTTTTTGTCCTTGTGATAGTTTGCTGAGAATGATGGTTGCCAGCTTCATCCATGTCCCTACAAAGGATATGAACTCATCCTTTTTTATGGCTGCATAGTATTCCATGGTGTGTATGTGCCACATTTTCTTAATCCAGTCTATCATTGTTGGACATTTGGGTTGGTTCCAAGTCTTTGCTATTGTGAATAGTGCCACAATAAACATGTGTGTGCATATGTCTTTATAGCAGCATGATTTATAATCCTTTGGGTATATACCCAGTAATGGGATGGCTGTGTCAAATGGTACTTCTAGTTCTAGATCCCTGAGGAATCGCCACACTGAATTCCACAATGGTTGAACTAGTTTACAGTCCCACCAACAGTGTAAAAGTGTTCCTATTTCTCCACATCCTCTCCAGCACCTGTTGTTTCCTGACTTTTTAATGATTGCCATTCTAACTGGTGTGAGATGGTATCTCATTGTGGTTTTGATTTGCATTTCTCTGATGGCCAGTGATGATGAGCATTTTTTCATGTGTCTTTTGGCTGCATAAATGTCTTCTTTTGAGAAGTGTCTGTTCATATCCTTTGCCCACTTTTTGATGGGGTTGTTTGTTTTTTTCTTGTAAATTTGTTTGAGTTCTTTGTAGATTCTGGATATTAGCCTTTTGTCAGATGAGTAGATTGCAAAAATTTTCTCCCATTCTGTAGGTTGCCTGTTCACTCTGATGGTAGTTTCTTTTGCTGTGCAGAAGCTCTTTAGTTTAATTAGATCCCATTTGTCAATTTTGGCTTTTGTTGCCATTGCTTTTGGTGTTTTAGACATGAAGTCCTTGCCCATGCCTATGTCCTGAATGGTGTTGCCTAGGTTTTCTTCTAGGGTTTTTATGGTTTTAGGTCTAACATGTAAGTCTTTAATCCATCTTGAATTAATTTTTGTATAAGGTGTAAGGAAGGGATCCAGTTTCAGCTTTCTCCATATGGCTAGCCAGTTTTCCCAGCACCATTTATTAAATAGGGAATCCTTTCCCCCTTTCTTGTTTTTGTCAGGTTTGTCAAAGATCAGATAGTTGTAGATATGCGGCATTATTTCTGAGGGCTCTGTTCTGTTCCATTGGTCTATATCTCTGTTTTGTTACCAGTACCATGCTGTTTTGGTTACTGTAGCTTTGTAGTATAGTCTGAAGTCAGGTAGCGTGATGCCTCCAGCTTTGTTCTTTTGGCTTAGGATTGACTTGGCAATGCGGGCTCTTTTTTGGTTCCACATGAACTTTAAAGTAGTTTTTCCAATTCTGTGAAGAAAGTCATTGGTAGCTTGATGGGGATGGCATTGAATCTATAAATTACCTTGGGCGGTATGGCCATTTTCACGATATTGATTCTTCCTACCCATGAGCATGGAATGTTCTTCCATTTGTTTGTGTCCTCTTTTATTTCCTTGAGCAGTGGTTTGTAGTTCTCCTTGAAGAGCTCCTTCACATCCCTTGTAAGTTGGATTCCTAGGTATTTTATTCTCTTTGAAGCAATTGTGAATGGGAGTTCACTCATGATTTGGCTCTCTGTTTGTCTGTTATTGGTGTATAAGAATGCTTGTGATTTTTGCACATTGATTTTGTATCCTGAGACTTTGCTGAAGTTGCTTATCAGCTTAAGGAGATTTTGGGCTGAGACGATGGGGTTTTCTAGATATACAATCATGTCATCTGCAAACAGGGACAATTTGATGTCCTCTTTTCCTAATTGAATGCCCTTTATTTCCTTCTCCTGACTAATTGCCCTGGCCAGAACTTCCAACACTATGTTGAATAGGAGTGGTGAGAGAGGGCATCCCTGTCTTGTGCCAGTTTTCAAAGGGAATGCTTCCAGTTTTTGTCCATTCAGTATGATATTGGCTGTGGGTTTGCCATAGATAGCTCTTATTATTTTGAGATAGGTCCCATCAATACCTAATTTATTGAGAGTCTTTAGCATGAAGGGTTGTTGAATTTTGTCAAAGGCCTTTTCTGCATCTATTGAGATAATCATGTGGTTTTTGTCTTTGGTTCTGTTTATATGCTTGATTACGTTTATTGATTTTTGTATGTTGAAGCAGCCTTGCATCCCAGAGATGAAGCCCACTTGATCATGGTGGATAAGCTTTTTGATATGCTGCTGGATTTGGTTTGCTAGTATTTTATTAAGGATTTTTGCATTGATATTCATCAGGAATATTGATCTAAAATTCTTTTTTTGTTGTGTCTCTGCCAGGCTTTGGTATCAGGATGATCCTGGCCTCATAAAATGAGTTAGGGAGGATTCCCTCTTTTTCTATTGATTGGAATAGTTTCAGAAGGAATGGTACCAGCTCCTTCTTGTACCTCTGGTAGAATTTGGCTGTGAATTCATCTGGTCCTGGACTTTTTGTGTTTGGTAGGCTACTAATTATTGCCTCAATTTCAGAGCCTGTTATTGGTCTATTCATAGATTCAACTTCTTCCTGGTTTAGTCTTGGGAGGGTGTATGTGTCAAGGAATTTATCCATTTCTTCTAGATTTTCTAGTTTATTTGCGTAGAGGTGTTTATAGTAGTCTCTGATGGTAGTTTGTATTTCTGTGGGATCGGTGGTGATATCCCCTTTATCACTTTTTATTGTGTCTATTTGATTCTTCTCTCTTTTCATCTTTATTAGTCTTGCTAGCGGTCTATCAATTTTGTTGATCTTTTCAAAAAACCAGCTGGATTCATTGATGTTTTGAAGGGTTTGAACTATTCAAAAAATAGTTTGATTTTTTGAACTATTTCCTTCAGTTCTGCTCTGATCTTAGTTATTTCTTGCCTTCTGCTACCTTTTGAATGTGTTTGCTCTTGCTTCTCTAGATCTTTTAATTGTGATGTTAGGGTGTCAATTTTAGATCTTTCCTTCTTTCTCTTGTGGGCATTTAGTGCTGTAAATTTCCCTCTACAGACTACTTTGAATGTGTCCCAGAGATTTTGGTATGTTGTGTCTTTGTTCTCGTTGTTTTCAAAGAACATCTTTATTTCTGCCTTCATTTCGTTATGTACTCAGTAGTCATTCAGGAGCAGGTTGTTCAGTTTCCATGTAGTTGAGCAGTTTTGAGTGAGTTTCTTAATCCTGAGTTCTAGTTTGATTGCACTGTGGTCTGAGAGACAGTTTGTTATAATTTCTGTTCTTTTACATTTGCTGAGGAATGCTTTACTTCCAACTATGTGGTCAATTTTGGAATAGGTGTGATGTGGTGCTGAAAAGAATGTATGTTCTGTTGATTTGGGGTGGAGAGTTCTGTAGATGTCTATTAGGTCCACTTGGTGCAGAGCTGAGTTCAATTCCTGGATATCCTTGTTAACTTTCTGTCTCGTTGATCTGTCTAATGTTGACAGTGGGGTGTTAAATTCTCCCATTATTATTTTGTGGGAGTCTAAGTCTCTTTGTAGGTCACTCAGGACTTGCTTTATGAATCTGGGTGCTCCTGTATTGGGTGTATATATAATTAGGATAGTTAGCTCTTCTTGTTGAATTGATCCCTTTATGATTATGTAATGGTGTTCTTTGTCTCTTTTGATCTTTGTTGGTTTAAAGTCTGTTTTATCAGAGACTAGGATTGCAACCCCTGCCTTTTTTTGTTTTCCATTTGCTTGGTAGATCTTCCTCCATCCCTTTATTTTGAGCCTATGTGTGTCTCTGCACGTGAGATGGGTTTCCTGAATACAGCACACTGATGGGTCTTGTCTCTTTATCCAATTTGCCAGTCTGTGTCTTTTAATTGGAGTATTTAGCCCATTTACATTTAAGGTTAATATTGTTATGTGTGAATTTGATCCTGTCATTATGATCTTAGCTGGTTATTTTGCTCGTTGGTTGATGCAGTTTCTTCCTAGCCTTGATGGTCTTTAAAATTTGGCATGTTTTTGCAGTGGCTGGTACCGGTTGTTCCTTTCCATGTTTAGTGCTTCCTTTAGGAGCTCTTTTAGGGCAGGCCTGGTGGTGACAGAATCTCTCAGCATTTGCTTGTCTATAAAGGATTTTATTTCTCTTTCACTTATGAAGCTTAGTTTGGCTGGATATGAAATTCTGGGTTGAAAATTCTTTTCTTTAAGAATGTTGAATATTGGCCCCCAGTCTCTTCTGGCTTGTAGAGTTTCTGCCGAGAGATCTGCTGTTAGTCTGATAGGCTTCGCTTTGTGGGTAACCCAAGCTTTCTCTTTGGCTGCCCTTAACATTTTTTCCTTCATTTCAACTTTGGTGAATCTGACAATTATGTGTCTTGGAGTTGCTCTTCTCGAGGAGTATATTTGTGGCGTTCTCTGTATTTCCTGAATCTGAATGTTGGCCTGCCTTGCTAGATTGGGGAAGTTCTCCTGGATAATATCCTGCAGAGTGTTTTCCAACTTGGTTCCATTCTCCCCGTCACTTTCAGGTACACCAATCAGATGTAGATTTGGTCTTTTCACATAGTCCCATATTTCTTGGAGGCTTTGTTCATTTCTTTTTATTGTTTTTTCTTTAACCTTCTCTTCACGCTTCATTTCATTCTTTTCGTCTTCCATTGCTGATACCCTTTCTTCCAGTTGATCACATCGGCTACTGAGGCTGTGCATTTGTCACATAGTTCTCGTGCCTTGGTTTTCAGCTCCCTCAGGTCCTTTAAGGACTTCTCTGCATTGGTTATTCTAGTTAGCCATTCATCTGATTTTTTTTCAAGGTTTTTAACTTCTTTGCCATTGGTTCAAGCTTCCTCCTTTAGCTCGGAGTAGTTTGATCTTCTGAAGCCTTCTTCTCTCAACTCATCAAAGTCATTCTCTGTCCAGCTTTGTTCCGTTGCTGGTGAGGAGCTGTGTTCCTTTGGAGGAGGAGAAGAGCTCTGATTTTTAGAGTTTCCAGTTTTTCTGCTCTGTTTTTTCCCCGTCTTTGTGGTTTTATCTACCTTTGGTCTTTGATGATGGTGACGTACAGATGGGTTTTTGATGTGGATGTTCTTTCTGTTTGTCAGTTTTCCTTCTAACAGTCAGGACCCTCAGCTGCAGGTCTGTTGGAGTTTGCTGGAGGTCTACTCCAGACCCTGTTTGCCTGGGTATCAGCAGCGGTGGCTGCAGAACAGTGGATATTGGTGAACCACAAATGCTGCTGCCTGGTCGTTCCTCTGGAAGTTTTGTCCCAGAGGAGTACCCGGCCATGTGAGATGTCAGTCTGCCCCTACTGAGGGGTGCCTCCCAGTTAGGCTACTCGGGGGTCAGGGACCCACTTGAGGAGGCAGTCTGCCCATTCTCAGATCTCAAGCTGCGTGCTGGGAGAACCACTACTCTCTTCAAAGCTGTCAGACAGGGACATTTAAGTCTGCAGAGGTTACTGCTGCCTTTTGTTTGTCTGTGCCCTGCCCCCAGAGGTGGAGTATACAGAGGCAGGCAGGCCTCCTTGAGCTGTGGTGGGATCCACCCAGTTCGAGCTTCCCGGCCGCTTTGTTTACCTACTGAAGCCTCAGCAATGGTGGGCGCCCCTCCCCCGGCCTCCTGCCGCCTTGCAGTTTGATCTCAGACTGCTGTGCTAGCAATGAGTGAGGCTCCATGGGCGAAGGACTCTCCGAGCCAGGTGCGGGATATAATCTCCTGGTGTGCCGTTTGTTGAGCCTGTTGGAAAAGTGCAGTATTAGGGTGGGAGTAACCCGATTTTCCAGGTGCCATCTGTCACCCCTTTCTTTGACTAGGAAAGGGAATTCCCTGACACCTCGTGCTTCCCGGGTGAGGCGATGCCTTGCCCTGCTTCGGCTAATGCATGGTGCGCTGCACCCAGTGTCCTGCACCCACTGTCCAGCACTCCCCAGTGAGATGAACCCGGTACCTCAGTTGGAAATGCAGAAATCACCCGTCTTCTGCATCGCTCACGCTGGGAGCTGTAGAGTGGAGCTGTTCCTATTCGGCCATCTTGGCTCCACCCCCCTTTTGTTTCTTTTTATAGTGTTTGACTTAAACTCTATTTTGTGCGATACAATTTTAGCTATACCTGCTCTCCTTTGGTTACATTTACATGGAATAGCTTTTTCCTTCCCATCACTTTTGGTCTATGTGTGTTCTTAAGACTGTAGTTATTCTCTAGGGGGCAGCATACATTTAGGTCTTTTAAAAATTCTTTTAGTCATTCTATGTATTGTTATTGGAGAATTTAATTCATTTACATCCAAGGTAATAACTGATAGGTAAAGACTTACTATTGCCAACATGTTAGTTGTTTTTTGATTGTTTTGTAGATATTTTCTTTCTTCCTCTCCTGTGCTTCTTTGTGGCCTTAGGGTTTTCTGTAGTGGTATGCTTTGAATCTTTTCCATTTTTGTTTAGTGTTTACACCAAAGATTTTTACCTTGTGGTTACCATGAGGATTATGAAGAATATCTTACACTTATAGCATCCTATTTCAAGTTAATAAGAACTTAGCTTTGATTGCATAAAAACAAAAACAAATCAACAACAACAACAACAATCTCACTAGTTCTTGGTAACAAAAACTTTGACTGTTTTGTTCATTGCTCTGTTCTGTGCACTTTGAAGAATGCCTAGAATGTAATTGGTGCTGAATAAGTATTTGTTTAATGATTGAATGCAGGAAGCATTGAATGGCTATATAATTGATGCGGCAAGGGATTGTGAATTACTCCGAAAGTAAAGCATGGCATTGTAGGTCAGGATTATTGCAGTAGGAAGGGAACTTGGATTGTTCAGTTGAATTCCCTTTTTTGAAGATGAATAACTTAATTAGTTCCAGATTACATAGCTAGAGGTAGAGATAATTCTAATTTATAGCTATCTGCGGACTTCATTCTAGTATTCTTTTTATACATCATGCTGGCTCTGGATAATTATTCTTGTTCCTGGTAGTATAATTTTATTGAGGGCTCTATAATTCAGCAAAAACTTCTCAATATAGATTTTCATTGAGCTGATAAGACTGAAATACATAATACATACATTTTCTTTAGATTGTCTCAGACATTATCTTGCTAATATTACCCATCTTTTTTTTCTCTACTTTGGTATAATTTATTTTATCTAATGTTGATTACCTTTTCCCCTTCTTGCTGTACTCTGCTGCCTTATCTATTACCGTAATTTCTTTTACTATTTTTAACTGTGATGACCCCTGAATCTTCAACTCAAATCTTCCTTCTGAGCTCCAGATTCACCTAATAGACATTTGTGCTCAGGTGTCCACCAGAAATTAATGATATTTTAAACTGTACTTCATCTTCTTCTGCCTTTCTTCACCAGAGTCCGCTGGCAAAGTGCCCCTCCCTCTAACAGTACTGTTCTTCTTCCTGCATTTCATGCCCCACAGATGATGCCACCACCAATTAAGTCAGTTAAGTAGCTCTCTGGGAATCATTCTTGAATCTTTCCTCTTGCCCTTCTCTCATGTTGAATCCATTGCAAAATCTGCATCCTCCTTGATGCAGATCTTTCTCCAATTTATTCATTTCTTTCTATCCCATGTGCTATATGCCCTGAATTAGTTTCTCCTATCTCTTTTTTTGATCATTGCAATAAATCTCTGATATACCTTCCTCTGGTTTTCCACAGTGTTGCCACACCGTTTGAAAAAGCAAATCTTGTTATTCTCCTCTGCTTAAAATTATTTAACAACTCTCTATTGCTTCCAAGAATAAAATCTTAATGTCTTAACATGACATAAAGTGCCCTTTTATGATCTGACTCCTGCTAACCTTTCTAGGCCCACCTCCTTGCTCTTCCTATCCTCTCTTCTTTCCAACAGTGTTGAGACCTGGAAGTGTCTGGTTATTCCCTTCACTCCCACTGTCTCTCGGCCTTTGCTTGACTGCTCTGCCCATTCTTTTTGCAAGGAAGGTGCTGTCTCTTTCAAAGAACCTCTATAATTTTCCTTTTCCTCCCCTAGACTGAGTTTGATGCTGCTCTTCGGTGTTCTCATTGTTCCTATGTAGGCATCCCTAATAGCATCAGTAAAGTGCACAGTCTTAATAAAGTTACCTATTGAACTCGTCCATTAAACTGTCAGATTACCTATTGAATTCTTCATTGAGGGCTAGACTGTGTCCATATCTTTTGTTTATTGAGCATTTAGAAGAATATCTGACATATGAGCGTTGTACAAAAGGCTAACTAAGATGTGTGCAGAGTAGCATCTGCTTATATATGCACTGTCACCCAGCATATTTGATGATAATGAGTGTTAAACTTGTCGTTCTACCACTGACATGTATTAACTTAGGTCTGGCCTCATTCACAGTGCTTTCCTGGTTTTAATTATAATTAATATAATCAAATTGTCGTTGCCATTTTTATAGCACTCAAATTTTATATATACTTACAAAGATAGTTTAAAAATTTTAACCCCTGTTAAAAAACACAATTTGTGAAATTATTATTACTACATTTCTACAAATGAGAGAAATGAGCAATGAAGAGAAACTGACCTATTCAAGCTCACACACACAGTAAGTCACGAACCGGGAAATTGAATCTAGTTTTTTGGAGTCTTTGTTAAGAGTCTTGCAAGCATCTCTATTTGACCCTACGTACTTTATTTACTTTACTTACAGCATATAAAAGGTATCTCTCTTTGCTTTATATACTCCTCAGTGGTCTAGAGAAAAACATTCCAGAGGAAAAAAATCCTGTACCTCCTCAGAGTATTGGAGCAAAGATAAACTGATAATACTATATGATAATGTTTACTGATAATATTATATGATAATGTTTTCATTTAAAAGATGGTGAGAGAAGGAAGAAGAAAAAAGATGAGAGAAGAAAGGAGAGTACATAAAGGGAAGTATTTTGAATCTTAAGGGATGCATTTGTTCAACCTGTGAACAGTTTAAATTGTAAATGCAAAATTGTTCTTAATGGAAACTCAGCAGAGTTTTAAAATTTCTCACTTTTTTTTCCAATTTGGTTTTCTTATGTTTCTTATTGTATTATACAGAATGAAATACCCAGTCACTTAAAGATAGCTACTCTGGTGATATTTGAGAACAACAATGAATTGAGCACCAGAAAACACATAAGAAATCCTATTCCCATGACACTTTTTTTTAGGACATATTTGCAGGCTCTAAGAATTATTCAAGCTTCACATCCAAACAAATGCTCAAGCCTTTGATGTATTTTTAGTTGTTCAATAGATTAAATCAGCATTCTGTATTATTTCTTCATTTCTATTTTTCTTTATACCTGGTATTGCCACCTAGGACCTAATTTCTAGCTACAAGGCAGGGCAGAAGGCTTGCAGCCACTGCTACGATCAATGCTAATGTTACTCTTCAACCTGCTAGAAATTGGACCTGGGTATTTCTCTGGAGCCCCAAATCCTCAGGTCATAACACTAACATCTCCCAGCACACGGCCCAATCTTGCTTAACCCCGATTCTGGGCATTGTGCATTTTAAAACTCTTTTACTTTCCTGAACAGATCTCCAACTGACTTAATGCTGTAGGCATGGAGTTCTTTTTATTTTCATGTAAGAGAAAGTATGCTACAAGAAGCAAGCAATAAGTCAACAAGAATTGAATGTATGCACACACATTGAAATAAATGGTGCAGAGACCTTATCTTAATTTATTACAGATGCAAATGGCTGATTACAAATTGATGCTATGGGTAATTGAGTTTCGAATATGTTTAGTAACTAAAGTGGAGGTACAATGTTATATTTTGAAGTTTTAAATTTTAATTACTGACAAGTCATCATTTTAGAGTAAAAATGAATTTAGGAAAAATCTTTATAAGAACAGCTTCAGTGGTCTTCTTTGACATTGAAAAAGGTATCATTGGCTGTCATCTCTAACTGACTTTTAGGAACAGATTAGGTATTTGAATGTTGACTGTAATGATAAAAAGCAGATAGGTCTAACCCAAGTTCCAGTTGCCCTAGTTCATTTTCTTTTGCTATAAGTGAATATCAGAGACTAGGCAATTTACAAAGAAGGTAAGCAAGTTTATTTTTTACTGTTAAGGAGGCTGGAAAGTTTAAAAGCATGGCTCCACCATTTGGTCAGAGCCCTTTTGCTGAGTCATAGCATGACGGTGGGCATCACATGCATGGTGAGAGAACAAGAGTATGCTGGTTCAGTTCTCTGTTCCTCTTCTTATAAAGCTACCAGTCCCATAATGAGGGCTCCAGGCCGATGACCTTATCTAATCCTAATTACCTCCCAAAGGTCCAACCTCCAAACACTATAAACCTATAATCTTGAGATTAAGTTTCCAACACATTAAATTTGGCAGACATATTTAAATCATAGCACTGGTGAATGAAGTCTTCTCAGTGGCTTTTCCCACCATTACCACCAGATTTATTTTTGTATTATCTAGCATTTGCAATTCATTTAGTTAACATTAAAAGGAATTGGACATGTTTTCCAAGGAGAAGTGTGTCAATCTGGAAGATTGTTTGAACACATACTTCTAGGAACAACTGTTTTAAATATGTTATGCATGAAGATTTCCCAAATCTGGCTTCTATGTTTGCTAAAGACAGAAATCTTCAAGTGTCTGAGTTGTATTGTGATGCATGTCTTATCAATCAAAGAGGCTCTGACTGAAGTACAGCCATTTTGAGGTTTGGAGCCCCAGAAGTTGAAATAGAGAAATAGCATTGTCCAATGATTGTAGGATGGAAGTGCAAATTAACACTCCATATATGATTTACTCATTTAATAAGGACTATTTATAGGATGTTGTGGATCTCAGGGCTTCATTTGCTTAGCATTTTCTCTGGTAGGCTTTCCACCTGTGACTTTACTCCCTTGATCACAAGAGTAGATAGTTGCCCCAAGTAGAGACAAACATAATCTTCCTCATGTAGGAACTGAGCCTTGAGAAAGAGAAGGAAGGATGGAAGGAGTGGGAGCTAAATCACTTGATGGCACCGTCTCCATGAATTCCTGCTGCAGAAATTCTTGGAGATGTGCTGATACTTGCTCTTCTTGAAGCCAGAGAAAAAATTTCTCTCCCATTTAAAATTTCTTTGAGATAACTGGGTCTGTTTCTTTTGCCTGAAAATGAAGAATCTGAACTGACTCAACCTATTCAATACGTTGGAAACTATTAAGATATTTAATTTACGCAGAATTGTGAAATATTTTAATTTATGTGAGGTATTAACTTGCTGAAGGTTATTGCTATAGAGGGCATTTACTAATAGAATTGGTTCTAAACAAACTTGTAAAATAGGCTAAATTTTTCTTGAAGTTTTCAGTCTCTCCTTTCTGGACCTTCCTTCCCCTTCCCGTCTCCCTCAAAAATGTTTTATTTTATTTTTTTAAAGTCACTAAGTGTAGAGTAACCTGACATCTCAAATTACCTAGGACAGTCCCAGCTTATGTCTATTGTACTGGTGTAATTACTAACGGCACATCCCTTTACTCCCAAAAGTGTCTCAGTTTATGGCCACCCTGCTTAAATAATGTTTTTAATAGGCTTGATAGATACTTTTATCATGGAGAAATGTTGAGGTGATTAAATTATCAGAAAAGACTAAATTTTCCTATAGTCTTAATTTTATTTTTAAAGCCGAGGTCTCCCTTGGTTGCCCAGGCTGGAGTGCAGTGGTGCGATCATAGCTCACTGTAGCCTGCAACTTAAAACTCCTGGGCTCAAGTGATCCTCCCTCCTCAGCCTCCCAGGTAGCTAAGACTAACAGGTGCACGCCACCATGCCTCGCTAACTTTTTTGAATTTTTTCCTTGTTTTGTAGTGACAGTGTCTCACTATGTTGCCCAGGCTAGTCTTGAACTCCTGGTTTAAAGTGATCCTTACAGGCATGGGCCACCATGCCTAGCCAAAAAAAAAAAAAAAAAAAAAGTTTAAAAGAACATAGCGTGCTGTTTTGAATATACAGTTTCAGTTATACAATGTGAATAGGTTCTAGAGATTTTCTTTAAAACATTGTGCCGATAATTAACCATAACATATTGTACGCTTAAACATTTAAGAGGTAGGCTGGGTGTAGTGGCTCACGCCTGTAATCCCCAGCACTTTGGGAAGCCAGGGCGAGTGGATCACCTGAGGTCAGGAGTTCGAGACCAGCTTGACAAACATGGTGAAACTCCGTCTCTACTGAAAATAAAAAAAAAAAATTAGCCGGGCATGGTGGTGGGTGCCTGTAATCTCAGCTACTCAGAAGGCTGAGGCAGGAGAATTGCTTGAACCCGGGAGGCAGAGGTTGCAATGTGAGCCAAGATCGTGCCACTGCACTCCAGCCTGGGCAACAAGGGCAAAACTCCGTCTCAAAAAAAATTTAAGAGGTATATATCATGTTTAGTGTTCTTACCACAATAAAAGATGGCAGGAGGTCAGAGGTATTTACTTATTTACTATATAGATTGTTTACTGTCATATTATTTATTAAACTATTCTTGTATTGTACCCTATCTTATTAGCCCTTTAACCTTCTCTCACTTTTACCTAGAAAAACACCAAAGCTGGAGAAAGCCAAACATTCCCTTCATCTAGTCCAAACATCTTGGCTGCAGTGTACTACCAGCAAAAACACCATTTCACTACATGCAAATCACACAAAAATTGAGTCTCTATCACCAGGCTCTGCCAGTTGCTATCTCTTATGTTTCAAAAAAGCTCCCTCTGTCATTCCCCTCCACAACCGTTTCCAACTCTTACTTCTCTTTTTAACCCCTGACCTGCCATTCCTTCCCCCACCTCTTGCCCCATTCTTGTAGATGATCTCATCTCCTTCCTCACAGAGAAGATGGAGATCATCAGGCAGAAACTGTCTTTACGTCACCTCACTCTGAAAGATCCACTCAATGTTGCTATTTCTGGATTCATCTCCAATACCCCTCCTTTCCATGTACTTGGGGAAAAAGGTAATTCCACTTTTGAGTTACATTCCTTTATTTGGGAACCTTGCTCCTTCTAGTATCCTTTCTCTCCTGTGTCTACCATCTTTCCCTTATTATGACTTTCTCTTTAGCATACTTTTAAGTGTTACACTCCCAGGTCTGCAAGTTTTAGCCATTCTATAAACTCAGTTCTCCAACGCCTGACAAAGTCCCTCTCCTCCACCACTTTTCTTATCTCTGAATACATTGTTCTGGTCTTCTCTTGCTCCTCCAAGAACCTTTTTCTCCCCCTACTCTGCCTCAGTCTGTGATGGGTACTGCTACTTGGTGTCCTCCCACATTATAGGCATACGTTTGCCTGTGTGGAAATTGTTTACTAGTGTGCCTTTCCCGCTATATGATGAACTTTTCGAGAACAGCATCTATCATTCATCTCTGCATTGCCAATGGTCTACTTTAGAGTGGTGTTATTCACCAATGTGATATGGCATCCATTTCATGAAATATTTTCTTACACATTCACCTCGGTGAGCTAAAATACATCATTATAAGACATGCCTGCAGAATATTTAGGATAACAAATATTTATCACTCTTTACTCCAAGATGAGCCACCATCAAGGGGGGCTCTCTAAAATTATAGAACTGTTTTTAATAATGAATATAAGATTTGAGCAAAAGAGTAAGAATGTGGAACAGCAGAAAAGACAGATGGCTAAAGGAGAGAACAGAAATAGTGACTACAGCCTTCAAGTAGAAGAATAAAAACTAATAGTTATGTAATGTTTCCCACGTACGCAGCCCTCCTTATATATGAACTTAATCCTCATTACAACTCTAGGATGTAGACACCGTTATTAACTGAATTTTACAAATAAAGAAATAAAGGCTTAGGTTGATAAGTGACATGCCCAAGGTCACATAGTATGTAGTAAAGCTGGGATTTGATTCCAGGCAGACCAGCTCCAAAGTTCTCACTCTTGACAGTCTCTTATCTAAGCCCGTAACCCTCACAGGACAATTGCAGGGCAATGAAATTGTATGGTCCAATAAGTAATTCAATTATTGAAATAGCTAAAAACAGAATTTAATGTGAGCCCCTTTTGTTACTGAAATCTGTGAAGAGTATCTTCATCTCATGGTAAGTTGGTCTTACTTCCTTTGTTTGAATTTTTTTGGTGCTAGCTTCAGTTATAAACATGCCAATATTTTTACAGGGTTGAATAATAGTTTTTTAAGAAATGTGACTTCAAAAACATAGAAGGTCTAGTTATCCAACCATCATATTGTTAAGTATTAATAAAAAAGCGAAAAAATTGTCTTTAAGACAGGGTTTCCATTTAAAATAGTTGGAGCTGCTGTCCTTTAAAAAGCACACGTATTTTCTAATCTTCCAAGTAAATCTACTTCTTTCCACTCTGCTTTAGTGGTTTTTCTGTATTAAATGTGCACAAATAGAAGAAACCACAGCACCTCCAAAATGCTGCTGCTTAATTCTCCTGTATGATTTTCTGTATTGAAGATGTCCACCTAAACAGATTTCATGAGCTTTGTGAAATTTTGACTTCAAAGAGTGACACTTGAATTTTTAATCACCTTACTCAGGAACAATGTTTTCTTGGTATGCCTTCCATTTCTCTTTTATGTAGAAAAATTATATGCATTTTTACTAAGTCATCGATTTCTACTTGAAATTCTATCCTTAGTTTCATGCATGCATGGCTTTATAAAAGTGGGATAAGTTTTTTTGTGCTTCAGGGACTGTTCAGTGAAAGCAGGCTCCAGCAGAGCTTTGTCCATATCCGACAAATGCCTGCTGTCAGATTTTCCCTTCTCTTCTGTTTGACATGATGGAATCCCTTACAAACATGTCGATTTGGACCAGCACGCTGCATACTAAATTATGAAAACAGTATTCACATTTTAGCATCAAAAAAAAGTGGACTCATCATGTGGTATTGTTCTGAAGTGAAGCCTTGGTGATGAAATGAGAAAACAAGCCTATCCACCAACTTTCTCAATATTTTGAAGGCCATGGCATAGGGTGGATGTTTGACTCTTGCTGTGGGATGGCAGGTTTGCTATGATTTATGTAGATCTAACTATATGATTTTGGTTTTGATGACAGATGTTACAGGAATAATATTCAGCTTTGTGATGTTTTGTAATATCCCTCGGGTAAAAATGAATCTGTGTAGAATTGAATAATATGGTAGTTGTATTTGTTAATTGAAGTTGCTATGCTTTGTACTTTATTTCAGAGCATTCTATGAGCAGACATAGAAAATAGCAATTACTTTTAGTAAATGTGAGACTGGCCTGCAGGATTCCTGGCATGTGGCGAGCCTCTAGACATACAGGGAAGAGAAAGAATGGGGTTGCAGGCTGGGGTTTCACTTGTAGGATGTACTTATCATTTCTGGAAATCAATAACGTCTTACATGTGCTTCGTTCCCATCCCTTATGCACAATATGCTGGCTTTAAATATACTGGAGTTAAGTAAAGTGGATGTGTCTGTGGCAATTGCAAGATATACAATCATTCTCTCATTTTTCCGTGATTCAACAATTTAGCCATTTCAAATCTTTTTGATAACATACTGAAGATTCTAACTTTTTGTTTCACATTGAGACTGGAAATAAAGGAAAGAATTGTTTCAACATATACTCAATGGAGGGGGGCTTAGTGACACACAACAGAGATAGCACATGGGGAGTGAGTACTCAGGAACAAGTGTCCAGACACTTGAAATAACCACACTGTGCTTTGTAAAATTAGTAATGCAAAGTGAATTTAACAAGATTTTCTTTCTCCAAACCATTTTGTATGTCGCTTAAAGGTTGATCTTTTAAATGTAGTTTAATCATGTCATTATACTAATAAAACAATGTAAATAGCCTTCTGTTGCCTATAGGATTTTGGACACGTGTCACACTGATATTTAAGGTCTTCCTCAAACAGGTTGAGTGAATCTGATTCCTTAGGTAGCCTCTCTAGGTCTTAGCTTTTGGGTTTCTACTAAAAAGCGTCTGCAATTTTGTGCCTAGTCAATTGGAAAACCTTTCTAAACTCTATTTCTTACGCATTGTCAGTAACAATTGATAACATTTTTTTGAGCATTTATTTTGTGCCAGATATCGCAGTGAGTGCTTTACATGCATTATCACATTTACTTAACACAACAACCCTGTGCAGTGGGTTCTATTATTTCTCCAATAGTGGGAGTTAGACACACAGAGATATAGAACATTGTTTAGGTTACAAAACTAATAGGCTGCAGGGTCCAGTCTGACTCTAGATTTAAACAGCGATCTAAATCAGTAAACTGAACTGCTTTCATTTGGCTTCAGGTTTTCTATTCCATAACTTTTTTTTGTTTGTTAGTTTTTTGATTCCGCCTAAGACTAAACTCTTGGGCTTGCTACCTTGGTTGGGATAGCTGTCTGGCTTTTTGTTTGGTTTTACATTTGAGCGCTGCCTCACATCAAACTCGGCTCCACATTTCCTCGTCCTTAAGCCAGTCCACTTTCTCCAGGTCAGATCTGTCCACTGCTTCCTGCTAGGGGTGCCCTCTCTGCCAATCTCCTGAGGAAGCATTATATTAAGTAATGTCTGCATCAACACATTCATTGACCTTTTCTTTTACCTGCTTAGAAGTTTTGGAAATTCCTTTCACCTTCAGTTAGTTAAATTCTTCTGTGGCTTCTGAAAGCAGGATGATTCTGTTTCTGCTCCTAGCTAAGTGTCCTCTTTATCTATCTGCAGGTCTTTTATTCCCTAAACGCGTGCATTCAAGGCTCTGACCTTTCATTCTATCTCTTTACCTCTTATTCTCTCTCTTTATAAATTCCACCCATTCCCATAGCTTGCTATTGTTTTTAGGTGGATGAGTCTGAAATCCATGACTTCTCTCAGGACCTATTATGCAGTGTCTTGCTTTTAATTGTCAGCTATTTCCATATCAATGCCCTATTTCTATAACCAGTTTTATAATCTCCACATTTAATTCCTCCCCTTTGCCTTAAACCTGCTCCTCCTTTTGACCCCTCTTTTTATTTTTGTTTTTCTTAATGTTCCTACAAGTATCTCAGATAAATTGCCTGCAATTTCCGTACTTTTTGGTTTCTCCCTGTCTCTCTTATATCCAATGACAATTAGCTAATGTTTATTGTACTATTACTATGTGCCAGATAGCTTTCTAAAATTTTACTTGGATAATCTTAGTTAAATACTTAAATTATAAAGTAACTACCCATTGTTATTCCCACTTTATGGCAGAGACCTCTTGAGTAATGGTCTTGTTAATTTCTTGCTCATCTCCTCCCCCTTTATCCATCCCTTTCTGTTAACAGAAACAGCAATAGCTTTTGTTGGTATTTCTCTGAACTTGAAGTGGTCTTTTTTCCTCTAGACCTCCCTCCTCTCAACAATACATTTTACATACTCGCTGATGAATATTACTCCTAAAATATTATTTGATAATGCCACTTTCTGGCCCCAAGACTTTTCATCACTTCTCTTGTTTTACATATTAAAGTCCAGAATTTTTCCCTCATATTCAAACCTACCACCTATAGTCCCAAACATATTCTACTGACATGCCAAGAAAGCTGTCGAATTTCTTCCAAGAACTTTTTAATTTTCAAAGTTATTTTTCCAATCTCCCTGCTTTGGTTATTCCATTCTTAGAGTCTAAATGGCACTCATCTGTCCTCACTCTCTTTGTAGATACCATATACAATGTCAAGGCTTGGCTTGAATGCCACTTCTTACTTTCTTAAGTACTTAAACAAAAGAGATGTCCATGTTCTGAAATTTCATGGGGCATTTGTTTGTGCCACTCACATAAAGCCTATTTATTGCCTTGTTTGTGGTCATTTTTGTGTGTTTCTTTTGCTTGTACTAGGCTGTAAACCTCTGGGGAAGGTGAAACTGTCACATTTGCCTTGTATTCTTCTTGCTGCAAAAGAGGTACTTTTATGTGAGGAAACCTTGGAAAACATTTGACTGTAGGAATGAATGCAAAATCTCCTTTATGATATAATAATTCTGTTGGCTTTTAATTTTGAGGGACAGAGTTTCTTTTTAGAATCTGATAAAACAGAATTTTTTGCCAGGAAAAAAAAAAGAACTGCACATAGGAACAAGTTTTGTATAAACTTCAATGTATTCATGGATGCCCTGGGGCCGATCCAGGTTAAAAAAGTTTAAATTTCACCCATCCAAGTATTTTATGATATATTTTGGCCGTGTAACCATGGGGGTTACCCAAAATTGGAGGAGTTTTTTCACATTTCAGTGCCAAAGGTTTCCAAATATAAAGAACACTGCCGTGTCTGCCTCAGTGGGATGTGAGGTAATAATGGATAAATACAAGTGGAAGTATTTATTTGTACTGTCACTCAGGATACATAGCATGTAGGACATTATATTAGGGATACAGGAAGTTATAATAACAAAAATAATTAAATCATTTTTACCTTATGAGACTATAATTTTTATAATTCAGCCATGTAGGTGGGGCACATTTGTATACTTTATTTTATATAGGGCTCATAACCTTTCTTCTAAGATGCTCAGTGAAAAGAGGCAATGTGGCCACTAACTTTGTCAGTGGCTATTTCAAGACTGTACGTGGATGTTCCTTCTCCCTTTACCGGTAGTCCTTACCTGTGTTCTCTGGAGAAAGCTGTAGCGAATCTGAAGTCTAGATATAACCATCAGCCCCACTATCCCGTCAATGTCAGGGGATCAGAAGATGGGCCACAGAGTTCAAGATAAGAAAAATAGAAGGCAGAAGCATAGTGTGTCTGACCCTTTGTAACTCTGTGGGTGGCATCAGTGGCTGGCCGTACAGCTTACATCTGAAGTGTAGCTTTTTTGAATTGTGTCCAGGCTTCCTGGTAATAGTCACACAGTTAATACCTTGATGATGATCCAAAGACCATCTCCTTCCATTGCTTCTTTCACCTGCTCCTGACCTTGCAAGACAGCCAGACACATTAGAAGCTATATTTCTAGTATAAAGGATGATTCACGAAACTCAAGCATTTATGTGAATTCATATTAACTTCTCTTTGTAAAGACTGAAGTTAGATAGGTATTATGGGAGGCAACATGATGGGAAAGATGGATGGAATAACTAACCAATTAAATCAGTAAGCATGAAGTACAAATAATGGGCTGCACTCTAGCTGTTGGAGATTTGTAAAGGAGGAAGACATAATTTGCATCTTCAAGGTGGTCAGAATCCAGAAAAAAAGAGGCAGGCATATTGTTAAATCAAGTTTAGCCTAAAGCTGCCTCCTTACATATGTTAAGTTTAGCCTAAAGGTTTCTCTATATTGTGAACTGTATCAAGTGGAGCTGTAAATAGACCGAAGCCTACACTTGTGCCAATCACCAAATTTTGACCAATCAAATGTAGCCAACTGTTCCAACCATGTTCTAAAAAGGTAAACGCTGAGCTGGAACCAATCCAGCTGTTTCTGTACCTCACTTCTATTTTCTGTATGTCACTTTCCTTTTTCTATCCATACATCATCTTCTACCATGTGACTGCCCTGGAGTCTCAGAGCCTATTTTGGCTTAGGAGGCTGCCCTATTTGCAAATCATTCATTGCTCAATTAAATTACTTTAAATTTAACTCAGCTGAAGTTTTTCTTTTATCAATATCAACATATAATTATAAGACTTTTATAGGAGCAGTGACTGAGATTCATTGGACATGGTCGGAGTATAGAGAAAGAGTACCTAAACCAAACTAGGTGAGTTAGGATTGTCTTTAAAAAGCCACCATCACTATCACCACCAAAATTCATTTGCTCGGTACCGAACATTTGTGATATTATATTGATGCCTTCAAGACAGATCTATCTATCTATCTATCTATCTATCTATCTATCTATCTATCTATCTATCTATCTGTCTATCTATCTATCTTTCTATCTATCTATCTATCTATCTATCGATCTATCGATCTATCGATCTATCTATCTATCTATCATCTATCTATCTATCTATCTATCTATCTATCTATCTGGAGAGAGAGAGAGAAAGGATTCCAGTTTTCTAAGACCTTATAAATTAACATAAACACACTGACTTAAAATGAAAGACACCACTAGAGCAGTCATGTTTATTGCAGTAATACTTCACTCAGAGAATTATATATAGAAGAAAGCAAATAGTTCAAGGTGTGTGTGTGAGTGTGTGTACATCTGTTTATTCCTTAGGTTCTCCAATCAGTCTGCAAATAACAGTCCTAATTAACGAAAATTTTTATGATGTGATGGAGGTCCCTGGAAATGCACTGCAGTCATTAATTCATTACACAAAGGTCACTGTGGCTACTTTCAGATAGGATAACTTTTGCTGTCTGATGAACTGATATGCATGTGAGAGAGTCAATGTCACCTTCCAAGTCTCTAGAGCAATCTATGCCACTGTCATATCTTTTTTTTTGAACTATGACATTCTGAAAAAGTGACTGTAACTCTTTCTTCTATTATTTCACAAAGGTTGTACTGTCAAGCACTCTCCAGGATGTATATTTTTAAGATTTGGCTTCCTCCCTAGAATTGTGAACTCTTCAGATGCTATGGTAATGGGCTTGAAAGTCATCTATGAACTGGAGTTTCTATTAATGTGAATAACAATTATTCTAATTTCTTTCCACATTTCTCCTGGCAGATATGACATTCTAGTTAGAGAATAGATCTCTAACCCATTCCCCAAATAATTAACAAGTATCTTTTGAAACCTTTAACTAAAGATAAAAAATCTGGGATAGCAGGGTGGGGATATATGTAATAAAATCACATAGTTTCAATTAAACTTCAGAAAAATTACACATATCCAGTGATGAATTTAATTTTATTTTAGAAGAAAATGCTGCTTAACCTACCTTTAGTTTAAGCATCTTTATAAATGCTTGGCCTGGTATTTTTTATTGCATATTTCATTATTCATTATTAAGTTACTGGCCTTTTTGCTTGGAGAAAAAGTCTATCTGTGAATCAATGATCTATCTATCATATCTATACTATCTACTATAGATAATTTTGAATATATATGCACTTATATCTTATGTTAAAATTAACATTAAAATCACTTAAAAGAACAGTATTCCATTGCATTTATGTTAGAAAACAATTGTTATGATTTTAACCATCTTGAGAAAAGGTAAAAATGCACGTGTTAAAATTATTCCTTTTGCCCCTGCCTCTTTTTTTTTTTTTTGCTAATTTTGTGACTTCTGTTTGTATTAAAGCTCATTAGAAATGAACAAATTTACAAATTCAATCCCCTAACTTCTCAAATATAAAGAATATGGTAAAATATTTATTTCAAACAACATGTCCCTTGGTATGAACATGTGCTAGGTCAGTTTTTTTGCTATATTTTGAAATAGGTCTAATTCAGAAGCTTTTTAGAGCAGAACATTGTACATTTGACAGTAATTGTGATGGATTTTCATAATGCACTGATGTAGCATGTCAAATCTTATGTAGTCAGTTAAATTCAGGGAAAGAAATTAAATTTGGCAATAGTTGGAATTTTTCTCTCCGTGTAATTAAGGAAAGCTCTCCTTCTTGTTATGCTTCATCTGCAATAGACACATTGCTCTCTTTAACATCACTTAAGGACACTCTAATTTTCTGTCAAATTCCAACCAACTTATGTTATCATTTTGTCAGTTTCCATTTTCAGTCCCCTTTCTGCCCTTGAAACATTTCATCATGGAGTCAAAGGCATAAAATAAGTGTTTCTCAACTTGCGATTCTTTCTTTTTCAAAGAAGTTTGTCTTCTTTAATGAGGGCTATCTCACACCAAAGTGCGTTTTATAGAGCAGAGAACAACAGGAAATAGACAATGCAGCTCTCTTAAAGAAATTGACATTGTCCATAAGGTTTTTTTGATTATTAAGTAATTAATGAAAGGAAATACAAAAACTATTTAGGTTTTCTGAAGGCCAGTTACATCAGGCATATAGTCTAAATAAACTAAGAGATTTAGAAGATCGATGTTTTAGTATTCAAATTCTATCCAGAGAAATAAATTTAGATTTCTACATATTGGCCAATAAAATATAATTCTTAAAAAAATTCTCTTCCCTCTCCATCGGTCTACTTTGTGCATGCTTGAGAGATTATACAAATGGACAGAGCACAGGCAGCTGCAGCAGAGCAGGTGAAGTTGGTGCAATAGAGTTACATGACAGGACTCTATTACAGTAAGCAATACAATTCCAGAAATAACCTATGTGGAACATATTGCCTCTGCTACAAATGTCAGAAAATGGACTTTGATCGATGGTGTTGCAACACAAAACCACATACTAAAACTTTTTAATTATGATGACAGTGTAAAAGTGTATACAGCCTTGCCAGCAGAGTTAGTAGTTTTTATTATTAACAAGTAGGCAAAGAACATAAATTCTATATGCTCCTCACGCCTTACAAATGTTTCTTATTGCTGCCATCAGCATGTATGTAAGCAGGAAGGCATGACTGAGGTCTGGTAATCATCACCTCTGAAGGGGGAAGCTTTCCATAGGGAGTGATTATCTACGGAGAACCACACCACCTGGAGTTGCCATATTGCTACTCTAAAAATTCCCTAATGTGGGAGAAAAACGTGTTCATTTGTGTTGGAAGATGTTGTTAGCAGTTAGAATATTAAATAGTGGTATATGTAGTTTATACAGACTAAGCTCTATAGAATGCTCAGTCATAAATTGAAATACTTGTCGTTTAAACAGCTTCATAAACTTAAGAAAAAAATACACCCAGCAAACATTCACAGCATTTCTGTAGAAGCATTTGCTGACAGTGAAAGTGGCAAAATTGCTAGTTTTTAGATTGTCTAGAGAAGTGGGTTGCTTTAAAGGATGAGTGATCTGATTTAGAGCAAGTAGGCTACAAATTCTGTTTTTTCAAAAACTGGATTTGCAAATTGAAGTTAAAACATATGGGGAATTTTTATTAGTTCACTTTTGTTTATTCCAAATTGCCTTATAAAGGAAATTAAAGAAAAGAAAGAAAGCCACATGTATATCACCAAATATACACTGTTTTTCCATTTTTCTTTGCTGCCTTAGCCTATAGCAAGTTAAAAAAATATAATTTTAAAAAGAACCAATTATGATAATAAATTCTTGCCAAATATATATATACAATTTCTATAATTAAAGACAGTTTCTATAATTAAAAGTCTATTGTGGTAAATAAGTCTTTTTCTTCAGAATATATTTTGTCAATGAATATACTGAAATGAATTATTTTATCTTATAGAAACAGCTCTAGTGAAAATCATCTGTATTTTGCTGTGTGTGAAATTTTAGATGCATGTAATTGCAAGAATTTCATATTCTAAAATTTTTATCAGAGTCTGTAAGGCTGGCAATATTATTTTTTGCACTGGCGAGGAGATTGACTTTTTTCCTCAGGTGAAATTTAGATTTGTTAAAGGTTTAGATATATTGAAAAAAATTGAGAATTAGTGCAGAGATGGGAAAATGATAATGCCAAACAAAAAATTTCTTTTCTTCTTAAATCAAATTATAAGCTACCTGCTTTATTTTTTCAAATGTTCCATTTATTTAGTTTTAAACATATAAAATAGGTAGTAATATAACATTTGGTTTCACTTTGAATTTCCAAGTTAAAATTTATTAAACATAAACAAACATGTAAGCTCTGTGAGGCCTGAGACTGTGCCTGGTTAGATTAAAATAATGGTCTCTCATAATAATGCTTCAAATTTATTAAGAGATTACTTTGTGCCAGTTGTTGTTCAAGGCACATACATGTAAAGCAGGATATTTCCCTGACCTGTTTGTGGGATTCGGGACAAGGGTGCCTCGTTTACTCAGTCCGCTGCTCTCAACTCCTTGTGGGAGGGGGCGTGTGAGTGAATGAGTGCAGGAACTGGAGTGAACGAGTGCTGGAACTGACTGGCCCCTTTGGCACCAGCGGGACCAAACTGTACTCACTTGGACCTGCTGTGTTCCACCCGTTGTGAGAGGGACCATGCAGGTGAGCAGGTGCAGGAACCAGCCAGATGGTTTAGCACTGGCAAGAATGAACTCTGTACAGGCCTCATGGCAGCATCCAGGCAGGGGTGCCTGTGACTACTGAAGCTCCAGAGGGTGTCTTACAGTGCTCTTTTAGCTCTGCCATCCATGGACGGCTTAAGTATTAATAGCTCAGTGGACTCTTTGCATTTTCATGTGAGGTGTCTGTCCTCTGCCAGTGAGGGCAAAGGACCAGTGTGACAGCCTTTTGTATCCATACTTGTGGCTCCAGAGCTCTTGTCTGGTATCCAGAAAAAATGGGGTTGCATGAATGAATTGAAGGATGATAAATGTGGGGGGTTTTTTTATTGCCAATGAAAGTGGCTGTCAGCGGGAAGGGGAGGTGAAAAGGGGACAGGGTGGGAAGGTAATCTTCCCCTGAAGCCCAGCCATCTCTGGCCAGATTCTTCTCTGAAGTTATACTGTCAAGCTGTCTATCTGAAGTGAAGCTGCTTATCTCCAATGTCCAGTCGTAGTCCCATCTACTGGCTGAGTCTGGGGCTTTTATGGGCATAGGATGTGGCCAGGTGGGGCCATGGGTGGTTTAGGAAAAGGCAACATTTGAGTGGGAAAGCAGGGATAGAAGTTCTCCCTTTGGGCTGTGGTTTCAGGCTTTTTGGCTTGAGGGTGGGGTTTTGCCTGGAACCCACACTTTTTCTGCCTAGAATTTCTCTGCCCCCTGTCCCTAGCACATGTATTATCTTGTTTGGTCTTCTTGACCATTCCTCTTCTTTGCCTCAGCACAGCAGAATTAAATGTCTTAGAAGCCCTCGGCCCTGAGAAAGAGAACAGTGCCTCACCTTCTATTCTTTGCTATATGCATTTCATACTTTTTTTAAAAAAGAAAACAAGCCAAACTCAAAGGCATAAAACTTTCATAAATGCTGAAATTAGTCTTTTCATTGAAAACTCATTTTAGATTTATTTGACTGTCAAATTATGAGTAGTTTTGCCAAAGTTGTACTTCACTAATTTTTAATTCCCCCCTTAGCTAATGTGTTCAATATGTGCTCAATTTGCCTTCTATGAAATTCTTCCAGGACCCTCAGTGACTAGAATAGCCTGGTAGACATACTTTATTGCCAGCTGACACAGTGATAGGAATAAGTATTTACATAGCGCCTGTCTTCAGCTAATTAGGGAGATAAGACGTATTGTCATAGGAAGTTTAAAAATAAAGAACACTTTAAAGGAATAACAAGAACTTATTTACAGAACAGCATTCATGTTCATTTCACTCATTTGTTTGTTATTTTCTTTTTCTTTTTTCTGTTTCTAATCAATGTATTATTGTTTTATGTAGGAAATTTGGGAAAAAGACATAGAGAGGCCATATAAATAATCAAATATGTGTGGCAAATGAATGATACAAACTGAATGAAAGAAATTACACATTCCAAGTCCTATTGAGGTTTACATTTTTCAGCATCAGCAGAGTTGAGTGAAAAGTGCCCTAACATAGTAATCAGAGCACTGGGTTCCAGTTCTGCCACTGCCATAAAGTAGCTGGGGACAAGCTGCTTCATTTATCTGGCCCTCAGTTTATTTATCTGGAAAATAATATGGCTGTGGTGGATGACTGTGTTAGATACTTGTTTTTGTGTTCCGTTTAGTCTGTCCCTTTTCCTGTGTCAAGTCATTTCTTCTTCCAGAGTTCTCTTTCAGCAGCAATGAGACTGTCAGCTTAGAAAAAAGAAATTAGCATCTAAATGCAAATGGGTGAGCGTTAGGATTATTTATTCAATGATTTCATTTTTTCCTATGCGTAACGAGTCTGCACTTATTGTGTGTAAAATGTTGTGGCAATGCAAAGGCTAAGAAGGTAGAGTCATTTTTCAAGACAGAATTCTAGAACCTGATGAATGAGAGGAGAAAGGGCTGTGCTATAGAACTTTTGAAGTGAGAAAGGTAGGATGGAGGATTTCATGGCAGAGTTGACATCTGAACTGGGTCCTTTAATCAACCAATTATCATCTCACTTGTATGTAACATTTATTATGTAGAGCTCATTGTGTGCTAGTCACTGTGGGAAACACAAACAAGAAGACACAGACCCAGTCTTCATTTTCACTAAGCGAATTTGCCAGAAAAGCAAAATTTATTTAAAAAATATTGCCTCTGATTTTCTTAGTATCTGACATTCAGGCAAAGACATTAATAACTTCATGGGCTTTTAAAATAATTCACATTTTATTGAGAAAAGCACAAAGTCATTTCCATTTTCTTAACCTAATAAAATGTAGCTCTCCTTTGGATTATTGTTCATTCAATAATATAGACTGGAATTTCACATTAGCAGAAATATTACTGCATCCAATAGATCGTATCTTACTATTCTCTGTCCTTTCCAAAATCATGCTCTGCATGAAACTTTTGGTTTATGGGCTTTTCCCCTCATGAGAGTACTAACTTGAATGTGTTTTGTAAAATGTCACATTGTCCAAAAACTGGTTTTTCTAGCTTTTGTGAAGATTATATGGTCTATGGGTTCTGCCTGGTAAGTTTTTGTACATCACTGTACGTCTCTGCTCATGTTGAGCATCGCAGACTGAGAACAGCTCTACTTTTGATAGATGTTAGTACGTTTCCTCAGTGACTGATTTTTATTAGTTTCAAAAGATAACAGTATATGCATGCACACATGCTGATGTTTCTGAAGGGCATTGTGATGAAAGATTAGAATGCTTTTTGCCTTTTTCCTGGTCGAACATTGTGTCTTAGAGAGCATGGGTACATTTACTTTTTTTTGTCACCAAAAAAAAAAAAATCTGTTGACATTGTTACATATCATTCAGCTTCATTCATTCTTAATGCCAAAGTCTGCCTATTTGGTCAGTAAAGGTTGAGATCATGAGGTCAGCTATCATATAAATTTCAGTATGTCTGGAATGTAATGTTAATCCAGAAGTTATTTCAAGGGAAAGAAGCAAGATACCCATGATTTAAGCACAGGTGTTTAATGGCCAACTATGGAATTAGGTTCACCTCATAACAGCGAAAAACGCTACCTGGGGAATTGAAAATTAACACAGAGTGTAGGTTTTTATTATAATGAATACCAATGAGACAAAAGAACAATTCCGTGAACTTGAGAAAGTTAACTCAGCTACACCTGGCAAGCTGTATATCACAGAAGACTTTAACACACACATTGGCAGCAATGTAAAAAAGCAAAAGGAAATCACTGCGACTGGCAAGACTGGAAAACTGAACCTCTACAGCATCCATCTTAGGTGGTGAAACAGATTTTTCCTAAAATAATTCTCTTCTTTTCAAGCAATATGCATTACAGTTTTATCTCAGATATTGAAACCTAAGGTATGTTTCAAATCCTTAATGATAGAGTCTGTCACTGCTTATTTATGCAATTATGCTAAACAATCTTAGTATGATGTATGAAAACATTGACTTCAGTCAGATCCATGTGAAGCTTTAGAATGTCTCTCTGCAAAAGTATCAAGTCTTTCCTTTCAGGTCTGGAAATCTTATCTTAAACGGATGATGTGTACAGCACACGAGGAAAAGCTTCTGATGTCATGTTCATTAAACTAACATGTATGGTGCTTCTTTGATGCACTGGATACTATCAGCAATAGACTCTGTCAATAGTAACAAGAATAAGATGCTTAAACTATGAGCCCTTCCCACTAACTGTTCATTATCTGATAACATAGGATAACCTTTACCATCCTCCAGCTAGACAGTATATGATTTTTGTAGTGAGAAAAATGGTATCCAAGTATTAGGTTGGTGTAAAAGCAATTGCGGTTTTTGCCATTACTTTTGCACCAACCTAATAGATCATGCACAGCCAGTTTAAGATGCTGTTATAATGGGTGGAAAGCCTGGCATTCATGACTTGAAGGGTCACTGAGGAAAGGTTAGCTAATGGCTATGGAAAACCTATTCTATGACAGAAATTCATAAGATTTTTCTCCACTGGTTTTATCATTTGATGCTTGCAGCATCTTGGCGAGGAAAGACAGTGGTCAGGATCTTTCAGGTGCAAGTGTCAGAAACCCAATACTAATCAGCTTAGATAAAAAAACAGAATATATTGGCTCACATACCTGAAAAACCCTGGGATAGGTAAAGATGCAGCACTGGGTCTCTCTTCATATACTGGCTCTGCTTTCCAGGACGCTGTTCTTAGTCCTAGGCTCTGCTTGGTGACCTCTGGTCCAAATTTAGAGGAAAAGAACATCTCTTCCTATCAGCTCCTAGGCAGTCCTTGAATTACTTCTATTTGTGCTCTCTTCTGCTCTCCTCTCCTCTCTTCTCACTCTATACCTGTTTCTTGGTGATCTCATCTATAACTTCAACTATTACCTGCATGCTCATGGCCTCCAAACCTACCTTTGAAGCCCCTGCAGTGTTCCTGAACCACAGACCTGTTAAATTCCCTCCTAGAAATCTTTACTGGATGTTCCAGAGGTAGTTCTATAGATAGAAGTATCTAGGGAAGACTTTGTTATCTAGGCGGTCACCTGCTTCATTCCAAGACTGGGGTTTGAGACTGGGCAAGGTGGGCTTTGAGGGGAGGGGCATGTGTGTGTCTAAGCTATAGAGTCAGAGAGACTTGAGATTATAGCTTGCTTCTATACTTACTACACTAAATGCCAGTTTCATCATTTATAAAATGAATACAATAAAATGTTTGTTGCAATGGTTAAATTGGGATATATATATATGTATCTAAATATATATAAATAGGGATATATATATCTATATATCTATATATACATATATCTCTATATATATCTATATATACATATGTGTATATATATGTGTGTGTGTGTATATATATGTGTGTATATGTGTGTGTGTGTGTATATATATATATATATATATATATATATATATCTATGAAGTTTTCTTTCGAGTGCTGGAAACATAATAAGCTAAGGATGACCAAGAAATTTCTATTGGCATGTTGACTCTGACAGTAACCATTGGAGTGTTCTGTTAGGGAGAGCTATGAGGAAATGTCCAAGCTTATCAAGAAAGAGATCTGTAATCAGTCAGTGATCTCTAAGTTGGTTATGAGAAGGTAAAGGAGCAACCCTCATGCTTCACACTCGCTTCTGAAACAGGCACTCAATGAATAAGCCAGCATTAGTATGTTCTGTCGTGGTTATTATTACTTCCTTCTTGTTGTTTAATATCACCATCTACTCAGGTTTCTAGCCTAGGCCATAATATTTTATTTCCTTTCCTATTTCAATACTTTATATTCAATTTGTGATGCAGATTTTTTTTTTGTATTCTGTATATAAACCCCTCCCCTTAATGCTTTAAGTCATTCTCTGTTTATTTCTCATCTGGTTGGATGCAATTTTTAACCTTTTCAACCCAAATTTTACCTCTTATTTTAGATATTGCTCCCAAGAAGGTTTTCCCAGATTGCAAAAACTAGAAAAATTTCAACTCCTCATCATGGTACATAAAATCTTTTCTCACCCAAACCTTGGCTGTCCTTTCGAGGTCACTATTACTGACCTCACTACACAGCCTGCTCTCCACTTACATTGATTTCTCTTCAACCACAATCATCTCAATTCTCTCCCTAGGTTGCTCCCACTTCCTCAGAAATGCCCATTCCTTCTTTTGGCTAGGTAGTGCTTAATTACCACTCAATCTTGGCCCAGAAACATTTTTCTGAAGAACATTCCCTGTCCCATTATTTGTCTTTCCTATGAGGTAACAGAAGCTCTATCATAACAACATCTCATTCATTCATTCATAAGTTTACTCATTTGTTCAACAATTACTTAATATTAGCTAAGAATTTTTCTAGGTACCAAAGATACAGCTGTGAATAAGATAGACACTATGTTCCCTTCTTTTAAGGTTTCCATTGTGATGCTGCTGGTGGTAGTTGGGGGTTGCAAGGCATAAACAATTATATTTTAGAATAACCATGGTTTCCATGGAGGAGTGGGCAGACTCCAGGGGATGTAAAAATTAATAAGCTGAGCCTTGGAAGAGAAGTGTTGGAAATTGTACTTACATTTTTATCTCATGCTTTTTAAATTTCAGTTTTATGTATATTTTATAATATATTTTCCATATTAAAAAACTTTGTAAAATAATTTAATATTTATGAAATACATTACTATTTCCTAATATGTGTTCTAGCCAATTAAGTTTTGTCCAAGGTGGGTTAGGCAATGTTGAACAGGTTTCTGTTACAGCAGAATTTTTCATAACTTACAACTTTTTAAGAGATGGATATAATATTCTGTTTGCTTCAACCATATAATGTATTTCAGGATACTGGAGGAGTAAACATGACCTTCTGAACTGCATTTGTGTCCACAATTCACTTAGCCATTTCTCTGTGGGGCTGAATTGGCTTTTCTCAATTCATTGTTTGATTCTTCACTATGGGAACTACATTGCCTAAAATCATTTTCTTGGGAACTACATGTCCCAAAATCCCTGACCTGTAGTGTTATAGGTAACATTCTGCCAACGAGAAGCACAAGTGAGAGATTTGGAAGGTGAGAGAAAAACATAAGCCATTATTCTTGAATGGCAGCTGTGAGCAAATGGAATTCTATGTTACAAACAATTATTAATGATGATTATAATATATAATACAATGACAAAAAATAATAAACTAGATTAAAACAGCATTTGTGGCCTCTACATATTATTGCAGTGATCTCCAAAACATAGGTCTAAATTTACATTCCCTCTTGTAGTAAATTAAAAAAATGCATATTTGAATTCATCCTATTTAATAGTTTCATTTCTTAAAAGTATTTGCAATTTGAAAGATAAAAAATGAAATATTTTTGTTACATAACTTTACTATTCTTTGATACTGAATGCTTTTGGAATGTTTATTGGTGTATTGGTAAGAAATGTCTTTGGCCAAAATAACAGAAAATGTAGTATTTGTGGTTTAAGGAAATGTGAGCATTATTTTTCTCACATGGCATTTCCTCACAATAAGAAGAGTGAAATTGATTCAACTGCTCAAAAGCAACATTAGAAATCCAAGTTCTTTTTATATCTTCACTTCGCCATCCTGAATATCCTGACTTTTGCTGTCATTCTTGCTGCCTCGTGGTCACAATATAGCAGCTATAGTACCAGATCTGCTTTTTTTTTTTTTTTTTTTTTGTTCTTGGAGAAAAAAGAAGGAAAAGCAAGAAGAAGAAAAGGGCAAAAAAAATATTTTTTCTTGTGTCCTATGGCCACCAGTAGCTGCAAGGGAGGCTAGGACTACTGTTGTATGTTTCAGAGAACAAAAAAGAGAATCGTTTAACAAGAATATAAAGTTAGGCATCTTTGCCTAAGTGCATATTCTCTTTGCAAATTGTTTGTTTAAGACTTTTATCCATTTATTTCAGTTTCAGTCCTTTTCAAATTTTTGTATTAGGTCTATAAATAGTAATTATATTAACCATTTATCATTTTTTGGTCTACATATTTTTCTCATTCTTCTTTCAATTATATTTATGTAATATTTTTTAAAGAATCACAATCTATATGTTTACGTATTTTATCAATTTCTTTGGTAACTTTTTTCCGTTGTTTTAATCATTGACATTTTAAAAAACTGCATCACATGCTTTAATTGTGGTAAAATTTGCATACAGTGGAACGACAAAGTTTTGTTCCTGGTTTCTTTTGGTTATCATAATGTTTGTGCATTTTTTAATATTCTAGTGTGTATTAGGGGTTAATTATTTTTTATTAACAAATCAACTTCCACTATAAGAATAAGCCACACTTTTTTGTGTAACCTTCTACTGATAAACATTTGGGTTTCTTCCAGTTTTCTACTATTATGAGTAATGTGGCTATAAAAAATCTTGTAGAAATCTTTTTTTTTGAGTGGATATATGTTTTTACTTCTTTTTGAAATAACTGACAGTGAAATTGGTGGGTCACAGTGTAAGTATATATTTAATGTTGCATGAAACTGCCAAATCAATCATTTTCCAATGTGGTTGAACCATTTTATACTCTCTTCAACAATATATAAGAATTCCATTTGTTCTTTACCCTCACATGCATCTGGTGTTGTCATTTTTTTCTTTCTCATTTTAATAATTCTAGTGCATGACAAATGAGATCTCGTGGTGGTATCAATTTACATTTCCCTGATGCATAATGGCATTAAACACCTTTTCATATGTTATTTGTCATTTATCTTGTTTTGCCAAGAGTCTGTTTAAATCTTTTGCACTTTTTAAATTACGTTGTTTATTTTTATTACCAATTTACGGGAGTTCTTAAAATATTCTGTATTTAAGTCATTTTTCAGGGTTTTTTTGTGTCACTACTATCTCTTAGTTTCTGGCTTGCCTTTTCATTTTATTAATTGTGTCTTTTGAAGAGAGAAATTCTCAATTTTTATGAAGTTTAATGTTTTATTTTCCTTTAAGATTTAATGCTTTTTTTGTATTGTTTATAATTTCAACTTTAATTTTAGATTCGGGGGTACATGTGCAGATTTGTTACACTGGTATATTGTGTGACACTGAGGTTTGGGGTACAAGTGATCCTGTCACCCAGTTAGCAAGCATAGTACCCAAAAGGTAGATTTTCAGCCCTTACTCTTTACCCCTCTCCTCCTTCTAGTAGTCCCCAGTGTCTATTATTCTTATCTTTATGTCCATATGTGCCCCATGTTTAGCTCCCACTTATAAGTGAGAACATGCATCACTCAGTTTTCTGTTCTTGCATTAATTCACTTAGGATGATGGCTTCCAGCTGCATCCATGTTGCTGCAAAGGACATAATTTTATTTATTTTTTATGGCCACAATTTATAAGGAATTTAAACAATTCATCAGGCAAAAACCAAATAACCCTTTTAAAAAATGGGCAAAGAACATGAATGGACACTTTGCAAAAGAAGACATATTAGGTTGGTGCAAACGTAATTGCTGTTTTGGACCATGAATTTTAAATCATGATAACAGGCTCAAACACATCTTTATTAATCAAAATAGGAACCATTATGATCAACATTTTTTTGCCAATAATTTTTTTTTTTTTGAGATAGAGTCTCACTCTGTCGCCCAGGCTGGAGTATAGTGGTGCGATCTCGGCTCACTGCAACCTCTGTCTCCCAGGTTTAAGCAATTCTCCTGCCTCAGCCTCCTGAGTAGCTGGGATTACAGGTGCATGCCACCATGCCCAGCTAAGTTTTGTATTTTTAGTAGAGATGGGGTTTCACCGTGTTGGTCAGGCTGGTCTCAAACTCCTGACTTTGTGATCCGCCTGCCTCAGCCTCCCAAAGTACTGGGATTACAGGTGTGAGCCACCATGCCCAGCTGAAAAAATGTTTGTTTATTCCTGTAGCATAAAAGTTCATGCTTTGGGATTCAACAAACTCTTGGAAAGCGTTTCCTGCATCCTGCTGGTGTGGAAGCATTTTCCCTGCAAAAAGTTGTTGAGATGCTTGAATAAGTGGTAGTCAGTTGGTGAGAGGTCAGGTGAGTATGGTAGATGAGGCAAAACTTTGGAGTCCAATTTGTTCAACTTTTGAAGTCTTGGTTGTGCGATGTGCAGTTGGGTGTTGTCATGGAGAAGAATTGGACCCTTTCTGTTGACCAATGCCAGCTGCAGGTATTGCAGTCTTCTGTGCATCTCATCGATTTGCTGAGCATACTTCTCAGATGTAATGGTTTTGCCTGGATTCAGAAAGCTGTAGTGGATCAGACCAGCTGCAGACCACCAAACAGTGACCACGAACATTTTTTGATGCAAGTTTGGATTTGGGAAGTGCTTTGGAGCTTCTTCTTGGTCCAGCCACTGAGCTGATCATCGCAGGTTGTCATATAAAACCCACTTTTTGTCTCGTGTCACTATCTGATCAAGAAATAGTTCATCGTTGTTGTGTAGAATAAGAGAAGATGACACTTCAAAATGGCGATCTTTTTTAAATTTTCACTCAGCTCATGAGGCACCCGCTTATCGAGCTTTTTCACCTTTCGTATTTGCTTCAAATGCTGAATGACTGTAGAATGGTTGACATTAAGTTCTTCGGCAACTTCTCGTGTAGTTGTAAGAGGATCAGCTTACAATTGTTCTCAATTGGTCATTGTCAACTTCCAATGGCTGGGCACTACGCTTCTCATCCTCAAGGCTCTTGTCTCCTTTGCAAAACTTCTTGAATCACCACTACATTGTATGTTAGCAGTTCCTGGGCCAAATGTGTTGTTGATGTTGTGAGTTGTCCCTGCTGCTTTATGACTCATTTTGAATTTCAATAAGAAAATTGCTCAAATTTGCTTTTTGTCTAACATCATTTCCATAGTCTAAAATAAACATAAAATGAAAAGCAAGTAATAAGTCATTAGCCAAAAAAAAGTGAGAAGTGCCCATTAAATTGATGTATAACATAATCACATTTATTTAAGAATGTATTCCAATATCAAACCACAAATTCCAACCATGCAAAAACTGCAGTTCTGTTTGCACCAGTGTAATACAAGCAGCCAACAAACATATTAAAAATGCTCTACACTACTAATCATCAGAGAAACACAAATCAAAACCATGATGAGATGCCATTTCACACCAGTCAGAATGGCTATTATTAAAAAGTCAAAAACCTACAGATTCTGGTGAGGCTATGGGGAAAGGGAACACTTATACACTGTTGGGAATGTAAATTAGTTCAGCCACTGTGGAAAGTAGTTTGCAGATATCTCAAAGGACTGAGAACAGAACTATCTATATCTTTAGGAGATCCTTGTCTTCCACAAGCTAGTTAAGATTTTCTGTTATATTTTATTCCACATGCTTTTTAATTTTAGCTTTAACATGTAAGTCCATGATCCATCTCAAATTAATTTTGTGCAAGGCATGAGGCAGAAATCATTTCATTATTTTTCCTTTGTTTATCCAGGTGGTCCATCACTATTTGTTAAAAACCTTTCCTTTCTGCATTGAATTCCCATGATGTCTTTGTCCAAAGTCAATATATGGTGTATGTATGGGTTTATTTCTGAACTCTCTATTTCATTGATACATCATCTATCTTTGTGACACTATTGCACTATCTTGACTACGATACCTGATATCAGGTAGTATGTCATCTAATCTTGCTTTTATTTTAAAAGATTGTTTTTAGAGAAATCCATTTCTGGAAATATGAAGTAGATGTAGTATTTTCTAATCTTTCCACTAGGTACAACTAAAAAGCCTGGATATTATATTAAAAACAAATATAAAGAGACCCTGAAGACAGGAAAGAGACAAACTGGCTAGGGATCTCAAACTCAAGGAGCAGTGTTGTGATGATTTCTGGGGGTTTATGTTTGCCTATCTATCCAACACTTGGAGTTAAAGAAGCCAGATACCCAGAAACGCCTATGGACGCAGACAAAAAGAGACTCAAAGGAAACTCATTCTCCAGCCAAAGGACCAGGAAAATGGCGGCTTTTGAAGACAAAACTTTTAAACAATAAATGAGCTTTATGCCAGCAAAACACCACAGAAAAATCTATGGTCCGCACCCCATCCACTTGAACAAAAGCCTAGTAGGGAGAATCAACTTTCATCTTAATCAAAGGGTGCAGTGGTACATTCTAACCCATTTGCCACCCCGTCACTGTCAGTAAATCGCCAGTAAAGAGTTAGAAGTTTTTCCCCATATGGTGGAAAGAAGCTGAACCCCACCCCACCTTCTCTTGCTGTGTCCGTGGAGACCATTTGAGGAGCTCCACCCAGTAGTAATGAGGTACCCCCTTCTCTTCATTGCCGGAGGATTGTCAGAGGAAACATACTGGCAGGTAAAGACTTTCACCACCTCCCAACATTAATGAGGCCACCCCTCTTTGTTGTCAGTGGAGGCCATGTCGGGAGCCAGTAATCTCATTCCTGCTGAGCAATAATGAGGAGTTTCATAGGTGTTGTTATAGCCCAATGGGGCTTCTTGCCTGCCACACAGAAAAGCCAATACACTGTGACAGTGGTGTTACATCAGAGAAAGAGTTTATCTCAAAGTGGCCGAGTGAGAGGACAGGAGATATTTCTCAAATCTGCCTCCCCAAGAGCTCAGAGGCTAGGGTTTTTAAGGATAATTTGGCAGGCCAGGTGCTAGGGAATTAGTGCTGCTGATTGGTTGGGGATGAAATCGTAGGAGTGTTGGAATTGTCCTCATGTACTGAGTCACATTCTGGGTGGAGGTCACATGACCAGTTTAGTCAGTTCCTTATTATAAGTCATGGGTCCAAGTGGCATAAGTCAGTTTGCCAGAGTGCAAAAGTTTAAAAATACTCAAAGACCAGTCTTAGGTTTACAATAGTGATGTTATCTATAGGAGAAATTGGGGAAGTTACAAATCTTGGAACCTCCGGCTATATGACTCGTGAGCAGTAAGCAAGCTAGGGAACAATGGCTGATTGTTGCGTATGCATACGTCTTAGTATAATTCAGTCCCTTCTCTGTAATTCTAACCTTGTGGGCTTTCATAGTTTTACAAAGGCAGTTTTAGTCCCTGAACAAGGAGGGGGCTATTATCATCTTCGCTTTAAGGTTTAATTATAAACTAAATTCCTCCTCTGGTTAGCTTGGCCTATGCCCAAGAATGAGCAAGGGCATTTAGCTGGTGAGGTTAGAAGCAAGATGGAGTCAGCTGTGTTAGATTTTTCTCATGATTATAATTTTTCAAAGGTGGTTTCAGTGTCAAGAGATGTCAAGTGGGAAAACTGGACTTCTATCCCTACCTAGCATTAATGAGGTGGCGAATCTCAATTTCAGCCTGAATGGTATCATGGGAAGCCAACTCAAATGAAGTTTTAAATAAAATTCAGGTTCTTATAACATAATACTCATAATGTCAAAATTTTAGTAGAAAACCACTCATCATACCAGGAACCAATCTCAAACTGAGCAAGAAATGATATCAAACAGATATCAACACTGATATGGATATGTTGGAATTATATGACAAGGATTTAAAAATAAAAATGTTTAAAATAAGTGAACAAATAAAAGAAATTCTCAATAAAGAAATAGATGACACACATAAATAGGAGTCAAATAGAAAGTTTTAGAATTGAAAAATGCAATAACAAGTAAAACACTCAGTGGAGGGGCTAAACAGTGGAATGGATGAACAGGGTCAATGGTTGGGCTAAGCAGTGGAATTGAGGGAACAGAGAAAAACAATCAGAGAATGGGGAAATAGAACAGTGGAAATTATCTAGTCTTAACAACAGGGATTAGAAGAACTATTATAGATGGCAGAATTTTCTTCTTTTTAAAGACTGAATAGTATTTCCATTATGTACATATTGGATTATATATTATTATATATATTATATATTATATAATGTGTGTGTGTGTGTGTGTGTATACACACACACAAATATATTCATCCTTCACCCATTGATTTATACTTAGGTTGGTTCCCTATCTTGACTATTGTGAATAATGCTGCAATGAACATGGGAGTGCAGATATCTCTTTAACATATTGATTTCAATTCCTTTGTATATATACCTAGTAATGGGCTTGTTGAATTATATGGTAACTCAATTTTTAACTTTTAAAGAAACTTCCATCCTGTTTTCCATAATGGCTGTCATAATTTACATTCCCACCAACAAAGTGCAAGGATTCCTGTTTCTTTATAGTCTCTCCAACACTCGTTATCTTTCATCTTTTTGATAATAGCTGTCCTAACATGTATCAGGTGATATCTCATTGTGGGTTTAAATAGCATTTTCTGATGATTCGTGATTTTCAGCACTTCTTTCATATACCAGTTTGTCATTTGTGTCTTCTTTTGAGAAATGTCTATTCAGATTCTTTGCCCATTTTTAAAATCAGGTTACTTGTTTTCTTACTATTGAGTTGTTTGAGCGTTTTCTTTTTTTTTTTAGATGGAGTCTTGCTCTATCACCCAGGCTGGAATTCAATGGTGTAAGCTTGGCTCACTGCAACCTCCGCCCCCTGGGTTCAAGCCATTCTCCTGCCTCAGCCTTCCAAGTAACTGGGACTGCAGGCATACGCCACCATGCCCAGCTAATTTTTGTATTTTTAGAAGAGACGGGGCTTCCCTATGTTGGTCAGCTGGTCTTGAACCCCTGACCTCAAGTGATCCACCTGTCTCAGCCTCCCAAAGTGCTTGGATTACAGGCGTGAGCCACTGTGCCTGGCCAGTTGTTTGAGTTTTTATATACAGATGAACTTTAGAATTATTTTGGAACATTAAAGAAAAATCTCATGCATATATTTAGGGTATATTGCTTAATTTTTAAGTTAATATGGAGAAAATTATTCTTATTATATCATTTCATGTACAGAGTAAATCTGAGAGAAAAAAATTCTGACTTACTTCTGAGTAATTTTGCTTGGTCTACAGAGGGGGTCTCTATACTAAAGCTATTTCCATCCACCATTACAGACAGATCTACTGGTTTTTGTTTTGTTTTTTTTGAGGGGACAACAGTGACTGGGAAAAAATTTTAAACAGGCAGTGATATAACAAACCAGTTCATTTCCAAAATGCCTGAATATGTAGGTATTAAGTTTTATGCTACATTATTTTTTTACTTAGTCACAAGAGACTTACTTATCTGTAATGTTTAATTTTATGTGTTAACTTGACTGGGTCACAGAATGCCCAGATATTTGGTTAAACATTTTTTTGGGTGGGTCTTTGAGGGTTTTTCTGGATGAGATTAACATTTGAATGAGTAAAGAAGATTGCTCTCCTTGATGTGAGTGGAACTCATTAAATACATTGGAGAAAAGAAAAAGACAAAGGACCAAAGAAGAGAGAATTCCCTCTCTTTGCCTAACAGTTTTTGAGCTGAAACATTGGTCTTTTTAGACCTCTGGACTCAGACTGGAACTTTCACCATCACCTCTCCTGGTTCTCAGGCCTTTGGAGTATGAATTCTGGGATTTTTCAGCCTCCATAATCACATGAGCCAATTCCTTATACATTTCTCTCTTTGTCTTTCTCTCTTTCTTTCTGGTTTTCTCAGTCTCTGTCTTCCTCTGTCTCTGTATCTTTCTCTGTGTTTCTGTCTCTCTCTTGGCCATTCTCTCAATTTCAGTCTCCCTCTCTCTGTATGTATGTGTATATATATGACTAATTACAACAGAATGGGCCTCCTGTGGTAATTATTGTTGTAGAGTTTGAGTTTATTGAAAGATTTAATAGGTATGTATTTAAAATAATTCTTCACTGGAGCAAACCCTCATAGAGTATTTGTAGTATTGGAAGCTCTAGTCGACTCCATGGAAATATTCCTACATTGACATCATAAAGCTTTTTCAACTTATTTTGTTGTACTTTTAAGTGGAAAAGTCAACTTGGATGATTATGATCTCCATTTAAACATATGCCATTGAAGACTAACATGAATTTATAGTGTTGAAATCCTAATAAAACCTTCAGCTTGAATTGAAATATTTTTCAGAGTCATGATTGATAGAATATTTATTTCCCCTTCCATGTTTTGAAGATTTAGTGTACTCTCTACAGAACTGCTAAATATACATGTCCTTTAGTTCAATTCAATTCAGAGAGAACATGCTTTCCTTTTTTGTATGTTTGTGTACGTGCTACAGCTCATAATGACCATATTGCGGTTTGAAAATATTCATCTTTTTTAGTTTTACCAGGAAATACAAAGCTCTGCTGCTTTTAGCACTGAGTTAAAACTCCATCTAGAAAATGTCAAGCCCTCAGAGAAGTTATTCTGATGAAATGAGAGAGGAGACTTGGCTTCCTAAATTATTTTGCCTTTTGCATAGTTTTTATTTCTTTACTCATTATTTGTTGGGTGTGGGTGACAATAATCTAAAAGAAAACATCTGGTTAGCATGTGACTTGCATCACCAAATCTCTAAAACTAAAGGATATGTGATTCATTATTGTCTTCTTTTTTTTGAAGCAAACATTCTACATTTCTTTACTGGAAAAAAGTGCAATGCTATACTTTATGAAAATTAGAAAAAATGGGAGAGGATCTTGGGGTTTGACTGAACATAATAACCATCTAGACATAAGGAAAATACATATATCAATTATCAGAAAATAGATAAAACACTGTTACACAATTGTCAAGGCAGGGATGAAAATGAGGAGAATTAGATGATCTGTAACAAAAATAAAACAATAATAGTAATAATCCTAATCATTTATTGAACACTCATTATATGCTAGACACTGTGCTAGGCTAAACATGAATTTTCTCATATATAATTTTCAGGGAAACCCTGTCATCCAGATACTATTATTATTATTATCATTTTTGAGTCTCAGAGAATGACTTACTCAAAGATAAAGGTTATTTGTAAAGTAACATTGGAATTAACAAAGCTGTAGAATATTAGAAGGAGGATAGATCAGATAGGAAATTTAGTCAAGTCCTAAAATAATGCCAACAATCTCAGTAGTTATAATTGCTAATATTTATTAGGAATTATAATTGCTAATAGTTATTCACTAATATTATTTATTGTGTGCTTATTATGTGTCTTTCACTTACTTTGTAAGTATTGTCTCATTTATGGTCATAGTGAGTCTATGAGCTAGGCACTATGTTCATTCTTATTTTACAGACAAGAAAATTAAGGCACTGAAAGATTATTTAAGTCTCTTAAGAATCAAAATCTTAGAGAATGTCCTTCAAAACATCATGACGTCACCTTTCCCAAGTTCTGAACCAGCTGAGGAAGAAACTGAGATAGTCAGCTAAGGGGAAAATCAAAATATCACTTTATGAGCGACATATTAGAATGTGGCTTCTTTGTGTGGGCAACTGGACCTCCGAAGAACGAACCTTAGGAATGGTTCTGCTTGCCTGGGCAGGCCTATCTAAATGGGGCTGTGAACTTGCAAGAAGAAGGACATGGTGGAGCTGAAGCTGACAAGATCTCTTCTTGGTGGGCCCATTCCTGAGTGATAAAAAGGGTGGGCATTGGTCCTTGAGTGATCACTTTCTCCTACTAAATTCACTAGCCAGATATGCCATCCACCCTCAGGGTTAAGTGAGGTGATGGAAAGAGGCCTGGAGGATGAAGCCAATGAAATATCTCCATGTAGAAGGGAACAGCAAGAGTATAGAACAAATGTTTTCCCCAACAAGCTGCTTAGTGGTGAAGCAGATCCACTCACAGATGTACACTGGCATTCTTTCTAGTATGTCAGTAAGATAATGTGTATAAAGCACCTCGTACATTGTGGCACTGGGAAGCACACAATAAATGGTAGTTGTTGATATTATTATCAATATTGAGCTGTTGCCCTAGTGTTGGAGTCAGGCTTTTCTGACTTCTGATCTCACATGTTGAACCCTGTATTGTTTCTCAAAGCGTGTCCGTGGGAGGAAGTGTTTTTTCATCATATTGGCTAATGATCTTTCAACAGAGTAGCTTTCTCTTGTAATCAACTGTCTAAGACTGGACAAATGAGGCACAGAAATATATAGTGTGAATCAATATCTTTCAGTGGCTGCACAGGGAGCCTCTGGATGTCACTCGGTGGGAAGGAGTCCATTCTGTAGTGGCCCAGCAGCAGTTTTGGAAACTCAGGCTTTGTTCTTTCCAAGTCAGGCTTAACCAGGTCTTGGGTAAAACAAAAATAATGTTTTTTCTTTTTTTTTTTTTAAGCAAACTACTGCTTTGTCCATGAACACCTTGTCAACTTCAAAGATTCACTTCTGTTGGAAATAAACAGCATGAGCAGAAGGCTGCCAAGTTACAGAAAATTTGAAGATTCTTGAAGATTCTTTGATGACAACAAGTACTTTTTCATTAATTTGAAAGGATATTTTATGAATAGCCAACAGTTCTAAGAAAAAAAATGAAGTCAAAGATACTTTGATAAAAGCTCATTTTTTTCCGTGTGAATTTCTGAGGTGATGGACTTTAACTAAGCCATTAAAATTTTTAGGTGTTCGTGTGCGGGTGTGTGCATGAGAGAGACAGAGAGCGAGCAAGTGCATGACAGCGGCTGGTATGGACGTCTGTATGCCTGATTTGCTTCTTCTGCTGCCCTTATTTATAAGGAGCTCACTATGTGCTAGGCACTGTACTATTTACCTGAATTATTTCATTTAAGATTTGTGACTTCTGCTACTGTCATTTTTAATGAGCTTACTGTGTGCTAGGCACTGTGCTATTTACCTGAATTATTTCATTTAAGACCTTGTCTGTCTTTCTCACTCCTGTATCCCCAGTGTTTGGCACCATGTCTTATGCATAGATACTTGGTAAATATTTGTTAGTTGTTGAATAAATGAAATAATAAGAATGGAAACCATTAGTCAATATGGAGGTATTAAACCAGTGATGTACAAGGTTTCTGATATTCTATAGTTTTCAATTCCTGCTCCTAGTTAAACAATGGACATTTATTGAACACCTACTATGTGGCTGGAGATGTACAAAACTCTGAGGACATAGCTAAACAATTCGCAATCTCCAGACTTAATGAATTCAACTTATTGCCCAGCATATGCCAATATTAACTGGTAAGTCTTGAATGTAATTAAAATCTCACAATTTATTTGATGCTTTCTCTATTAAACAGACTTGGCAGGGTGGCTTTTTGATGCTTGAAGTGCTGATAAATGCTGATTTTTAATGGTTTTCAATTGAAGATGTGGTGATGACAACATCCCAAACATAACTTTGTTCTTCCAAGAGGTAAGAAAAGCGACATTCGTCTGTCTAATTTTACATTTTATCAACTAAGTCAAGCAATCAGAAATGGGCTTTACTTGTGTGGAACAAAAAGTATCTCAGAAGAAAGAGGAGAAGGAGGACAGCAGCAGCAGCAGCAGCAGGAGGAGGAGGAGGAGAAGGAGAGGGAACTATTCTTTATTATTTTTTAAGGATCCACCTTGGTTCCAGGCATTATGCTGGCCACTTGACATGTTATTTTTAATTCCTAAAACATCCTGCAAGGTATGAATTATTATTCCAGTTTTGCAGATGAGGAAAACCAATATTGGAAAGGACACTTGCCTTGTCCTTGCCACACAGCTGTTAAGTGGTAGGAGCAGAGAACTCACACCAAGGTCTGGTTTCAAAAGCTTTGTCTTTCATCAGGAAGGGCTGCCCTAACTCTTGATTGATCAGCATGTGATCAAGAACATTTTATATAATCTAAACTCCTTTTTATTTCATTCATTTCTCAGAAGTCTCAAGACTATTTATTAAATTCCTAACCTTCTTTGTTAGAAAGGTTGTAGCTAGACCGAAGAATCAGAAAAAAATTTAGATTATATCAAAGATGTATCTAATTTTCATTAAATTCTGAGTAGCTAAAAGTGTAGACGTTAAATTAATATTTTATAATATATTACCAAGTATATAATGCATAATAAAACACATACATATTCCAAGCAGAGAATAGATGGGTACCTTTCCTTATATTTTAACTCACCATATTCAGCTCACATATTTTTAAATAATTTATCTCCAACTTCTAAAAATATGGCCTTTATTCCTTGATCTTAATCCTGTTTTTCATTCATAGGAAAGTGCTATTTTTATGGTCCAGTGAAGCTTATATACCATTGAGTGACATTTAGATACTACAGTTATTTCTGTGTGAGGAGAATTAATCTCTGCAAGAAGGAAACTCAGAATCCTTCCCTCTGTGGCCAGGCCCATCGCAGAATATCCCCAGTTATGTTTTCTGTTGAGAGAGCACAGCCTTCAATAGTGTTTTAAAATTTAAATATGAAAAAGTTTTAAGAGCCAGTGTAGTATCTTGTTTGTTGAACCACTTTTGTATCATATTTTGTGACAGTTAATTAACAAATACATGTTTTTATGTATAAATTAATTTTTATTAGAAATTAATGGTACTTGTGTCAGCATTGTGAAAGTATTGAGTGTGAAAGTATGTGAGCAAGTGAGTAAAAATTTCTGCAGTTGGAAATGAATGAAAAATATGCTGGAATATGTTTATGAAAAGGGAATTACAGCTTTTACACTGATTTAAAATTTTAAGGATCAAGTAACTGAGTTTGATTCTTTTTAAACATTGATTTGATTTTTACAATTTAGTTTTATTTTCAGTCCTGTCTCCAGTAATCATTTTGTTTTCTTTCTTTCTTTTTTTAAGGAGAGCTCTCTGACTTTTTTCTTTCTTCAGGCAGTGGAACACAGGCTGGTTAAATGTACAATTTTTCTTCCTTTATCTGCCATTCGCCTTTCTTCCCTCCTGCCCTTCTTGAAGCTTTATTCCTTGGTTCCTCTGCAACAATACATCCATTACTGATGGCTAAACAGACCAAGTATAAACAACACTGAGAATGTTCTCTCAGTTTGGCTTTTTTTTTTTCTTTGGTCTTTTTTTAGTCTGGCCTTTGACAAAGGTTCATGACAGTAAATTGCTGTATGAAAAATGTTAGTTTGGTCACTGGTTGGTAATTGGGAGTGGACTTGAACGCATGGTCTTGGTTCAGATTTCCATAGTGAAGAGAGGTCACTGTCCCAATTGGAAAGAAATTAGCCTTGAGCTCTGGAGTCCTCTGCTGTCAGGACCCCCTGGGATTGCTTTGTCTGCCTGTTTACCTTTTGGTATCAGTTTTATACATGTGATCACTAAGCTTTGTTTGAAAATGTGATATAACTGAGGTGGTAAGATTAACAAAATGGAAGGCAGAATGAGAAAAATGAGAAAGATAGTTTTGGTAGTGAAAACCCCAAAGAAAGCTTAAATCCAGCACAAACCAGATTTTCTTGTTGGTATTCAGCTTTTAGGTAAATGACAGAAGTAGGATGTTTGAAGCAAAGAGTGGAAGGAGATGATGGAAACAATCCTAATCATTAAAGCAAGAGACAAAAACAGCAGAATAGGTGAGTGGGCCTCTGTGTCAGGAGCAGGTGAGGCTAATATATCAGTTCCTGACAGTTGGATACATCAGGTTGCACAAATTACAGGCTTTTACCGAGAGAATTTTGGAGCAACATTAAGGTTTTAATATGAATTCCTTCTGGTGACAATTATCAGTTAGAAGGAACTGTGTTACACATTGTGAAAAGAGGGCACAGATCTCAGGTCACTGAATGCTCAGCCTTTTAGTTGTGCTTGGATCATCTTGTGTAGCAAAATGCACGGCTGATTTAAACGACAAAATGGAGGCAGACGTTTTTAGAAAAAGGGGAGGTGTGCACAAGCTCTTTAGACTTTACTTTTGTGTAGGTATCATGGGAAAACAGATAGCTAGGCCAAAGAAACATACACAAACAACACATTCTATTTACATCTGTGTCCTTTAAAAACACAATTACTTTATAATCAGTTATTCTTTTAGCAGGAGAATTTTTACATTGCCAGCTCCCCACCTCTCCAGATGACAAAAATAATCAGCTTCTTTCCTCAGTTTCAGTGATTAAGCATATGTGGAATTTTTCGATATGTTAAATTTTAATTTCTTTGTTGTGATTGTTTTATGACTTTGAAGGTTACTTTAAAGCATTTTGTATTTGATTTCCTAACAGTTTAATAGAGTATCTGTACCTTACAAGGAGACTAATCAAGTAAAAGATGTTGTTGTATGAGAAATAGGAGAGGGCATAAAATGGGGTAACCCATAGCTGATTTTCCTTATCATTGGAAGAACAAAAGGAATGACTTTAATGAAAAAGAAAAAAAAAAACGAAATAAATACCAGGCACGCTTAGAAATGGTGTTATGGGAATGTAGCCGTGTGTGTGTGTGTACGTGTGTGTAGCCCTGTGTGTGCGTGTGTGTGTGTGTGTGTGTGTGTGTGGGAGAGAGACAGAGAGATTGAGGGAGGGAGGTATTTTATGAGGATATTGTTGGCTTAAACATGTGTGGTTTCAAGGATCCCAGGATTCCATTCTTTCTACTTTGAGACTTTGTTCTAAAGTTTTCCTTTGTGCTCTTTTTGTTTAGTTGACTTATTTTCTTTTCTAGTTGGTTTCTTATAAGCCCTTCACAGTTTTTTTAGTATTTTTCTGCACATGTACAGTAAGTAGGATATGTTCAGTGTGTTTTTAATTTTTTAAATGTTGAATTTAAGGGGGGCCAGGGAGCTTCCAGTCCTTGCTAATGAAGCTTAAGCTACATTTCCCACAGGGTTTCAGACATTGTGTTCTGGCATATGAGCCTCTAGGAATCAACTTGCATTGGAAAAAAGCTACTTCCCAATGAAGAGTCAGTGCTTCAAATGTGCTCTAAAAACAATGTTCAATGCTCAGTGGTGAGGGTTAATGTAATGTCAGTCAGCTTTGTGACTTTCCTTACTACTTTCTTGCAAGTAAAATATTAGAAACATGAAACAGCTCTGTTTTGATATGGATATAACACAGCACCACACATAGGGGGAGTGGATATTTTTGTATCTTTGGACAGAACCCAGCATGGTTTGGTGTATCCAGGCATTCCAGAAAACAGCACAGCTGTAGCATATTCACGGTTCAGCCTCCCAGAAAGGACACAGTTCCCATGTGGACAAGACTAGGTTAGGGTAGCAGCCAGCTTCCAGGCCCAGCAGAACAAGCACTGGAGGCGCTACCATCTGTGAGAGATGTGCTTGGTACCTTTGGGAGTTCCATAAAACATCACTCTTGGCATAGAAGTCAGAGCGCTGATTGTCAAGAGGTTACATGATGCAGCAGCAGTTGACATAAGCCTGGGGAAAATCAGCTCATAAGAGATTCAGTCCAATTGTTGGCCTAGCACCTTATAAGGCTTTGGTGCTGCACAGTGTCTTCTGTGCCAGGGGTGTCAGGCACCAGGCTGGGCCACATAGACCATAGACACAGATGCCACCAAAGAGAGTGGGGGCAGGGGAGGAGGAAAACACAGATACCTGTGGTTGTCATGAAGGCTCAATTCTAAACCTATGCAACTTTTCCTGGGGACTGCTCAAAATAATTGGGGGTGGGCATGGGGTGGGGTAGTGATTAGGATGCTACATGTCAGGCAGTAATGGGTGAGCCCTAGGGTAAAAAATACTCTTTTTTAAGTGTAATTTTACCACCATCTACCTCATTTTTTGTCTTCTCACTTCTACTTCTACTGCTTATCAGCCTGGAAAGAAAGGCCCAGTGAAATATGTCACGTGCAACATTGATCACTTGGCATTACTTATATTTTTGGGTGGAAACAGGCACAAAATCCCTTGCAGCTGGGCTATAGTATCAGGAACACTGAAAAAAAGTTACTGCTTTGAAGTTTTTAATTTCTTACATAGGACTCACTTTCTGCCTTTGATACTACACTTGAGTCTAAACAAATATTTACTTAAATAACCAGTTAATAGATTTTTGGAAATATTTAAAAACATATTACTCTGCAGTTTTAGTCAAATTTAAGCACAATAGGGTGGAGAAAATACCTTATTCACTGTTTTTTCTTCCAAAGACTGGCATAATACTCAATGTTAGGTGTTGCGAGACCTTCAACTTTAGGCAATATTGATTAATTTGATCCATATAAAACATAAAGGCAACTTCTTATCTTTTTTTCAGGAATTATAGTTTTGTTAGACTTAGAAATATTACTGAAATATTCTCCTTTAAATCGAAGAAGTCCTGTAAGATAAATTATTACTTAGAGAGAACATTATAACTTTGTCATAAAGAGAGGATAAGAATTGACTAATTATCCTGTCTTTTCTGAAGACTGTTTCTCATGGCAGGGGAAGATCAAATATTAGATAGACAGTTGGACTGTTTGCCTTTTTGGCTCGAGAACAAGTGCTAATGTCTCGCAGGAGGCTGAGCAATGTTCACAAGCCATCCATGGTATGGTTTATTTTTATGACTTACTGACATATGTTATGGGCAGTGGAATAGGATGTCTTCTTTTTTCCCTGTGGCTTGTTAAGTATTTAAATGAGCAGACAAAACCATGCATCTCCTTTTTCCAGGAGCCCTGTGGGTCATGCTTTTTCATCTTTCTCCTTATTGAAATAGACAAGAATGGAAATGTTTGCAAATGGAGCTTACTTCCTAATTTAGCAAGCTTCAAAAAAGTGCTAACTTCTTTCCAAATATTTTCACAAAATACTCTTTACCCAGATTCATTTTCTCACTTCAGACTTTACAGGGCTACAGGCCCTATAAGAAGTTTGGTCATTTCCACTTCCATTACCTACAATCACATGCTGTCATTCTCCTCTCTGATCCAAGTTATAAGTTGCTGACTTTCCTGTTCTAGAACTTAAGAATTAGGAAGAAAAAATTATAAAACCACTGTGAAAAAAATGTCCCCAAGTGAGTCAGTGTCAATTAAAGGGACTACCTGATGCAAATAGCACATCAGCACCAATTTTGTCATTTAAGAATTTTAAGATCAGAAGCAATTACGTTCAATAGCACCTTGTTTTTATGTGTCTACCCTTCATAGCCTTGGCTAGTAAGCCTGCCTGCACCATAATTTACACTGACATCTAATTTCAGTGGATCTGCAAGCAATCTAACAGAAGATGGAGATACTGAGAGGAGAGAAGTCCAACTTTATCACTGCAGACATAAAGATTCATTATTTTTGCCAATTTCAAAACCTTATAAATATGGTTTCTTCCTCTGTTTTGCATATCTCATTACTTGAATTAATTTATCTTTAGGCAAATGATTTCTGCTTACAACTAGATGATTAAACATTTTAGCTGGTTACAAAAAGCACCTAAGTATGGTAACTATGACAGTTAGAGGTTTTTCTATTTTAGAGAATTTTCTACAAGAAAAACAAGCACTAAGTCTTTATTTATTTATTCATTTATTATTATTATTATTATTTAGACGTAGTCTTGCTCTGTCACCAGGCTGGAGTGGAGTGGTGCAATCTCAGCTCACTGCAATCTCTGCTTCCCAGGTTCAAGCCATTCTCCTGCCTCAGCCTCCCAAGTAGCTGCTGTTACAGGCACATGCCACCACACCCAGCTAATTTTTGTATTTTTAGTAGAAACGGGGTTTTACCATGTTGGTCAGGATGGTTTTGATCTCCTGACCTCATGATCCACCCACCTCAGCCTCCCGAAGTGCTGGGATTACAGGCGTGAGTCCCTGCACCCAGCCCACACTAAGTCTTTTTTAAAAACATGTAGTCACCGAGGAAGTTGTATTTTGTGGTACACACTATTTGGAATTTCCACCCAGCTCATTGCAGTATCCCGTTTTTGGGGAATGGCATTCGTACAAGGAAGGGACCCTCTATAGGCCACCTGGGGCCCTGTGCCCACTGCCTTTATTGCTCTACTTGGTAATTAACTCAAGAAAACAATTGGATTCCTTCCTGGGGAATTTTAAAATTGAAAGTAGAGAGAAAATTTCAGGCTTTTTCTGATGGTGAGGTTATCAGATGAGTGCATTTGAAACTGAAGATTTCATGTTACTGAATATATGGAAGGAACAGGTATGGAGTAGATCAGAGATTCTCAACAGTGGTGCTATGAATACTTGTGGGCTGGAAAATTGCTTGTTGGCATGGGGTTAGGAGTGGGGGCTTATCTTGTGCATTATAGAATGTTTAGCAGCATCCAAGGCCTCTACCCATTAGATTCCAGTAGCATTCCCCAGCAGTGACAACCAAAAATGTCTCCAGACATTGCCAAATGTCCCTTGGAGGGTACTGTCTCCCAACTGAGATCCACCAAAGTAGAGGAAAACAAAGCTAAATGCATGGAGAGAAGCAGAAACTAGAAATGGCAGGAGCTTCTTACAGATATTGTCCTAGATACTTTTGCCTTTCTGTTGTTTCTAAGCCTCAGATCTCTTCCTATCCTTCCTATAGTTACGTGAATTATACCAACCTTCTTCCAGTTGGCAGTTTTTTCCCCCATTTTTCTCCCTAAAAAATTCAGCTATGGTTCTGCCATTGGTAAACAGAATATTTCTGAGTGATATGATTTTAGATTATGGTAGATTAAGTTTATTTTAAAAGGCCTTTTTTTTCAGTAGGAAAAGATATAGATACTAAAGGTATATTCTTATTCATCAACTTTATTCCCAGTTGAGGAATACTTAGAAGTTTTAAACAAATAAATTAGTTAAAAAGGTAAGTGTGGGTGGGAGGGAATGGAGAGCAATTTAGTTTAATGGGAACAGAGTTTTAGTTTTGCAAGGTGAAAAGAATTCTGTGGATAGATGGTGGTAATGATAGCACAACAATGTGGATGTACTTAATGCCATGTAACTTTACACTGCAAACCACCATGGCACGTGTATATCTATGTAACAAAACTGCATGTTCTGCACATGTACCCCAGAACTTAAAGTGTAATAGAAAAATAGTTAAGATGGTAAATTTTATCTTATGTGCATATTATCAGGATAACAAACAAACAAAAAACCCAAAAAAACAAAGGTAGGTGAAGGCAAGAGTAAAGGAAAGAAGAGGAAGATTGGGTTGGGTCAGGTTTGGGTTATGCATTCCTAATGAGCTTAATGGTTAGCAATTCATCTTGTAGCAGAGACACCACCCACAGTTTACAAAGCGGACAGCATTTTGCTTCTGCTTGAGATGTTATTATTCCTTCAGTAGTCACTTTTGAAGAAGATATATTGAGAGAGATATTCAGAATATAAAACCTTCTGAATGATTTTTTGTCAGTTCTTTTGTGTTTTAAAGCTGCTTCAGGCTACCTTTAGACCTCTAGACCTGGTGCTAAATACAGGAAAGCTCTCTTGTCCGTGTATGGGTTTAACCCATATAGGATCCTACATCTTGAAATTCACACTTTGAAGATATTTTTGTTTTTGTTTTTGATTTTCCTTTTTCTTCTCCAAAATGGTTTGTTTTCTCAATTCTAGGGATTGATCAGTTACAGCTAGAGGCACTTAAGCCTTTGTCTTTAGAACCCCCAAAACGGACACTTGTTCATCAGGGGTCCCTAGTGTAGAGAGTGAATTGATTCTGACCATGAAGGGAAAAAGGATATCTACAGGCACAGATTAGTAAAAATGACCATTTCAGATAGGCAATGGGGCCAAGAAGCAAAGAGAATCTTGTAGAAGTCCCATGCTGGAGGCAAGGTGCATGTCTCTTTCCTTCTGAATTCTTCCTAAGATTCCTTTCTCTGTTAATGTAACTTGAAAGTGAATTTATAATATCATCAGATACATATTTTACAGATAAAACATAATACACAGATTCCTTGTTTTGAGTAGCTGATTAGAAACTATTTCTATTTAATAGAAATGAAAAAAAGTCCCTAAATAAAGCTTTTATTTTTTCCAGGGTGGGATGAAGAGGCAGATTTATAAAGCCATACAGAGTCCCTTAACTCCTTAATCATTTAGACAGGTAGTCAATTTTCTCAACAGAGGTCATCTTTTGCCCTTATATTTGTAGATGGGGTTGGGGATCAGGCAGTAAGGCCATAATCAAACTCTTTGCTCTTAGAGACAATGGATACAACACAAAATTTTTATAAAACCAGAAAGTGAAGACAAGAAAAACAAAAAGAAATGCCCATTGGATATCCCAATCAAGTTAATCTTCCATAGTATTTAACTGTATTACAAACAAAGGAATGGTTTGTGGACAACTGAAGAATTTTCCATGCGTACTTTAAACCATAGTTATAAAATATTCTGCATTTTTCTTGTCATCCATATTAAATACCCAAGGCTTGAAAAAATGATTGAGGCCTTATTATTACAAATATCTTCTAAACTGAGAATTCCCTAGTGCACGTTTTTCTAAGACATTTTAGGATATACTAGATGCTCTGATATCTCATTGAACAGATGGGACACAGTATCACATCTCAGATAGTGTGGCCAAATTCTCAGTGCTGCATATTTGTTTCGTATCCACTGCCTTTTCTTATGATTTGAGGTGGTGTGAAATTTTGGTTAGATGGTAAATTGGTTGCTTTTGAGGGTCAGGATGTACTTCTTGGAGTTTTGTCTTGGTTGTAAAAGTCCTTCAAATATGTTTACAAGGGAGAAGATGTATATTTTATGAAAAAATATAGAAATCTGTTTGTGTAAGTTCAAATACATTCCTGCATAAAAGCTTGATGAGGTCAGAAGAATGTAAACTTTTGTTGGACAATGGACACCTTTGAGAATCTAGGAAAATTACGTAATTTGTCTTATAAACCTGGACACTTTGAGAGGGTAAGTGGGGTCCAGTGAATAATTACACTGAGAGAACAGACACAAACAAGATTTATCTTGGGAAAACTGGGGGATATTGTCATTTTAAGAATTGGGAACAATATGCTCATGTCTGCACACTACTTATGTTTTATACATCGCTTTGCAGAGTTCACATCTTCATATTAAGAGAGCTTGGATTAGATGCATTCATCCAACATTTATTTGTTTTCTGTCTACTTTGTCCCAGGCAATATTTTTAGGTGCTGGAGATACAGCACTGCACAAAACTGAAATATTTCCACCCTCATGGGATTTATATTCCACTGTGGTAGTCTTATAACATGGGAGTTAGTTTGACAATGCAGAATTCTAAAAATGGTACCCAAGATTCCTATCTCCTGGCTATTCAATCAGACATGAATCTATGTACTGCTGTGAAGGGACTTTGCAGATGTAGTTAAGCTTAAGAACTTCAAAATAGAGGGAGTGGCCTGAATTACCCAGGTGGGCCCAATCTAACCACTTGAGCCCTGAGAATCAGAGAAATTTCTTCAGCTGGAGTCAAAGAGATGCAGCAGAAGAGGAAAGCAGGAGAGATGAGGCAAAAGGGGAAGTCAAAGAGATTCAAAGCCTGAGAAAGGCTAGACTTTCCCTTGATGGCTTTGAAGGGGGCCATGAGCCAAGGAATATAGGCAGCCTTTAGAAGTTGAGAAAGACTTTGACTGACAAGCAAAAAGGAGATGGAAGCCTCAGTATTATAATCACATGGAACTGAATTTGGCCAACAACTGAAATGAGTTTGGAAGTGGATTCTTCCTAGAGACTCTTGATAAAAGCCCTGCAGCTTGACACTTTGCTTTCAGCCTTCTGAGAATTGGAGCAAAAGAAGCAACAAAGACCACTGGACTTCTGACCTACAGAACTGTGAGTTGATAGATTTGTGTTGTTTTTAGCAGCTAAGTTTGTGGTAATATGTTATGGTAGCAATAAAAAACTAGTAAGAACAATAAACAAGAAAAAGAAGCAAAATATTTGCTAGTAGAATATAAATGCTAAGGAGTAAAAATACAGCAAACAAGGTATTAAACGAGAGAAGAAATGGTATTTTAGGTAGGATTTCCAGGAAGGCCTTACTGAGAAGTTACTTTTGAGAAAAGACCTGAAGGCCATGCAGGAGCAAGCCACGAGGATATTGTGGGAAAGGCTTTTCCATGCAGAGAGAGCAGTAAGAGGAAAGGCCCTGAGGCTGGAGCAGGTTTGTTTGATGTGTGAGAGGAGCAGCAGGGAGGCCAGTATGGTGAGGGCAGAGTGACTTTGGGAAAGAGTGTAGGAGATGTGGTAGAGAGAGAATGGGAGTCAATTTTCTGAAGGCCTTATCAGTCGTAGCAAAGGCTGTTGCATTTATTCTGAGTGACAGGAGCTGTGGGAGGGTTTTAAGCAAGGGAGGGAGTAATAGGATTTGCCTTGTGCCTCAGCAGGGTCACTCCAGCTTGTGTGTTGAGAATAGACAGCAGGAGGCATGAGTAGAACCAGGGACATCAGCTAGAAGGCTACTGCAAAAATCCAAACAGGAGATGGTGTTGGCTTGAACTTCGATCTGGGTAGTCAGAGTGGTGAGAAATAGTCATAGTTGACTCATTTTGAAAGTAGAGCTGATAGAATTTGCTGAATGACCAGTGGTAGAGGATGTGGGTTAGGGAGAAAGAGCATCTTTCACAACTCTTTCCTAAAATGCAAAGTCAAGATTACAGAATGGAGTGATCAAAAAAGGGGAAGTTGCCCAATGTTTTGGAATTTTAAAAATTATTTCACTATCTGTTTGGTGAACTTATTCGGTAGATTTAATTGCATGTGTGTAATTCTGGAATGTCCATGTTGTGATTTGGTTCCCTTGGCAACTGCCCAGAGGTGCTGGAGTGTAAGGTGTAAGGGCTCCCCACAGGACTCTCTGCATGCCTTCAGGAATGATCGAAGCTGCTGAACCCTCAGACCCAGTACTGCCTCCGCAGAAGTTCTCGGGGGTGTTCCCCAAATAACACAGAGATGAGTCAAATGCCTCACAAAGTGGAGTAGACAGAGTTGTGACCAAAAAAAATAAAACACAGGCAAAGCAAGTTTTAAACAGTTTGGAAACTCAAGAGCTGGAACATAGTAGTAAGGTGGAAATGTCAGATAATATGAAACTTTTTAACCTGGAGAAGTAAAGTCAGCGGCATGGTTTGATAACTTGACTGAGTATGCAAAGCATTACAGCTCAGTAAATGGTGGCAGCTCTCCCCTTATCTACAGGAGATAACCCAAGGGATTTAGGTCAGCTATAAGGCAGAGCTTATTTGCAACAAAGATTATTAAATAATGGAAGGAGTGCCCGAAGAATCTCCAGAGGCGTTTTTCAATACCTCCGGGACATATTTTGATATGGTAGTGCTGGACCTCTCCACAAGATGGCAATCATGGGTTGACTCCAATTTTTGTTTTGATAAAAAGATCTATAAAGTTTACTTTGGCAGGAAAAAGTAAAGAACTGTGACTTATGCTTCGCTGTCATATTTCGTATTATATTATCTATGGATGAGTTATATTTTTCAAAACCACCATCTCCACTTATGGAGTTTTAAAACATATTATTTTGTAAGGCTGGGGGAGGCATGTTGCAATATTGGAGTGGCAAATATCTCTCTCTGTTCTCACATCCCAACATCAAAATATTGATCTTCTTTTTGGAAACATTGCAAAACAAAGTTTCACATGCCTTAGAAGTCTGAAATGAGGTATGTCCTAAAACCTGGTAAATAGAAGAAAGTTGGTTAGAAACCTAGATGTCTCCTCAAACAAGAAATTATGATTTTGGTTAAGGGATATGGAAATAGTGCATTTTGCAAAATGATCTTAAAGGATTATTGCTGCTTTAAGAAGCAAGAATTTTTATTCTTTATATTTGACATGGAATATATTTAATTTAAAATTCAGAGGACAAATGCCCTCTTCCTTTTTCTAAAAAGAAATTAACTACTACTACTCATCTTGTGTAGACGTTATAAAGCTTCAGGTCATGTACTCAAGGTACCTGCTGAAACTTTATTCATTTATGACAACTGTATTCTCTATTTTATACCTCTATTTTGCCTGATGGCAAAAAAAAACCATGTTCATTACCCACAAATTAGTTCAGAATTTTGTCTCTCCTCTTTCTCCCTGAAATTAGTTCTGGATGTAGAAGCAGCCTCTGGATGGCAGAGATGATATCTGATTCTGGTATTTGTGCATGTGGTGTCTCTGACATGGACATTCGTATATTTGGGCTGGGAGCATGACCAGTCCTCCGTGCTGGCATCCACTGAAAATCATGTGATTCTCACTGCTTTCCTTGTCACATAAACCGTTGTCTGCCTCCTAGTATGGCATCCCCTCACTACAACCACAAAGCCAATGTCCATGATCTTTCATTGGCATAGGATGCTACTCCATGCTACTCAAAGACCTGCTGAGAGCCGCTGGTCTGGCCCGGTGTGCTACTGGGCTTCGTCTAACTGCAGTGTCTACTATGACACTGCTGTTTTCCAGCCTGCACAGCTGGGTTGCTGTATGTGTTGCAGCTGACAGGCATTGGGTCCTGTCTTTATAACCTCCACCTGAGGACTTGAGGTTTGTGATATCAGGAATACAGGTCTCTCTGATGCTTTTTTTGTTCTCCCCACCTCTCTCTACCTCTGTCCTTCATTGCATAATACAGATATCTACACTGTAAGATCTGTATGTCAGTTTCAGCTACTGGCTCATCAGTTAGAAAATCCAGAAGACAGTATATGTATAGGCAGGGTGTTTGATTTGTCTGTCCTAATGTATCTGAAGAATAGTTGGCAAACCAGTGTTGATGCAGCACACTTTGGGGTGGCGGGGGGCGGGGGTGGTGAGAAAAAGCATAAGTTACGGATGATAGCTAAGATACACTAGGATAGATCCAGGATCCTCCAGCTACTAGCTGTGTGAGACCTTGAATAAGTCACTTAACCCAACTGAGATTAGGTTTCCTGATCTATGGTCTAGAAAGCACCATATGATATTCGAAAGATGTATTTGATATCAATTTGTGAAAAGTAAATGTATATTATACCTTTTTCCTGTTTAATTTAAAACTATGTAGGTAAGAGCTAAATTAGGACAGAAGTATTTAAAGCCTTGATTTCTTTTTTCTAAACTCTGAGGTTTAGGGATATATGAGCAGGTTTGTTATATAGATAAACTGTGTCACAGGGGTTTGGTGTACAGATTATTTCATCACTTGGGTACTAAGCTTAGTATTCAATAGTTATTTTTTCTGATCCTCTCCCTCCTCCCCTTCTTTACCCTCAAGTATACCCTGGTGTTTGTTGTTCTCCTTTTTGTGTCCATGTGTTCTCATCATTTAGCTCCCACTTATCAATGAGAACATTCAGTATTTGTTTTTCTGTTCCTATGTTAGTTTGCTAAGGATAATGGCCTCCAGCTCCATCCATGTTCCTGCAAAGGACATGATCTCCTTGGTTTTATGTAAAGCCTTGATTTCAATAGCTTAATTTTATAAGGCAGTTTATGTACAGTTGATACATGGTTTGAAAGAAGTATATAAAATTTGCTCATTTTCAATGGCCTGAATATAAAAATTATGTGTATAAATAAATTCAAGGATGTCCCATATTATTCTAAATATAAAATTAATGTCATAAAACTACCATGTTGGAAAAAAATGTACTTTTTACTTTGGCTAGGCGTACTATCAAATCCCTCTTCATTAATAAGGGTTTTAAAAGAGAGAATAAAGAAGAGGGAAAGGGAAACATGGATAAATTTAGGAAGAATGAATGAACAAATGTTATTGGAAACACTGAAAAAAATTATTTCAGATAGCATTGTAGATGTCAGAGGGTTTTCAGTACAAGTATTTAAGTTTACATGAATTGCAGATGGCTAATAATACATCAGAATAATTAAATTATAGATTGCAAATAGCACTTATGTGGGTAACTTCCCAGTTGTTCTTTACGCAGTATTTGGTGCAAAACTCTCCTCCTTTGGGCTTGAAAATGTCAACTTAGGTTTCATAAAATATGCCAAAGGGGAATTTCATGTGTGCTTTGCAATATGCTGGTTTCTACCGCAGTTCCCTTCCCACTGTGGTTATGCATCACATGCGTACTTCCCTCTGTGAGTGCACTGGAGCTGCAGTGGTGAGGGAGAGAGTTGCCTGCCCAGGTTGATATAAGTGGCAGCTCAACGGGGTTTCACTGGAACATTTATAAAGTTTTAGATGGTGGTCACTGCCAGCTCAGAAGATAATTATAATAAGTGAATTTTGTCTGGAAGCCAGGGAAAGAAAATCTATCTGGCATTGTGATAAAAGAAGACGACTTTATTGTTTTACCAGCCCCTGTACTTGCAGTTGGAGTCTGTGGCAACGGTCGGGGATGGAACTCAGGCTCTCCCTCTCATGCCTTTCTGAACCCAGAGCAAAGCAATTACATTTTTAGACAAAACCATTTAGAGGACAACCAATTTCACTGCAAGCATCCTGGAATCCAACAGCTTAATATGGCTCTGGTTGGAATGACATCTCTAAAATTGTATCTTTGCTGCTGTGTGACTCCTAGTGTTTCCTATAATTTGGTAGCAGAAACCATATGTCTTTGTGCCTACTGTGTGCAGTCCCCTGTGGTGGGCTGCTGCCATCCTAGCCATGTGGCTGCCCTGTGATAGGAAGTAAGCCTCAAAGCAGGCTCCTCTAGGAGGCAGGGAGAGGATGAGTGAGAAATTTCTTACTAGGTAGACAAGTGGCTAAGCTCATTATATGGCTTCGTCCACTGTCTCTTTTGAAACGAGATTCCTCATTCTTTTAAGCAAAAGAACAATTTTACTAGTAAACAAGATTTTCTCTGCAAAGCTGGCCTCAAGAAATGACATATAAGTAGCCCTGTAATAAATTCTGATAACTTAATTAAAGCTAATGCAATATGCAATTCCAGTGCATTGTCAATCTTGGTTGAATGTGTGCTTCATTCTAACTGGCAGTGCAAATCACTTGTGAGGGTACAGGAATAACATGCAATCCAAAAGAATCCATGTAGCAGCAGCTTTTTATTGATTTGAATGGAAGTACAGCATATTTTGGTGGGGCTATATACAAAACCCTCATTTTAAGGGTAATGAGACTTATTCAGATATAACTGTAGATAAGCAGCATCAGATATTCATGCGTCTGAAAAGTTGTCTGTTGTTTCAATTCATATAAAGAAAATCTTTTCCACATCAATTTGTTTTATGTTCTTGGGTTATTGCTTGAGTGCTCAGTCTTAAGATAATTTTACTGGTTTAAGAATTTAATAAAATTCACTATTAAAAATAGAAAATGTACAAATATATCGTCTATATTTTTTCCATGGCTCTTTTTATGACAAAATCCAAACATAAGAAAAGAAGAAAATATTTGTGAGAAGTGAAAGAAGTATTATTGGATTCACAGACCCTTCACAATACCCAGGAAAGCACACTGTTAGAACTGCATTTACTTCACCTCCTGTTGTGTCACATACGATGTCAAGAAGATATTTTTATGAAGTAAGTCATATCATTTTCACCACATTACTAGAGTTTTCCTGAACTGCTTAATGGGAATGTTTTAATTCTCACGGAGACTTTCTAAGTCTGTCTGTGAAAGTGGAAATAGACTAGTAAAAGTGCCAAGAAACAACACCTGCTCACAAACATGAGAGCCAACCTGCTCCTCCCTGCCCATGCCCAAGTTCAGAGCGTGATCTAACAGTTGAGTGGTATCACATTAGAAGCAGACAAGCAGTTTACATAGACCAAACTAGGCAGTAGGTAGGATAAGAGCAATTGGTCATTGGTCACTCATGGACAGATTTCAAAAGCAAAAAGTTAAGAGATGTTTCACACAGGTGATTCTGTTTCAATAGAGCCCATTCTTGCTGAATGAGACAAAGAACTTTCTCAATAAAAATTAAGAGCCTCATAGGTTAGGCAAAGAGGCCTGCAAACCACCCCTCCAAGGAGTGACCGTCCAACCACACCTAGGAGCTTCTCTAGCCAAGTCCCTGCTGCTGTCTGGGCTGGATCTATACACAGAGATTAGGTTCAAAAAGCTGTGACCCTGAAAACCAAATAGCTCTGCTGTCATCCTCGGCAAAAGTGAAACATGCAGGGTTCCTGCTTCCTATCCATTGTCTTTCACATTAAAGTGAACCTTGTGGTTAACTTGGAGGCAACAAAGTCTAACAGAAACCTGGGCCACCACAGGCACATGCCTACTTTGACCTTGCCAAAACTCTACAGTCCTATTTCCTTTCCTTTCTCCTTTCCTTCCTTTGACGGAGTCTTGCTCTGTCACCTGGGTTGGAGTATAGTGGCGCAATCTCCGCTCACAGCAACCTCTGCCTCCCAGGTTCAAGTGATTTTCCTGCATCAGCCTCCCGAGTAGCTGGTATTACAGGTACGTGCCACCATGCCCAGCTAGTTTTTGTATTTTTAGTAGAGACAGGGTTTCGCCATGTTGGCCAGGCTGGTCTTGAACTCCTGACCTCAGGTAATCCGCCCTCCTTGGCCTCCCAAAGTGCTGGGATTACAGGCGTGAGCCACCATGCCCAGCATGTACAGTCCTCTTTTAAATGCACTGTCAGCCACACAAACACAACATGGGCCTTTGCCAGTGAAACAGGCACTTTCTCTTCAAGACTAGCCTCGTAAGCAATAAGAGGACTCAGACAGCAAAAGTCATTGATTGTTACCTTTTAGCCGCGAGTGGCTGAGTAGAATGACATGTGTTTTCTACATTGTGCATGAACAACTTTTTAAGGGGACTTCTGTTCTTAGGTCACTGGTATGCCAAAATGGGGGAAAATGCTTGTGGTACTTGTGTAGTTTGCAGTTTATTTATGTATGAGATTGAAATGCAGTTAAAATAAAGATTAATTAGTTTTTATGTGTGACTGTTATAATTGGTATATTCCCTTAATATTGTCTAAAACATTAAAACTTTTTTTTTTTTTTTTTTTTTTTTTTGAGATGGAGTCTCACCCTGTCACCACGCTGGAGTGCAGTGGCGTGATCTTGGCTCACTACAACCTCTGCCTCCAGGGTTCAAGCAATTCCCCTGCCTCAGCCTCCCGAGTAGCTGGGAATACAGGCGCGTGCTACCATGCCCAGCTAATTTTTGTATTTTTAATAGAGATGGGGTTTCACCATGTTGGCCAGGATGGTCTCGATCTCCTGACCACATGATCCATCTGCCTCGGCCTCCCAAATGCTGGGATTACAGGCGTGAGCCACCGCACCCAGCCCATTTCTTGTTTCCTTAAAAGGTTTTATTATTATTATTTTTTTAGTGTGGAACTTTAATAACACTTTAGTACTTATTAGTATGTAAAAGTTCTTCAGGTACTATAAGAAAATTCAGTTTTTATATATGTATTTTTTGGAAGTCTTTTCATTTATATATGTTATTTATATTAGAAACAAGTTAAATGGACATCTTAAATAATTTTAAAATGCCCTCTTGTATAATTGTTTAAAATATAACTATAGATAGTTTTAAATACAGTGAAGACCTGTTTATAGAATTAGTAATTATGGTGTTAAGAAAATCAGTATAAATTCTGTAGGTTTATGTTGATATCAAAATCTTCTGAATACTAAAACTCATTGACCAGGCACAGTGGCTCACGACCATAATCTCAGCACTCTGGGAGGCCCAGATGGGAAGATCACTTGAGCCCAGGAGCTTGAAGCTGCAGTGAGCTTTGACACTACCACTGCACTCCAGCCTGGGTAACAAAGGAAGACCCTCTCTCAAAAAAACCTCCCAAAACAAAAAATAAACAAAACAGAAAAACATAGCTCATTTGCTGTGGTATACCTTCATCCTATATAAAATTTACTGATATTCAGTGTGAAATACTCACACTGGAGTCCCTCTCTTTATTAGTGAATTTGGAGGGATGTTTGATGCAAAGAAGTTTCAAGGTTCCGTGATTTGCCATGACTGAGGGACAGAAGATGGAAAACTCTACATAACCCTCTTCCAAGAAGCACAGAAAAAAAAGTATGAGGCAGCAAATAGTGTCTGCAGCAGAAAACACACATGTAGCACAATGAGCACTCTGAACCACAAGAGCACAGTGGCACTAAACCAAGGATATGAGTTGCTTGTGGTTAGCCAACAGAGCAGGAAGTCAGATTATTTTAGGGCATATTAATGCATTCGTAGAACCCAATTTATTTCTGTATTTAAAGTAAATGTAAACATTTGCAGATGAAAAAGCCAATGAGTTTGTACAAATAGAAATGAGTTCCTAAATGGACTAAACAATCAATAAAGAAGAGTAGAGGATAAGAATATTGTGGGATGTTGGATTATGAATAAGAGATCTTAACTATATAAGCAAGTTCTTAATAGACCAAATTGGATGAATGCTTTTTCCAATTTCTAATGACAAACTGGAAGTTCATCTTGGGAGCCAGAGTATGGTACTCTTTAATGTACTTATTTATTTAAAAATACTTACTAAGCACATCTTTGCAAGGTGAACGAAACAGATAATGTATTGAGGAAGACAAATATTAAGTAAATGAACCTATCACATGTGTGATAAGTATGCTGAGAAAGAAAACAGGCTAATATGTATAGAATGGGTATGTGCCAAGGACAGGTGATCATAATTGATCAAAAGAAGACACTGGGAGGCCGAGGCGGGCAGATCACAAGGTCGGGAGATCAAGACCATCCTGGCTAACACGCCGAAACTCCATCTCTACTAAAAATACAAAAAATTAGCCAGGCATGGTGGCACGTGCCTGTAGTCCCAGCTACTTTGGAAGCTGAGGCAGGAGAATGGTGTGAATCCGGGAGGTGGGGCTTGCAGTGAGCTGAGATAGTGCCACTGCACTCCAGCCTGGGTGACAGAGCGAGACTCCGTGTCAAAAAAAAAAAAAAAAGATAAAATATTTAATAAATGAACATATTACATGTGATAAGAATGCTGAGAAAGTAAACATGGTATACGTTAAGAATGGTTACTGATCATAATTGGGCAGACAGTAATCTGGAAGAGAGGAGGGAAGGCTCCTGGAGCCCTTTGCACTAATTTTGCCAGTGTTGTAAAAGCAGCCTTTTACACTCTAGATCTTTCTCTTCATACACATCTCAAAAAAGTTGTGGCAGACAGGGCATAGAGAGCTTCGTATATTTGCCATGATATCCCTTCTCCCTTTGCTTATCTCCTGATTACCTTGTTTAATTAGGGATGTCTGGTGACCATGCTGTCCTGGAGAGAATAAGAATTAGTAAAAAGAGGCTTCTCTTTCCAGTATTGACCTATGTGCTAAGGGGATATTCAAAGTCCTTCCAATAGAGTCAATCTGATTTATTCTTACTTCCCATCTCCACTCCCACCTTAATACTGATGCATGTGAAGAAGCAGAAATGGGAGGAAAACACAGTTAAGGACAAAACTAGAATGGAAGCAATGTGTAGATGCGTAGTGCACTAGGAAGATTGTGAGGAGTCTAGTGTGATCAAAAGATGAATTTGATTTTTTAAAAAATCACCTTATTTGACTATAAAACATTTGAATTTTTTATTTGGATGTTAAGATTTTCCTGGATCTTTCATATTTGGGTGACCTCATCTTATTGATAATTTATACTCTAAACATCTTTAGAGGTATTATAACAAATCCTTGAATTTACTCATAGTAACCTTAACAAAAGGTATACAGTACTTTACCTCTTTAAGTTTATTCATTCATAAAACATGGTAAGTAGCAGATACTGTGCTAGACCCTCACAAAAGTGAGTATGACGAAAATGACTTTCCAATTTCTTTAAGCTCAAGAGTTCCCTAAAACAAAATAAAGCACCCCAAAAATCAAACAAGTAAAATAATAGAGCAATTGTATATAGACTTTACTTGAATGTTATTCTGGAGTAGGGAATATTTACTTCTTTTTAAGAGACTGACCCAGAAATCTCTTGATTTTATTAGCCCAAGAGATGAGAACAAGAAGAGAGATCACTGGCTATGGAAAATTTTAGCGTGGTATCCGTGCTGGTTATTTGCTCAAATTCTTCTCTCAGTTTCTACTTGTGGGCTTTATATTGCTGTGGGAGGACTTGGTCAGGCTGTGTTTCCTTGTCTCCTGAGTTATCTGATTTCTGGCTGGCTCTGGCCACTGGGAGACACTGGAGAGAGATTTGAAGCAGTGAGGACAAGCCAGGGTATTTCCCCCCACCTCATTCTACCTCAAGTGGTATCTCCAGCAGCAGCTGCATCTCTTCTGTGGCTCCAACTCCTACAAGTCAGCCCCCTCTTCCACGATTTAGGCTTTCCTGGGTAAACTACATTACAATTCTAGCCCTTGCTGGCTGGATTTGACTTCTGTAGTCCAGCTGTACCACCTCTGCTATTGCGTCTCTAGAGAGCTGTAGAGATGAGTCTGCTTGCTGTTGCTAATCTTTGGGTTGCCTGTTCATTCTCTGTTTGGCTTCCCAACTGTTTAATTACTGGGAAGCCAAATCCCTGTGTTAAGTGTCTCCTGTTTGAAATGCCTCAAGTGATGACTAACAGAGTATCCAATGCTGTCTCAAAGCACTATGTCTTTCCCATGAGTAGAGACAATATTCTAGTGCTGAGAAAATGGACCTTCAAAAGAAGCTCTGCCTTTGGCAGAACACTTTGAGCAATGTTATTTCTGTACTGTTTGAACAGTCTTCTTGATTTTTTCCTTTTGTATCTTCATCAACCCCTGCTGCCTTATCCTCAAAATGCACTTAGACTATGCTTCTTTTACTTACCTTTTCTAAAATATTACTTTCCAATTGCATCTCCTACTGACCTCAGCTTCATATTTATTTTAGCCAGCTGAGACTTAGATGACCTGTCTCCACTATTCCTGGGATCTCACCATAGTCTCCTTTCACCTTTGGCATTCTCAGTGATAGTATTTGGCTGAATGCTTTCCTGCCTCTGTACAGATCATAAGTGTTGACACAATAAAGACAAAAGGCTACTTGATTAGCTCATGAGTAACTCAGTGCAAACCTGCCTACTTCTTATAATATGAGTTTGCAGCCATTGTAGTGACGTTATCATCATGTATATAGTAGAAGTAACCCAAAGAAAGCTGTGGGGAGACTTACTTTCCAGGCTCTGTCTTTGAACATATGTGATATGTACAGAAAAAAAAAAAGAACCATAGTACCAGCCTTCCCACCTGACTGAATTATTCAGAAGGCCAAATAAGAGACTAAAAGTATAATAAAGTTAATAGTCAGCTGCTTGATTTAAACATGTGTTACTTTATTCCAATAATTCCATGAGGTGGTTGTAATTCCAGCTGAGAAAACTTAGGCTAAGGCCAAGTGACTTGTCCAAGGTCATATATAGAATAAGTGGCATATCCAGAGTTCTAACCCTGTTTGCTTACCTTCAGTGCCCATGTTCTTTCCACTTTACCTGCCTCTGGATGTGAAAAGATTATTAATCAAATTGCTTTAGGAAAACAAGTGTTATATGTAGTATAAATTCTGCAGCATAGCAGGAGACGTTATCCTTTTTTGAATCAAGGCTGTCACATAGCAGAGAAAATAACCATCAGATTAATTGTTCTTTCTACACAGCTGATGTACTTAACAACCATCTGAGCTATTTCCTTTCTGAGTGAAAGCATTTGATTTTTTTAAATAATCTATGTTCATATCTCTGTCTTTGGCTATACAGCCTTTCTTCTTGGACCTTTAGCTATAGACCCTGGTGGGAGCAGGAGTGCATTTGATCTCTTGAGCCTGCATAAAGACCCACAGTGCTGTGAACAAAAAGTGATGCATGCAACAAACAGTGTTAGCTGGCAGTTCTCTGCAAATCAAGGTAATCTAGCTGTTGGCTGTTTGCTTTAAGAGTTCAATGAAATGCATTGGCTTAAGTTTTGCTTTTGTTGTATCACAAAAAGAACTCTAAGAACTTTCAAAGACATGCTGAAACAATCATTCAAATATTTTCCCCATATTTTTACTGTACACTGAGTGTTCTGACAATGTGTTATGCTGCACTTTGCCACATTTTGACTGTCAGTCTGCTTGCTCCATGTTATGTTTATTGCTGCTCATTCAGGTTACAGATTCAAACTGAAGTGCACCATGCTGATATCATGTGTAGACATTAAAAGAAGGAATATTTTTCTTCCCTGGATTTCTGACATTGTTGAAAAGATTCTAATTCTGTATATCTATCTATCTTTTTTTTTGAACATGCAGAGAAATGAATAAAGATGACCTTTTAGCTCAAAATTATTTTTTGGATATTTGGAGTTTATCAATGACTATGCACTGTCAAAAAACACCTGCCTATTTTGTGACAATAAAGAGCAGCCTAGCTGTCAGCCTCAGCTTGATAAGAGCACTCTACTTGCTTCTTCATTTTCCAGGGAGGGAAAATAGCTATAGATTCAAGGGCTCTGTAATAAAACATTGATCTCATTGGGACATTTATTAGCACATTCAGCTACCGATGATAAAATTGCCAAGTCTTTTGAACACACACTTATTTTCTTTTTGTCTTTTTTTGGGACAGGGTTAAACACAATTATTACCATTTTCCAGTCTTATGTATCATTAGGAGTTTCACCAAAAACTTTATTTTTATGCAGTAAGGTTCTGAAGCAGGATGAAGGGGGCCGCAGAAGGGAGCTGTGTGGGCATGAAGCATAGACAACTCATTTTCAAATTCTGTTGAATAGTCCTGGAAGTGTCACTGCTCCACCTAGACATGCTGAGTGCATTTTGATTTATCTTCACAGGTGACCAAAGCAATCATAGGATGTGAAGTGTCCATTTGGCCACTCCAGGCTGACAAGATGGCAAGTTGCCTCTGGAGCAGTACCTCTCCAGCTGCTGCACTGGAAATAAATGAAAAAGGCAATGGTAACTTAGGCAGAAGGAAACTAGTACGAAACTGCAAGACATTTCTAGAGTGATTGTTTAGGGAATAACAAAGAAGCCGCCCTCTAGAAGCAGATAGTAGGTTAGCACAGGGGTTGGCAAACCATTTCTGTCAAGGGCCAGATAGTAAAATTTATAGGCTTTGTAATCGTACTTTCTCTGTTGCAACTATTCAACTTCATTATCATAGCCTAAAAGCAGCCATAGACAATACATTGTCTTTGGCAATTAGCAGACTTTAGGTTTATTTTTTTGGTAAACATTTTCTGTACACTTATATTAGGCTATTTAAGGTGGTAGAAACAAGGGAGAATAGTGCCTGACTAATATAGTCATGTACCACATAATCACATTTTGGTCAATGATAGACTGTTTATACAGTGTTGGTCCCATAAGACTAGAATTGAGCTGAAAAATTGCTATTGCTGAGTGACATAGTAGCCACCATAATGTCATAGCATAATATTATTCACGTGTTTGCAGCGATGCTGGTGTATACAAACCTGCACTGCTGGTCCTATAAAAGTCTAGCACATAAAATTATGTACAGTACATAATAGTTGATAATAAGTGATTGTTATTTAAGTATTTACTACATTTAAATTATTATTTTAGAGTGTATTCCCTCTACTTATTTTTTAAAAAGTTAACTGTAAAGCAGCCTTAGGCAGGTCCTTTAGGAGGTATTCCAGAAGATGGCATTGTTATCAGAGAAGATGACAGCTCTATGCATGTTATTGCCCCTGAAGATCTTCCAGTGCGACAAGAATATGGTGGTAGAACACAACAATATTGATCACTCCGACCCTGTGTAGGCCTAGGCTAATTGTGTTGTCTTAGCTTTTAGCAAAAAAATGTAAAGTTAAAGAAATTTAAAAATAGAATAAAGCTTATAAAATAAGGATATGAAGAAAAATAGTTTTGTATAGCTGTGCAATATGTATTTTAAGCTAAGCATTATTACAAAAGAGTCAAAAGTTAAAGTTTATAAAGGAAAAAAGTTACAGTAAGCTAAAGTTAATTTATTATCGGAGAAAGAAATTAAAAATGAGTGTAGCCTAAGTGTACAGTGTTGAGAAAGTCTACAGCAGTGTATAGTAATGTCCTAGGCCTTAATATTACTCATCACTCACTCAGAGCAACTTCTAGTCCTGCAAACTTCACTCCTAGTAAGTGCCCTATACAGTTATGCTATTTTTATTGTACCTTTTCTATGTTTAGGTATTGGTAGATACTCAAATACCATTGTGTTACAATTGCCTTCAATATTCATACAGTAACATGTTGTACGAGCTTTTATCCTAGGAGCAATAGGCTATAACATATAGCTTAGGTGTGTGGCAGGTTACACCATCTAGGTTTGTGTAAGCGCACTCTATGATGTCTGCACAAAAATGAAATCACCCAAAGACATATTTTTCGGAACTGTCCCCATCATTAAGCAACACATGACTGTGTGATAGTTCCCCTAGCTATTTTGAGTGGAGGTTTGGCAGTAATCCTACCACATCCTAAATCATGAGTGACCTGGGTCCTTGTAGCAGAGTGACATGAAAGTTACAGTGGTTTATTGTTAGAGTATCCTATTTGTAACACATTCATTAATATGCAATTTATCCTTAAATGATTTTTTCCTGTTTTGTGCCTTTGTCTTCTGGATGTCTCGTGTTCTGTTTCCAGAGTTTGAGAACTGCTCCTACTATATCACTTCTCTGCTTTAACCTTTAGTATATCTTTATTGCTTAAAGAATAAAGTATAATTTCCTCAGCCTGTCATTGAAAAACTTTCCCAATTTGACTGTTTTCCTAGTTTTATCTCTACCTCTCCCCTGCATCTTACATTCTTGCCATATCTTATTTTTGCCACTGCCCTGAGCATAGCCTGACTTCTCCATCTCTGGGCTGTTATCACACTGATCCCCCTGTGCCTTCTGCTTTATCTCCCTTTGAGAAGTCTACCTGTGTCTCTTAGTCTCCAAAGAAGGTAATGATGCCATAATGCCACATATAATTATAACTAATTATTAAAAATATTAGGAAAATTATCTTTTCTTTGCAAATATATTAAAATTTTAGGCTTATATTTAATAATAAAACCAGAGAGCTTCAAATTATAGCAATTTAGAGTGTCAAATTTGGCCCAATTGAGCTCAGAGGGTATAATAAAGATATCATGCCAATTTCAGCAAATTGCACAGTTTATATCTATTAACACCTTCCCAGTGTGAAACTACCTCCTTGTGAGGACTATTAGCTCTCTCCATAAAGGATTCAGACTGTGGAAGATGCAATATTACTGGTATTTGCAGTTTAAATAATGGTAATAATAATATCTAAATTATAGCTATATTGAGCAACAACACAAAAAACCAGAAACATGCAGACCTGTGACCATATACCACCTTATTTCTGCAAAACAAATTTGGGCTGATGATAGATCCCTCTTTCTCCTCTCTTCCATTTCTAAAGAGCCTAAACATACAAACAAAGGAAGCCCAAAGAACAAAATGTTAGCATTGAACTCCAATATCTCTTATAACATGCAACATCCCTTCCCATGTAGCTAATATAATTTTGATTTTTAATCTACACATGACTCACTAAAGTCATGATTGAAATATTTATTATACTAGGGATGGATTGTCCTACCAATTTGAAACTAAAGTTTAGTCCATGTGACAGGTAGCAGAAATGAGTCCTCATGTCATATCTCAGTTTCTCCTTTGCTTTAGATGTTCCTAGTAAGAGCAGTATTTATTTTACTATATTGTTTTTGTATAAAATATGATAATTTATGTAATTTGGAGTAATATATGAATACCATCTAGGATTTATCCAAGATAATGTACTAAGAAGTATTTTAACAAAATATAGTGGCTATAATAAAAGAATAAAATATAGTCCCTCCTATTTCCACATAAATTCCAATCAGGACAGCAGCTATCAAAAATCTAAGTTTACTTTAGCATTTTAAGACTCAGCACCTTAGCCTAAGCATCATCATTCCTAGAAGATCCTGGAAGCTTTCGTCAAAGGAAGCATGTGACTTTGACTCTCAGAGCCTTGGAAGTGTTAAGATCTGCTACTTCAGCTCTGCAGCTCACCAGTACAGATGAAAGGCTAGGAAGCTGAGACTCTCTGAAATTGGTAATTGAATAAACCTGCCTATATCATTTTGCTGGCAGGATTTGATTTAGAGGTGAGCACATTTGTTTAAAACAAAATAACATCTTTGCTTAGACAAACCAAAGAAAGTATATTATATAATCATATTTTTCCAATCTGCAAAACAGGGAATATCAAGAGCATAGTTTAAAGGAGACAGTTAACATAAAGAGATGGCTAAACTGCCCAGCATAATATGTAATAAACGTGATCTTTGGGGCGACAGGTCGAGAGAGGAGAGAGAAAGACAGAGAGGCTCGAATAACAGAGTGGACCTGATGGGAGGTACAGATGCATGGTGGGATGGCTAGTGAAGCTTAAGTGTCTGTATATTCTTTCTACTGATAGATCTTTTTTGTTCTCTGTATGGAATGGTAGACTATCAGCAGCCTGGGCTACTATTCCCATGACACAGGCCTAGTAGAATTAATGTTTACCTCTGGCCAATCAACTGTAGCTAGGATGGAGGGTAAAATAATATTGGTAATATTGTCACAGACCCACCCTTCATTCAGTGGTGGCAATTTTGGAGAAAGGGGGTTGTTCTGAGCTGGGTATATACCTTAAAGCATTTCTACAACAATTCTGCACCCAAGATAATGACTAGCACATAAAAAATTCCCCTCATTTTAGAAATGATTGTTACTTAAAATATTAGAATGAAACTGATAGTTATTGTAACATTCTTCCTGTAGCTTTCAATGTAGCCTATTACACACATGCTTGCTATAGAGCAGTCAATGGTTTCTGGATCTAAAGGATAAGAAAGCCATGGAAGCCTCCTTCAGGAGATGGTATGGAACAAATTCATGTGTAACTACAAACAATAGCTATAATGGCAAGAATTATAGGGAAAAAGGGCGTGTTATAGAAGTTTAGCAGAGGAAAAATATTAAATCTATTTGGGATCAATTGGAAAAGGCTTCATGAATATGGTACCATTTGAACTGCACCATGAAATGGCTTATATGCAAAAAAAAACAAAACAAAACAAAAAGCTAAGACAAAAATTGGGAGAGAACATTCTAGGTGGAAGAAACTGCATGGATAAGGATGTGAATACAAAAAGCTGTGAAATATGAGCATAATTTAATAAATGATATAGATGTACTAGATCATTGACTATGTAATAAAATGTTGGAAAAGCGTATTTGTTTGCAAAGTTTGGTGAGTAAGTTAGGCAGAGCCTTAGATAACAGGTTTTGAAATCTAAGTATGATCTTAAATTTTATATGTGTCAGCTTGTCTTTATTTTCATCTAAATATAAGGAAAAGATGACACTTCATGGAGAGAGCAGTTCCAGAATATGTCAAAGAAAACCTGCTCCTGCTAGGTTTTTTCAGGCCCAGCTGAGTGCTCAGGCATTCAACAAGGACAGAAGATAATAAATGTCGATAATACTTGACAGATAGAACACATGATATTATTGATAAATAGTAACTATTGGCCAGGTGCTGTGGCTCACACCTGTAATCCCAGCACTTTGGGAGGCCGAGACAGGTGGATCATGAGGTCAAGAGATCAAGACCATCCTGGCCAACATGGTAAAACCCTGTCTCTACTAAAAATACAAAAATTAGCTAGGCGTGGTGGCTTGTGTCTGTAGTTCCAGCTACTCGGGAGGCTGAGGTAGGAGAATCACTTGAACCAAGGAGGTGAAGGTTGCAGTGAGCCAAGATCTTGCCACTGCACTCCAGCCTGGTGACAGAGCGAGACTCGGTCTCAAAAAGAAAACCAAAAAACAAAAAACAAACAAAAAAACCAGATAGCAGGGTCCCCATAAAGTGTTGTTTCCAAGAAACTCCAAATAGCATATTTCCACCTAAGCTTCTCAGAAGGAAAGTTTTGTCATGTTTTGTTGTAATATAATTTTATACCAATTAAATAGAATATAGAAAATAAGAATACCTCAGAGTGCTCTTTAGGAGAAATATAAAAGGAAAGATGGAAGAAGCATTTGAATCTCACAACATTAGGAGGTAAACTCTTTCTCAGAAGGGGTGAAGGCTGCCCTCAACCTCTAAGAGAAAACTTGCCTAGGTCAACATCCCAGAGAATATCCTGAGTCCAACTCAGGCGTAGTAAAACAAACCAGGTTTGATGAAAAAGAATCTTTCCAGACATCATAATACCATGTAATTGTTCTTTGGTTTAATGCAAATGCCTCAGATTTATTAAGAATGAAGATGGTACAGAATCAAACACAAAGGGCCATGTAAACAATAGAGCAACATCATAAATATGTTTGGATCAAGATTGTCATGATTACTGTGAACTTTTATCTCTAACTCCACAAGTATATTGTTTACACTGCTTTTTGAGAAAAAAGCTTGGTATTAGCATTGTTATAGTCAGTAAGTAATAGATACAGTTTCTCACAGATTAACTGTGCAACATTAAATCATTGCATTTGGGTCTCAGCATCACACCACCAAAGAATTTATGAGAATTTGTGAATACACATTTTTAAATGTTTGAAGTTGCTTTTATGGGGGCATTTCAAAGGTTGCTGAACCCACAAATTTACCTGTCAGGAAGGGGCCATAGCATTGATGCCATTGCTTTATTTTGGTTAGGATGTAGGTGATATTATGCCGTAGAGTAAATGATGAAGGGTAGGGATAGAAGCTGGAGGAGTGAAGACAGATGTGAGTGAGGTAACACTAAAATTAAAATGTTTTTAGGAATATAAGCAAGCTACATGAATTAATAGTGATATATAATGCTATTAGAGTTATTATAAATGAGGAAACCTTTAGCATACTGACATTCAGGTGAAGCTCAACTTTGGGTATACTACGGGAAAAGCAGAAGGTTAAAGAGTGATGATTTAGTAGACAAAAAGTTTTCCTTATATGTGAAAGAAATAGGCTGATATTGACCCTGATCAAGAAAAGGGAAGAGAACATTTAGAGGGAAATAAACTATACGTACTGTCATAAATGTCAGTAACTTTCTTAAAAATCTATTGATAACTAACATACAATAAAAAATACTTCTAGATCATGGGTCTGATTCACTCATCTACGAATGAGAGAAGGGAGAGAGGCATTTCTAAGGCTTAATTTATAGAAGAATTTTTAACTTATGTCTAGGAAGAGTGCAGGGTTGGTATTGTTGGTTTCATTCCCACTTTTAAGAGGGGAGAATCGCCACTGGAATGCCACATAGTTCTGAAATTGTGACGTTAGCTCCAGTGCTAGCAGGACCTTGAAAGTTCCACATCCCCTTCTCAGTGACTGATCACAGCCTGAGTTTAACCATATTTTATTTCATTTTAAAATTTTTATTAAAATTGACAGATTTTACTTGTAACATATTTATGAGGCACAAAGCAATGTTATGATTTATGAATACAATGTGGAATAATTAAGCTAATTGACCCATCTGTCACCTCAAATACTCATCATTTTTTTTTGGTGGTGAGAACATTTGAAATTTAGAGATTTTGAAATGTTCAATGCACTATTATTAACTATACTCATCACACTGTGAATAGACCTCAAAAAACCCCCTTAATTCTTCTGAGGCTTTCTACCCTTTGACCTTCTCTCCATTCTTCCATTCTCCAGCCTCTGGTAAGCACCATTCTACTCTGTGCTATTTACCATATTTTAGGATATGGGATGCTGTCAGTGATGAGGCATTCCAGGATTCAGCCTCTAGATAACCTTATAAGTGTGATTCTTAAATTGAAGTCTAATTCTAACAGGATTTCCATATTGTTCCTGTGACCACATATATACTAGTATTTATTCTGGTAACTGGAGTCCTCTGTTTTGCCCCTTTGCCCCACTCTGTAACTCAATAATCGGCTCAGTCCTTCATTCTAACAGTTGCCCACAGTGTTTACCTTGCTCTTGCAGGAGTTTTTAACCCATTTATGCCTGAGGTTGCAATTGTTTTTGTATTTTTGCCATCAGACCTTGACAATGACCTTGAGCAGTAGGATATAAATAACTCCCACATGCTTAGCATTCTAATAATGGAACTCTAGGCATAAATGGGTTTAATAACCACTATGTTATGTAGGTAAACCTCAGATGCAGAAACCTTGAATCAGGTGTAAGTATTAGAGCTAGAGAAAGATGACAGATGAGTAATGCAAAATCTAAATGCACTCTGCAAGGGGCTGGCTTGTTCATCATCATATGTACTGATGCAGATATCACTGAGTCTGAGCTTGCCTGGCTTTCCCCGGACACAATTCCTTTCCCTCTGTTGCTACTGCCCTCTCCAGAGTCATCTGATCATGTAGGCTCTGACCAAACCAGAAGCTGGCAGAGCTGATTATTGTCATTCTTAGTTTGGAGTCCTCTGAAAGCAAAGCATGAGACAAGGACTTGGGTACATGTAATTTATTGGGAGGTAACCACAGGTCGCACATGTGGGGAGAGCATGACAGGGAAGAGTGATGCATTTCAGATGTTGCTGCTGTAGCCAAGATGAGCTCTGCTTAACCAGAGCTCTGCAAAGAAATGAGCATGCTTTTGGAAAATGTGTGCATGAAAACAGGAATCTGAGCATTAACCTGCAGTTACCGTCTCCATAGGCTAAGATGTTCCCATTCTCCACTCAACTTTCTCTGTCTTTCCAGGCTGCCCTTAGTCACTTTGGAATAGTTTTGGTTTCTGCCTATTATTTTTGTTGGTAGCAATCCCTCCAGCTCAACTGTTTGAGTCATAAAAGAATCATTCAACAGATCAATGGCCATGTTTTAAGTGCCAGGGACTCTGCTGATATCTTTGACTAGTTTTTACCTTCACTTTAACCTGTTCATTTTAATTTATATATTTTCAGGGTCTTTCAGGAAGAAAAAGATACAATGGGATCCTTTAGGTCTTTGCATTCTTAAAGATTTCTCTTTCTTTAAGACTTCCATGGCAACAAATGCCAGCCAATTCCAAGGTCTTTATGGCTATACTTTTGTTCCATATTGTTCAGGTGCTAGGATGACTGTCTAACTGAATCCTTTTTCCTCCACTGTGATCAGGGACTTGGTCATTGTGATGGTACAGTCTCCACTATGGTTGCCACCACCAGCATTTAATAGATGTTCTTGTCTATCTGGTGAGTGATCTAGGTCCAGAATCCTATCCTGAGGCATTGTTCTCTGGATATTCTGGGAATCAACTGTCTTAGTTTGAGTTCCTTGGAGAGTAGAACCTGAAACAAGGACTTGTGTGCAGGCAGTTATTTTGGAAGGAGTCACTTCAGGAAATAGGAGTGACCAACTGGAGAAAAAGAGGCAGGAAATATTATCATATGGCTGTGTTATTGAGGACTTCGCTATTGGCAACAAAGTCTCAGTTCTGTAGGTACCATGAGTTCATACAATGCCTACAAAGCATTTGAGTTGGCTAATTGCTGCTAAATTATATTGAAAACCTAGATAATGATAATAAGAGGAAAGAACAGTGAGACGCTGAGAGCTATTAATAATCAAGCTAAACCGTAAGAACCAGAGAACTTCCAAGGTTGGCTAGAAAGATGTCTTTATTACCTATAGTGGAAAGGCAGACATTGTAGGCTGCAGACCTAATTGGTAGGGTTTCGGAGTTCCAACACTTGAATGCTCAAAGCAGGCAGGTGTCTCATGGAACAAGTGCAGTACCAGGGGAAATCTGAGAACCTGAATCGTGGAAGACATCTGGATGAATACCTCTGAGGATTGTTATACTAAAACATCCTCAACATTTTCTGGGCATGCAGAAGTAGTCCAGATAATTCCCGGTCAAGGGCTAGCACTTCTGTTGTGCTGGTAGGTGCTGCCAATCCTGATCATGCCCTACATTGAATAGAAGTCTAGGCTGCTTCCCCACAACCTTCACTGGGGTAAAACGTGCATAGCAGTCTGATGGCTCTCCCAATCTTACTTGGATCCTTTTTTGACATAGCAATTTTCCCCAATAGAATATTTGCACATTTAATCCTGTCTTGGTGTTTTGTTTTTTTTTTTCCCTTGGAGGACTGGCCCTACTACACAAAAAGTGTAAGAAAGAGAGAAAATTGAGAAAGAACAAAATCTTATTAAAACAAGATACAACAAAAACCTAAATAAACTAGAGCAAATTGTTTCACTCACTATCCTTTAGTAGGCATCAAAAGAAGAAAACAGTTACAGGTAGAGAGGAAGAATTGAAAGACAGCAACAACAACAACAAAAAAGTAAAATGATATGGAAAATGATCATGAACCCAAATCAGGAGGATATTAAACAATTTAAATGGAATAGCAATACAGAGAAACAGGGACATGACAGGAAAAAAACAAAGAAAAGGAGCATAAAAAAGCTGGTGCCCCTAAAACAAAGTCATGTATTATGGAATAGGGAACTGGTGATTCAATAGAAGGATACAAAGGGCATGCAGCAGACAGGGATATGAATGACCAATTATTCATCTACAAAAATAGAATTGTATACCTGCAACAGTTTAGTCCTTTGTGTGATTTCTCAGTGTTGTATTCAACTCAAACTAGAAGGATATACTTCTGAGCTATATATAATTATATCTGAAATTGATATTTTTTGTTTACATCCAAAGTGGCACATGGGTAACTGTTAGGATTAAACTTGATTGAATCATTAAGCAGTTTTGTGTTTCTGGGAATGCTTATTCAGAAAGTTGAAAAACTATGCATCTATAGCATGTGTGCATTGTTTGTTTTATCTCTTTAACTAAATTTGCTTACATATTTCTACAATTTAATTCATTGTAATTATAGAGCAATATAGGAGATAATATTGGTTGCATATACATAGTGGAATTTCTAGAATTTGATTCATTTTAATTATAGAGCAACATAGGGGATTATATTGGTTGCATGTATGTAGTGGCAGGGATATCCTGGATTTTATTACATTTTTAAATATATGATCTACTTATGTTCTTGTTTGTTGATATGAAAAATTAACATTCTTAGAATGCAGGGAAGCTTTAGAAGACATAACTCTTTAGCCATGTGGCTAAATTTTGTGTAGTTTTCATACAGCTTTGAAAGGTTAAATGAAAAAGTCTCTGGCAGTAACAGCATATTTTTGATGCTATTGTTAGTTAGTTTTCATCAACACTACCAATGAAAGCTATCTGAACACCCAGGTTCCATCTTTAAAATGAAGTTACAACTAGACCTGATTTTTAAATTTGGACTTTCCTTAGTTTGCTTTAAGAATTGTATTGAAAACGAAAGGATAATGCATTTTAACTTCACTTTTGCCTGCTTTTAAATACAAGACAAATCTTGACAATGAACTCTTAGTTGATCTCAAGTTGCATCAAACTAATAAATGTGAGTCAATGATAAAATTGAAAAAAGCATTTTGACTGCACTTTTACACGTAAGCCACAGGCACAAAGAATGACTGAAGTTTCTTTTTTTCTTCTGTATGCACTTGTCCATTGGTATCCATGAAGGATTGATTTCCAAGATCCCCCACCCCCGCCAGATACAAAAATTCATGGATGCTCTAGTCTCTTATATAAAATGGAGTATAGTTGACCTTCTGTATCTGTCGACCTTGGCTATATTCATTTGTGACAGGAGAGCCCAATGTTTGGTCCATCAAGTCCAGGAAGTGTTCACATCTAGAACATCTTGTAACTTCATTTCAGAGCTAATTATTACAGGGCTCAATAATGTACCATTGAGGCACATCCCTAAGATCCTTTTGTCCTGTTATATCAACTTTCTCCTCCCTCTTTCTTTTAGGCTAGAGCCCAGATGTCTATCACAGTTGAAAATAAATCTTGCCTCCAAGTATCATATTTTCATAATGTAACTCTTTGGGGGAAAATCTCCTGACCCAGTAGTGTTTGTTTGGGGTGGAAGGGAAAGGTAAGGGGTGCCTATACCTGAAAGGAGATTATTTTAGGATTGATCCAAAAATAGAATGCTTCTACTCCTTTATTTTTTTTTTTTACATGGGAAGTAAAACAATTATGTAATCAATTACAAAGTATAGTAAATGATTTATTCTGTGTAGTAAATTTGAGTACATGAGCAATTATATCTAAATCATCAGAAGAGTAATATAAATTCCTATTCTACCAGCAACAGTGATACTTTGGCCAGTCCTTCTTGTGTGTTAGCAAAGAAAGTGAATAGAATTACATGTTGCTTTTGACAACATGTAAACTAGCAGCAATTTCAGAGAGCAAATAACTTTGTTCTTTTTTTTCTATGTGTGACTGAACAAATATGCAAAATGAGACACTAGACATGTCAAGAGAAGTTTATGAGAAAAAGCAACGTCAATAGATTTTTCCATTCTTAAAAAAAAAAAGTGCCTGAAAATGTTGGAACCACTCATCCGTTTACAGTATAATCACGGAATCTTTAAGAATATCAGATATTTGGTGCATTCAAATAAGCAATTAACTATCAGAAGGAGGGCTAAAATTTTTAATTTAGACAAAGGTATATAGGCATTCTTAAAAGTAAAACTCAGAAATGAGGCAAGTTCTGAAAAGTTGTACTTGTATTTTGTACTAAAGAACAGGCAGAGAAGTCTTCCCATTAGGTACATGGGAAGGTGTATAGATATATGCCGTCTTCCCTGAACCAAGACTTGGAAACATGATATATTAAAACATAGAAATCAATGGTAAAACATGTCCTATCTAGGATGGTGTGGAAAGAAATTATCAGAATTGGACTGGAACATGCACTATCCCTGCCCTAAGAAAAAAGATTACACCAAAGAATTGCCTCTGAGTACAATGTGGACTTGTTTCTTTGATATCGATGGCTTCGCTCATAAAAAATTCAGCCCACGAGGTTAACCTGTCCATCAGGCTTATCGTACAGAATGCTTACTGTGTCTGAGTGCTCTGTGGGTGTGACGGCCTGCACACACCAGAGAGCGTGGGCTTACTTGCTGTGCCCTTTCTGAGAACACCGCAGAGCGACAATGAGAGAACTGAACTTCATCAGCCATGCGGGGCTCTCCGCCTCAGACTGTCTTTGAATTAGCCCACCCTCAGTGATGTAGACTTGTTGCTCTGAGAATGTGCTACTGGCTCTGAAAGTAAACCTCACAGAGCAGTTCCAAGACAATTTTTGAGCAATTACAATATCATTAGAATAAATTTATTTTCTCTCAGAGCAGTTATTTTGAAGGGGACAATACTCATTTAGAGGGATAGTTTCTGATACACTTGCAGAAAGAAAACCCTCCAAAATCTCACTCGAATGCACTCATGGAAATTAAATGAATATACAAATTACCCAGGCTTAAATATGGTTTGAGTGAGGTGAATCTGTGTTTATTTTACTTAGCATCTGCATTTTTGAATTTATAAAGCATCTTTGTGTTGCCTGTTACTTTTTCATTTGAATTTCTTGGTCAAGCTCCAGTCATCATTTGAACGACAAATGTAGCAGTAATATAATGGTTTTTAAAAGACTGTTATTATGCTGTCTTTGAACTCCAGCCACATGTGCCTGTCGTGTGATTATTTTCTTTTTTCTGCATAATTTGGAAAAGCTTCAGATGTGAGTTTTTTTTTCCCTAAAAGCACAGTGTTTTCTCAGTTCCCATTTTAACTGAACTCTGTGCAATGTCAAGAGCTTATCCTGAATTCCTCTTTCTTCCTCATTGCCCACGTCAACAAGCCCTGCTGTGCCTACATCCTAAACATCTCCCCCAAATCTACTGCTCTTCACCTCTGTCTCCACTGCCTTTGTTCAAACCATTACCATCTTTCAACTGGTTTGGGATCTTGCATGGCTTCCTCAGTGCTCTTCCTGCTTCCCCCTTGTCCTCTAAAACCCTTTCCACACAAGCGACCTGCTGCGTGATGCTCTTGAAAAGTAATTCAGGTCATGTTACCCTCCCACATAAAACGCTCCTGTTTCTTTTCATTGCACTTGGAAATAACATTTTTCTCTGAGGATGCTGCTCTCTATCTCTCCCTCCAGTCTCATCTCAAGCCATTTCTCCAATGAGTTGCTCACGATGAAACCAACTACACTCCTCTGTCTCTATACTTGGCCTGGTTTGTTCTGGTTGGGATACTCTTCCCACTGAATTTTTATGGCTAGCTACTTCTTATCTTTCAGATACCAGCTCAAATGACACCTCTTCAGAGAGCTAATTCCTGGCCATTTAATCTAAACTAGCCACCAATTTACTCCATTATACTGTCAGATTTGAATTCTCTGTAATACTTATTACTCTCCAATATTTTTCTTCTGCATGTATGCATTTCTTGTTTATTGCACATAAGATCCATAAAAGCGGAGATAATGACACTTTTACCTCTGACTCCCCACTGGCTACAATGGTGCTTGCCCATGGTCAACATTCAATAAACATTTGTTTAATAAATGAACAAATATCAAAGTCAAACCTATCTTTAAAAATCTTGCAATTTTCCTATCTGTGATCTCTTGGATTGTTTACTTTGTTGGTCCTATTCCAGTCCTATTCTGTGTCGTGTCCTTTCTAAGCCTCAATCCTGGGGCCACCACTGTTATGTGCTGCATCTTTATATGCTACATCCTGTAAGAATGGTTCAGAGCATGGGGTATTAATCCCACCACTTAGGTTTAAAATATGTCTACTCCTCTGTGTCACTTTGGGAAGGCAAATTAACGCTTTTGTATTTTCTTTTCCAATGTATAGAGTAGGACTTGTTTCCAGTATTAAATGAGTTAATAATTATAAAATGTTTAGAATCATGCCTGACATATAGTAAGAAGATAGTACATGCTACCTATGTATCTTTTATTTTCAGATTTTCTGTGATAGTAATTTTCTCTAATCTGTTTATACAATAGGTGCTATAGATTCTAGTATATTTATATAATACCACCGTCAACTGGAAGTGTAGCATATTTGGTAAACTGGAGACTTCGGTTAGCATTAATTAGCTGAGAGATTTTGGGAAAGTCACTATATCTTTCTGGGATTGAATTTTGTCCTGTGTATAATGAATGATCAAATTATACTCATTATAAAATTATAAATATATTATAAAATTATAAAAAAAATTAGCAGGTAAATCATTTTGTAAGCTTACATTGAATTCCATTTTTAACAACAGCTAGAGATTCCCTAGTTGAAAGAGTTCAGTCACAGCCGGGATCTGCCTGGTTTCTCCTTTCCTTTCCTTCCCTTCCCTTCCCTGTTACCTCCTGGCAGCCCCTGAGCACAGCCCCAGGAGTTGTGCTTTTCTCTTCATCTTGTGAGCATTTTTGATGGATATTACTTTAGCATTTTATTTTTAATCACTAGTCCGGACAATTTAATTTTTAATCCATTTTTATTGTTTAGAAACTGCCATTTCAACTTCTGTAGTTCAAAGCTGTAGGCTTCATAGCTGGTATAACTCTCTATTCTGTATGTGTGTAAAGTTGATTTTTACCCATGGAGTCACTCAGTTTTCTGTGGTTAACTTTGCTTTGGTCCTATTTGTTGGAATATCTGATGATAATGGCAGTTACCAAGAGTGTGGTTTCCAGTAACTGCTCTTACAATGGAGAAATGTTATATGTATCTCATATGGTACATACTTATTAAAATAAATGTTTGATAATATTCACTTCTCCATATTCTGTGAATATCTACAATATCTATAACCTGCAAAAATTGAGAAAATACATTTCTTTATACATATTTTGTTACATGAAACAAAAATGATTCTGGCATGTGTTCAATGCTTTTCCAAATCCTTATATTAAATGTCTCATGTCTAGAAAAATCCTTGGCTTGGCAAGTTTTCATCTATTTGGGATAGACACCCATTGAAAATCCTGTATTTAAAGCAATCCTAAAGTGACTCTTCTAGAGCAATAAATCCTTTTATTATGAGCATTAAAAAAATCACTCCCTAAGTTATCTGATTTGTGGGGTTGAGTTTTTGTGTATTGTATTCAGTTTTCTCAAAGCAGGTATACCTGAATATTAAGTATTACTTATCTCTTTCTTTTGCTTCTGACCTTAATTCTTTTCTTATGATTGGTAGAAGCTGTGACTAATGTGTTGCCATCACAGCAGTATTATTTTTAATGTAGTTCTGAATTCTAATTATATTTTACTTTGTAACTTTTTACCCTCCAGTTCTATATAGTTTTTAACTTTCTTTCATGTGCATAGGCAAAAGTAGAAGCTACACATTTCAGCTAGAAGATTTATTGCTCTTAGTTTCTCTTTACTTCTGCTTATAAATGTTTGTGTTCTATATAAGCACCTATATTTTTTCCTTATTATTAAAGTATACACATCTTTATGGAACACTATGTTCTAGAATGATGGATCTAGGAATCTCTGGTTGGTCTTACAAGATCCCAACTCCTTTAGCCCACCCACAACATTCCCAGTTTCACAACTACCACCTGTCCTACGCCATCAAGACTATCCTCATGACACTCTCTCCCCTGTGTAAGTCAGTGGCCCCAGGTGTCACTTAGACTCTAAACCAGGCACGATTCCATCAGAGTGAGTCACATTTCCTATCCCTTGCTCTCTGCCACTAGGATTCATTCTGTCCCTTTTCTGATATTTTTCATAGTATACATTTACTCTTATATATTTTACTTACACATTATCACCCTGTCTCCCTTTTCTCTATGAGAATAAAAGTTCCACATGGATAGATATGTTGTCTGTTTTGTTCACTTCCCTATCTCTACTTAATAGAATATCAACAAACACATAGCAGGAACTTAATCTTTGTTGAAAGAATGAATGAATTAATAAATAAATCCCCAGTTGTCTATTGCTCCCCCTTTTAAATCTCCCTTTCCCTGAAGCTCTCTAAGTAATTCTTTAAAGAGAGACTGTATATTAGTTAAGGTAATGTTAGCTGCTACAACAGATTAAACCCCCTAATCTCAGTGATTTGGCAGGTCATGTTACTATAATTTGCTTCTATAAGAATTCCATAAAGAGTCTAAAATGAGTGTTCATGGTCATCTGACACTTCCTTCCAAGCAGTGATTTGGCAACCCAGGCTCCTTCTGTCATTGAACTCTGCCCTTAACACAGGGCTTCCCAGGTTACTGTGCTCATCTGTGTCAAGCTAGCAGAAGGAGGAAGGCCACTGATAATGGCATGTGGCATACATGGCCTCTGCTCAGATTAAATTGTCCAGAACCCAGTGATAACCCTCCTCTGCAGGGAGGTTAAGAAATGTAGACCTTCTATAGGCCCCAGGAGGAGAAGAAACAAGTTTGATAATTAGCTAGCCAATCTCTATCAAAAATGGGCACACCCCATTTGTAGAGCTTGGAGAATTAAGTAAGACCTGCCTAAACCACCTCAGTACTATTCTAATAAGATTCTGTTCCAAAGAGCTTAGGGGAAGAGATGCCAAAGGGCCAGCCTTATTGGTGAGTCTAAACAAACTCCTGCTCATGACAATGTCTCCAGTAATGCTTCATAGGTTCCTCTCTTTCCCTTTCATCTCCTCCCTCTTCTGTCTTATTATTTTTTTTTGTGAAGAACTATGAATCCTAGGATGTCATAATTTCAGAATCCAAATTGCAAAAATTTCTTGCCTCTTCTATGTCTAACCTGGACACATTTTGACTTTTCTGATTTTACTTAATATGTGGCTAAGTAGTGCCAAGCACTTAATTTTGATTTTTTTTGGGGGGGGGTTGAGGGGACAGGGTCTTGCTCTGTTGCCCAGGCTGAAGTGTGGTGGTGTGATTTTGGCTCACTGCAACCTCTGCCTCATGGGTTCAAGTGATTCTCCTATATCAGCCTCCTGAGTAGCTTGGATTACAGGCGTGAGCCACCACACTCAGCTAATTTTTGTAGTTTTTAGTAGAGATAGGGTTTTGCCATATTGGTCTCGAACTCCTGACCTCAACAATGCTCCTGCCTTGGCCTCCTAAAGTGCTGGGATTACAGGTGGGAGCCACAGTGCCAGGCCTTAATTTTGAATTTTGGAAGGCAAGAGTATGTGGTACTAAATTAAACTCCAGTGTTCCCACAAAGTGAATTCTGCTCAGTAACAGTCACCAGGTTTGGGAATAGATGCTGGAGTTCTAAGTTGTCACCCAATATCATGCCAAAACAGAGTTAGATAATTACTACTTATTTCAAAATGCTAAATGGGTAGGCCAGATGTTTGCACACGGGAGGAAGTATTTTTAAATGACAGCTTTTCAGTGACTATTAAACCACGTGGGAGTAAAATGTTACAAGGCTATTTATTCAAACAAATAGTTTAAAAAAAAGGTTTTTGGACATATTAATCAGTGAAAAAGAGAGGACAGACCTTAAATGAAAGTAAAAAATAAAGCATTAGTTAACATATTCAATGACCTAAAAATAGCAATCACCATCAATGACACAGGGCAGTCCTGAAAAAGACCAGGCTTTCCAGGAACAGGCGATTTCCAATTCAGAGACAACTCAGTGAGCTTTAATTTTACATGAAAAGGATATTAAAGCTAACTTTGTCTTCTCATTAGGGATATAGGGTGGTGCTGGAATCTGAGATGCAGAAATGTAGATGCAGGCAGCTTTTATGCTGCTTCACACATCTTTCGATGTTCACACATAACACACCTTACTTATTTGACAATGTGGAGACTACAGTGAAGCACCACTCCTTATTACTTCCCCTCAAATGTGTCATTCAACATTTATAGACTCTAAGGATCCAGAGATAAGATAAGGTCTCCCCTATGGAAGCTTGTGCCCTAATAGGAGGTACACACATCTATGAGCAGTTATAACATGAGACAGAGGTCCAGATAAGAGCTGGACTCAGAGGAGGTGACTATCTGGGTGGTGTAGTGTGATAGGACACTTACCAGGTTGCATAAGGGTGAATGTTCGCTGCTTAAACTCTGAAAGCTAGTTGGTGAGCCAAGACCATGGTGACCAGCTGAGGAGTACGTGTCCCTGAGAACCCAAACCATCCCAGAAGGTATCTCGGAACATACCAAGGAAAAGAGTCTTATTGCTCACAGTAGGCAAAGAGCCAGAAAATTAGCTTAAAAGCAGCTTAGAGTTGGGAGGGGGCACCAATCTCTGGAATTGTCCTGCTGTCACCCAGGAATGCCCTGTATGTAAGTCGTAATAAAATCTACACACCAAGCTGGACTTGTCTGAGTCATTCTTTGGTCTCTTGGCTCCTTCCCAGTTTGAAGGGACATTATAGTCCCAGGTTTTTCCCATAACAGGTGGCCTCACTGGAAGGCTATCTCTCCTGGACTCTGGGCTCCAGGAAGGCAGAGACAGAGTCATTCTCATTTTTGCATTCTGGGTGCCTAGGAAAGGGCATCAGGAATAAGAGATATCTGCCTCCAGGGTTTGAAACATTGTTTTACTTCTCTTAATAGTTTCAAATAAAATGGACTATTGAAAGGGGGCAGCTATAAAGAGAGGAGACGCTGTCATGCCCAGATTTTCCAGCGTTGGTATGAATCTTCAGTCTAAAACAGGACTTCTCAACCATAGGACTATTGGCATTTTGGACTGGATAATTTTTTGTTGCAAGATGTTCTGTGCATTATTTAGCAGCATCCCTTGCCTCTAGGTACTAAATGCCAGTGAAAGCTTCCCATTCCCTAGTTAAGACAAAAAATATCTCCAGATACTGCCAAATGTCCCTTGTGGTACAACATCATTCCTGTTTGAGAATTCCTTGACTAGAAGATATCTCTTCTTTCTAGACTCTGCCTCCTACTTTCTGCATATTGATTATATATATATATATTTTCTTTTTTTATTTAAGTTCTAGGGTACATGTGCACAACGTGCAGGTTTGTTACTGGATTAAGAAAATGTGGCACATATACACCATTGATTATATTTTTACTTGCTGTAGGACATTTTTATTTTATACCTTCATATAAATACTTAAGCTTTCTCATGTTAAATATTATCTCAAATAATATGAAATATAGAAGCAGGGACCATATTTGCTTTGTGCATGCAAACATGTGCAAGTATGTGTTGTTTATTGTACTCATGATGCCTCATACCTTCTGTGGGGATCACAGAAATAATCTGGTAATGAAGGAGTGAAGTTTGGTAATGAATGAATGAATTTGGCAATAAAGAACAATTGCGTGTTCTTTATTTCCCTGTATCTACATCCAAGCAATGTGACTTCACATCTGTTCCATAAAGAGGAGATCTATTTCCCCACCCCTTTGATCTGGCCTACCCTTATGATTTGACTAATGGAGTAATAGAAAACGGAAAGTAAGATGAGACTTGAGAAGTTCCCTCACATTGAGGCTTATTCTTTTGCTTTTTGGAACTCCGGGGGCTAGCCCGCTGGAGGCTGAGAGACCACATGGGGAGAGGTCTCATCATTCCTAGGTGTCCCAGCCAATACCATCATAGCCCAGCTAGCTGACCTTTAAAGTTTGAAAGAATCGAGATAAACTCAGTGGAGCCCATCCAGACTACAACTGACTAGGAGAACCCAGCTCAATTTTCTCATCTGCAGAATCATGAGCTAAGGAAATGGTTGTTGTTTTGAACCACGAATTTTGGAGGTTGTTTCTTATATATCAAAAGCAAATTAATGAATACTTCACATCTTAGTTCATTGGAGCTCAGGACTGTTTTGTAGAGAATGAGTAAGAGTGATGTATAACTGTTTTAGGGCTGTAACAAAGCCCCACAAACTGGGGGGCTTAAATAAAAGAAGTCATCTCACAGTTCTGGAGGCTAAAAATCTGAAGTCAAGATGTTGGCAGGGTTGGTTCCTTCTGACAGCTGTGAGGGAAGAAATGGTTTCAGGCCTCTCTCCTTGGCTTGTAGATGACTATTTGCATCTTCATGTGGCCTCTGTGTGTGTCTGTGTCCAAATTTCTCCTTTTTATAAAGACATCAATCATAGTAGATTAGAGCCTACTCCAAAGGCTCATCTTAGCTACATGTGCAATGACCTCATTCCCAGTAAGGTCACATTCCGAGGTAGAGGAGCGGGGGATTAGTACTTCAACATATGAATTTTGGGGGTATGCAATTCAACCCAAAATAAATACGAAGTTGGCAGAAATTGAACTGGTAATAATGCCAAAATACTCGTTGCTATACTTCCCTGTCTTCCTAAGGAATTAAATTTTATTGATATTTATGTTGAAAATAGAGGGCCTCTAAAAATCTTTATAGAAGTACTATTATCCTATTATAATATTTATATTACAGAAAAGAAGAAGAATAGCATGAAGATTGTGGTGGTAAGTGGTCCAGGAAGGAAGCTATTAAAGGAATTTCTCTATTGTAAAGACTAGGCTTACTCTGTAAGGATGGAGAAGAGATAAGAGACATGAGCTGTTTCGGAGGCATTATTGCTATAAATATGCTGTGGCTGTCAGTGCACACCTGAAAGTTGTATTCCGTTCTGGACATCACCCTTTAACAGTGTGATAGACAAGGTGGGGCACACACAAGTGAGATTGCTCAGGAGGGAAGGGTTATGATAACATGTCATACCACTTAAGCTAGAGAGAGGGAAAATGCGGCGAGAATGATAACTGCTTGCAGCTGTTTGAAAGGCTGTCATGTGGGAGAAGGATTAAACTTGGTCTTAAGTGGCCCAACACATCAAGAACCAATGAGTTAAAGCTTGTGGCAGACAGCTTTTGGCTGTAATATATGGGTTGAAATTCTTTAGTCAGAGTAATCCTAGGAGGGAACAGTCAGGGATGTTTTTTCTAGTCCTGTGATTTCAACTTCGACTGCAGCCAGTGCAAAAAGGAACTATTGTGTCAAGATCTTTGTGGCACCTGTGATATTGTATGACATTTATGGCAGTGAATTAGCTTTCTGTCACTTGATTGGTGAATGGATTAAAAAGACACACACTGCAAAACCCCTAAATGGTGAAACAATATTCTAATTGTTACATAATCAAATGACATCAACATCTTTTTCATGAATTAACTGAAGCAAAAGAAAACGACCCCATCCCCAAATCTACAAGATGTCTAAAACCAGCTATATGTTTAAAGAGTAACTTTGATCTCTTCTTTTCCATTTTGAACGTACAGTTTGCCCTTATCATGTGTTGCCTTGTTTTCTAGTTATTGTTGTGTCAGAATTTATAAATATAGCCTATAACTATATAATGCCACAAAACATGAAGCTTTCTTTTCCTCTAATTGTTCTCACTTTAGTCCTTGTCTTCCTAACTAGATTTTAAGTTGCTTTTGAACAAGGACCAAAGGCTTCATGCTTTTTGTTAAAATGGCTTATGAAAGAGCTTTCAAGCTATTTTCTATGGTCTGATAAGCATCATAATATGACACAACTGGGATATGTTTTTCCTTCATTCTAGAATTACTTCATAAACAGAGGCAAACAATACATAGATACATTTATTAAACTAACACAGTAGTAAACTCATCAATAATGTTTATAAAGGATCCACTTTGACCAACAGAGTGTTAATACCATGGAGACTAGAAAGTATCCTAGGATCCACTTATTCAGAGTCTAGCTTTGCCAGAGAACTAACATACCGGATACATTAAGTTCTCAATGGCTTGGCAATATGAAGAGAGATGAATGCAGTTGTAGTTAGGGGTATTTTAAAAACCAAGTCAGCTATGAAGGATGGGAGGAAAAATACAGAAGGCAGATGAGAGGGAGAGAATTTCAAGAATAGGTAGCTGTTTGAACAAAAGCCTAGTTTTTTGTGTTAAATCGTGTCCCCAAAAGATAGTTCAAGTCCTAACCCCCATTGCCTGTGAATGTGACCTTATTTGGAAATAGCATCTTTGCAAATGTAATCCAACTAAGATGAGGTCATACTGCATTAGAGTGGGTCCTAATCAAATGATTAGTGTCCTTATAAGATGAGAGAAATTTGGACACGGACATGGAAGAGAATGCCATGTGATGAGAGAGGCAGAGATTGAAACAGTTTGTCAAGGAGCCGGGAAACACCAAGGATTGCACCAGAAAAGAGGCATGGAGTAGATTCTCCCTTAGGTCCTTCAGAAGGGATCAATGTTACTGATACCCTGATTTTGGACTTTAGAATTGTGAGACAATACATTTCCGTTGTTATAATTCATCCAATTTGTAGTATAGGTTGAACATCCTTAATTGAAAAATCCAAAATCCCAAATCAAACGTTTTGAGCACTGACATGATGCCACAATTGGAAAATTTCACCCCTGCAGCCAAATGCAGTTGAAACTGTTTCATACACAAAATTATTTAAAATATTGTATAAATTACCTTCAGGCCATGTGTATAAGGTTTATATGAAACATAAATAAATCTTATGTGTAGTCTTGGATCCCATCACCAAGATGTCTCATTATGTATGTACAAATATTTCTGAATCTGAAATCCAAAACACCTCTGGTCCCAAGCATTTTGGATAAGGAATACTTCACCTGTGCTTTTAAAGGCAGCCCTGGGAAACTATTACACCTAGAGACAGAAAAGTAAGTGGGTGTGGGGGCAGAGAGGAGACCTGCTTAGATGAAACAAAGGTTAAAAGATGGGGAAGAAGGAGCAAGGCATGAGTTGAATTATGTAAGAACTTCCCAGAAATAACACTAAATGCAGCTAATAATTTTCTATAGCACATACTATCTGCCAAACATCATTATAAATGCTTTATGTATATCTCATTTAATTCTCACAACAACCCTTAGAGGTAGGTACTAATGTTATCCTTACTTTACAGATAAAAAAAAAAAAACAAAAAACTGAGGCAAGATGATTAGGTAACTTGCCCAAATATATGTAGCTAGTAAGTAATGTGATGAAGTCAGGATTAGAACCTAGAAAACATGCTCTCTTAATCATACCTACATTTGAAATGGGCTGAAATGCAGAAATAGTGTCATCTTATGGGTATGACAAGAACAGTTAAGCCCATTATGTTCCCTTCATCAACAGTCTTGTTATGTAAAACACTTTTTTTTTTTTTTCTGATTAGGATGTTAAAACCTCTTCTTTGGATGGTATAGCAATTTGTCTTATAACTGTTTATGAATCAGAACTATTTCCTCTCACCACATTACATTTCATTTTCAGACCAATGTCTAATAGTTAATTCCTCTCTGTTGGGTCACCCAGTCACCATAATTTTGCTGATTCCTTTACTCTTCTTGTCCAAAGAGTATGTTAATTGCTTCAGGAGTTCTGTTTTCCTCAGCATGGTTATAATTAATCTAGAAGACAAGGCCTGGATAACAAAAGCAAAATTACTTCTTGTTGTCAATAGTAATTCCCCCCTACAGATTTTCCCAGAGTGTTTCTTATTAGAGGAAAATGAGCAAACACATTAGATACACCCAAATCTGATGGCCAAACATTTCTTTGAAATGACTTAGTTTAAGTTTTAATTTATAAAACAATTTAATAGAGATTTTAAACATATGGAGATATATGGCAATAGTTTTGTATGCTATCTTATAAATTGAAAAAGAAAAAATATGAATGTTATGGTTAATTTAAATATGATAGGGCAGAAACTGATTTTTCATAATGTTTAATGAAAATATAACACAAATATATATTATAAAAATGTAGTTAGAAGGATCGTTTATGTAAAGCTGGTGGGAAAATCCATACAACTTAAGGATAATAGAGCAAAGAAATGAAAAATGGAAAGGAAGACAATAAGATATTTAGAAAGGAAAAGACAAGAACATTATTAAAAAAAGTTGTCTTTAATTTTAAAATTATCCATATGCTACATATTAGGATTAATTAGAAAATAAAAATAGGAACGTTCTGATATGTTTACTTCATGATTTAGTGCAGTATTGAGAAGCAGATATGTAAGTATAATTTCTAACATCTTAATTTTGATTGCTCATAGACTGCCAAGATTGGGAAGGTAATATCAATAAGTCACTGGTACAAAAAGTCTCTTGTTTGTTAGCCAACTGACTTTCCTTTAAGATGAGAGGAAAGCCTTTGGATGTCTAGCCAAAGATAAATATTCTATACTAATTGACATAAAAGAGTTTTGGTTGTTACACCAACTATGGACTCACCTTGTCAGTCACCCTTATGAGGAATTATTTGCAGTTGGACTGTAGATGAACGAAATGTACATTACCACAAGGTCAAATTTTCTGGCATCTATTTATGAAAATGATAAAGATGATGGAAACTTAATATTTTTGTAATCTTCAAATAAGGGGTTCTGAATTATCATTTGTCAACTTTAATTTTCTTTTTTTTTTTTTGAGATGGAGTCTCCCTCTGTCGCCCAGGCTAGGGTCAACTTTAAATTTATAGGAGAAAATAATCTATTGTTAATCACTCATTTTTAAGGAATGCCAGTATGCATTACTTGCTCATGCATTAGTTGTGGCTGCCAGTAAACTGTAATTACAGCAAGGATGGGTGCTGAACTGGGAGATACATTCTTAATTTTTGAAAGATATAAAACATAAAACCCTGAGACAGAAGGAAATTACCTTTTCCTAAATCATATACTGAGTGGTCCACCTGAGAATGGAATCACACCCATGAGAGCTTGGATACTGGGAGAAGGGCATAGATGTGGTGGGTGATGGAAAATGTATTAAAAAGAACGAGAAAAATCTGAGTTTTATTTCTAACTCTCTTGTATGCTAAGTAAAATGTGGCCAAATCATTCTTTCTCACACAGTTATTAAGTGTTTGTTTAAGGTGTGTTGAAGGTTTTTTAATTTTGGGGGACTTCAGTTTTCTATATTTATCAATTTAGAAGAAAATAAGTGGATTAAGCTCTCAAGTACCTCTCAGAGCTAAGATTTTTTGTCTTTGTAAACATCTAGTTAACACTTTGGCCTGTGGAAGATGCTTTGTCTGAATGTGTTTTCTTCTAATCCTTTCAATATGTTTTGATAAAATGTCACCACCTTTATAAAGTGGGATCTGAAGGATCACCTCAGATTCCAGGGTCTTGAACTTAAGGCTAGTCTCAATGCTAAGACATAGGAGCGCAGCCATAGTGCTGTGTGGCTAAAGCCTTTACAGAAGACATACTAAGAAAAAGGACACTGGAGTGGACTGCAGTCAAGAAAATTACTGTGCAAACCATATTTTTCATTGTATCAAAATTGATCATTTCCTACAACAAACCTTATGGTATCATCTACTTCAATAAAAGGCAGAAGTGCCTTCAGGTCTGAGCAAGAAGCGTTGCCTTTTTGAGTCCCATGCCTTTCATTCCTCTGCCTTTCTTATTCCCCTTCACTAATTCAGTGAAGTACCACTCCTTGGACTGTCTACCCCACTCTTTGGTGTGTCTTTCTCTAGCTAAAAGAAGTGTAGTTTTTTTTACTACACACATTTCAGAATTTCTACTAAGAAGAATATGGACTCTTCACATTGTTTATTTACCCCAAGCTGAGAGTATTAATGTTAGAAGAAAGAAAATGTAGAAAACTTGCTGAATTCTGGTAAAATTCTGGTGTAATTTGAATCATAATCATGTCTTGGATTCAAGCTCATGCCAAAGTAGTATATTTATTTGTGCTTGGGCTAGATACAAATGTTTAGACAGTAAATGCAATATTTTATTCCAAGTTTCATTTCCTCGTAGAGCTGGTGTGAGGATAAATGTGATAGTGTATGTGAAAGCAGCTGGCAGGTTACATGCAGGGACCCACCAAATTGAAGGTGAGTCAGGGAGCTTAATGGCCAAGGCCATAAAGCTACTGAGCAGCAGAAGAAAGTTTAAATCTAAGTCTCAACTCCTCATTCTGTGTAATTCCCTTAAGCGCAGTGCGTTTAAAGTATCTACTTGTGTAAAGCCATCATTGGTGAACTGGGAGAAGAGAATATGAAACTACCCAAGCCTTACATTAGGTTTTGAATATTAAGATATTAGAATAAAAACTATTTCAATGCCTCACAGAAATTGTATTCTGAAAATCCTTGGCAATGCAAGTCCATCATTGTCAAATTAACTGAAAGTGAGCTATTAATAAATCTCTATTTTATTTATATAAAATATAAACCTCATAAAGTTTATCTTTCTGATAAATATTTGTAATAATACAAAATAAGTAATTTATCTTAAAAAAGTGTAGTTTATATTTTCCAAATCGTTCACCAGCAGAAGAAGAATTCTATTCTGTATGAATAGTATAATTGCATCTATACTGGCATCACATGGACTCATTCTCATGATTAAGAGCTCTATGGGCATATAGGCTTATGTTGCCAAAATTTCCAGCTCTGTGGAGTTCTGAAACTCATGAACAACATTTCTAAGTTATTTTAAAAGGTGGTTCTTTATATAGAGGAATCCAATACATGGAATTTTCCTCTTCTAACTCCTTCTCACCAGAGAAAAGTGATTCTAACTCCAAGGTGCATTCCATACCCATCCATGACTTCCTTAGCTTCCGAACCCATCAAGAATTGCCCAGACATCAGAATAGCAGCCAAGCAAAATGAGGTGGTTAGTGCTCATTGGCATCCATATTGGAACTGACTTTTTCCCAGAATAATTTATTTTCCATTGCATAGTATTCACAATAGGTCAACATGTTTGTTTAAAATTTTTGCTCTAAAAGTTAACACTACAGCTATTTCATATATTGAAGTTTTCCATTCTCTCGATAAAAACAAGACTAGATTTATGTAACTGAATTATATTTAACTTTTAGTTTTTAAAAAATCTAAATTCTACAAGTTAAAAATAAAAGACGTGAATGAAGAGAAGATGTGATAAAATTTATTTTCCCAATGACACTATCACTGTTTTTGTTTTCTCTTATTGTTATAATAAGTTATTGGTCATTTGGTTACATTTAATTATGTTCCAGGCTAGGTCACAATTGCCTCGCTGCCTTTCCTACCCCTACTTGTTTAAACTCTCTGGATGATGGTCTCCCTTCTTTAAACTCAAGCTGCTCTGAAGTAGAAAGAAACATCCTGATATCATCACAAAAGAAGATTCAACTTACCACTTTCCTGAGAAATGCTATTTTAAAACCTCTTCTTATTCTTCAGACTACCCTCTTTGATTTATCCTGTTTTTCACCTTCAAAGTTTCTGTGTCTTTCTCCTCATCTGCCTCTGTGTCAGCACAGCGCTGTCGCTAGAATCTGTATCATCATTCTCTTTTCTAACCCATGTGTCTGGGTCTGACCTCTGCTTCCCTCATGTCTTGGTCTTTGTTAAGCATTTCAGGATCAAATTAAATTTTATGACAGCACCCTTCTGGTATTTTTTAAAAAAGACTATCTGGTTAGGAGGTATATAGTTTTTAGCAACATTTCAACTTGACAGCAATCTGTATATGATTTATGTAGCTTGTTATTTCCCTGTGAAGAAAAGAAAATCTCTTTATAATCACTAAATAATTTACTCCCACAAGAGACCCCTAGAGAGAAATAACAGAAGAATCACTGTGTTGAGAGGAATCATCAAAGCCCACCTACCTCCTGTCCTTTGGGTGGGACTCTTGTCCTTTGGGAGGGGTCTCATTCTTAAACATTTCTGGGGAAGGGAGATTCCACAATTCTGCCTGTCAGCATGTTTCAGTGTATCATGTGATTTTGGACTTCAGCAGTGGAGGACACATTCTGTCTGTCATTTTGTACTAAATATGAATTTAGGAAATGAAGAATAATAGTGGCTTACAAATGGGACTTTGTACCATGGGAGATGATTGGTTGCCAAAATAATTGTGATTGTGAAACAGACCTTCCCTATAATTAACTGTGTTCCTATGATCACACAGTTCTCAAGAAAACAGATTGGGGAAGATGTATGTTCAAGGCTTCTATCTTAGGTAAAGTAGAAAGAAAATAAAAATGTCTTGAAGGACGGACAGTGGTTCGATACCAGAAAAAAACGGTTGTGTTCCCCACTTACCACCATCATTATTTCTGTATGATTTTCTTCCCAGCATCCTTGCTTCTTTGATGTCATCACCATCTGTGCTCCTCATCTCTTGTATTTCTCCAGCAAAGCTCCACGTTGCTATTGAAATTCACCAGAAATATTCTTTGTGATTCTTTCTTTGCCTGAAATGGTTTTTACCCAACATGTACCTATAGTTGGCTTTCTCGCCTCTCTTGGGTTTTTATTCCATGTTCACTTTCTCTTCGATCCAAAATTGCATTTGTACCTGCCACACAAATACATATTCCCTACCCGACTACTAGGTTAATTGCTCTTTGTAGTGCTTATTTGCATCTAACAGACTGGATAATACCCATGTTTATCATGTTTATTGTCTCTCAATTACCTCTAGAATATCAGCTCCACCACTGCAGGGATCTCTGACTACCAGGCAACTCCCTTGTAATATTAGTAATCTGTTCCAGAAAATCATATGTTCTGTGTGAAAATGTTAACCAGGAATCCATTTCCTATTATTAGTAGTAGACAGAAAGTAATGTATTATACATAAACCCAAAACCACAACCAATTTCCCAACATGTGTATAAAACAGTAAAACATTTGTAAGTAAAAAACTATCATCAAGCAAAAATGTAAAATGCATGAAAAAAATATTTTTTGGTACTTCAGACAATCTACTTATGAACAAGCAGTTGTCTTATTTATAGGAACACACCACTTCTTAAAACCAGAGGCACCCCAGACACACATTTTCTGTGCTGATACCATAATTTTCAAAATATCTACATGTGATTTTGCTATTTTACAATTTCTTTCATGATAGAACTTGAGACACTTCGTGTATAATGTTTAGTTAAAACTCATATTTGAGTTTTAGGAAAATATGTTTTTTTCTAATACATTTTTTCTCTAAATTTGATTCTAAAAATATTTTATTGAAAGATAATAGGTATTTTCTATGACGTGTTTGTATTAAAAGCCTAGTGGTGTTCTACCCAGAAAACATCAGCAGGGAAACAGCTGGCAGGGTATGCCAGGATTTTGTTCACTGTTCTTCCACAGATCTTAAAACCCTACTTGGCACATATTTAAGTGCACACTAAATATCTGATGATGGAAGTAAGAACGTTTAGTGCTTACGAGGCTCGGGTCTCTGGATCAAGTGGCCGTGATACAGATATCAACTGTGTATTGCTACAAAAGCTTGAGAGACAAAGTTGTCCCAGTAAGTAAGTAGACTTTTCTAACCACAGCTTTGTTAATAAGATGTGACCCATGGCAAGTGACAGGCTTCTGGAATCCAGTTTCTCCTACTGAATAACGGAGAGAGTAGGACTTCAAAATCCTTAAGATACATTTTAATTTGAACATGTTACCATGTGTAAAATAGAAACTAAAATATTGCTTCTTGATAGAATTTTTGATTGGATTAAATGAGGATTCCATTTAAATCACATAGCACATGGTTAGCGGTCAGTGAATGATAGCTATTATTATTATTATTTTCATTGTTTGATCTATACCTAAAGATGCATCTGTTCACTTAATTTCCAATTTAGCTTTAGCTACTGTTGAGCCTAGAATGCAGTCAAGGGGTAGCTTTATAAATAGTTTTGCAGAAGATCTCTGCCAATTATCTACAAATTGAATAAGTGCATAGCCACCCGTTTTATTGTGGTGAGATCATTAAATTAATTATTTGTCTTCAGTTAAATTAATTAAAGAAGACATCAACCCTCAGACTTGGAAGCTCCTATTGGACCTTCAGTAGAATTATAAATCGTTTTAGTTTATTCAGTTTTGTATGTCTCCTGCCCTCCATTAGCATGAATAATTAAGCATGAACTGTACAAAATTTTCAAACAAGGATATTCTTTGATCTTGGGGCATTTCTTGATTCCATCCCTATTTCTTTTTATATTACATTTAAAGAGAGTTGCATTTTTTCCCTTCTACCTCTCACTTTCCAAATTGAGATTTCAATTATCTTATGTTGGGAAAAGAATATTTCTAGGTAGGACTGATAATATGTGTGTTTTAACCTTTTCATACTTTATTATAGTGAGAAGTGTGACAGTAGCAAAGAATAACTACATGAGACAGCATCCCAAAGTTTCTTTAAAGCCGTATCTTGGAAGTATCCAAAAAGATTTGAGGATGAAGGGGGAGAGGCTTAAAAGTGTAAATACCAATAAGCATGTGTTACTTTGATAGTCAGGAGGAGTTTTTAAAATGTAAAAACACCATGAAAAAAATGTAAACTTTTTCATTTATGAAAAATCACAGGGAAAATTTGAAAGGTTCAGTTGTTAAGAGTACTTTTTTCCATTTGCACAATCACTAGATTTAATCAGCTCATCAACTGATTTCAGACCATGGCAATTTCTTTTGAATGCTGGGCTCTTTTTACGAAAGTACCAACAACAGGTGAACATGTGTAAAATAAAATTCTCTTTTATTTCCAGGAAAATATGACTGCTGCTGTGATAATATAGATTCATACTGTGATAACATTCTTTTTAACTTTAAAAATATTTTATTTTTAAATTACATGTAATAATTGTGCATATCTATGGAGAACATTGTGATGTTTCAATACATACAATGTATAGTAATAATATTAGGGTAATTAGCATATCCGTCATCTGAAACATTTATCATTCTTTGTGTTGGGAACATCCGATATCCTTCTATATATTTGAAACTGTATAATATATCTGTATAATATATTACTGTTAACTATAATTATTCTATAGTGCTATAGAACACTAGGACTTATCTCTCTTATCTAGTTGTAATTTTGTATGGTTTGAAAATTCTCTTTTTATCACTCCTTCTCAGCCTGTAGTATCTTCTGTTCTACTTTTTACTTTTATGAGATCAACATTTTTTAGCTTTTGCATGAATGAGAAGAAGCAGTGTTTAACTTTCAGTTCCTAGCTTCTTTCTTTTTTTATTTTTATTTTTTACTTCAGTTTTTTAGGATACGTAATAGATGTACATATTTTGGGGGTACATAAGATTATTAACTACATTCATATAATTTGTAAAGATAAATATCAGTGTAGTTGGGATGTCTGTTACCTTAAATATTTCTTTTCTTTATGCTAGGAATATCCCAATTACTCTCTTACAACTATTTTGAAATATGCAATAGATTATTGTAAACTATAGTCACCTTACTGATTTATCAACACTGTCTTATTTCTTCTATAAAACTATATTTATACTCATTAATCAACCTCTCTTTATCCCCCAGCCCACCCTTCCCAGCCTCTAATAATCACCAGTCTACTATCTTTATGAGAACCACATTTTTAGCTCCCACGTGTGAGTGAGAACATGCAACATTTGTCTTTCTGTGCTTGGCTTATTTTACTGAACATAACAAGCTCTAGTTGCTTGTAATAGCATTATTGAGATTATCCCGGGGAAATGAGAGGGGAAGAATAACTTAATAAATCATAGAAAAACCTGAGAGTTGGAAAGAGCTAGTAACCTGGGAAGAAGGCAGTTGTTGATTGTGCACTTGTATGTTTGTGTAAATATTGATACTGGCATTTTGTAAGTTACTGTATGACGTTTTGAAATAAAGGTCAAAGAATCATGCAAAAGTGGTGTGGACATTACTCTTACACTGCATCTCCTGTTGATAAAAAATATGAGGCAAAAATATATGTACATTGGGGAGGGCCTTATGTATCAAGGGCTTGGCCACTCATTCCGTAGAGGAGTTGTCGTTGCTCTCTGGTCTGCAAATGAATGAGGGAGCTAGAGAGATCCTTTGCACTGGAAACTATAAGTTACTCTGTTGTCTAAAGCAGAAGTTGGCAACCTATGGGCTGTGCACCCAGTTTGGACTGCCACCTGTTTCTGTATGGCCTATGAGTTGAGAATAATGTTTACCTTTTTAAATGATTGGAGAAAAAAATTCACAGGGAGAAAATGTTATGACATGGGATAATTTTATGAAATTCAAATTTCAGCATCCATAAATACATTTCAGTTCCAATAATTGTATTGTCCCATAGACGTGCCCTTTTGCTTATGTATTGTCTGCAACTGCTTTCATAGCACAGTGGCAGGGCTGAGTAGTTGCCACAGGGATGGTATGACCCACAAACCCTAAAATATTTACTAACTGGTACTTCATGTTTGCTCACCCCTGGTTTAAAGGAATACAATACAAAGCCTCTGACATAGCATTTCAAAGATTAGGGCTTTGCTTTGCTTGAATCTTCCCATTTATTAATAGAATTCCCCAGGCACTGGGATTGGTTTTATTCTTAGGAAGAATTTAAGGATCTATAAGTAAGTAAGAAGTCAACCTTGCTATTCATGTTATAGATCTTCAACCATGATTACGGTAAAAGGGCTCTTACCTGCCTTGGTTTATGTGATCAAGTCTCCTCCTTTTACTGCAGTTTAAGTACCTGTGAGTCCGTTTTTATTGCTGTGTGCTTGAAACCTTACCATGAAACCCTGCCATCATTCCTGACCTCCAGAGGCCAGGGTGTATCTCAGTCTTACTAGTTCTTCTTAAAACCATAATACTTCCCTTGCATCTTCATTTCAGTGATTGACTCCATGCCACCTACTCTCAGGCTACCCTAATACTGCCTGCTTTCCTGCTTGAGTTTTAGATGATTGTCTGAGGCCAGTTTCCTTTATCATTAACTTCCTGACTTTCCTCTATCCCCAGTGGAGGGGCTTTCTCTGATGGCTCTTCCTAGTTCTGTGAATCCAGTGTTTTTGCAGTGGCGCAATCTCCCGCTCACTGCAAGCTCTGCCTCCCGGGATCATGCCATTCTCCTGCCTCAGCCTCCCGAGTAGCTGGGACTACAGGCACCCACCACCACGCCCGGCTAATTTTTTTTTTAAAATATTTTTAGTAAACAATCCTGGCTAACATGGTGAATTTAGTTCTTTCACATGACTATTTTGCCATTAGAAAGAGCAGATAAGTTATTGTGAGCCTTTTGGGAAGGATGGCCTTGTTGACCTTATCATCAAGGCCGCATGAGCTGCTAGCGAGTCTAACTCCCCAAGCTTGAGAACAGCAGGTGGAGATGCAGAGAGGAAAATACCGAGGGTCTGCACTCAGTGAAAGAACTGATGACAGATGTACTGAGAGATGGAGAATCTTTCCAGAAATCAAAATCTTAGAGACTAGAGTTTGAGTAGTTGCTGATATCCACACAGACAGAATTAAGCATTGAAAAGAAATCGGAGGGTCGGGCGCGGTGGCTCATGCCTGTAATCCCAGCACTGTGGGAGGCCGAGGCAGGCGGAGCATGAGGTCAGGAGATTGAGACCATCCTGGCTAACACGGTGAAATCCCGTCTCTACTAAAAATAAAAAAATTAGCCGGGCGTGGTGGGGGGCGCCTGTAGTTCCAGCTACTCGGGAGGCTGAGGCAGGAGAATGGCGTGAACCCGGGAGGCGGAGCTTGCAGTGAGCCGAGATCGTGCCATTGCACTCCAGCCTGGGAGACAGAGCAAGACTCCATCTCTTAAAAAAAAAAAAAAAAAAAAATCAGAGCAGATTAGGCTGTTCTAACCATGTCAGGTTATTGCCAGGTCTTAATTAATTTATGATAAAAATATGTTTTATTCATCTTGACCATTTCTAGAGCTTTGCAAGTGTGGCTTTATGCTACAGTTCTCAAGGATAAAGAGTTACAGGTTCCCAAATATGTATTCTGGCTCTGCCAATGTGAGCTTAGGTAACTGCTTTCATTCTCTAATTGTCAATTTTCTCATTGGCAGAATAGGGCAGTACTTGGTTTATTATGAACACTAATATTAAATATAAAGTGACTAACATATTGCTATTGTATACAGGTAGGCAGGTAAGGCTTCATGGTAAAATAATGTCTGATCAGAGACCCGAGGGAAATGAAAGAATGAGCCATGGACGTTTCTGGGGAAAAGTATTCTAAAGAGGGATAGCAAACACAACGTGGTGTGTTTGAGAAACCACAGGGAGCCTGCAGAGAAGGGCGAGGAAAAGTGGGAGGACACTAGGGAATTAAGAGGTTGTGGAGGCTCAGATCGTTTACATGTTTGTAGCTGATTGAAATAAATTTGGATTTTTACTCTAAGTAAAATGAGAAGTCATTGGAGGATTTCCAATACTGGAGTAACATAATTTGGCTTATGTTTTAGAAAGATTGCTCTGGCTACAGTGTCTCTACACTGTAGGAGAACAAAACCAGGAGGAAAACCAATAAGGAGACTATGGCAGAAAACCAAGGGAGAGAGGTCAGTGGCTTCAAACAGTGTGGCAGTCATGGTGGTGTTCAGATGATGGATATATCTGTAAAATATAATCACCAAGATTTGTGGAAGAATTAAATGTGAGATGTGAGGGAAAGAGGGGAGTTACATTTATAAATTTTTACAAATTTTTCTGCTTCCATGTATGTCGGGGTAAGATCCTACCTGATGAGCTTCCTGTAAGAAACAACTATGAAAGCTAAAAACAATGCAAAAAGCAACTCTAGGTTACTCACAGTGAACTGAAGTATACTACTTTAGTGAGGAGAGCATGTTATTTTTGGAGGAGGGGAGATGATCAACTATGCCACTAAGTTCCCTCTTCATGTCCTGCAGCCTAGTACTAAGTGTCCACTGAGTGACACAGGATACACTAATGGTGACAGAGTACCATGGGCAGTGGCAGCAGGAGCACATGTAGAAAATCTCTTGTTTTTCTGGCCCTAGGAACAACAAAAGTGAAGCTGGTAATCCATGAATGCCAAAGAGTGTGGAGAACTCCAGAAGGTAAAGAGCTAGAGAGAGTATCGGTCTCCCTATGCCTCTGACTTTCCCCTGAATGTTACACAGGCATACTTCATTTTAACTTGCTGTACTGTATTAGGCTTCACAGACTTTGCATTTTTTTTTAAATTTTTACAATTGAAGGTTTGTGGCAACCCTGTGCCGAGCAAGTTTATTAGCACCATTCTTTTTTTTAAAACAGAAAATGCTCACTTCCTGTCTGTGTGTCACATTTAGGTAACTCTAGCGATGTTTTACATTTTTAAAATTTTATCTGTTATGGTGATCTGTGATCAGTGATCTTTGATGTTACAATTGTAATAGTTTTGAGGTTCAACAAACTACACCCAAATTAGGTGGTAAACATTGTGTGTTTTCTGACTGCTCCACAGACTGGCCATCCCCCTATGTCTCTTCATCTCCTCTGGCCTCCCTCTTCACTGAGAGACAACAATACTGAAATTAAGCCAAATAATAACCGTATAATGGACTTTAAATGTTCAAGTTAAAGGATGAGTCATACATCTCCTACTTTAAATCAACAGCTGCAAATGACTAAGCTTAGTGAGGAAGGCATATTGAAAGCCAAGATAGGCCAAAAAGCTAGGCCACCTGTGCCAAACAGTTACATTGTGAATGCAAAGGAAATGTTCTTGAAGGAAATGGAAGGTGCTATTTCACTGAACACATGAATGACAAGAAAGTGAAACAGTTTTACTGCTGATATGGAGGACGTTTTAATAGTCTGGATAAAACATCAAACCATTCCCTTAAGCCAAAATCTAATCCAGAGAAAGGCCCTAACTCTCTTTAATTCTGTGAAGGCTGAGGGAGGTGAGGAAGCTGCAGAAGAAAAGACTGAAGTTAGCAGAGGTTGATTCATGAGGTTTAAGGAAAGAAGTCTTCTTCATAATATAAAAGTGCAAGGTGAAGCAACAGCGCTGATATAGAAGCTGCAGCAATTTATCCAGAAGATCTAGCTAAGATCATTGATGAATGTGGCTACCCTAAACAACACATTTTCAATGTAGACAAAGCAGACTTTTATTAGAAGAAGATGCCATCTAGGACTTTTATAGCTAGAGAGGAGAAGTCAATGTCTGGCTTCAAAGGACAGGCCGACAGAGGCTAATGTAGCCGGTGACTTTAAGTAGGAGCCAGTGCTCCGTTACCATTTCAACAATCCTAGGGCCCTTCAGAACTATGCTAAATCTATTCTGCCTGTGCTCTATACGTGGAGCAACAAAGGCTGGATGATAGCACATCTGTTTATAGCCTAGATTACTGAATTTTTTAAGGCCACTGTTGAGACTAATAGCTCAGAAAAAAAAAATTCCTCTGAAAATATTACTGCTCACTGACAAGGCTCCTAGGTACCCAAGTGCTCTGATGGAGATATAGTAGAAGATTGTTTTCATACAACACCCATTCTGAAGCCCACGAATTAAGGAGTGATTTTAACTTTCAAGTTTTGTTATTTAAGAAATACATTTTATGTAATGTAGATAAATTTATGAATTAGACTTCCTAAAATCAGTAAAACCTCAGTCATTTGGCACATTGGAAAACTAATCTTTCCAGATTTAATTTTCTGGGATATTTTAAATGTCAAAGGTTAAACTAATTTTTAAAATAGAAATATTTTGAATGTATCTTAAATATATTTTAGCTGTCTTTTTTTTTTTTAAATCAACTTTTAAGTGTCAGGGTACATGTGCAGGATGTGCAGGTTTGTTACATAGGTAAACGTGTGCCATGGGTGGTTTGCTGCACAGATCAACCCATCACCTAGGTATTAAGCCCAGCATCCATTAGCTATTCTTCTGATGCTCTCCTTACCTTCACCCCATAACAGGCCCCAGTGTGTGTTGATCTCCCTGATGTGTCCATGTGTTCTCATCATTCAGCTCCCACTTATAAGTGAAAACATGCAGTGTTTGATTTTCTTTTCCTGTATTAGTTTACTGAGGATAACGGCTTCCAGCTCCATCCATGTCCCTGTGAAGGACATGATCTTGTTCCTTTTTATGGCTGCATAGTATTCCACGGTGTACCACATTTTCTTTATTTAGTCTATCATTGACGGGCATTTGGGTTGATTCCTTGTATTTGCTATTGTGAATAGTGCTGCAATGAACATACATGTGCATGTATTTTTTATAATAGAATGATTTATATTCCTTGTGGTATATACCCAGTAATGGGATTGCTGGGTTAAATGGTATTTCTGCTTCTAGATATTTGGGGAACTGCCATGCTGTTTTCCACAATGGTTGAACTAATTTACATTCCCACCAATGGTGTAAAAGCATTACTTTTTCTCTGCAACCTCACCAGCATCTGTTGTTTCTTGATTTTTTAATAACTGCCATTCTGACTGGTGTGAGATGGTATCTTATTGTGTTTTTGATTTGCATTTCTTTAATGATCAGTGATGTTGAGTTTTTTTTTCATATGTTTATTGGCTGCATGTATATCTTCTTTTGAGAAGTGTACTGTTCATATACTTCGCACACTTTTTAATGGGGTTATTTTTCTTGTAAATTTAAGTTCCTTGAAGACTCTGGATGTTAGGCCATTGTCAGATGGATAGATTGCAAAAATTTTCTCCCATCCTGTAGGTTGTCTGTTTACTCTGATCATAGTTTCTTTTGTTGTGCAGAAACTCTTTAGTTTAAGTAAATTCCATTTATCAATTTTTTCTTTTGTTGCAATTACTTTTGGTGCTTTTGTCATGAAATCTTTGCCTGTGCCTATGCCCTGAATGGTATTGACAAGATTTTCTT